>NC_071090.1:48891773-49605523 GCF_027358695.1 Spea bombifrons | reverse complement strand
GATTTTTATTTTTTAAAAGTCAACCCCTCCAGCTTTTTTTGGTTAAAAACAAAAATAATTTAGTTAGACAGCATAGCTCCAGATGGGAAAACTAGTTGGTTGACACTTTACCTAAATATCTACGTTACAAACTGCTTTCCTGAAAGCTTTAAAAAATGCTGTGTTAAAGGTTAGAAAAAGTATTTTGTGATTCACTGTATTTTCTTAAATTTAGCAAGAAAAGCAATATGCTGTTTTATTATAATGTGGTGTATGTCTCGTTAAGCGACTGCTTAGAGTTTCATACTCACACTTCTCATTGATTTAGGTTAGCAGAACATAATTCTATTTTTTAAATGTAAAATAAATATCATGAAGATATGGCACATACTTTATGGCAACCTGTAGTGGAAGACAATGAATCTTTTATAAATGCAATAAATCTAAATACCGTATTGGCTCGGATATAGGCCGCCCCCGTATATAGGCCGCACCCTAAAAGTTTGGTGCTTTTTTAAAGAAAAAGTTTTTTTTCTTTAAAAAAGCACCAAAAAAAACATGCTGCCACTGTCCTCCCCCCCGAGATATGCTGCCACTGTCCTCCCCCCCGAGATATGCTGCCACTGTCCTCCCTCCCCGCGATACGCTGCCACTGTCCTCCCTCCCCGCGATACGCTGCCCTCCCTCCCCGCGATCCGCTGCCCTCCCTCCCCGCGATCCGCTGCCCTCCCTCCCCGCGATCCGCTGCCCTCCCTCCCCGAGATCCGCTGCCCTCCCTCCCCGAGATCCGCTGTCCTCCCTCCCCGCGATACGCTGCCGCTGTCCTCCCTCCCCGCGATACGCTGCCGCTGTCCTCCCTCCCCGCGATACGCTGCCGCTGTCCTCCTCTGCCCCCCTCCTCGACTTACCGGAGCAGACTCCCGGGTGTCTTCAGGGCCGGCGAGGGACATCTACGCAATACGCGTATGCAACTTCCGGTACCGTTACCGGAAGTTGCATTTGCGTATTGCGTAAATGTCTCCCGCCGGCCCCGCAAGACACCCGGGAGTCTGCTCCGGTAAGTCGGGGGTGGACAGAGGTAAAACGCTTAGATAACCTCCCGTGCCGGCACCCCCCCCCCCCCGTGGGAAGTGCTGGCAGGGGAGGCTGTCTGAGCGTATCGGGGAGAAGGATGCAGGTCCCCTGCACCGCTGCGGGGGATCTGTATCTTAACCCCGCTGCCTGCCCGGCGCCCGGGACTGCATGTCCCGGGCGTCGGGCGCTAGACCCCGAATATAGGCCGCACCCCCACTTTAAAAACTTAAAGTGGGGGAAAAAAGTGCGGCCTATATTCGAGCCAATACGGTATGTTTGTAGCCGGTTTATAAAAATTAAAAAAAAAACCCATACTGACTTTTTTAAAAAAAAACGACAAATATATCCTTATTCTATTCCTTTTTTCATAGATTCTAGAATGGTAGCTTGGGTAAAATGATTCATTTTTATGGTAAAATAAATTATTCACTCATGTAAGTTAACCTTTAAGGCTAAGGGTTTTTGATGTAAATATTACTTGTTGGTATGTAGTACCACAGAAGTGTCAAATACTACTCCTGGAGGGACAAAATACATCTGGATTTAATGATGGCCGATGATATGGAAAGCAAATTATGTGGTTATATATTAATTAAAGCAATTCTATAACTTTGACCTGCATTGATGTGGCCCTGAGTCTATGATGATCATCTGATGCTGATAGAAAATGCAGACTGCTGACTCTCAGAAGGATACGGTTAAAATCAGCATTTAACTGAACAAACAGAGAAGGAAATGTGGTTATAGTATTAGGAAACAACACTGTTTTAGTTAATTTAAACCCCGGAGACTTATAAAAGAGAACAGAACTGTGTTGTATTGCCTAGGGGGTATTTCTACCTTTTTACCATGTTTCTGTCAAAAATCTTGTGTTATGAACTTCTTCCCTTGAAATATTTTTACTAAAATATCTGCCCTAGTTCATGCTTTGCAGAAGCCACTTTTTCTGACGTGAAATTAAAATGTCAAAATTTGTAAAACGTAATATACAGTGAAATTTATTTTTTAATGTGAGTTTTGAAGGATCTATGTGAGATACATGTTCGGTTTTGGTTTGCAAATTATCTTTGCCATTTTTATTTATTTTAGCTAATCTTTATCTTTATGGTTTTTCTTATGTCTTCCAAGTACCACCATTTCCATTCTTTTCCACTTCCCATGCTTTATGTCTGCTAGCAAGCTTCTTGCTAATCGTACACTTCTGCAGTGTTACCTGTGATAGTAGCTCATGACGAAGCTTCATTGATAACATATTTAACCTATGGCCTACTATACTTAAACTGGAACTCCAAACATGCCCTCTGGCATATAGATCTATTGAACTTTCTTGCCCCTTTAGTCAGCGTATAGATTTAAAAATGCTTAACTAAAAACAGTGAACACAACAGTGTTTGTGGAGGGCTGTACTGAGAAGTAAATGGGTATTCATGAAAATAATATTAAATTTAGGTTTATATTACATTCATTGTGTCATTGTTCATTATAAACCCCCCCCCCCTTCAGACCTTAGGCTCACTAAGTGACAAGGTGCGGAAATTGTCATGGCCATCGATCCATAGCCATTGCGGAGGTTACAACTGCCCAGACCAGCTCGCTTATAGCCCCATAGCCTGCACATACAGTCAGGTGCTACTTCTCTATTATTGTCCTTTAGTTATTTTGTTGCTTGTGTAACTGGCTTCACAGGATAGCGATCTGCATAATTGGTTTGTTATGCAACCTTTAATTTAAATATCCAAGATATTGTGCCATAACAAAAACATGTGTTCTGAAGTTCAGTGTCTTTTCTCATGAAAGCACATGTCCTGGCACATTAGTAAAGCAAAGACATAATGTATGACCTTCACATGTGTGTGTGTGTTATTGAGATCCATCTACAACTAAGAATTAACAGAGCTAAATGTTAATTATTTTGATAAACCTGCATATTTAGATAAAATAAGTAAATATTATGTTTCGAAAATATCCTTTAATGCCACTAATGATTAATCACCAATGTGACACGTCTGACTTTCACAGTATATAGAACTATGAGGCCCGCACTTAACAAAACCGTAAGTCGTGACATTGCATATGTAAAACTCGGTCACATGCATTTCATTTGAACAGCTTGACGAGTCGCCGGACATTATGAGCCTTTGCTTAGCTAAAAATGGAGAGGGTATCTCGATTTAACTCCTTGTATTACAGAGAAATTTTACTTTCCATTCGTTCTGTTATGTACCTCTATGCTATTATTGGTTTATGTCATTCTATTGAGACTGTGATTACTGTGTTAAAGGAACTGCATCTAAGTGAATGCTAAGATAACAATGCATGTTTATTGATTATTTGGTGGTGCAGTTCTTAATTAAATGTAAAAAAATAGAAAGCAATCTTAGTATTTCTTGTACCCAAAAATGTGTGATTATGTATATTTTAGATAGAAAATACTACCTTCCTCTTCAGCTTCCATGTATTAGAGCATGGAAGCTGAATACATGATGAGCCCACACATTATACATCGTTTTTGTTCAGGGGAAGTAGGGCCTTCTTTAAAATACATACAACATAATTATTAGTGATGATAGATTTAAAAACCTACACTAAAATAGAAAATGTTTTTTGCAATCTTGCGGAAATTGTCTTCTATACTATAAGTGCCACAGCTGAACAATAACCTAATTTATGTTCAGCAGCATCTGAGTACAGTCATATATATATTTTATGTTTCAGAGGGTCACTTGTATGCTTCACATACTGCCCTATATTACATATTTTTAACACTATTGACTTAAGGGGTTTGAGTGTAGTGATTTGTTTTAAATATTTTTTTGCTAGTGAAAAAATAGTTTTTTGCTAGTGAAAGGGCTAAAGGCCACTTTTTTTTAATAATAAAAAATATATATATTTTCCCAGTGCAGTATGGCTGGAGATACCTGGGGATCTCTTATGTATTTTTTATGTCAGTGCGTCATGGGAACATCACTGGGCAACCAATTAATTTTTTTTAATTTATTTCATTCCCTCACCCTTATGTTTTCCCTTTGGTGAATAAACACCAATGAGATTTTAATGCAATTTAAAGATGGCTCTCTATTGTTTTTATGTCTTGAAAAAGCACAGATAGTTATTTTACTTGCTGTAATGGCAGATGGCTCAGATGGCATGTGCAGGGGCACAATAATATGTATATTATTTGTTTAACACATTCTATGTTGTATTTTACAGACTATTTACATCCCAAGAAATGCCAGAAATGCCAGTGACTCTACAGCATACCCCTCCAGACGGAGAATGGGGTTGGGTTGTAGTTTTGGGTGCTTTCATTTCCATTGGATTCTCCTATGCATTTCCCAAAGCCATTACAGTGTTTTTCAAAGAAATTCAGGAAATATTTAATACCTCATATAGTGAAATTGCATGGATATCTTCTATTATGCTTGCTGTTATGTATGCAGGAGGTAAGTCAGCCCATTTTTTATCTCTTTACAATTTGCTTATTAAACTTAATGATAAAATATGTAAATATAAAATGTCTGTCATTAAAATGAAGTGCCAAAAAACTCAATTTAATTTTTTCCAGCATTTTTGTACTCTCTTACTCAGTAATGTCTCTCTGACAAGGTTTTATATGATTTTTATACCTTTCTTTTCAACGGGAGAACATAATACACTTAAAACATAAAAAACAAATGTTGCAGACAGCCTCTGAACACTGTTCTTTCACATTTGTTTCTCTCTTCCTATTTTTCTCATTTTGCCTATAGAAAGACCCCACCATACCAAACAGATGCAACAATATAAAACACATCACAATTGCGAATCACATGGAGCAAAGTTTACCACACACATCCCATCGTAGTTAAACCCTCCCCTTATGCCCTGCCCAGCATGACCGATAAATCCCATGTATAGATTATTTAAAGAAAGAATCAATATTCAAAGACAGTATGCCCTGTCTTCTCCTAAGCTAACCTACTATACCTCCATAATTGCCTAGTAGTTTCATAACCCTAACATATTCTCTCGTTCTGTATTGTTCTGAGTGGATCTTAGATATGATGGTCAAGTAGGAACCTGAAATATATAACCTTGGGTAGTCGCTAACATTTACCCAGTCCCTGCTGGGCAAAACTCTGGAGCTCAACTCCATAGGTGGCAGCTTTGACACTACTGAGGTTAACTTAAAGAGAAGATGAAAAGTCAAGAGTTTTAAGTTGACCTCCTGAGCCATATAAGTGGAGACTTGCCTTTGGACAACCTATATAGCACCCTTGCTATATATACGTGATGTGCCCCTTTTCTGGAAATCCCTCCCTCTGCTCTCTCAGACTTTCTCCTTTTTGAACACAAAATTCAAAAGTTCTTATAAAACCCACTTTTTTTGAGACACATGCAACCTTTCTTCTGAACACTCAGTCAGCATCCTAATAAAGCCATCTGAATAACCAACAACCTCTAAAGATCATCCTGACTCCAATCAACTCATCCTCAACCATCAACTAGATTGTAAGCTCGCAAGAGCAGGGCCCTCTTCTCCTTTTGTACCATTGTGTGCGATTTATATTATTTTTACTGACTCTGACCGTAAGAGTACTACGGAATCTGCTGCCACTATATAAATCAATATAATGTAATGTTGTCCTTACCCTAACATGTTAACTCTTTCCCTCTCCACTGGATCCTTCCCATCCATACTTCAAACATGCAATCATAACTCCCATCTTAAAGAAGCCCTCCTTGGACCCCACCAGTCTGTTAAATTTACTATCCTGTCTCTCTGCTTTCTCTCACCGCTAAACGTCTTGATTGCCTTATATATGCCTGACTACCAACTTTCTCAATTTCAACTTGATCTTCACTCTGTTGAGACGGTTCTTGTTAAAGTGACCAATGATTTACTGAATCCTAATTCCAAGAATCTGTGTTGCTAATCAATTTGAACCATTTTGTCTTTTGGACTCTGTGGACCAGACTTTTCTTTTTCTTCAAATCTTTCACAATCGTGCTCTCTGTGACACTGTTTTTTCCTGGTTGATATCCCACCTCCCTGGTCTAACTTCCCACTGGGAGCTCCATCCTAGGATCTGTTCACACTTCACACTACCTAATTTTTCATTTGGCTCACAGTCCCACCAGTATACAAATCTACTTTTCCACTATTAATATCTCTTCTTCCCTCTTTGATTGTGTCACTAATTGGTTTGCCTGTGTTTCGAACTGGACATCTGCATCATTCTCAAAAGCTGAACTTCCCTCCAATGCCAATGTTCCTTTGACAGACCATGATAAAACCATCATACCTACTCTACATGCTTATTGCCTCAGCGTTACCATGACTCCAGCCTCACATTGCCTACATTCACCCCTTCCTGCAAGCTGCAACCAAAGCTCTTATGTATGCACTTATTATCTCATGTCTTGACTAGTCTGTTAATTATTGTTTTTTCCTACTGATTTTATAATTAGAGGAGACTAGTGTTTGAGTGCCACCTAATCTCTGCTCCCAGAATTCTCCCGCACTTTCATTTTTAGGGGAAGTTTGGAGAATTGATTAGAAAAAAATGAATCTCTTAAATCCACAAACCTATATTTTTTTCTTTTTGTGCTGAAATGTTTAGTTCTGACAAGGAGGTCCAATGATACATGCTTCCCAGGGAACTGACCAGGTAACACTCTCTTTAGTAGAAATATGTAATTTTCACAAAGCTGTGATTCCTTGGTTTTTGTTAATTTTTTTTTTAATGCTCTTGGAAATTATGATGTAATGAGCTGTAATAAAATGTTCTCTGTGACTACTAGTAGATAAACACTTTACACGGATGCAGACTGTACAAAATAAGATACAGTCCAGGATGTTGGACTAAGAACTATTTCATATCCATATGTTGGGTACGTCTGTTTACCCAGGGGTGTAATGTTTAAAGTCATCTATTATTTGCAGTAAGAAAAACTATTTGCAAGACATACCGAGCCTGTTTTACAAAAGAAAAACTGCTGAAGCTTATTTTTGTGAAAAGGTCTTAGCTTAGATTTTAATCATAAATTATGGACTAGGCAAACAAATATTTGTTGTGCACAAGTATTTAACATATTCTGTCACAAATAAGATTACATTTCATTTCTATTTGCTCCCTATTTTTAATTAGCCCCTTGGTCACATATGTAAAAGCGTATATACTGTAATACTTGTTTGTTTTTTTTGTTTTTTTACTTAAAACACTACAAACATTGTAATCTTCAACATGAACATTAGCTCATATGATTTTATTTTTTTATTTCAGTTTCAGCATTGTTCACTGCATACTTGAAAACTGTATTGGTATTCCAATTATAATATGTTTGATAATGTAGTGCTTGCAACTTACTTTCTAGGAGCCAAATCGAGTTTTCCATGCATCCATCTCCATTTAAGCAGATCATTTCTGTTATCTATGTTGTTTATGCGTTTTCCTCTTCCTTATTGTCACATTTGTCAGAATTCTCCTGTCATGTTACTGCATTCTGTTCTAATACTCTTTCCACAGTAAGAGAATCCATTCATCATATGCCTTCTCTGTAATAGTGTTGCGCATTTGTCATGTGTATCAAGTCCTTAGAATGCCGAGAGAATTCTTTTCAGACTTTATGCAAAACTTTACCATACTTTGCAAATTAGTATTAGAATGTCAAATAAAAGCATTTGTATAAAACATATGAATATATACATCAATATATCTTACACATATGTGTTATATATATGTCTATCGTGATATTTCATAATCTTTGAAAGAATTACAACATAATGAGCCACACAAATTCCTTCCATTGTAGCGGATACATTCTATAAATATATGTATGTATATGTGTTTGCCTCTAATAACATGCCTGCTTGCAAATATATACTTACAATGTTTTCTTTTTTGTTCAACTTTAGGCCCTATAAGCAGTATCCTTGTAAACCGATATGGAAGCCGTCCGGTAGTATTGGCTGGTGGTTTATTATGCTCCTCAGGAATGATAGCTGCCTCTTTCTGCAACAGTGTCCTTCAGCTATACATCTGTGTTGGTGTTATTGGGGGTAAGTGTCATAATTAATGCTTTCTCCTGTTCTTGTACAAAAGACACCAAAAAGAGCAGCACTATTCATTACAACATAATTACATCCAGGGCCTGAAAAGCAGCCCTGGAAGCATTTGGAGACCAGCCCCATATAGTTTATCTCGCGGTCGAGCTCTTATACCCACACGCACACCTTATACATACCCGAGTCACACTATTTGCCAAATACATTCTTTTTATCACATTATTTGTATTAAAATTCCAGAATGCACAAGTGTTAGAAGGCCCTAATAAATTAAATAAATTAGACTTAATGGAATCAAAACATTTGCTACTGCAAACATTTTTGCAGTTCCATTTTATTCAGTGGAACAAAACAGTGATCGCATTATTCTTCACAATATTCTTCTAAGAAACTTTTATTTCTTTATTAATTCATGTAAACTATAAAAGCTGTGATTGAGAAAAATATTTTTTTTTTGTTTAAATTCCTTTTATTTGCCAACCTGCCCCCCCCCCAGTTATGCACATTTGCCCCCATTGGGATATAACCATGGAGTATGCCCGGCTCCCCCCCTAACCCTTGTTCCGGGGTTGGGAACACTTTCACTAAGGCTTTGTGGGATCTTCAGCCTCGGTGAACCTGTGCCGTGGTTCAGGTTGAGATAGGTGGAGGAGATGGGTGACTCAGAGGACTGGGCCCCAATCTCGTGTAAGGGTAGGGGTGCTATGTCACTCGGGGCCGGATGGGGACCCGACACAGACGACCAGATTATTTTCTGTTTGAATTACATTATTTTAGATTATTTAAAACCACATTTTGCCCCTTTTGGGCCTGGGGCCACTCAGAGATCAGGTTCAGGTGAGACCGTCATCATTTGTAGGACCCCGACCTGTCTTCAGCACCTAAGGCCTAGGTACTGAAATGACAGTGCCTCATTGCTTCAACGTTTTGTGTTTTAAGTTTTTTCACATTGTTCTGGGGGATTACCCGCTAGTGTGTCCAGGCCCTTTGCATCGGGCGTACCACTCCCAAATGGCTAGGTAAGGTGCACAGATACACCCTTCTCGGGTGTGAGTCATGTCCTTTTAATGTGAGGGGATTAAACTCGTCTCAAAAGCGTTCCATGCTGGTCATTGATTTGTATAAGTCTATAAGTTTATATAGCACTTCAAGCGTCACAGGGTTCCAAGGTTCGCTATTCGCAGATACCCCCATATGTTTTCTCCCACTTGCCTTTTCGTAAAAACAAGGGTGTAGTGATTTTTATACACAATCCTGGAGACTGGTGAGACAGTAAAGGCAGGGCACTCATCCTAAAAGGTTACTTTGGTAATGAAAAAATGACATTGGCTAATATATATATTCCCCGAACTCTAGACAGCAGGCGTTCATTAAAATGATCTTGGGGCAGCTGGAGGCGCTTGCAGAAGGCATGGTAATATTAGGCGGTGACTTTAATGTGACCATGGACCCTGCACTCTACGGGTACTATTCGTACTCGGCTCTCTCATCTCAGGAGAATAAAGGAGGGGCTTTTGAAGACACAACAAATAGATACATGGCGTGCTTTCAATCCGGAGGCAAATATTTTTCATACTTCTCGATGCTTCGTAATAGATATTCCAGGGTAGACATGATTTTCCTATCTCATAGATATCTCCATCTGACCGTAAGGTATCGGTGGGCTCTATAGTGTGGAGCGATCATGCTCCCGTGTTTATACATTTGGCCAACCCCTCAAGGGCATCACGCCCCAAGTTGTGGAGATTGAAGGAATCCCTGCTATCTGTTTCCCTACATAAAGCACAGATAGAAGACCACGTTCGGGAATACTTCACCCTTAATGCTACTGATGATATTGATCATACGGTCATCTGGGAAGCCCATAAGGTGGTGTTGAGGGGCCAGTTTATTAGTATGGAAACTATGTGGGAAAATAACACGCCTAGAGTCTCTACGTACATCCAATTCCGAGTCACAGGTTCTATCTAAGCGTCTAGCGGCCTGGTCTAAATTAGCGGACTAGCTGGCAAAACACATCCGTAGGGCACTTTCCCTTACACAATCCAAGTACTATGAACACCGTAACAAGACGGGTAGGGCCCTAGCGAGGGCACTGAGAAAAAGGCAAAGTCTTTTGTTTGTCCCTAAAATCAGGAATGCTAGGGGTTAACTTGTATTTCGGAACAATATCATTGCCGAATGTTTTCCTAAATTCTATCACTCCCTATATATAGGTCATCAAGGTGGGGATTCCCCGCAAGGGGCTTTTGATCGACTAGAAGATTACTTTTCCAAATATGTGGGCACCCGCCTCGGAGAGGACACAATAGAATTTTTGGACAGGGAAATAATCCAGGAAGAGACACAGGAGGTCATTAAATCTTCCCCGACAGGCAAGAGTCCGGGTCTTGACGGCCTCACCATCACTTATTATAAATCTTTCCGGCAGCTTCTAATCCCACACCTTACTAAGATGTTTAACTCCTTGGCCCGAGGGTCCAAACTTATCCCGCAGGTGCAGGAGGCTTACATTGTGATCCTTCCAAACCCCGTAAAGACCCGCAGATTTGTTCTAGCCATCGCTCGATTTCCCTGTTAAATGTAGAGATAAAAATCCTGGCTAAGGTGTTGCCGCTAAGATTGAGCACCCTGCTCCCTGAGACGGTGAATAGGGATCAGGTAGGGCCAGTGATTACACCACAAAAATACTTAATGTCATTCACTGGTCTAAAGTATGGAATGTCCCGATGGCGCTACTCTCCACAGACTCAGAAAAGGCCTTTGACAGGGTGCTAGTCCTCAGAGTGCGTTCATATAATGCTGTCCTTCATGTTTGACCTCGGCTTGTTCCTTGACTACGTTGTTCTCTGGCATCCTGAACTTGGCGTGTTTACCCGTTTATCCTGTCTTCTAGAATCCTGACCTCAGCTTGTTGAACTTTCAAGTACCCTTAGGTTCTACCTGACTCCGGTGTCTCCAACTCCGTTGCAACGTGACAATTCACAACTCGAACGTGAATTATTTTTTTCTGGTGCTAGTTCATGCAATGCTTGTCTGTTAGATTTTTTACCTCCTCCCAAAGAACCAGACTAGTGGACATTTTATTCCTGCCAACTACTCTTTATGTCTCATTAATTAATCCTGCTGTTAATTTGATTTTGTTTTATATATTATACTCAAAATTGTTCACATTAACATAAAATGGAAATATGAAAACATATTAAAGACATGTTTAACAGATATGTAATATATCAACAAGCAAGCCATATCTTAGTATTACATTTATAATTTTGTATTTTTTATCTCTTATTCGTTGTACTAGCACTTCCTTGCTATTTTAATCTTGTTTAACCTATTAGTTATATGGTTTTTCTTGAACATTTTTTTTTTTTTTAGGTTTTGGATTAGCATTTAATCTACAGCCATCTTTAACCATCATTGGGAAATATTTCTTCAAAAAGCGTCCAATAGCTAATGGGCTGGCCATGGCTGGAAGTCCAGTATTTTTAAGCACATTGGCTCCACTTAACCAGTTTCTCTTCAATCAGTTCGGATGGAGAGGGAGCTTCCTGATATTAGGGGGGCTTCTGTTAAACTGCTGCGTGGCTGGATCTCTCATGAGACCTATTGGTAACCAGCCACCAAAGAAAGATGTTGAAAAGGCAAATATAAGCAATGAGAAGAAGCTGACTGCATGGCAAAATATTAATAAATATTTAGATTTATCACTTTTTAAACACAGAGGATTCTTAATTTACTTGTCTGGAAATGTCATCATGTTCCTTGGATTTTTTGCACCTATTGTTTTCCTAGCTCCCTATGCTAAGCATATGGGTATTGATGAATATTCAGCTGCGTTTTTGCTATCTATCCTAGCATTTGTAGATATGGTTGCAAGACCTACCATGGGAATGGTTGCAAACTCAAAATACGTCCGTCCAAGGATACAATATTTTTTCTGTTTTGCTATCCTGTATAATGGAATATGCCATGTTTTATGCCCATTTGCTAATGATTACACCGGTCTGGTGGTATATGCAGTATTTTTTGGATTTGCCTTTGGAATGGTAAGCAGTGTGTTATTTGAAACCCTGATGGATCTTGTTGGAGCAGCTAGATTCTCAAGCGCTGTAGGACTTGTTACAATTGTGGAATGTTGCCCAGTACTACTTGGTCCACCAATGGGAGGTAAGATTGTCTTTAATAACTTAGTGAAACTTTCTTTGTTGATATTGAAGTACAAATGTAATGAAAACTGGGATTGTTTCTCAAAAATTAACCTTTATTTTACCTACAAATTGTTGACAAAGTAATAAATTAGTGCACCATGCTGTCATATCTTCCTTAGCAACTGATATCTACAAAGGTGCATAATTAATGACATTCATACTGCTATTATATATGTGTGTATGTATATAAAATAACAACCAAAGTTTGGGGTCACTTGTACATGTTTTTGAAAGAAAAGCTAATTTTGCACATACAGAAATACAGTGCAGATTTAATACTAAATCTTCATAGGCGTACAGAGGCCCTTTATCAGCAACCATCACTCCTGTGTTCCAATGGCACGTTGTGTTGGCTAATAAACGTTTCAGTTTAAAATGCTAATTGATCATTAGAAATGCCTTTTGCAATTCTGTTACACAGCTAGACCCCAAACGTTTCAACAGTAGTATATATCTGTGTGTACAGTGGATATAAAAAGTCTACACACCCAGGTAGAAATGCCAGGTTGTTGTGAATGAGAATGAGCATGAAAGATAAATCATGTCAGAACTTTTTCCACCTTTTAATGTGACCTATAACGTCACAAGAACCTGGCATTTTAACAGGGGTGTGTAGACTTTTTATAGCCACACATTAAATATATATCATCCTTGCCCTGATGTAACATTTGTCACTTAACATAACTAACTCTTATGAAATAATATGTAATATCTAACATGTTGTGTTCTTTTTGTCTTTCAGGTTGGTTGGTGGATATAACTGGAAGTTATAAATACATGTACTTTGTATGTGGTTTGATAGTTATTGTATCAAGTATTTATTTATTTATTGGCAATGCCATCAATTACAGAATGTTAGCGAAAGAAAATATGTCTAGGGATGGAAAAGACACAATGGAGAAAAGTCTAGAAACTAAAGAACCCCTGAATAACCCAGGAAATGTTGATGTCACCCCAAAGCCCTCTGATGTCTACACATCAGATAAAGAAACAAGTATTTAAGTTAAAATGTATTTATTTTATGTAGAAGTATGTTTGTAGCATTTGAAACTTGAACAACTATTAGGCTGAGTATGTTAAATCTATGGTTAAATTGTAATCAGGGTTTCACACCACATCACCAGAATGCTGACGAGTTCATCAAAGGGAATGCTTTTATAGGTACATATACCTTAGTTAAAATGTATCCAGATTTTTTGTATAGGTGAAACATATATCAAATGTCTCCTATTTATAAAACTCTACAAATAATGCCTACATTTGTGTTATAAACAAAATTAATCCATGTATATTGGATCAAACATGTTCTAGACATATTAATAAGTGCGAAACAATGTTAAGCATTGTTCTACCAAAAAGTGCACTCTACAGTATGCTAAGAAAATAAACTTTAGTAGGTCTGATATTATGTTTTCCACTGAAGGTTTAATCCAGGGGAGGGCTGGCACCTTCTGGCCCAGGTGGGCAGGTAAAGCCAAGCAGCCCCATTGGCACCCTGCCCACCTTCCGGTAACTAACATACACACTGGCACACATATTTAGATACACTCTCATACTTAGATACTTGCACACAATTGCACATGTGTGCCTATATATACACACAGCTACACATGCACACTCATGCTAACACAAACATTTACAGGATTTGAATAATTATTCCCGGGAGCAGTTTGGGTATTCAGTAGTGGAAATTGTGCTTCTAATGCTGAATATAGAAGGACAGGTGAAGCGGCTTCTTAAAATACTTAGGAGTTTAGGCCTGGCCATAGGGTACATAGGGTAAATGTTCTGTGGTCTGTTAGGTCCCATATACATTATTAATTACACATCAAAAATGAAGTTAAACAATGTTGAGATTTTAAGATTTTCTGATTAAGGAATCCAAGAACAAATGTGCAATAAGGTGTTTCCCTTTCAATAGGCTAGGTATCGTTCATTATACAATAATAAATGTTCCTATCCAAATTTCAAATACTACATGGCTACCTATGTACCACCCTATTAGGAACAGTGGATTTGTATGTATTTTGGTGCAGGGCAAATGAGTTGGGCTACCATAAGGACACACAGAAACTGAACTCTGGACCCACTGGAGGCATGGAAAGCATAAGAGATGCATGTATAGCCACCAGCACAAACCTCAAATATCAATTCCTCGTTTCCGCACCTCATATTGTCACGTGCCATGATCTATGACATCATATCCAGCATATCAATAGTGTAGAGGTCCATGCTAAAAGATGTGCAAACCTCCACTTCACTAAACCACCAGCAAGTATGATCAGGCCAGGGGTTGCACTGGAGAGGCTTGCCCTGCTTCTCACCATGCTGAAGACAACCCTGGTTCAGACATATGCTTTTAATGATTATATATAATACCTCTGTGACTTTCTAAACTGTGATTAATTTGGACTTGATCTATTTTAGTTCTCATGGATTTACTAATCGGTGTATGACCACCAAAGTCTGATCATCATAATGCATAATGTATAGTAATTAAATGTGTTATGTGCATTGTAATATCTTTTATCTTGTAGTCAAGTGCAGTGTTTGTGAAACCCTAGCGTTTTAAAGAGCAAACACTGTATGGGTGCATAAAACATGAATAAGTGTTATGGATTCAAAAACTTATTTCTGAAAAAATATATATATTTTTCAAACTGTTTTTGTACACTGCTTACATAAGAATGAATTGTCACTCATTTATATAAATATATTACATCTCGGTATGGCTTTATTGATCATTACTTTATGAAATATGTATGAAAAACTTTTCATATTTTGATCAGACAGGTCATTTTTTATACACATAGGTTTATTCACAAACATTACTATACACTATGTAGGGCCAACCACTATGTAGTTCATATGTAAGCCTGTTACTGTAAAATCATTAGTGCAATCTGCATTGTCATACTAACAAATACATTTCATACAGTTTCAAAATAAGCAGATTTAACCACACATATATAATTTTTACTGACCAAAGACACATTCAAATCAAAATTAATTCAGGATATTCCATATATAATACGTGTACATGGTTTTATATACCTGTTAATCTTGTTTTCATATTATTTCAAAAAAAAGAAAGTAGAATTGAAGTTCATTTATAAAATAGTATTCATCATGCAGTGCCTTGATAACAAAAATTTTCTTTACCTGATCTAAAACCTTTTACACTGCACCGTGAATTCTGAATAAAAACATTAAAAAGGCTGCATATAATATTAACAGCAATAATTTTTTCCTTATTGTTTTATCATTACACTTACTTTCAAATGCATACCTATATAGACTGTTCTACCATAATGAAAATGTAATTTAAGGGTGACAATATGAAATGGCCCTTTATTTTTTCATTTAGGTTGCAGTGTGCAATACATAACAGAGATATCATTAGGGAACAAATGATTTAAACAAAAATGTATGTTTCCAGTATATATGTTTTCCGTATACACCCTCCTACAATGCTGTGAAAAAATATTTACCCCCTTCCAGGTTTCTTCTGTTTTTACATATTTGTCACACAAATGTTTCAGATCATCAAACTAGTTTTAATATTGGGCAAAGATAACCCAAGGAAACTCAAAATGCAGTTTTTACATGATGATGGCCCTATGTGAAAAAGAATTGCCCTCTTAGTTACTAAATTAACCAATTACCCAAATGTAATTGCTAATTGGGTTTAGTTTCAATATATACACTTTAGTGATCATTTTCTGTGGACGCGTGAGTCAAAAGTGGAACTTTTTTTGGAAGACATGGGTCCTGTTTCGTCTAGCATAAAGCTAGCACCGCATTTCACAATAGGAACATCACACCGTGTAGTGGTAGTGTCATGGTTAAGGGCTGCTTTAGGTGCTGTGCAACTTGCCGTAATTGATAGAACCTTGAATTCTGCCCTCTACCAGAAAATCTTGAACAAGAAAGGGCCCCTGGTCTGTTAGGGGAAGAGAAATATGACTGATAGCCTAGGCCACAGCGTGGGCATGCCAGCAGTTCCCCTATTGGATGGATACACGCAACAATGTTGCAGGCAAGTGGGTCTTAAGGTGAGGGAAGGGTCCCTCCTACCTGTTTTTTCAGGCTGGATCTCAAGAACAGGGACTTCACAGGTACTGCAAGAAAAAGAAGCAAAAAATGTGTAAATGGCTAAATCTGTGCAATTGGATCTATTTAGGAAAGACTACATAAACCAAGTGTGGATGTGCCTCTCTGATGGATCTTTGGGGAGGTACCACCTCCAGTGACAATACATCAGGAGAGGAGCTGGTGGAAGGAGCTGGAAGAAGAGGCAGTGGAAGGGCCAACAGATCTAGGCTTCCTTCCAGGCTTAGTCCCGGTCTGTGAGACACAAGGAAGAAGACAAAGGCGCACGTAGGATGCAGAAAATTGCGGATCTGGGGATACATGAGCAGGCCATGCGAACGCCAGTGCTAGAAGAAGCTTACAGGGAGGAAGAGGATGTGGATCCAGTGCTTCGGCGGCCAGCTAGGATCCAGCGGTGAACGGTACCTGGTGCCAAGCTGCCAGGTCTGAGGAGGAGCCAGCAGGGCGCTTAAGGAGTCAGTGAGTACTTCTGGAGAAGTGGCGCACATGCTCTTGCTTCTGGAAGCAGCTGGAAGCCGGATGTGGAAGGGCCCCTATGCAGTGTGGTGTAGGCCTGATGTCTTCCAGTAGCAAAGAAGAGCCAGCACCACTATCAACAGGCCTGACAGCGGGGACAGCAATATGCCCTATATGCTGGATGGCTGGAGCTCACCAGGAGGAGGATTTAATGCCTGGTTAGCTGTCTTGTCAGGAGGATGATCCTGAAGCCCAAGTTAATCAAGAGGATATAGTCTCAGTCTCAGTTCCATCGTGTCAGCAGGTGAGTTGTGGGTTTGGAGGGGCCAGGGGAGCAAGGTTTAGATGGCAGATGGTGAGGGGATATTTTGGAGGTTTGAGGAGCAGTAGTAGGGTTTTTTGGTACAGGTGAGGTACTAGGCAGTTCATTGCCCGGCGTGCCCCTTTCCTTTCTCCCGCGATAGCACTGGTGACGACATATGAGCTATCCCCTGTGGAGTTATATGTTGCACTGTATTTGGGGTTATGGCTGAGCATAACTTAGGGCAATATCTTACTGGTTCAGGGCACAGTGTGATGTTACATCATAGTTTACTATTCATAGAAACTTTAAAGGTTGGAAAACAGGAAGGAAACCAGACAGGCGGCGTCCGGTGTGTGTTGACTTGGTTTACAGATTGCGCCTAGTCGCTGGCAGGTTGTTTATATGTTAGTTTTATGTGGTTACTCTGGCATGAGGCGTTAATAAAGCTGTGACCCACACCCTTGCCCACAACACTCCCTTGTGTTGTGGGCTAAAGCTCAAGCACTGTTAGGTTATACAGCAAGGCGATGATCCAACACACACAAATAAGTCAACCTATGAATGGCTCAAAAGAAACAAAAATGAAGGTTTTGGAGTGGCCGAGTCAAAGTCCTGAATTGAATCTGCTTGAGGTGCAGTGGCATGACCTTAAAAAAAGACAATTCATGCTGAAAAACCCTTCCAACGTGGCTGAATTAAAACAATGCTGTCAACAAGAGTAGGGCACAATTTCTCCACAGCAATGTAAATTACTTATTGCTAGTTATTGTAAACTGTTGAAGTTGTTGGCGCCAAGGTGGCACAGTCAATTATTGGATTTAAGGGGGCAATTACTTTTTCACATTGTGATATAGTTTTTGATAAAATCTTTACCTGCAATAAATGAAATTATCATTTAAAAGCTGTATTTTATAGTTGTCTTATATTAAAATTAGTTGGATGATCTCAAATACTTAAATGTGTCAAGAAAAAATAGAAGTAATTGGGAAGGGAGAAATACTTTTAAAAAGTGGTCAAATATGGAGAAGCCCTGAATCATATTTGGAAAAAGATATAAAACACATAATAGTGCAATGTGTACTGAAAATACAACTTTTAATAAAGAAAATGTATATACAAAAAAGAGTAGTGATATTTACTTCAAATAAACACAATCTTAGGGTCTTTCCAAGGCTTTATTGTCACTTATTGGTATCAGCTACTGGTAGCTGAGACCTGTGGGATCTGCAGCAGTTAATACGCTGGGAACATAAAGTTCTACCTTCCTGTGTCTTCTGGCAGGGACAACGTACATTCCCTCATTTGTCCACTTCTGTCTCAACTCCACCTCTTCCCTACCAGCTCCTACCAAGCACCCCAGGAAAACATACACTTACTATTGGCTGAAAGTCATGTCACTTATCGAATAAATACTCGGCCTGTGCAGTACCTGAGGCTGGAAAGCCTACCTTGGCGCCTTTCTGTATTCAGGTCCACACACATGCTAGACTACAGCGTTTTCTTCCTGTAGCTTCAATTATTCTTTAGCTATACTGCCATCTTTTGGATTGTCAGCATGTTAGCAAATATATATATATATATATATATATATATATACTTTAAGGTGTTTCTATGGATCTTACAGATTTTTGTTTCAGTTTATCTTCAAAATGGCACAAATCATATAGGTTGCCATTATAGCCAGAGCAACCTTTGTGTTTGGGTAAATCTTTTAGGATGATGCTGTGTTACACATTTTATTTTACATGAATACCTTTTTTGTTCATATGGAGTGTTTGGGGTTTTAAACAGATAATCTCTTATATGATTTGTTTAGTACTTTGCAGAAAAAAAGAGCATTCTCCAAGGCAGGACTGCACTGCAAGAACTGAACCACAACTCAGTCAATCCCTGAGGATGAAGACATTCTTTAGATGGGTCTAGTCCCAGCTCAGCTTTGGCTCATGATATTTCGCCCCTTTACCAAGTATAAACTTAGAAACTGAAAATGTAACTAAACCAATACCATACTGCATGAAACTCCTTAGCTTTAATCATTCTAGTGCCTATAATATGTGAATAAATCCTAATTATTTCCTACATATATCATGGGAAAGCATTTTTTTTTCAAAAACATGAAGTGTTCAAGTAAAAAATATATAAAATAAATTGGCATTAATAGATTCTTGTGCTTTGCAATACAATGACTACTAATTACATCTGACAGTCCTTTGCTTATGGCCATAGTAACCTTGGGGGCAACCTCTTGGTGTGAGTGGTTACTAAGATTAAAATCTGCATTTCTGTGTACTTCACCAATAATTTAGCCTAAATGTAAATGTGTTGAACTGTGATGTTGATTTGTTTCTTGGATGACAAAAGTCTTATCAATCACCTTGTAAAAATGAATTATAAAAGTAAAATGTGTTTTTTCGTTTCTGCTTGGAATTGTCTGCATAATGCTATCATCTTCAAGTAAAATGTTGATTTGGCGTGTATACCATTGTTTTCATCATATGGAAGTATAAACTTGTGTTGGTTGCCTGAAAGCATTTTAGCGATTCCCTTTGATCTCAGTAACAATTGAATGCAAGCTGATCAAAGGTATTTTAACATCTGTGGCTAAAAAAAAAAAAGAAAACGTTCCATCTGAGGATAGAATATGATTGTAAAATTCCAAAAGTAGTTTTTTTTTTCTAACTCTTTAGAGTATTATCTTCAAACAATTGCAGAGCACTGAAGAAAATTCTAATTACGAGACACTATGAGTTTGAGTGTGTATTGTCAATATTATTGTATAAAGCACCACTCAGACTTTGCATGCGTAATACTCCCTTCACTAGGATACTTAAATAAATATTTTTCCATTTTACGTTCTATTATATTTGAGGAGGGCCCTCCTCACCTGATGTTTCTGTAAACAGTGTACCTAATTATGAGATGATAGTTCTCCTTCAATACATTGCAATGTGGCTGGACATGTAAGGCAGGTTGATGGTCTAGTGCCCACTGCCTCCTGTAACCATGTCACTGCCCTACATGCCCATGCCCCTTTAAAGATGTCTTGCATGGACACCTGAAATGTTGGGGCTGTTATAGGTGAATCTAAAATAAATGGGACACTGTAAATTACATGCAATTTCATCCTGAACTATATAGAATTCCAAAAGCTGTTTATCCCATGGATGTTTACTAAAAATTAATGATTTAAGAATTTTTCTGGCTAGAGTTCATATTTTGGTGGTATGTAGTTGGCTTAACCAAGATATGTAAAATAAACTTAAAAACCAAGTTAAAAGTCTCAAAGCTTTAGTCACCAATCCAACTAGTCTCATATAAACTTTCACTTCCATGCATTACAACATCAAACAACCAGCTAATGCACCATTAGCTTTTACACAACAATATTATACATATGGAAGACACAGAAATAGGTAATACATTTCTTACTTATCTGCCTGACAAAAACATGCATTGAGCCACCTTATAAATCAAAGAGAACATGTGCGTAACATCAGAGAAAGCATGATACAATATAAAACTGAGCAGCTGCTCCCTTAATGTATGGACTATGGTGCATTTACACAGCAAAATTCAACAAGAAAGTCCTCTATACTATAGTATATATATCTAAAAAGGAAAAAAACCCCAAAGAATTATTGTGATACCGAGACAATTGATGGTCCATAAAAGTCTAAAATGTATCAAATATATGAACTTTAACAGGTCCAAGCTTGGGATGGAGATAGATAAATACAACATAGCATTGAATGTATTTTGTACTTTATAGAAGGCGTAAACATGCAATACTGCTAATAGCAACCTTTACCAAAAAGTTCCATCACTCGCACTGCCCTGTGGCCACTTTGGTTAACATGCTAAAACACTCTGTTAATGTTTTGCCTATGTCATATAGCACATTGCCTGACCTCTATATAGTTGTATATCTACCTGATCTGTAAATACATTGATCAGATTAGGCCTGGTCAGCCTGAGCCCTACGGGAAGCAACAGGAAGATGTGGCAATGTCTTGGCAAGCTATGTATCGGTTTATGGCTATATTTCAAGCATACCTGTTTGTTTTCTGGGTTTCACCAAGAGTCTCCAGTTGAAGACCTGGGTCTCTAGTTTTCTTTGTTCTATTTCTAGTTGTGTTAGGACATGCCTACTCCCAGACAACATTATGCCTACTCTCCACCCACTTTCTGCCTGATGCCATCTAGTTTCCTCAACCATTATGTGCAGCTATCCCTACTCGTACCCGAAGTAGCTAGATTGCATTGGGTCATTTTTAGATTTTTCCAAAGCTGACCTCCTCAGGCCATTGTAGCTACAGAACCTGTATTATATACACATTTATCTTTATGTACCTATATATGTTTGTATGAAATGTTGTTTTTGTTTTTTTAGACTATGTTTTTATTTTACCTACCTCTAAAATACTAGAAGAAACACGTTACAGGTGCAATGAGCAGCAAAACTTATTTTTGCTACCAGAAAGAATACAGAGGGGCATAAAAAGAGTGAGCCTATGTTTATTACATTTATTATTTTTAGCAACAATAGTAGTTGCTTACCCATTTTGAACAAATATGTTTTAATTAGTATTAGTAGCATTAATAGTAGTAAAAACAATTACAGGTTTGTGAACACAATTCATTAAAATGAAAACAAAACTCCTATGGAGGTAACCTTTACTGAATCATATGGTTAAGATGAGGTGCTGAATCCTCAAATATAAAAATAAAGCATAACGATAAATATAAGTTATTTCGATAGGTGAGTGTCTATATTAGTTACATAATAATAATGTCATATTATTACTATAGTTATGT
The DNA here is from genome assembly GCF_027358695.1 of Spea bombifrons. Lineage (NCBI taxonomy): Eukaryota > Metazoa > Chordata > Amphibia > Anura > Pelobatidae > Spea > Spea bombifrons. The sequence continues at coordinate 49,583,523 of NC_071090.1, read as the reverse complement.
ATGACATGTATGTCTCTTATATAGTGCCCTCCACAAATATTTGCACCCTTGGTAAATATGAGCAAACAAAGCTGTGAAAAATTGTCCAGAGGTCCTGGACATTTTGTTAGGATACATGGCGTCATGGGCTCTATCAAATATCAACAGATATTAAATGAACACCTGGCTGCCTCTGCCAGAAAGCCTAAAATGGGCCATGGTTGGATCTTCCAACAAGGCAATGATCCAAAACATACATCAAAACAGGCACAAAAATAGTTTACTAACCATAAGACCAAGGTGACTAAGATGACCATTTCAGTCCCTTGACTGGAACCTCATATAAAACCTCAGCATCAACCTGGAAATCTGAAGGATCTGGAGACATTATAGGAGAAGACTCAGAGCTGTTATCTTGGCAAAGGGAATATAGCACAAATACTTGACTAAAAGGGTGCTAATAATTGTGGTACACATACATTTACATTTTTTTTCATTTTTGGGGATAAACCTGTGTTGTGTTTGCAATAGTTTGATATCCATAGCTCACCTATGTTTTTTTTTTTTTGTTTTCTATTCTTCAATTCTGGGTGTTTTAAGGGAGACCACCTTGAGTATTTGGTTTGGAGATCCCCTCCCCCCTGCCCCTTCCTTTCTTCCTCCCTTCTTTTACAAGCGCTGTATTTCATTTATATATACCTGATATCCATAAAAGCAGAGTTTTTATTTGTATTGTTTGAACAAAAAATCAAAAGGCTAAACGATAAAGACACATTTTCACAGCTTTATTTGCTCATATTTACCAAGAGTCCCAACATTTGTAGAGTGAATAGTATATATCCACCTTTTTATATTTGCAGCTAGAATACTGATGAATCTCTGTTCCACACACTTCAAGCACACAAATGCCATAGTTAAACAGATATGGTGGGCATAGGGGACATGTCTGATGCATAACAAGTATGTCAAGAACATGTCCGGAATAGGGCGATAAGGGAAGAGTGAATGAAAGGTATAGTATAGATAAACCGGGGAGTGAACCAAAGTTCTGCTAACGAGGTATGAGGTTTGTTCAATATTCAATTCTTCATTATTCAAAATAATAATTACGAACCAAGGCATAGAACAGTAATAACAAATTCTCTTCAGTATAAGTATTGTGGCTGAATTTCTAAGCATTGTGTGTCAAGGATAAACCTTTTGTATATTACAACATATATTACTATAAGTTGTAGTGATATGAACTCACTGGGAATTGTAAAAAAAATTATTGAAGCTTGACATTGCCAAGGGCACAAACAAAGACTAGATAACAAACAAGAAGTTTGAGTCTTCTTCTAAAATGAATTACTATATTTTATCGGTCCTGACATATCTAATTTTCAGTTTTATGGTTGAAGAGTGAAGACCAATGAAATTGTGCTTCTTTCTTTCCATGTGCTATGCAGACAATATATTTTTGTACTTCTGTCATGTATGAAAAATATCAGTTTGACAATTATTACCCAAGGGAAGCTAGAGAAGAATCCTTCATTTTCAATTAATTCCAGTAATGGTGATTAATGGGAGCACATTAAAATGGAATAAATACTATATAAATCATTTAACCCTCTTGTTCAATAGGACTTGCAAACCAATCTACCTCTTTGCAAATACATCAGGTTGATTTTAGAATAATTTACCATATTGGTTGTAATTTCAATTGCTTCTAGGAAAAAAATGATATGAATATATTTGTGTTCTACAATCACCTTTTTACATTTGTATTTATATAGTTTGTATTCCTTTTTATTTTGGATATGATGCATTTTTGTTATTAAACACAGATGGATGGTATACATTGACTTTTATTTTCAATAATTTACATTTATTTGCATCCATCCATTTTATATACTTAATATACATATCCACAGAATGTATTTTTGCAATTAAACTTAACCTTAAACTTTGTCTGCTTGAACCAATTAACATGAATAAGCAACATATAAAAGTATAATAACATACTTGGGCAGGGGAGCATTGTTTGCCCATGCTCGCTACCTGACTACTCACTTGCTTCCCTCCTATTCCCATCGACTTCCCTTCCACTTAAGGCTGTCTGTGTGGTTAGCCACACACCTTCACAAAGCTGATCCTTTAAGAAGAGGAAGTTCTCTGGGTAGCCTAACCTGGGAAGGTCCCAGGTATGGTAATAACTAGACTTGGGCACCAGGGGGGTCTTCGTGTTCTGCAAATATTTGCCTGTTCCTGTCTTCTCTTCGGTGTCAGGAGTTTAAATCTCTCTATGAGAAACTCTATTGGTCACCAGCAGGGAGCTTGTCTGCCATCAATAGAGTCGCTCGTACAGACTGGTGCCGTAACTTGACCGGCAGAGACCACTGGTCTCCCTGCTCTCTCAGTTAAATGTCCGTACAAACGACTTTATTGGTCATTCGTACGGACTTCTAACTGTTGCAGCAGGGAGACCAGTGGTCAGGTTGCACCTTAAGGAGTTAAGGGGCCGTGCGAGTGAGCCTATTGCACATCCCTTTAACCTGCGGAAATCCGTAGATTCACTGTAAGGAGTTAAAAAGGCCGTGCGAGTGAGCCTATTGGTCACCTGCAGGGTCTTCCTCTGGCATCAACCAGGCGACCAATAGGCTCACTCGCACTGCCCTTTAACCGCTTCCGTCAACTCCTGCGATGCCGCGAAGATAAGGTAGGCTAGATGGGGAAGGGACCAGGGAGATTAGTAGACGAAGATGATCACGAAGATTTTTCGTGTTGTGTGTCTTCGTCTTCGTCTACGTTTTATCGCCGCTATCTTCTCTTCTTCATGTCTTCGGAACGAACAAGAAAACGCACTCTTCGTGTTCGTTTTTATGTTCGCCCGAAGACGAATGCGCAAGTCTAGTAATAACATATTGCTTACTAGGGAGGCATACAAGTTATGTGAACAGAAAGTTATGTTTTTGTTGCTCTTCCCACTATAGTTCCATGACTGGAACTGGCAGATTGGCTTTAAAAGACCCATCATTGTGAAGACTCAAAGAAATCAAAATATTTTCTTATGGGTTGTACAACTAAGTTTGCGTATGTGTGTGAGACATATAGACATGTGCAAATGGACCAAAACGATTCAGATGAATTTTTCAGATCCTTTTGGACCATTCAGTTTTGGGCAACAAATTTCATTCCATGCCCATTCAGTTCGGCCAAATATTCAGGATGATTTTTTTAAATTTGGGAACAAAATTTGTTGCCCCCTACCCAAATTGACTCTTACTCTCTGACATTCACTCCTTCTCGTTTACTCTCTCTCAATCAGTGAATGAGAATTGCGGATGAAAATTCTGAGCTTTTTCATTACTTTTTGTCTGATTCGTGGGGGGTCTGGCCTCATTTTCAATGCTACGTATGTAAATTTGCAATTCTTTCAAATCCAAATGGACAAGTCTAGTATATGTATGTATATATATAGTCATTTTCAGCATACCAAGACTTTTTGAACTAAGCTACTAAGTTATGCTTCCAATTTTATGGTAACGGTTTGGGGAAGGCCCTTTTCTATTCCAGCATGACTGTGCCCCAGTGCACAAAGAGAGGTCCATAAAGACGAGGTTGGATGAGTTTGGTGTGAAATAAATTGACTGGCCCTCACAGAGCCCTGACCTCAACCCTATTGAACACTTTTGGGATGAACTAGCACGGAGATTGCAAGCCAGGCCTTCTCTTCCAACATCAGTGCCTGGCCTCACAAATGCTCTACTGGATGAAAGGGCAAAAAATCTCACATAAACACTCCAACATCTTGTGGTAAGCTTTCCCAGAAGAGTGGAAGCTGGTATAGGTACAAAGGGGGGCCAACCACATATTAATATCTGTGTTTAGAGATCTTGTAGAACCACCTTTAGCAGCAATAACTTGATGAAATAATTTTCTGTATTACTTTATCAGTCTCTCGCATCTTTGTGGAGGAATTTCCCCCCACTCTTCTTTACAATGTTGCTTTAGTTAATTGAGGTTTACAGGCATTTGCTTATGCACAGCTCTCTTAAGGTCCCACCACAGCATTTTAATCGGGTTGAGGTCTGGACTTTGACTGGGCCATTCCAACACCTTGATTCTTTTTTTTCAGGCACTTTGTTGTAGATATGCTGGTGTGCTTGGGATCATTGTCATATTGCATGACTCAATTTTGGACAAATGTCTGGTACTATTCTCCACTCTATCTCTTTCTACGCTTACACTCTTGCAGTTTTTGAAAATAATCAAGCAGAAGACTTTACTCTCCGCTTTACATTCTTGGTAAAGTAATCACTTGTTTTAGATTCCAATACCACCTTTATGCTGAGAACATACTAATTTCCTATCAGGATCCCATGCCTTCTCTTGTAACTCTCCTCACAAGCTGCCTGTTTCTGGAATTGGATCTTTGATGGCATCCAACTACCTGAAGCTTAATATGTCCAAGTGTAATCTACTGATCATTTATTGTCTATTCCATCCATTATTCCATCACTTTTTAGAACTCTACTACCTAACCTAAAGTCCACATTTTCTGGTTTGGTCCAATTGACTTTGGTGTCTCCCTCATCCCTCACATCAAGTCACTTGCCAAATCATGTGATTGCCTGTTCAGAGATGCATACAGTCTATCCTCCAGCTTAGAAATCAATTACTTTTGTATGTATCCTTTACTACAATCAAATAATGTATGCCAAAGCAGACCAACAATTCCCCCATAATCGATTAATAAATTATAAGACAGAAAGAGTAGCACCATCTTCTCCTTTTGTACATTTGTATGTATGTATGTTAATGTTAATTTTGTATTAAATATATTTTTAATGTTATAGCTAATTTTGTATTTTTGCCCACTGTAATAGAATGTCACTTACTACATAATAATAATGATGATAATAATATCAATCATATGATATATGTAAATAAATAGAGGGTATGCTTTCTAACTACAAGAATATATATATATATATATATATATATATATATATATATATATATATATATGAATGTATATACCAAATGTGTGTACATACAAAACTCTAGCTTCTACTTCTGCACATTGTAATCTTAATCACTAATCTTTTCATTCTTTATTCTACCTTCCTCTTTTATTTTTTCAGTCATGTCCCATATGTTGACAAACCTTAATATAAGTAGAAACTATTTTCTCATAAATTGAAATGGAATGTTTGCAAGTGTGGGGAAAATAGAAAACACAAGCATTGAACTATATTAAACTGTATATAACTTCAAAATCTCTGCATAAACAAACAGAATGTAAGTACATTTTGTAAAAAAAAAAAAAAAAAAAAGGAACACACTGCAAAGTCTTTTTTTAACGTTTTTTTTATTTTGCAAGCCTGTGCTTCAGGGATCTATTGATTTTTATTTCGTCTGGAGCTGATTAATGTTTCAGGAAGGCGTCAGGAACGCTAGTGCCAAGATGACAAAAATTATTTTGTCTACTAAAATATTTACACTCAACGTTGCAGCATTTAAATAAGGAGACCATATTATATTCTCACTGCTAAATGAGAAACTGTTGCCATTTCCCTTGAAAATGTAGTAACGTTCAAACATACATTTATTATGATTATGATATATCAAAGGTGGAATGGCTATTGAATCAGGTCTATAAATAGATTTCATTACTAGACAGTTGTGCTGTACCAATTTGCTTTCCTCAATGTATCAAATAAACAGGTTCTAGCTTTATCAATCAACATAAGAAAGCATAGCAGATTTCAGTAGTAATAATAATAAATATTAATATAATGTTATTGATCCCAGACAATGGTATACAACACTGTTGTTAAACTTGTTCTTCAAAACTGGCCACTTTCTGCATACAAATGTTTGCAATATGAGATTGGCTGTAAGCCGACTGCCAAATACCTAACATCAGCAAACTATTTTATAAGAATAAGATAAAATGTAGTCTTAGTCTTAATTTCATTAAATCATACCGAGGAAACCTAAATTTGACTATATGGTATTTGTGAAACATTAAAATATTTAACAAATGGTAGTATTCTTGGTGTGTTGCACAGTAGTTTCTTTTCCATTACTCATTTACCAATAGTTCCTTCTTCTGCCTAAAACAGTTTTGTTAATTATTTTTTTTACAAAGTATCTTGATAAAGGGTGTTATTGGATAGGCACACCAATTAGTGTCATGTTAAATTAATGCAATGTATACATTTTCATATATAACTGCTTTCTTTTGAGTATATAAAATAGCTTCTGTTAGGGATTTAAAGTATGAAAAGCAATAACTTTTTGTATACCCTTTCTCTTTTACTTCTTAACATTACTTTTTGACACTTTTTTATTCTTCCAAATTGGACACAAACAAAACACCATGTTTTGATGGTGGAGTTTTGGAACACTTCATAATGAAGTACGAGGAAAGAACTACCCCCTGAGGAAGCTAGGGAATTCTTATGCTGATTTCTTTGGATATTTCAGGACTCTTTTATCTGTCTGTTATCATTACAAGTGAATTTGTATATTAACTGTTGATGCACCGGCACTCTTGTGTGTTTACTTTTTATCATAAATGGTGGATGGTGACATTGTGTCATTAGTCTCTACAAAATTGTGGAAATACACAGTTTTAACCATGATGAGCCTGAATTATTAAAGAAATTGTGAGTGGATACAATTACATACCCTTATATGTTGCATGTTTTTTCAAACTTTATTATCAAGCTTTTGGTTCTATTCTTTTCTCCACATGTTTGGAGTACTCCATTTGGAGTAAGTATTGGAGGAATACTTTGGGTTGCTGCAAATCATTGGGAGAGTGTGTATATATATATATATATATATATATATATATATACATATACACATATATGTGTATATGTGTATATATATATATATATATATATGTGTATATATATGTGTGTGTATATATACATGTGTGTGTATATGTATATCTATGTATGTATCTATGAAAACCTATTTTAGTGGCCTGCAAACTTTGTTAAGCAGAAAATGTTGATGGTATAGACACTGTCACAGGTGTGTGTCAAACCTCTATTTAAAAGTCCTTAACAAAGGTAAACTGCAGAGACATTGGACAGCATTGGAATTCTACTGTGACTTTTCTGTAACACTTCATTAAGGTGAATGAAATGGGATCAATTTCACAACGTGATGAAGCTGTAATGAAGAGAGACTGCAGCATTACCAAGAAAACTTCACACTTAAAGTTTTCATCTGATTCTGAATCCAGCAACCTCTAATTGCAGTCATCAATGGCAAAAGACTTGGTGAAGTTTATTTAACTGTTCAGTCGGCAACACAGTTCTCATTTTTTTAAAATATAAATAAAATTTATATTAGGATATATGCACGACATCTTTCTGATTAAATTGCTTAATTTTGATGTAACATATATATATATATATATATATAATGTCATGATGCACTGTCAATTGTAAAAGCGTGGATAATCATAGTAGGGTTGGATTTGCTAAATGAGGTGTCGGAGGAAAGCCAAATTCGGTACACGGAGAAGGTAGTCATACAAGTGGAGGTCCAAACGCAAAGAGGGAAGTTACAACAAGCCAGAGTCGGTACACAGGAATTCACAGAATAGGAGAGATATGCACAAAAAACATCTGAACACGATGACCACACTAGGGTAAGTGATGGCAGGAATTTTGGACCTTTAAATCCGGTGCCACACAAAGCCACGACCCTAGAGGAGGACTCAGATCCACCCAGCAGTAATTAAATAGGGATGCCCCCTGTCAGTCTCCTGGACAGGTGCTCCCCTTCCTGTGAGTAATTTGCTCGCTGCCATGAGTCGGGGGGCGTGGAGCAGGGATTCGCGATTTGCCATGAGGGGGAGCAGTGGTGGCTAAAAGCAGATACCTCGGAGGACAGGTAAGTCGTGACACAGACATCTTATAACCACACAGAGCACCCTGGGCTATAGCACATTACACTCCACCCCAGCATAGCGCACCACGAAGAGCAGGGGTGGGCCTGTGAGTGGAACAGAGGAGGGATAGTCGGTGAAGAAAATGCAAGGCCTCAAGATATCCGAGGGCATCCTTGGGTAGCCCATCCATACTGTATATAGTTAATGCCATTTTTAATGCAACTAGTCTTTAAATTTGGCATACACTTTCTTTACAATGAGACACTGTATTCATATGGCAGGAAATTGCCATTTTAGCTAATGGAAAAAAATATGACACACATATATATATATATATATATATATATATATATATATATATCCACAATGGGGCGCTTGTACCGAGGGGGCCAACAAAATGAAAACACAATTTATGTGTATATATGCACTCACAAGAAACCTTTTCAGCATTGGCTCATCTAATTAAGGTTCTATTTTTATTCCATGAAAGATCTAAAAACAGATAAAACAGACAAGGTGGTCTTACGCCTCCGAAAAGTGCTGCAGTAGGAAGGTTTTGCTTATCCTTATTTGTCTGTTTATTTTTTGACAAGCAGTCTCAGACAATGTGAATGTTTTTTATTTGAATACACCATAATTATGACATTTTTGTTTTTTGATGTTAAACAAAAATGCATTATATTGGTCATATTTTGGAATTGTACAGCATACAGCAATATTTAACAAAATAGTTGCAGTAAAATAACTGCATATTAATTACATAGAATAAATGTTTTAGAAAAGGAAGTCCAATATTTTTATCTGATAAATTGTGTACTTTCTTTTTACTATGCTTCAGCACCCATGCATATTCACACAGCAAATTCAATTTGATACTGCAGTGATAAAAAAAGAATATATGCGGCATGTAAAGCATATTCATTCTGAACTATTGATTTGCTCACAGCTGCATTTCTGTCATGTCCTTCCTTAGCAGTTATTAGAACTGCTCTATGTAATAAGAATTATGACATGAACAATAAAACCAGCACATGTATTTAACCTTCTAATGTGTTTTTCTTAAATTTACATATAGAATGGTTTATAAAACAGTAAATACAATAAATATGTATCAGCCACTGCAACATATTGAGTAAAGAATGTTTGTTTACGCTTCAAGAGTAGACACAATGTGCACACTTATAAGAAAGTATGATTTGTTAATTATTCACCTTTAAGAGTAATACACTAATCTACAGAAATACTGATTTGCAAAAAAAGGGTTTTTTAATGTACTAAAGGCAATTTGGTTCATGAAGCGTGGAAGAAAATAATATTATGAATACAATTGATTTTATGAATACTAGAATATTTTGGGGTGGTGTAAGTTCCCTTCTATAGTAAATGCATAACACACATGTAAATGCTTACATAGTCTTAGGTACCTCATTTTAGACAAAATATGAAAATCTTCGTTCATTGATTCGCCGCCATTTTAATTCAACTTCTACATGTTTATTTCTTCTTTCCATGGCAGCCCAGATGGATGAATGGGATTTCCTCAAACAAAAATGTTAGATGAGCCCAAGTCTATGTAGAATGCCAAACAATATAACAGCAGTGTGACATGTGTATATTATTGCACAAACAGACTTGTGCAAATAAATTCATCTTTAAAAGCCTTTACAGCCCAAGCTGTGTGCTAGCCAACTTCTAAAACCCATCTAAAACCCAGCACTCACCAACCCACACCTCTGTTTATTTTATTTATACATCCTCCTCTGCTTCCTGAAACCACGTAGCCCTAATTACTGCTACAAGAGAAATACTACTCCCTCTCTTCACCCCTCCTTTTGTTTCAATTACCCACACTACTCCCTTAGATTGTAAGCTCACAAGCAGAGCTCTCAAAAGCCCACCATTCCAGACTGGAACTCTGTGTAAAATTACCACAAGGCTAGATGGCAAGCTTATGGGCGGGGTTCTCAATTTCTGATATATGTGTATGTATTAATGTATTTTTTAATGTATTATTAATTTGTTATGTGTGTGTTAACTGCCATATTTAAATTGTACAGAGCTGTGTAATTTGTTACCACTTAATAAATAAAAGATAATTACAATATTAATAACTTCCATGATATCTAAAAACAACAAAAGGAACACCAATGTCATAGTATCTTTACAATCATGGGTAGGCACCAACATTGTTCATGGTGGACATTTACTGGGGTCTGTGGTGGACAATTCAATAACGTTTTATGGACCTTCACAAGCCTTGCCATCCACACTGGTGTCCTTGAACAGACACTTCGCCTATCCCTGTACACAATATCAATATGGAAAAATGCCAGAGCACTTACAGAAGTGATTGCACATAATTGGTATGCGGTAGCTAAAATATATATAAAAAAGTGCATATTATACTATTCCATAGTGGAGCACCCTAATTATAATTCAAAGTTGCTATTAAGGCCTTTAGGTTTTAAGGTTTTTAAATCATATATCAGTCTCATCTTATTTTGCCCTACCTTTTTTAATAAAATTCTCTCCTCTCCAGGAATTTATAACTAGTAATATTCTCAAAGAATTGTACATGGCCCATACTAATTCTGGGCCTTCCTTATCTCATTGTCCTTGGTTGGTGTAACAATTTCTGCCCATTATTGTGGTAACCCTTACAAAAAAATTACTGCAGTTTTTCTGAAGTAATGCTGCAGTTTTTTGGACATGAAAAAACTGCAATACTGCACTTTTACTGCAGCATTACTGCACATTTACTGCAGTTTTACTGCATTTGTACTTCACTGTACTGCAGTTGTACTGCCGTTATCTTTGTACGAAAGTACAATTGCAATAAAGCTGCAATACATTGAAGTACAACTGTAGGTTTGCAATATAAAAAAAAAGTGCAGTAAAACTGCAGAACAGTGAAGTACAAATGCAGTATAACTGCAGTAAATGTGCAGTAATACTGCAGTAAAAGTGCAGTATTGCAGTTTTTTCATGTCCAAAAAACTGCAGTATTACTTCAGAAAAACTGCAGTAATTTTTTGTAAGGGAAAAGTGCCCGTAAAAATCTCTTTCTAGGAAGAAAAAGGCCCCGTCCCATGCCTTCCCTCCCTTCAAACAATGTTCTGTGTTATTAAGTGAGTAATGTGACACAAAAAAGTTACATTTTAACCCCTTAAGGACAATGGGCGGTCCCTAAACCCATTGAAAACAATGCATTTTGAGCCTGTACATGTACAGGCTTTGTCATTAAGGGGTTAAATAACGCCTACCTAACTCTCAATATTTAAGTCCCTCAGGTAGGGGACGATGAGGTCTATCCAAGCAGTTTGGGTTTTGAAAAACACTATCTACCCCTTAACATTCAAAGGGAGGAAAACATGGGGGGGGAGGATTCTAGATTGTAAGCTTGCTAAAAGGACCCTTTTTTACCAAATGTATTGGTTCATCTTTCATCTGTCAGTGCTAGTTCTGTCATACCTTTTTACTGTATGTACTGTAAGAAGTGCTCTGTAAACGTAGTTCTATATGAATAATATATGCTTATTATATTAATAATAATAAAAATAATAAGAAGAATAACTTTAATGGGTCATCCAGCAATGATTAGCAAAGGCTTGGGATTTTTGGAATAACAGGGATGAAAACACCTGCCACTGTCACAGCTTTCTGCTTCTATGTCATAATCAACTGTAGACGCAATTATTAATAATGAAAATAACATTATAATGTTTTAAATAATATTTTAATTATAATAAGCATGTACTACGTGAAGTTTGACTAGTAGTATACTTTAGCACATAACCTCATTAACTTCTCAAGGACTTATGTTGTTTTGCTTTCTCTATATCTTTGTTCGACCCGAATTACTATTTTTCTTACTTAGTGGACACCTACAAATAACATATTGGTTTTCTCAGTACAAGTTTGGCTGCTTATGGAAGCTATGTTTATAAATAAAACTCATAAACTTACCAAATGAAAAAAAATGTTTGGAAGCAAGTCACATATCTAGGCATCCTAACTGCATTTGTTTTTTGCAAATTTGTTTTGCTGGGACAGTAGTCTTATTAGTGCCCAGAGATTACAAAGCTGTCCACAAAAGTATATGTGTATAAACAAAGGAGAAAAGCCTAGGCTCAGTTGATGTTCAGCAACATCAGTCAAATAAAATGCACAGGGTTTTTATGTCTAGCAGGACATTGAATGGTCAAACAATTCTCAAATATATCACAATTTTATTGGTATTCATCAAAAGTGTTTTCCTTTTTCATATTTCTATGCTTTTATTTTCACTGATTTGATGCTTGTGTTGCATTATTCTTTATCAGAGAGTAGTACAACATGACTATAGATTGCCTTGGGACTTTCACAGATCTCATTTGTACCTAGACATACAGTAGGATATATTTTTAGTATTGCATGAAATAGTTAGTATGACATGGGGGATGTTTCCTACAGATCCTAATGCAAACAAATCTCAATTTAATTAAAGGGCAGTAATATTAATTTCTGTATTCTGTTACTTGTATTTCTAAAAGGATATTGCTGCCGCAGAGCTCAGGAGGGATGCCATGAACACCATACGTTGTAATTAGATTTTGTGAAAGCATTTGACAAAGTTCTGCATCAGAGGTTAATGAATATGAGACAGTTTGATAGGATATAAAATGACAGATTGAATTGAACATTGGCTATCTTCCAGAAAACCTTGGTAATCTGAAAATGAAATCTGTTCAAAGCATATTCATAAAAATATTTGGGGGCAATCTTGGAGATATGAATTTTCTTTGGTGTTACACAACTGAGAATTTAAAAGGAATATATTTGATGCCCATTGGTTGTGAAATAGTACATTTCATGTCATGTTCACTTTATATATATATACATTGTTGCATGCCTTGTTTATAAAAGGAGCCAACATGAAATGTGTAAACACTAATTATCACAACATAACACATTAATTTAAATACAGACATATGTTTCATCAGAGCAGTCATATCTTCAGGACACATGGGGAAGCTTTACAGGACACATCAACCTTCAAGAAAGTATTGATGTCTTTTTTGGCAATGGGCTTGTATAGGGAGCAAAAGAAGAAATATGGGTCCACATTCACTCTCTCACGCTCTCTAAATGTTTCCCTACCTACTCTGCATACCACTTCCGCTACTGCTGACCACTTCTGCATCTTCTTCATCTTCTATCTTCTTTCTATAATCTTTAATCCTTAATCTTCTTTTTTCGTTCGCATCTCTGCGGACATAACCCAAAATGGCAGTGCTGCAGTGACATAACCCACACCTTATAGTTAGACAAAAAGGTCAAACTATGCTTTCCTAGGGCCTTATTGCTGCCAAGGAAACCCCCTGATCACCCTTGATAAAGACTAGTTTGATTGAAATGTAGGGGATCTCTCTTACAGTCTCTGCTTTCCTGTCATTCTCATGTTTTCTTATATATCCATGTAAGTACTTTACACGCCTTTATTTATTTTTAGTAATAAAAATATTTTCTTTTACTATTTAGTGATTGTGTTATGATTGTGTAACCCCCTTTTTATTAGATTTGTCAAGGAAACCCTCACCTTGGTTATCATAGTTACATACATACATAGTTACATATAGTTACATAGTACATAAGGTTGAAAAAAGACCTAAATCCATCAAGTTCAACCCTTCTACTTAACCTTCCTACTCTTGATTAGAACTATATACTTTAGATGACCCATCCTAAACTGGAAACTGTAATTAATATTCATGGGATATCACTGGTAAATCCCAAAGTTAAGTCAAGGAGTATGTGTACGCTAGTCTTCTTTACCAGGTTAGGGGCTAGCATTCATGCTGCAACATTCTGCTGCAATAGTAATAATTTTATAAAATATAATAATGCTAAAAAACCCATTCACATTTTCAAATTTCTTTCCATTAATTGTTAATCCTAACAGTACAGTTTTAATTATACCTAAACATAAAGAAGGTTGGATTAATTAGTGGCTTGGTTGGTTTTCGCGCAATTGAGGAAAGGTCCATTCACTTTGTAAACTTAAGGGAGAGGGTATGACATGCACTCAATTAAAACATATCTTGACTAAAATGTATGTGCAGTATCTGTGCAAATGTTAAATCTGAACACCAAATCCCATGGTTATAAATGGTGACAGGTGGTGAGTGAAATTACATCATGGATTAATGTGTTTAATCTTATTACAGGAGCAGTGTAGATACTATGCTCATAGAACAAATTAATCTGCATATAAGGTACATATTTGTCATTTTAACTAGTGTGAAAATAACCAAACATTATTTAATGGTTCATTGAGTTCCAATCTCTTATAATACAGTAGTAAATAAAGTCATTTTTACAGCTTTCAATTGTACAAATACAATATATAGACAGATAGGAAGCATACCAATGTAAAACAAGTTTAATGCGTTACAATAGGTACCAGAAGTTTGTAGCTATTTTTGTATTGGAAAAATGAAGATTGCATAGCAAATCCCTTTAACCCTGGTACAATGGAGTCACAAAGGTAAAGGAGAAAAACAATATGAAACATTTTACACTTGATTGGCTACTGAATGCAATATTATTTTTAACATTTATTCTCTGTTTGGCAGAGCCATAACTAGGGTTCTTGGTGCCCAGATCAAGGTCCGAGGTCCCACCTTGTGACGACATCACATTCACTTCAGAAGTGAAAGGGAAGGCATTGGCATCTCTGCCAGGCAGTTCATGTGTGTGCTTCACTTTGCAGACCTGGGACAGCTCCACAAAAGTTCTAATCCTGATGTTTGTAGAGGTATGACTTGATTACATGATGTGGTTTAAAGGCACTGGGAACAGGGCAATGAGCCAAACTGTTTCTTAATCTTAAGCTATATGGATAAAATATTAGACTGGGGAGGGCTGGCACCTTCTTGCCTGGTGGGCATTTAAAGCCCATCATCCCTGTGTCCATATATATATATATATATATATAGCACTCCAGGTCTTCAAGTTAACAACTTTTCTTTATTCAAAGTCAAGTCCACGTTTCAGTCATTGCTGACTTTCATCAGGACATGCACAGATATAAAAACTTAAACACTCATGCTAACACAAATTTAAACTAACATACATTTTTTCCTACTTACATTCTTACACACATAATCATGCTCACACACATAAACTCATACACATTCATGCTCACACACAAATGCATGGTTACAACACAAACACACATTCATACCCAAACACAAATACATATTCATGCTCAGACACATTTTCATGCTCAGACACACTTACACATTAATGCGCACACATAGTTGCACATTTATGCTCACGCACAAATCCTCACACATACATGCTAACACGCAGACATTTAGACGTAGATGCTCACATACAAACACACATACATACACTCCCAGTCTAACTAACATACATACATACATTATTTCATAAATACTCCCACCCACTGTCATGATTCCACCCTGCTAGCCTGGACCATGCATAATCATTTCGCGGTCATGTCCGTTTTCAACCACTAGTGGCCGCTCTTGTCACTCTGAACCACTCAGAGTGATAATCATGTCCAGCTGCAGTGTATCACCTGATCAAACCAGGCTTTATAAACATGCCCAGCCCTTCAGTCTGGGCCTTGTCATTGATGTTTCGGGAGTACCTGCCTTGTTCCTGTACCTGCCTTGTTCCTGTACCTGCCTTGTTCCTGTACCTGCCTTGTTCCTGTACCTGCCTTGTTCCTGAGTTGCGGCCAGCGCCCCACTAAGTGGACTCCCAACTCGAGTACCCTGCAAGTGGGCAACCTGCCATGTTCCTGAGTTGCAGCCAGCGCCCCACTAAGTGGACTCCCAAGTCGAGTACCCTGCAAGTGGGCAACCTGCCGTGTGCCCTGCAAGTGGGCAACCTGCCGTGTGCCCTGCAAGTGGGCTTCCTGCCGTGTGCCCTGCAAGTGGGCTTCCTGCCGTGTGCCCTGCAAGTGGGCAACCTGCCATGTTCCTGAGTTGCGGCCAGCGCCCCACTAAGTGGACTCCCAAGTCGAGTACCCTGCAAGTGGACAACCTGCCGTGTGCCCTGCAAGTGGGCTTCCTGCCGTGTGCCCTGCAAGTGGGCAACCTGCCATGTTCCTGAGTTGCGGCCAGCGCCCCACTAAGTGGACTCCCAAGTCGAGTACCCTGCAAGTGGGCAACCTGCCGTGTGCCCTGCAAGTGGGCAACCTGCCATGTTCCTGAGTTGCGGCCAGCGCCCCACTAAGTGGACTCCCAAGTCGAGTACCCTGCAAGGGAAGTAGGGCTGGACTGGCAATGTCGATGCTGCTCTGGAACCTGATGACTTTGGTTCGGCGGACAGCTAGATATGTGTGGCAGCAGACTACTTTTTATGCCCGCCTACCGTGCGATCAGGCATATTCATCCACTGGCTGCCCACTACAGTACCCGATCTGCCACTGAGTGTGCTGCGCTGTCAGCCACAGGACCACCGGGCATTTGTCCAGTATGCCAGATAGTCAGTCCAGGCCTAAAGGGAAGACATAATCAAAACACTTCTTTAACAAACAGCTGTAGTATTTAATAACACTAACAGTTTAACAAGTAATATCCTTTTTGGAAAGAAAAAGATCATTCGGCCCAGTAATTTAGTAATTACTTACTAAATTACTTACCATGCTTATGTTACTAGCTGCAAACCAAGGAACTATTGAAATGACTTTAAATCCCTGATTATATACATCAACAAAATGATCAAACCTGTTTTCACAGTAGTTCTCTGCATGTGAAAAAGTTAACCATAAGCACAGAACTTAATTTTAAAAAATCTTTGATTATTGAATAAGAAGCAAACATTCAATGCTTGTTTCTAAATTTAAAGTTATATAATGCTTTAATCAGAGTTACATTATGTAGGTGACAAAAATCTCAAACAGTGTTCACAATAAGGTTTAATTGTCTGCAGTTAAGAAAAACTACAAATCTATAATTTTCAGGCATCCTACTACTTTGTGATTATAGTTCGTGATGTACAGGTTCTAAAAATATTAGACATTCTGTGGCTCAGTATTACACCCATTTGTGTGTCTGTTTAAAAATATCTTCACTCTAGCCCTAAATTGCTCTATTTTCCTGAACATATTACAAGGACAAAATGTTTGTATAACCATGCTTGCCAGTGTGGGTTTGGCTTAAATGATCAGAAAGAAAGAAGCACTAGTAAGAGCTTCATCCTCTTTAGTGGGTTCTTATAAAAATATAAATGGCAACAGCATAAGATTCAGTAGACTTTCCTACCTCTAAAGGGTTTGTAAAAAAATTACAGTTCCGCTAACAATTTGTATATCCTGTGTACGTATGTAAACATTGTTTCGTATGTTACTTAAGTTCCACACTTTTTAAACCAAAAAAAAGAAACAAAACCCTAATCATAGCTGAAACACAACTATCAGATTTGTGATCCATCTATATCACCATAGTGCTTCAAGGACCCATAAAGTCCACAGTGGCTAGAGAAGAACTATCACTGTTCAGCCCAAGGGCAAGTCTAGCCAATATGTACCATCCAGTCCTATCTAAAACACATTTATAGGAATAGTGGGCCTGTTATCCACATATGTTTGTGTGAGAGTACAAAACAGGTATGGATCACCTATTATATGTAGGTTGTACTATTTCATAGACTTGTGAACAAGGCCCACAATCATTTTAGACAACCTTTTTGTTTTATTTTTAACTTAATCCTTTTCTGACAAGAAATGTCATTGCCCAAAGAAGTCTCTCTGTCTGTGTCCTCTGCACTCTCCTCTGGCTTGCATCTTTCGCCTTGCCTGCTCAATTGCTGTCTCTAGCTGTTTTCTGGTCTCCTCTGATCTCACAGCAGATCTGGAGACCATGCTGAAAATGAGTCAAGAGAGGGGGAGTCTGTATGTGAGACATTGTCCTGCTTGAGATAAAACAAACGGTAGGAGGAAGGGGAGAGGCATGTAGTGCACACTCTTGAAACAGAAGTTTCCATAAATTATAGTATAATCATGCTTGTCTGTTGAGGTAAATTAATGCATTGCTCTCCTTACAGGTACTGAAACGGTTAATTGTCATTTGCAAATTAAATATGCTCTCCCAGCATTAATGTAATAAAGTCTTACTGTGAGATTTACTTTACTGAAGGAGTGGTAGAGTGGTAGATATGTGGAACAGCCGCCTAACAAAAGAAGCATAATGCCCACAGAACCTTTTGTATTGAGGTTTGAGGTTTGTATTTTTATTTAATGTAACACAATCTTACTTAATGTATGGAAGGTTTATTTTACTGAGTGGGTGATGGATATCTGGAACAGCCTCCCAGGAGAACTAGCTTGAGGTCCGGAGAACCGCTGAGATTTTTATTTTTCCTAATTTTGGTACCTCTCTATTGGTGTTTTGGTTGAGATTTTTAAAGTTATGATTAAAAGTTTAGTTTTAGAGTTATCTGAGGTAGGGTTTTTTCAGTTTAGATATCTATAGCATTGCACAATGGTTTTCTTTTTCTATATGTAACCTCTTGCACCCTGTCCTTAATTGTTTCCTGCGGAGTGTGCATTTGCTAATACTTAATAAGCAGCACCTCTTATATTAATTGGACTTTGAATGCTTTACAGGTGTACCCACTGTGAACTTTAACCACATTTACTCGGAATGCAGCATCTTGTAACTCCAGAAAGAGTAAGAGACGACTCTGCTATAGCAGGCAAATGGATGTACAAAAAGGAATTTTGCTATTCATTTTTGTTTGCTTAGTTTAGGTAGATAAAAAAACTGTAAGAATCTGAATGCACGAGTATATTATTTAACTATGTATATACAGTATATACATATATAAACTTACCTGAGGTTCAAAGCTCAAATGGATGGACTACAGATTTGCCCTTAAGAAGGGATGTGAGTAGATAACCCAAGGATGACTGTGCAGAAAACAGATGCTGGATGTAAAATTAAACTACTCCTATATTATTGTTTCCTATTTTGTAGAAATACAGTGTTCACTTTGTACAGCAAGTACAGCAACTACAGTTATTGCTTAGCTAGCACACAAATTACATTCAGCTGTCTAAGCATTGCTGAGTAATAGTTAATCTGTGAAAGTTCTCATTCGTTAACCAGGCATTATCACTAATTTCTGCATTTATTTAATTTGCATATTGAGCAATATTCATAAAACCCAGAGCAGCTGCTTGATGCAAATGTTATATTTATCAACTGCGGTGTTCACTTAAGAAAAGTTCACTACAACAGCTTTCAGTAACTGGACTTTTTCTCGGCAGCAAAAATGCAGCTTTTAAATAAAAGATTTTTGAATTGAATAAAAGTAAAAACAAAAGTTGTTAAAAGTGACAGAGTAAATATCCCTGGTGACAAAAACCATTGTCATTAGAACATTTTTCTGCTCACCTAGACTGAAAGGAAAATAGTCTTCCTAACCTTTCATAGTCATTTAAAATATATTGTTTCAATAGAATTGTTTTACATCTTTCACATCTTCACAAATTGGAGCTAGTTGTCACCTAGTGAATATTATAGTTACTGTACTTAGAAAAAACAAGAAATAAAATTGATCACTCAAGCAAAAAGAACAAAATATCGAGAGGAACAAAAGATAAAGTAGGAGCAGATAAATAGTTTCTGATTTAAAAGGGCAGTTGTATTCTTTTTTGTTTGTTAAAGGCTAGTGAAGTTAACTATCGTTTCATTATTGTCTCTGTCTCCTGCCTAACAAAGCACTGTATCATTAACAAATGTATGTGTCCAGCTGTTGGCTTCTGACACCTGCCATTCAGTAGCACTGAGTTCTGCCATGGGAGAAATGGAAAGGTAAATGCCAGGCTGGAATTACCTAAAAACACAATAAGAGAATGTATTGATATAAGAGAAAGGTGTCGAAGAGCTACAGGTCTGAGGCTGTAGATATGGGCATAGGAACCCCCTATGCCCCATGAGATACCCCCTTCTTTCTCCCCAGTCAGATACCTCTTTACTCACTATCCCCTACCCCACTTTCTCCCCATCTCTTTTTTTGCAAACAAGTACAATAATATATAACTTGAAACACTGGTAAAAATAATGTCTGTTTAATACATTAAAAATAGGAAAAACAGCTAATCTTTGTAACAAAAACATTTTTTTAAATATTGAAAAATTGGGCCCTAGGCAAGTATTTCCATGGGCCCCACTCCACGCTCCCTAGCATGCAATCACTCTTTCATTAGCCACCGCTCGGGGTCCCTCTCTCTCCTCCGCCTGGGTGCCGTACAGCATTTTGATTGGGAGGGCACACGGGGTGGGGCACAGCATGATGTAGGGGGCCATGTCGACGCCACACATTGAGCACCCTCACATGTTAGACCTTAGTTTAGGGCTGCTTAGGGTGACCTCCCCAACCAGTCCTGCAGGCTGTAGCTGCTGATCAGGTAGCTGTGCCATCTAGTCTGCCCATTTTTCCTGATGTAAGAAGTTTAAGCCACTATCAGTCTTTGGTTGGGTCCTATAGTGACCAAAGCTTTATGCCTATCTCATGCATGTTTAACATCCCTTTCTGTTTTTGCCTCCACCACTTTTGCTTGGAAACTGTTACATTTATCTACTACCCTCTGAGTAAAGTAGAACTTTCTTAGATTACATCTCAGCTCAGCCGCGCACCAGTAAACCACGCACACTTACAGAGTGGGGCAAAAGCACTTGTTGTGTAAATATTGCCTGTCCTCACGCACTACAGAATTCCAACTTGCCTCTGAAAGGAATATTAGGACAAGCAATGTGCATCTAGAACTTCATGAAATTGATTTCCATTGCCACGTAGCTGCATATAAACCACACACAATGCTAAGTTTCATTTGGAGTGGTGTTTAGCACACGGTCACTGGACTCTGGAGCTGTGAAAATGTGTTCTCTGGAGTTATGAATCAGGCTTCACTATCTGAAAGTCTGACGGACACATTCGTTTTTGGAAGATGCCAGGAGAACGCCACCTATCAGAATGAAGCCCACGGGGGCCAGAATGGACTAGAGTGGGCCCTGACAGAGTGCTGAGCAGGGCTAGGCTAAGGCAGGAATTGTGGATTTTAGGGGAGGAGTTTTGGTAGGAGGATATTTAAGTTTGGTGATCACAGGGGTAAGGATCCATTTTGTTTAACCTTACCTGGTGGTGTTTGTCCCACCCTCCCTCCTCTTATGTGGTTGAGTTTGTGGAGTAGTGTTGCTGCATTAGTCACAGTTGTGGGCGGTAGCTTGCCAGGTATCTAAGGGGTTAATGTGGTGGTATGATCCTTGGTGGTCATAACCGGTGGGAGGTTCCTTGCAAGGAGTGGTGCTCGGAACCTCGGGTCCTGGTTGGGGCATCCTGGTATGTCCCCTCCCAAATTGGTGTGTGGTATGGTGTTGCTGCATTAGTCACAGTTGTGGGCGGTAGCTTGCCAGGTATCCAAGGGGTTAATGTGGTGGTATGATCCTTGGTGGTCATAACCAGTGGGAGGTTCCTTGCAAGGAGTGGTGCTCGGAACCTCGGGGCCGGGTTGGGGCATCCTGGTATGTCCTCTCCCAAATTGGTGTCTGGTATGGTGTTGCTGCATTAGTCACAGTCGTGGGCGGTAGCTTGCCAGGTATCCAAGGGGTTAATGTGGTGGTATGATCATTGGTGGTCATAACCGGTGGGAGGTTCCTTGCAAGGAGTGGTGCTCGGAACCTCAGGTCCGGGTTGGGGCATCCTGGTATGTCCCCTCCCAAAATTGGTGTGTGGTATGGTACCTGGATAACTTGGTAAGCTAGGTTGGTTTTGGTTACGTCATTGTCTCTGTTAACGCATCTATGTTTATTATTTCAGGTTTTACAGGACAATGACTGTTAAATAAAACGGCTGTGGCCTTTTCAAACCCATCTTGTGTGTTGGTGTTTTATTTAATTGAGCAAATGAGCCAAGCCTGGCCCGTGAGTCGAAGCTACATCTGTCATGCATAGTGCCTACAGTAAACATAGAAGGAGGAATGATAATGGACTAGGACTGTTTTTCAGGTTTTGGAAAAGGCCCCTAATTTACAGGTAAGGGTAACATTAATATAACAGCATACAAAGACATTTTAGACAACTTAATGCTTCCACCTTTTTGGAGCAGTTTAGGGAAGGCCATTTCCTTTTCCATCATGAATATATCGCTGTGTACAAAGCAAATTCCTTAAATACATGATTTGACGAGGTGACGAGGTGTGGAGGACCTCAAGTGGTTTGCACAAAGGCCTGACCTAATTCAACACCTGATTGAGATGAATTGAAACACTGATTGCAAGCCAGGTCTTCTTGTCCAAATGCTCTTTTGGCAGAATGGGCATGAGCCTCCACAAACAAACTCCAAAATCTTGTGAAAAGCATTCACAGAAGAGTGGAGGCTGTCATAGCAGCAATTGCCATAAAAATGACTTTTTTGGCCTATAAAACCCTGCATGGTACTGTGTCAAATTTAGTAGTACATTTCTCCTTAATATGAATGTTGGGGGGGCGTGGCTTGCCTAGCTGGAAGATGGCTGCTTGATCCCTTAGCTCCGCGGCCTGCTCACTACAATCCGCACCCATCCGGCGATACGGACCAACATGGGCAAACCCAAACGTTCTTCCCAGCGCCAGGAACCACCTGAGCCGCGACCGAGCTCGTCGGGGCTCTCGCTCCGCACTTATTTCCAGACTCCTGCGGTCATAGACACGCAGCCCCCGTCGCCCAACATGGCGTCCTCACCGGCCAGTACCACGTTGTCTGAGGAGCCTTCGCGTTCGCCGCCACCCGCCGGAGCGTCCCCATCGGCTGAGGCATTGCAGGAGTTGTTCCGGTCCCTACCTACTAAGGCCGATTTCAGCAACCTGATCGCGGAGGTCAAGCGCACCTTACATGAAGAGGTTGCGGCCCTCCGCGCGGATATGGCTGGCGTGGAGCGGCGAACTACTCACCTCGAGGATTCGCATACTCGTACCGCGCAACAGGTGTTGGAACTGCAGCGGACGACCTCTCATCTGACCGGCCTGGCGACAGAACTGCGGCGATCGGTAGAGGACCTCGAAAACAGAGGTAGGCGCAACAACGTGCGGGTGCGGGGCCTGCGTGAAACTGACGGTCCTGAA
This sequence comes from Spea bombifrons, assembly GCF_027358695.1. NCBI lineage: Eukaryota > Metazoa > Chordata > Amphibia > Anura > Pelobatidae > Spea > Spea bombifrons. Next base: position 49,560,525 of record NC_071090.1, on the reverse strand, counting down.
GACCTCCGGGCGCTGCTGCAACGGCTCTTTAACACGGTGTTGGGCCGCGACCTGGACTCTCCCATACGCCTGGATAGAGCGCATCGCGCTTTGCGGCCCCGCGGTAGGCCCACAGATCCACCCAGAGACGTAATTTGTTGTTTTCAGGACTTTACTGTGAAAGAAGAAGTCATGAATACGGCGCGTAATTTGCGCTCACTTACCTTCGAAGGCCAACAATTGGCGCTGTTCCAGGATCTCTCCGCGATCACTTTGCGCAACCGACGACTGCTGCGGTCGCTTACGTCTTTGCTCCGGGACCGGGGCATTCGATACCGCTGGGGGTTCCCCTTCCAGCTCTCTATTCTACATGGAGGCTCCACTTTTCACGTGAAGACACACCGTGATGTAGCGGAGGTGACCCTCGCATTAGGAATACCTACTCCACACGTTGACGACTGGGCCCTTGCGGGGTTTTCCTCAGTTCCTGCTTCCCGTGATGTTCCGGCGCGGAGGCGATCCAGGCCGAGACGGGGAGGAGACGTGGATGTTGGGAGACGTTATCTCACGGCGCCTGAGGAGTAACCTGTGATGTACCTGTTCATACTCGTCTCTATGCAATTCCCTTGGGGGTGTGAGGGTTTTTTTTTTTTTTTTTTTTTTTTTTGTGTTCGCTCCTGCTCTCACCAGAACTTGAAATGTGAGCCTCTGACTCTTGCACTGCCGGACTTGATTGTCTGATGCTGCACTGCTTTGCCGCAATTCCGATTGCTGTTCTACTCCCCTGTTATTGTTCGGCACGTCACTGACCAAATGAACTGCCTTGGTACGCCAGGGATCATTAGGTGCTCTGCGCCGTTATTGCAGGTTTGCCTCTGGGGCTTTCCGGTCCCACTCTCTAGTCAGGGTTTTTTTTTTTTTTTGTTTTTTTTTTTTATTATTATTTATTTTTTTTTTTTTGTTTTTTTTTTTTTTTATTTATATATATAAGCCTTGCACTGCATAAATGCACTACACTTGGCCTTCCGCTGGGTGGCTACTGGTTATACCTGATTATATTTGATAGCCAGTGGATGTTTTCTCCCTTTGCCCTGTTGTTCCTATAACTAATATGATTTATACACATTTGCGGGTTGGTTGCTCGGTTGGAGGGTTTTCTGGGCCATCCTAGCATGTAATACGGTATTGCCCCCTAGTCACGGGGTTCGTTTCCTTTTTTTTTTTTTTTTTTTTTATTATTTTATCTATATATGTACGCCTTGCACTACATAAATGCATTACACTTGACCTTCCGCTGGGTGGCTACTATATGTACCTGATTATATTTGATAACCAGATGTTTTCTTCATTTGCTCTGTTGTTCCTATAACTAATATGATTTGTACACATTTGCGGGTTGGTTGCTAAGTTGGAGGGTTTTGTGGACCACCCGAGCATGCTGTACGGCATCGCTCCCTGATCACGTTTTTTTTTTTTTTATTTATTTATTTTTTTTTTTTTATTATTTTATCTATCTATGTACGCCTTGCACTACATAAATGCATTACACTTGACCTTCCGCTGGGTGGCTACTATATGTACCTGATTATATTTGATAACCAGATGTTTTCTTCATTTGCTCTGTTGTTCCTATAACTAATATGATTTGTACACATTTGCGGGTTGGTTGCTAAGTTGGAGGGTTTTGTGGACCACCCGAGCATGCTGTACGGCATCGCTCCCTGATCACGTTTTTTTTTGTTTTTTTTTAATTATTTTATCTATATATGTACGCCTTGCACTACACTTGACCTTCCGCTGGGTGGCTACTGTATGTACCTGATTATATTTGATAACCTGATGTTTCCTTCATTTGCTCTGTTGTTCCAATAACTAATACGATTTGTACGCATTTGCGGGTTGGTTGCTAAGTTGGAGGGTTTTGTGGACCACCCGAGCATGCTGTACGGCATCGCTCCCTGACCACTTTTTTTTTTTTTTTTCTTATTTTATCTATCTATGTACGCCTTGCACTACATAAATGCATTACACTTGACCTTCCGCTGGGTGGCTATTATATTTGATAACCAGATGTTTTCTTCATTTGCTCTGTTGTTCCTATAACTAATATGATTTGTACACATTTGCGGGTTGGTTGCTAAGTTGGAGGGTTTTGTGGGCTACCCGAGCATGCTGTACGGCATCGCTCCCTGGTAAGGTTTTTTTTTTTTTTTTTTTTTCCTCTACCTCCGAGGGGGCCTGACTCCGTCCGCACCTGGTACCCATTTTGGGGTCCCTGCTAGTCTTGCTCCTTACGTTTCGACACCTGTTATCTGTACTACTCCCACATGCGCTTCGCCTCTGGGGAGGTTGGTCCGAATGTTCGATGATATGTTTTGGGCTTTTTTAGTTCTGTTCCGGGTGGTTTTGGTTCCTTTCACTGTCTATGTGAGCTATGGCTGCGAAGTACTGCGGAGTTTTTACTTCACGTTTTTCAGTTTTCTGCCTTGCTGCCACTTGCAGTAGCACTTCCATTTACCCCTTGCAGATCGGTATCCCGTACTTTGAGAGATTGGCTGCAACGCCTTTGCTCTCGCCGATTCCTGCTGTTGCGCGCTACTAGCGCTTGCTTACGTTTTTGTGTTCAGTGTTCCCCCTCTCGTGTTGTGCTCCCCTCCTTCTCCTATTGTGCTCCCTTCCTACCTCCCCTCTTTTACCTTACCCTCCCCCCCCCTTTTTTTTTTTTTTTTTTCTTTTCTTCTTCTCTTTCTCTCTCTTTCTTTCTCTTCTCCCCTCCTCCTCTCTTTTACCCCTGCTTCCCCCCTTGACTTTTCTCTCCTTTCCTTCTCTGACTCCTCGCTATGCCCTCCCCTGCCCCCGCCTTTCGCCAGTCAAACCTTGAGGTTTTGAGTCTCAACGTGAGGGGCCTTAACTCTCCTGAGAAGAGGTCTCGGGTGTTCCGGAGCTTTCGTAACCCCGCCCCTTCTGTGGTTCTCCTACAAGAGACCCATCTTCGCGGGGCGGATGCCTCCGTCACCCGGCCTACCCGCAGGTATACTGCAGTAACTATTCTGGCTCTAAGTCACGTGGGACGGCGGTCCTTATTTCCCGCCGGACCCCCTTCCTCCTGTCTGCTTCCCAGATTGACCCTGATGGTAGATACACATTTGTCAAGGGCACGATCCTGGACCAAGTTTTCACGTTTGCTTCCGTGTACCTGCCCAACCTGAGACAATGCTCTACCCTGTCGCGCATACTCTGTAAGCTCATGGCCTTTAAGGAGGGCATCCTGTTGGTGGGGGGGGACTTTAATGTGACGCCTGACCCTCGCTTTGACTCTACTTCGCGTGCCGCTGGTGCCCCTCCGTCCCATGTCAAACAGTTTAACTCACTCTTGGGGAAGTATCGCCTGGTTGATTGTTGGCGGGCGTTCCACTCAGGTGAGCGGGACTACACCTGCTATTCTGCCCCGCATCGCACTTATTCTAGGATAGACCTTATCCTTATGGAATACTATCACTTGGGCCTTGCTGAGCAATGCTCTATTGCGGTGTCTACAATTTCGGATCACTCCCCGGTGACTCTGCGTCTCGGGGCTTGCCTTTATCGGCCCACTGTCACCTCTTGGCGTCTGAATGATTCCCTACTTTCTGAAGCTGCCTTTGTTCAGGAGGTGTCCGACCAATTAGCGTTGTATTTCCGGGATCATGTTGACTCGGAGGTGGCTTTGCCCACGGTGTGGGAAGCTCACAAATGCACAGTTAGGGGCCTATTTATTGGTAAGGCTTCGGCCCGCAAGAAACTTCGAACCCGTGAGATCGCGGACCTCACTCAGAGGATAGCCGTCCTGGAGACGCTTCACAAGCGCTCTTGTGATGAACACACCTACCTGGAATTGAACGACCTGCGACGTCGTTTAACATCGCTGCTTAACCAGGATATTCAGCGGACGTTCCTCCGTACCCGTTCCCTTTTTTATGAGCACGGTAAAAGAGCGGGCGGTTACTGGCCCGGGCCATGCGTGCCAAACAGCAGTCGTTGTTCATTAGTAGGATTAAAACGCCCGAGGGCCTTACGTCCTGCTTACCCTCTGACATCGCCGACTCCTTCTGTCGATACTATCGTTCACTGTACAACCTTCCCGTCGATACGGAGGGTGCAAGTCGGATGCCTCTCATACGCGCTTACTTGGAGGAACACGTGCGCCGTAAATTAACGGCGGACCAGTCCGCGGCATTGGAGGAGGAGATTGGGGAGGAGGAGGTGTGGGCGGCGGTGAAGTCGATGGCGGCCGGGAAGGCTCCGGGTCCGGATGGCCTCCCCCTCCGCTACTACCGCACGTTTTGGGGGCAGTTGGGGGTTCCTTTCACGAAGCTCCTTAACGCGTTGCGGCTGGGGGAGCTCCTGCACCCCCATTCTCTGATGGCCACAATCACTGTCTTGCCGAAGGAGGGTAAAGATCTGCTGCTCTGCCAAAGTTATAGGCCCATTTCCCTCTTGAACTGCGACTTGAAAATCTTCGCAAAAGTGCTGGCCACTAGGCTGCAGGGGGTGCTAGGCTCTCTGATCCATCCTGACCAGTCGGGCTTCATGACGGGGAGGGAGGGACGAGATGGGACCTATCGAGCTCTTAACACGATTCACCTGGCTCGCTCGGCCGGACAGAAAATTCTCCTCTTGTCTACTGACGCGGAGAAGGCGTTCGATAGGGTCGCTTGGGACTTTATGTTCCAGACCCTACGCGCCATGGGATTCGGGCAGGCCTGGCTCCACTGGATAATGGCGCTGTACTCATCCCCTTCGGCGTGTCTACGACTGAATGGGGCCCTCACGGCCTCTTTCCCCATCCACAATGGGACGCGGCAGGGCTGCCCCCTGTCTCCGCTTCTCTTCGCTGTCTCTCTTGAACCTTTTTTGGAGGCAATCAGGAACAATCCTAGCATCCGCGGTCTGATCTGTTCTGGCCGCGAGTACAAGGTCTCTGCCTACGCGGATGATTTGTTATTCACGATCTCCCAGCCTGTCGTTTCCCTTCCCCACATCCACGCTGCACTGCGGACCTATGGATCCCTCTCCCATTTTAAGATTAATACCGATAAATCGGAGGTTCTGGACGTGTCTCTGTCGGCGGCTGAATCACGCGCTGTATGCGCTTCATTTCCCTACAGGTGGTGTCCGGACCATCTTAAGTATCTAGGGGTGCAACTTCCCAGGGATCTTGCGTCAATCTACAGGGTGAACTTTCCCCGACTTCTCCAACAGTTACGCGCCGATCTTGCTCGATGGAACTTCCCTCATTTCTCTTGGCACGGGCGAGTCAGTGTGATCAAAATGAATGTCCTCCCGAGAGTCCTGTATCTTTTTCAGACCCTGCCGATTGTCGTCCCAAAGTCTTTTTTCTTGGACTTACGTGCGCTAGTGACGCGATATGTTTGGAGGGGCAGTCGTCCTAGGCTCAGTTACATGCTGCTAACGCGCCCGAAAGATAGAGGGGGTCTTTCTCTGCCCGACTTCATTGGCTACTATCGTGCTGCCCATTTATTGCGTTTCCTTGAGTGGAGATTCCGTCCGGCCTCCAAGCTTTGGGTGGCAATGGAACAGTCTGATACGCGTATACCCCTCGGGGGCAGCTTGGGGCTCCGCCCCGAGGCGCTTCAGTCCTCCCTCAGTCTGAACCCCTTTGTGCAGGCGGAGGCGGTGTGTTAGCGGCGCTCTCTCCTCCTTTCCGTCGCCGCTTACTCCACTTGCCCCGGACTTTGCCCCGGGTCTGGAGGTCGGTTATCTTCAAACGTTGGGACTGCCCCGTGACGCCACAGTTTCGACCGTCTGGGATGGTGATGCCCCTGTGGCTTTTGACCATGTTAGTCCTACCATTCAGGGCACCCTGCTACAACGCTTTCGCTACGCCCAGATGGCGAGATATGTACGGTCTCTCCCGGGCAAACATCATGTTACTCGGCCCCTCACCCCGTTCGAACAGCTTGCTGGCCGGGATCGCCTCCTTAGAGGTGGGATCTCTGCAATTTACCGCCTTCTTCTGGAAGTGGATTCTTTGGTTCCTCCGGCGTTTATGGGGAAGTGGGAGGCTGAGCTTGGTGCGGTGCTTACAGCTCAGGAGTGGGAGAAGATTTGCGTCTTGGCGCACAAATGTTCTATTGCGTCGCGGTACCAAGAAACCGCTTATAAACTGATGTCTCGTTGGTATAGGACTCCGGTTGCTATCAGTAGGGTTATGCCGGGGAGTGATCCGCTTTGTTGGAGGTGTGGGGTGGAGAGGGGCACTTACCTGCACATCTGATGGAGCTGCTCTCGACTTCAGCCCTACTGGACTGGGATATTTCGCTGTCTGGAGGAGGTGACGGGTGAGCCGCTTCGGCCTTCTCCGGGACTGGGCCTCCTTCTTCACTCGGAGCGCTCCTTGGGGCTGATGAAGCGTTCTGTCCTTCGCCACCTTCTCAATGCGGCTCGCAGCCTCATCCCCCTTTATTGGAAACGTTCTGAGGTTCCCTCGTTGCGCCAATGGGTCACTCATGTGGAGGAGATTCGGGGCTTGGAGGAGATGGTACATCTGGCTTCGGACAGGATGGAGTCATATACTGCGGTGTGGGCTAGCTGGTTGTCCTTCCAATCTTCTCCCGTTTTGGCCTCCCTGCTTCGGGAGTGATCGCCCACTGGGCGTTTGGGTGTCTTTCCCTCCCCTCTGCCATGCTGCTCTCACTTCATGCTATTGCACTTCTTCCCTCCCGGTGTTTACTGTTCCTTCTCCCCTTGCCGTTCCTTCCCCCCGTCTCCCTTCCCCTCCCCCTTCCTCCCTCATTCTTGTTCATGTCGGTCTGTTCCTGTTATCGTTTTCATGTGGGTCTCTCACGGAGGCACGCGGCACCTTGCCAACGCGGTCTGACTGACCTTGCCCTCACTCCGCATTGCTTCTCAACCGTGCGCTACTCAGACTTGTGTAAAAATGCTGTGATAGAATATTGCCGCTGCTCTTAAGATCTCGACTTTTTGTCTGCCCCATTACCCCACCCTCATTATTATGTCTTTCCCCCTATTGTCTTGATGTATTATGTTTATCCATGTTTTCAAAAATTTTCAATAAAACTTTAATTCACCTAATAAATGTTGGACAATTTTCCAAATTCATAGTAGCTACACCATACTTCATTTTTAATGCCAGCTGTTGTGTATGTAAATGTTGTAAATGCTTCTGGAGATTCTTTTAATAACAATGACATGAAGAGTGCTTGTTTGCTAGCAAAATTACAGAGATCTTGAGATTTTCACAACATTTAGTATTAATCTCTTTTATACAATAAAGGTGTATAGATCAAGTCATCAAAAAGCAAACGTTAGCACATGATGTGAACGTAGTACTGCGCACATGACATTATTAAAATTACTACCACGCAAGAAAGCTTTCTTGTGACTTGCTGATTTCAAATACAAAATGTGGGATTGCAGAAAAAGCTCTATTGTAATGTGCTTAGCAATGCTGGAAAGTATAAAGCATATTGATTTTTTCCCCTGCGTTACACAACTAAAATCAATTTACTTTGCTGTGATTCTGTGTGATAACTTTTATGACTGCATTTTACAAAGTGGCATTTGTATGCTAATCTTTGCCATGTACTGCTGACCATTATGTGGAAAAACATGTATGTACGGTATATATAAATATATATATATTTCTTGCATTAAACAGATGTACTAAAATAGTGAGATACATTGTGCCTTTGTGTGTGTCTCAGTCTTAGACATGTCCATAAGTGTATTTTATTTTGCTTATAGTATAATAAAGAGGCACCACAATACGTATAGTTGTATAACAAGTACAGACACCTTACAGACATTAAAATTGTTGTACAAAACATATACATATATTTGCAAAACGGACCCATGCTCAGTATAGCTTATTATAAGACAAACAAACTGTAATAAAACACATGAAGTAGCTTATCAAAATTAGCTTAAACCTGCTACCTGTTCCCTGATAGTATTGATATTTATGCCCACGGGGGCCAGCATGGGTCAGGGGGGGGCCTGAATGGTATATCGATTATGGCTAGGCATTGGCGCCAATTTTGGTAGACTTGGGTTAAGTTGGGTAGTTATTTAAGGGGTTGTGTCAAGACACTGAGGGCCATTTTGTTCCCACCTTACCCAGTGTTGCTTTTCTGTCCTGCTTCCTTGTGTTCGGTGGATGGCCTTGTTCTTGTTCTGTCCTTTTTTCTTTTCCCCTTCTTGTTTTGCAGGTCTCCATGGACCAGGACGTGGAGCAACTGTTGGAGGGTGTTAGGATGGCAGCCCTGCAGTGAGGAGTAGCATGGCTTCGTGAGCAACTAGGACCGTTGTTCGACCAGGCCAGAAGATTGAAGAGGCCTACTCAGAGGATTCAGTGGGGTTGAAGAGGTTGCCTTGGGAGCTGCACACACACCCATAAGAGGGCCCTGAGACTCTCCTTAGACAGCTCCTTAGCCTCTGGAGGCCTGCTGGGGGGCAGCATCGCATCTGGACAGAGGCAGCGTTCTCTGTAACATCTGAGTCCTAGCGGGGTTTCATGTAGCACGCCGTGGCTCCTCGCTCCACACATCGTACGGAGACAGCCAGCAGCAGTGGTGAGCTAGCCAGTCGGGCCCAGGAGGAGGTGCAGCCTACTCAAGGCAAGTGGGAACAGCAGCAGGGAGGTGTTTGTGGGTGCCCTGCTGTTCGGGCACTCATCCTGCAGCCCAGGGGCATACAAACGGGGGTCCTTAAGGGGTGAGGGTGGTGACCTAGTGGTTAAGGGGTCTGGTGGATGCTCAGGGGGCCATAGATAAGAGGTAGGTCCCCTGGGGGCATGGGGGTGATCTGTCTAGCAGGTCCACTCCACTGCCCTTACGCGTGGACCGAGGGGTTCTCTAGGGAGTCCTCTTTGTCTGCCAGCAGGGGGAAAGGTGGCTGTGGGTCGTCTCCCATTTAGTCTTCTCCTGGTTTGGTCAGGTCTGTGGCTTGGGGTCCTGGTGAGTGCAGGGTTCATTCTAGTAGTGATAGTAGTGGCTGTTTGGGTGGGGATTCTCCGGTGGGTGGTAGGTGTTCTTCTCAACACAGTAAGCGACAGGTCTGGTCTGTGGGTTCAGAGCAGTCGTGGTTTTAGGTGGTTGCTTCTGGGGTATAGGCGAGTAGGAGTGGGAGTCTATCCAGTTCCAGGGGGTCTGTTGTAGTCACAGTAGGTTTGTTTTGGCGGTCATAATGTCGTTTTAGGGACCGGTGGAGGGAATCCAGGTCTTCAACAGCATCTCCCAGGTGTTTTTCTTCCTCTAGGTCTCACCATGTTGATGGGAGTCAGAGATCGTCTGTGGTGCAGCTCAGGAGAAGAGTTACGGAGGCAGGGGCAGCAGCAGGGGCTCAGGATTCCACAGCCCAGCAGTCCAACAGGGCCAGGGGCCTTTCAGGTATGGGTGTAGTCCAGAGTGGCAGCAGTGTTAGGGGCACGGGGGCTATTGAACAGTGTGCCAGAAACAGCTCAGCAGACCACTATGTTTCCTTTACGGGCCCCCTGGGTGTTCAAGGGTGTTTTTCTCCTTTCGTTTTCTGGAGGAATCTTTGAACATGAGGGAGGATAAGAAGAGGGAGAAGGAAAAGAAGAAGTGTAAGGAGTGTAAGATTCCGAAGACTTTTGGAAACTGCCTTCACACTTTCTGCATACTGGCTAGCGTGATTGGGGAGAAGGTGCCGGAGAAGTGCGCCATGCTTTTCTGTTATGTGGATGGGATCTGGAAGCCTAATGGATGTAGTGCATGGCGTAGTGCACTACGATGAGCAGTTTCTGCAGCGCTTGGCAGCTAATCATGGTATGAGGTTGGACCGGATTGATCTGGTTCTTTGGCTTAATCTTTTCATGGCGCAAAAAGCTTTGCCCTTTCAAGGCGGGGCAGCTGGGGATCCCAGGCTTCTCTGTTGGCCATGAGGAAGAAGGGAACCTGCTGCCAATTTAGTGTATCATGCAAGTACAAGACCGCTTGCTTGTGGGATGGGTGAGATCTTCGGGGGCTCCAGCCACTTGGTGGCTAATGACAGGGTTTGGCAGGAGTGGGATCAGTCAGCCAGCGTTGCGGGTTCCATAGCAAGTGAAGGGGGATTGCTTGAACATGTTGTAGTCTATAATGGGTTTGGCGTTAAGTGGAGCGAACTAGTGCTGGGTGTCCTGGATACATGGCAGCGTTGGCCTTTCTGTTTAAGTTGCGAGGCTGGGCTGATCTCTCCAAGCATTTTGTGGTTAGGCAGGCACTGAAGGAGTTTAGGAGGGGTCGGAGGCGCCCAGATTCCAGGCGTCCTATGCTGGCAAGTCTTCTGAGGCGGTTGCTCGGAATTGGTCAGTTCAAGTAAAACGGCTCATGGGGGTTTGGCAGTGTACGATGTAGAGTGTTCTGGGTGGAATGTAATGGTGTGGTTGAGGTTTTTTAAGACTGATGTGTTCAGGAAAGGGAGGTGCTAAACTATATGCTCTGCCAGTCTTTTCTGGTTCACTAGGACTTGATCCCAATGTCTAGGTACCAATTTGTTCAGGTGATGCAGTTGGGGTAGCTGGATATTGAGGCTGCAGAGTTTGGTACCCACACATTTCGTATAGGGGATGCCACGGAGGTGGCGTGATTGGTTTTGGGTGAGGCGGTCATGTGTCAGATATAGTGGTGGGAGTCGTGTTGTTTTCAGAGGTTTTGCGAGGCCGGATAGACTGGTATGTTAAAGTTGTCATTGCTGTACGGATGGGGGCTCTGGGTTTGTTGAACTGTTGGTATGGTTGTTCCTTTGATTCTATAATGTTTTTTTTTTTGCAAGATCCGGCTTCGTGGTCTGGATTATTGGGCACTCTCATGTGTACTGGGCCCGACGGATAGCCACAATTAGGGTTAATCTCGGCTATCCTGATCACCTAGTCTGTGTGAGATGGTTCGGGGTACGGGTATGTTGTTGGAAGGGGTGCTCTAAATGGATGTACGGTACCTTTGATTCAGTGTGGCACCAGCTTTGGTGGTGATTCATGTGGGTGGCAATAATATGGGTGTTTTGCCTCAGTGGGAGTTAGTTTGGAGAATGTGGTGGGATGTTGATAGGTTATGGATTTTGGATCTGGGTGTTAGGTTGGTTTGGTCCCAGATGATTCCTAGGTTGCGCTGGCCCAATGCAAGAGATGGTATGGCCATGGAGCATATTAGGGGTGAAGGTGAATAAGCTCATGGAGAGCTTTATTAGGAAGCATCAGAAGGTAGTGATGAATGATGTGGTTTGGATTTCTTGAATTTGGCTATAGCAGAGGAGGTTGAAAAGGCCATTTTTCTTTTGGTGGGGAGAGCTCATGCAGCTTAAGGTGTCCAGGGAGGGGCTCTTGGTGGTAGCTTACCAGGCATTAAGGGGGTGTGAATGCTCTGGGCCTTTTATACACTTCCCATGATTCCTGCTGACAAGCCCCTTGCCTTGCCAATCTATCTAACCAGCTCCCTACACTGTCTATTCTATTGTGCACTAATACAGACTTTTCTTAAAGCCCACCTGAAATTAATAAACAGCTATAAATATTTAATAACCATTCTATCCACCGCCATGCAGCTTTTAAATCAATTCTTTGTTCAAGGGCTGTTCTTACAATGTAAGTGCTTATCTTTGTGCAAACTTTTTCAAATGCTAAAAATAGGCAGTCACTTAATCAATACCAGCAAAGCAATCCAGTGTTTTTTATGTGGAATAATAATTATTAGATTATTGCCAAATCTAATAACAAAAATTGCCTATATACTGGACATTAGAAGTATTTGAAAATAAATGTTTTAATCTGTTGTGAGATATTTGGTCCTTTCGGAACTGATGCACGAGACCCACATCTCGTGCACCAGTTACAAATGCATGTTGCAAAGATTAACATCACTAAAAGAAACAATCAACCACAATCTCCTTGGTGGACAGGGCGAAATATATATATATATATATATATATATATATATATATATATATATATATATATATATATATATACCAAACCCTTCCCTACTGGGTCTTCTACCAATCCACGCTCATTCAGTCCCTGCATGCTGACTATATTTTTAAAGGCTAACAATTGATACTTGTAGCAATATGACTTTGGAATGCCAGACAGTCTTAAAAAACCTGAATGAATCAGTTGGTGATTAAAACAATATGCTAGGTTGACATCCATGTACAATATATTCAGTAATCTCCAACCTACAGTGCACCGAGGAATGCCTGCAATATTAGTATGTATAAAGCTTTATTAATCATCTCTATAGAGATCTTTCAGGTTCTATTGCTTGTAAAAGTACACACTTTCTCTGTTCATAGCAAATTGTTCTAAACTATTCCCACATCACACACCAGGATATTCACTTATGCATCTTGTCTTTTATCACTTCAAGAAAGTTAACCTCAATTTCCATACTTTTAATGTTAATCTACTAAATATGCATGCTGAATAAATTCAGCATATCAAAATTAAAGTAGTAATTTTAGTATGCTTTCATTGTTTCTGTGAATATTCTTCTCTTTTCAAATATTTACTTTTTACTCTTTAGAGTAAAATGAAAAACCAGTTTGTTAATTTTTTTTTTAATGTTATCCAACCTAGTTGTCTTTTTTGGATGGAGGCAAATATCTGCTCATGGGTTTATTCACTAAACATGATATCCCAATATTTTACCATTTTTTTTAAAATCCCAAATTTATATTCAATACTTCTATAAATATGTTAAGCTGACAAGCAATGTAGCTGGGTCTTTCTGGAAGAAAAGTGGCATACTTACAGATAAATACACAGGGATTTGGAATATGGGAATGACATAGGGTCATGCCCACTTAATGAAAGGATGGCAAGTAGAAGAATGAGTTGACATATGGAAGAAAACAAAAATATAACTTTTGTTACACTATAACAGTGTATGTACTAGGTCTAAAATAAACCATAAGTAAGTTAAATACTTACCGCCTTTCAAATGAAAATATTGGCAAATATTCCTACTTGTTTCTAACTGTCGTTTTCCCACAGTTCTGACAGATCAATGAAATTCAACCATTGTGGCAGGTCATAGAATGCAGTATTCCTTCTGAGATTTTGAGTATATTAAAGTACATATACATTAACCGATAATGTGATTATCTGCAGAGTATGCCTGGTAAAAAAAATGCCCTATTTAAAAAAAAATGCCACATTTGATTTTAAAGTCTGTCATTTTTGTTACAGAAGCACAAGCAAAAATGTATCTGGTAAATTATGTATTCAGGTATGTCCTTGGATTTTGTTTCTGCTTGCTAATAATCCTCTTCTCACATTGACTCTTGAGTAACACAATGTGAACTGAAAATAATTCTGCTTATAAACTAATAGGTGGAGGAACTGAAAAAGTAGGGAGAAAATCTGTAATAGCAACCTGCCAAGGAACCGTGCAGAGAACATTCTGAAAAAGCTTCACTGGCCTGAAAGAAGTCATAATAAAAGGTGCGGTAATAAAAAGCTTAAATATGTTATCCTTCTTCCATGTCTTCATACTATTTACCAGTGCTGCATCGCATAAGACAGTGCCTTTAAGTGTGGTATCACATAAATACTCTCCTGCTGGCCTGTGCTTTATAGAGGTTGAGAGTAATTGTGTGGAGCTTTGAGACACCCTGGTAGCATGACCTGTAACTCAATGAGCTCAGTACTGAAAATACCTGGAGAGTGAGAAATTCATAACTACTCCAACATTTTGAATTAATATGTTAAAAAATTGAATTCTTTATTTTTGATGGAAAAGTTGCAGTGCTGCAAGCGAGTCTTAATAAAGAAGTGCCTATTAATTGTATATTTTATACACATTTAGGTTCTTAAAATTAAGAAAGTTTTATATTAGAAGTGTCTGGAGCTAAAACTGAACCACTGTCCTTTTGTCTCCCATAATGCCTGTCAAGGCTGAGTGGGGTTCGGAGCGCAGCGCAGAGAGACACCGGGTGCAAGGGAGTGAAGTAAGGGCAATCCAACACACAAAGTCCAGTATCTTAGCCAAGGGTCAAAAGTCCGTGTAATCAAATAGAAGGTGCGCAGTACAACAAGGGTAATCCAAAGGCAAAGTCCAGAAATCCAGCCGAGGGTCAAAGTCCGTAAATCAATCAGAAGGTTCGCAGTACAAGGGATAATCCAAAAACAAAGTCCAGGAATCAAGCCGAGGGTCAAAAGTCCATATAATTCAAATAGAGGAATAACAGCTACAGGGTATAGGAATCCGGTAGGGAACTTGAACAACCAAGTAATGAAGTTACAGGGTTGCAGGTTTAAATAGCCCGCCTAATTGATACTCCTCCTCTCTCTGTGGCTGTCAATTAGTCCCTAACCCCTCCCCTGGCTGTCAGATAGGTTTGGGAGCGCAGGACACGCCCCCCCTGGCTGCCAGTAGCCGTTTGGGAGCGCAGGACACGCCCCCCCTGGCTGCTAGCAGCGGTCTGGGACCGCAGGACACGCCCCCCCGCCATACTGCTACTCCCTGCTTCTGCCGCGTGCGGCTGCCGCCGCAACGGAGACCGGGGACGCGGCCCGCGGCACGGAGATGCCGTGCCGTGAGGCCAAGGACGTGGTTGCTCGGCGGGGACGCCGCCGGGTAGGGACCGCCGCCGCCGCCGGGTTGGGACCCGACCGGAACGTGGCCGAGGACGCGGGCGCCCGGCGGTGTCGCCGTCGGGTGAGGACCCCCGCCGACTACCGGTAGGGTCCTGACAGGATCCCCCCGGAGACGCCACCTCAGGGGGCGAGCAGGTGCAGGCTTGGAAGGATGTGCCAGATGGAAAGCACGAATCTTCACTGGAGCATGGAAGTTGGAGGCAGGTTCCCATGTACGTTCTTCTTGGCCATAGCCCTTCCAATGAACCAGGTATTCTATGCGTCCATACCGATGACGGGAATCCAAGATGCTGTCCACTTCGTACTCATCTGCACCCGACACCGAGACCGGGGGAGGTGGAGGAGCTTGTGGTTTTCTTTGGTGCGTATCGGGGAACCATTTCTTGATGAGGGATACATGAAACGTGGGGTGTACGCGCCATGTGGTAGGGAGATCAAGGCGAACGGCCGAAGGACCATAAATGGCGGTAACGGTGAAAGGTCCTAGGTATTTTGGACTTAGTTTCTTTGATGGTCCTGGTAATTTGATGTGGGCAGAGGATAGCCATACTTTGTCTCCGACTTGATAAAGGGGTGCTGCTTGTCTTCGTTTATCAGCATGCCTTTTCTGATCCAGTTGTGCCTTGTGTAAGTGGGTCTGTAGGGTCTGAAACCCCTGTTGTAGGAGTTGTAGTCGATCAACAGCTGGGGGAACGGTGGCAGTAGGAGGTATGTCCACATGGAACTGCGGGTCGTACCCGTAATTAGCCCGAAAGGGCGTCATCCGAATTGAACTCTGTACCTGGTTGTTGTATACAAATTCAGCCACTGGTAACAGAGGGCACCAGTCGTCTTGGAGGTGTGACACATAGCAACGAAGGTACTGTTCCAGAATCTGGTTTATTCTTTCAGTTTGCCCGTTGGTCTGGGGGTGATATGCAGATGAAAGAAGTCTCTTGAGACGTAACCCTTTACAGAATGCAGCCCAAAACCGAGATGTGAATTGCACCCCTCTGTCGGATAGTACTGTTTTAGGGATGCCGTGGAGACGAAAAATGTGGCGGATGAACAGGTCTGCGGTTTGTGCGGCGGTTGGCAGTCGGTGAACAGGAATGAAGTGTGCCATTTTTGTGAGCCTATCGACCACTACCATGATAGTAGTATGTTGTTGGGATACCGGTAGGTCCACTATGAAATCCACCGCCACTTCTTCCCATGGTCGTTTAGGTATGGGTAGTGGTTGCAAGAGGCCAGTAGCCTTGACTGGTTGTTGTTTGGCTCGGGCACATGTATCGCACGATTTGATATATGTTATGATGTCCCGTTTCATCGCAGGCCACCAAAAGGACCTCTTAGCCAATTCATAGGTTTTCCGAACACCCCCATGTCCAGCTAGAGGATGATCATGTACGGCGTTGAGGATGTCGGGTTTGACTTGATCCGGCACGTAAAGCTGGCTGCCTCTGTATAGGAGACCATCATTAGAGTGGAGAGGAACGTCACACACCGGAGACGGTTGAGGGGTGCTGTGGGTTCGGAGTTTCTGGAGTAGAGACGTCCGGAAGGCAAGAAAGACGCCAGCAGGGAGGATGGTGTTTTCGGCCTCTGTGGTCTTTTCTTGTTCATCGTATAACCGGGATAAGGCGTCCGCTTTTCCATTGCGGGCGCCTGGTCTGTATGTTATGTGTAGGGGAAATCTAGTGAAAAACAGTGCCCAACGAGCCTGTCTAGGACAGAGTCTGCGTGCTGTCTGGAGGTATTCGAGGTTCCTGTGATCCGTGAACACTGTAACAGGATGTTGAGCGCCCTCCAACAGGTGGCGCCATTCTTCCAAAGCCATCTTGATGGCCAGTAGTTCGCGATCACCTACGCCATAATTGCGTTCGGCAGGGTTGAGGCGCTTGGAATAAAAGGAGACAGGGTGCAAGGAGTCCTTCTCTCCGTGTCTTTGTGACAACACCGCGCCTACTGCGGTTTCCGAGGCGTCTACCTCCAAGAAATAAGGTTTTTCTGGATCAGGCAAAACGAGTATGGGTGCAGTTGTGAACGTTTGTTTCAAGAGTTCAAAGGCATGTTGGGCTTGTGGTGTCCACTGGAAACGGTTCTGTTTGGTGGTCAACTGTGTGATAGGACGGATGATTCGGGAGAAACTGTTGATGAACCGCCTGTAATAGTTGGCGAAACCCACAAACCTCTGTACGGCTTTGACCGATGTTGGCGTGGGCCACTGTAATATGGCTTCTACTTTTTTGGGGTCCATTTCAATGTGACCTGGGGTTATGATGAAGCCGAGGTATTCTATCCTTGTTGTTTCAAAGGTGCATTTTTCAATCTTTGCGTACAGTTGGTTCTCCTGTAGGCGGTTCAAGACCTGTCGCACGTGTTTCCGGTGTTCCATCAATGACGAGGAGTACACAAGGATGTCGTCTAGGTATATTATTACGCAGGTGTCCAATAAATCCCGAAATATGTCATGGAGGAAATGCTGGAATGTGGCGGGCGCGTTACAAAGGCCGAATGGCATGACCCTGTATTCGTAATGACCATAGCGGGAACGAAAGGCCGTTTTCCATTCATCCCCCCTCCTTATACGTACTAAATTGTAAGCCCCTAACAGGTCGATCTTGCTGTAGATACATGCCCCACGTAGCCTATCCATCAGCTCAGGTATGAGAGGAAGCGGGTATTTGTTTTTAATGGTGATTTTATTTAGTGCACGGTAATCCACACATGGTCTAACTCCACCGTCCTTCTTACCCACAAAAAAAATACCAGCACCCGCAGGTGACGTTGAAGGCCTGATGAAGCCCTTACGTACACTACTTTCAATATAGTCCTTCAAAACCTTGAGTTCCGGTTCAGACAGGGGGAATATCCTCCCGAAGGGAATAGCGGCACCCGGTATCAAATCAATCGGACAGTCATATGTCCTATGAGGTGGTAATTGTTCCGCTTCCTTTTTATCAAAGACCTTAGCGTAGTCCTGGTAGGGTATGGGTATCTAGGTTGACGGCGTGGACACGGTGGATGAAACAAAGTGGGGTGTAGGTGAACGGGCATCGAGAAGACAGTGCCGGTTACAGTGAGGAGAGGAGAATGTCAGCGCACCAGCAGTCCAGTCAATACAGGGGTTGTGACGGCGAAGCCACGGTAACCCCAGAATTATGGGAAACAAAGGAGACGGTGCCAGATTGAAACATAGAGTCTCTTGGTGTCCGGTCCCAACGGTGAGGGAGACCGGTATGGTTTCGTTGGTTACTGGGCCTGACTTCATAGGGGTGCCATCCACCAGATGGATCGTGAGTGGTTGTGCCTTGGATTGGGTTGGGAGACCTGAAGCACGTGCCAGCGCAAGGTCCATGAAGCATTCGCTGGCTCCGGAGTCAATGATGGCCTTCTGCTGGATCCTTTTTCCGTCCCACTGTAATGAGACAGGGATGGATAAGTGGCTAGACAAGCCCCCAAACAATACAGGATACACAGGTGGAGAACGCTTACCTCTGGAGGCTAAGGCAGGGCACTGGTAGGAAGTGTGGCCCGGGCCTCCGCAATAGAGGCAGAGGTTAGCTTTCTTTCGTCTTTCTTTTTCTGCTTCGGGTAACGGCCCACGAGCCATAGGTTCCTCTGTTGTTGCTGGAGCAGAGGCAGGAGCAGTATGAAAAAACGGTGTAGGACGGAGAGGACCAATATTGGCGGACCGTTCCGAACGCCTTTCCCGAAAACGCCTGTCCATCTGTATCACCAGTTGAGTCAGATCCTCCAGGGTCTCTGGTATGCCAACCCTGGCTAACTCGTCTTTCAATTGTTCAGAAAGGCCCAAGCGAAACTGATGTACAAGGGCTGGTTCATTCCATTGGGTTTCCACAGCCAATCCACGGAATTCCGCTACGTATTCCTCCACATGCCTCCTTCCTTGCTTGAGGACTCTCAGACCGGTCTCCGCTGTGGCGGTTCTGTGAGGGTCATCATATAAGGCATCCAAGGAGCGTCGGAAGTCCTCCCAGTTATTCAAGGACGGGTGATCCGCCTGCAGAAGGTGGTGAGCCCAAGACATAGGGGCTCCAGTGAGCAAAGAAATGACGGTTCTTACTTTTACGAAATCCGTGGCATAGGCCCTGGGTTTAAGGGCAAACAGCAATTCACAGGTGGTAATAAACGCTTTATACTTGGAGCGGTCCCCGGAGAACCGGTCAGGGAGCGGTACATGAGGGTCAGGTGCCTGTGCGGCCATAGCGTCAGCAATAGGAGGAGGGACAGGAGGTGCAGGTGGAGCCGCTGCTATGGGAGCTGCTTGTAGGGCTTGCACCTGGGCTTGCAAGGTTTGTTGATTATCCTGCAGCCCTTGCATGGTGTGAGCCAAAGTTGCAATCTGCTGCGTGAGCGCCATGAAGGCATCGGTGACTCCTGCAGGCTCCATATGACTTGGTTGTTATGTCAAGGCTGAGTGGGGTTCGGAGCGCAGCGCAGAGAGACACCGGGTGCAAGGGAGTGAAGTAAGGGCAATCCAACACACAAAGTCCAGTATCTTAGCCAAGGGTCAAAAGTCCGTGTAATCAAATAGAAGGTGCGCAGTACAACAAGGGTAATCCAAAGGCAAAGTCCAGAAATCCAGCCGAGGGTCAAAGTCCGTAAATCAATCAGAAGGTTCGCAGTACAAGGGATAATCCAAAAACAAAGTCCAGGAATCAAGCCGAGGGTCAAAAGTCCATATAATTCAAATAGAGGAATAACAGCTACAGGGTATAGGAATCCGGTAGGGAACTTGAACAACCAAGTAATGAAGTTACAGGGTTGCAGGTTTAAATAGCCCGCCTAATTGATACTCCTCCTCTCTCTGTGGCTGTCAATTAGTCCCTAACCCCTCCCCTGGCTGTCAGATAGGTTTGGGAGCGCAGGACACGTCCCCCCTGGCTGCCAGTAGCCGTTTGGGAGCGCAGGACACGCCCCCCTGGCTGCTAGCAGCGGTCTGGGACCGCAGGACACGCCCCCCCGCCATACTGCTACTCCCTGCTTCTGCCGCGTGCGGCTGCCGCCGCAACGGAGACCGGGGACGCGGCCCGCGGCACGGAGATGCCGTGCCGTGAGGCCAAGGACGTGGTTGCTCGGCGGGGACGCCGCCGGGTAGGGACCGCCGCCGCCGACGGGTTGGGACCCGACCGGAACGTGGCCGAGGACGCGGGCGCCCGGCGGTGTCGCCGTCAGGTGAGGACCCCCGCCGACTACCGGTAGGGTCCTGACAATGCCCTACAAACCTGTAATCTAAGCACATCACAAGTATGCCATGTAATGGAAGTAATATGTAGAATTTGTTTATATTGAACTAGATTTTGGAGGATTTATTAATATGTATCATAGAAGAAGTCTATAAATGTATCATGAATAATATAAATAGGGTTCATTTTTTGGTTTTGGTCGATTCATTTTTGAAGAAAGAATTTTGTTTCCTGCCCTTTCGTTTATGACCAAATTTGGAGAGATTTTTTCATTTGGAAACAAAAAAAAGTTGACCGCTTCCATGTCTCTGTTTCTGCACCTCTGATTTTTCTCTTGTTCTTTTGTAGTTTTTAGTATTTATTCTTTTTTCAGTCTTCTTTCTTCATCCGCTTCTCTCCGGTATCAGCTATGTTAACCAGTTATTGATGGAAAAGTTCACCTTAGGGAAAAATGGTGGAGCTTTTGTGGACGTCCTCTCACCCGATTGGCGCATAGGACATAATGTAGTGCGAACTTCCACCAAAATGGCGGTGCTTCCAGTGACATACGCTTTCCCGATTGAGGGATCAGACATAACCTCCCTTACAAAAAAATTACTGCAGTTTTTCTGAAGTAATACTGCTATTTTTTGGGCATGAAAAAACTGCAATACTGCACTTTTACTGCAGTATTACTGCACATTTACTGCAGTTTTACTGCATTTGTACATCACTGTACTGCAGTTGTACTGCAGTTATTTTTGTACGGAAGTACAAATGCAATAAAGTTGCAGTACATTGCAGTACAACTGTAGTTTTGCAATATATAAAAAAAAGTGCGGTAAATGTGCAGTAAAACTGCAGTACAGTGAAGTACAAATGCAGTAAAACTGCAGTAAATGTGCAGTAATACTGCAGTAAAAGTGCAGTATTGCAGTTTTTCATGTCCAAAAAATAGCAGTATTACTTCAGAAAAACTGCAGTAATTTTTCGTAAGGGCTGGCGTGAACTTCTGTCAAAATGGCAGTGCTTTACGGATATACTCTCATCTGATTGGAGGATCAGGCGAGAGGACATAACTAGAAGTCTAGCCATTTTGGCCGGAGTTCGTGTCAGGTTATATCTGCAGAGATGCAGACCATGATAAAAGATGAAAGAGAAGATGAAGGACAGGATACAGAAGTGGTCAGCAGAGAAGGCAAACATTTAGAGAGAGTGAAAGAGAGCAAGTGAATGCGGGCCTATAAATTTCAGTAAACATTTCAGAGCTTTTTGCTTTCTTTTTGTCCAATTTGTGTGGGGGGGGGCTGGTCTTGTTTTTGTGGCTTTGTACGGATCACCAAATTTGCTGAAATACAAAAACAATACACTTATATATATATGGCTACAATTTTGTGCAAGTGTACCTAGAAACGTTAATGGTGTTTTGAAGACAAAGGGTGGTCACATCAAATATTGATTTGATTTAGATTTTTCTAAATCACTTTGTTACATGATAAAAATAAACTATTAACTTCTCTTTCTGAAAGCATTCTTACTTTATAGCTATCTGCTTTCGCAGATATTTGTTTAAAAAAACAATCTTTCCATGTGCATTTTCTTGTTGATCAAGAAAACTACACAATACCCCTCTTGCTCCCACAAATAATCATTTTTTCTCGTATGAATGTGAAAACTGTTCTTATTATAATCTATTATGTCTGCTTTGGAAGAAAATTAAGGTCTAATGAAATCTGCCTAAACAGTTTTAATCATAGTGAAGAATAGTGTCACCTTCCTCTGAGACCTGATCCTTATAAATGTCTGTAACAACCATTGCATAAAGAAGACTTCTACTGTCTTGTAAATATTTATTTAAGCTGCCCAAAAAATCAACCCTATAATGTTACACAAATAGTATTGATTTTTACTTACGTATTATTAATATACATTATTTGTGAGATCATGTATGTAAGTGTGTGTGTTGTCCCAGGCACCCTTGTATGATAAAATGATGGAGTACGCACATGTAGTCTCACCGTAATTATTCATTTTTAATAACAGTGTTCTCCTGTTTCACTTTCTCATGGAACACTTACTCTGCTTAGAGAGCTCCATCTGCTGGGTACAAGTATATTGTGGCTTGAAAACCCACCTCAACAGGAGCAAGTCGGCAACTATCAGCTTACCAAATTTAAAGTAATATAGTGATTAGGGTTGCAACCTTTTCATCAAAAAAAATACTGACCATAGTTATGGGTCGGGGAGGGTAGAGCCACAAAAGGTAGGAGCCTCAATGTTGCATGACTCTACTAGATTGAGCTTCAGGCTCTTTGGTACAGGAGACAGGTGTCTGGAGCTCAGTTCTCATAGAGCACATCCTGAAGCACATTGATGTCCTAAACAATTGAACCCTACTTTGGCTTTGTTGTTATGTTGACATGGTTATCCCACCACATCCGTCTGTCTAACATACCTAACAAGGCACTGTCTTAGAGATCTTTGTCGGGGAAAGGGCGTGGATGGAGGCTCCACCATTTAAAGCAAGCACTCCGAGAGGCCTTGTCAACTGAGCTAATACTGGGGAGAAGCGGATGATGAAAGAAGACAGAAAAACAAGAAGAGGCAAGAGAAGAAGCGGAGCTTCAGGAACGGAGACAGGGACGCAGAAGTGATCAGTGGAGAAGGAAGGAAGGAAGACTCAGCCGACACAGACATCCACATTGCACTTCTTGCAAGATGTGCTTCTACTATTCAGAACACCCAGGTGCGGTGCATCCTGTGCACCTGCCTATGTGCAGCTATGCATTTGTATTCACATATTCTGCCTGCTCAATTAATATACAGATATGTGACAAGTACTGGATCTTTATTTTCCAGGAAACTCTGGGGCCTCCTGCATTGACAGGAAGAACTGGGGAACATTTGCACACCTGGAAGCAGAACTCTGCCACACCTGGAAGGGCCCTGGAATACAGTAGGGGGATGTCATTCGGTCCATATAGTCTGCCCATTATTCCTGACTCAAACCCAAATCACTCATTGGTCCAGTGCCATAGTCAGGATAGCTTTATGCCTATCCTATGAATGTTTAAGGCGGCAAGGTGCGGTGTAGAAGGTACGAAATGGCTTGCCGTTTTGGGGGTTGGTGGGAGAGGGGAGTTAAGGGAAACTATTAATAATTTCCCTATTTATTTCTCTTTGTATATGTGTTTCTTCTGATTACTAATATTAAGTTAAAAAAAAAGAAAAAGGAAGGGGGAATGATAATCAGTGGAAATCCAATGTTCAAGACAGCCCCTTGGCTTTCGTAATTGCACATATCATTTGTGTTGTGTTACTAGACATGTGATCTGATGACCAACTGTCCATCAATGGACTAATTCTTTCCCCAAAACATGATGAGAAAAATCAATTAGATATTAATTCATTTCTAGGTTAGGGATAGATGAGAATACCCATGAGCTTATTTATTGATTAATTGATTTAGTTGATTTTTCTGATCATGTTTTTGAGAATTAATTAATCCATTGATTATCATTTTGGAATATTATGAATTATGTTTTGTTTATAATAAATCATTTACTATTATAATAATTTTTTTAGTACATATATTCTTGAGATTATGCCATTGTTATACATTCTACATATTGATACTGTTCTCACACGCTCGTACGGACATTTAACCCGGCACAGACTAACTAATTGAACAGGGAGGGAGACCAGTGGCATCTGCAGGGTAAGTTGCAGCATTGGGGTTTTAAATGCAACTTACCCTGCTGATGCCACTGGTCTCCCTCCCTGTTCAATTAGTTAAATGTCCGTACGAGCGACTTTATTGGTCGCTCGTACGGACATTAACTAATTGAAAAGGGAGGGAGACCAGTGGGATGTGCCGGGTAAGTTGCAGCATTGAGGTTTTAAAACCCCAATGCTGCAACTTACCCTGCAGATGCCACTGGTCTTTAACTAATTGAACAGGGAGGGAGACCAGTGGCATCTGCAGGGTAAGTTGCAGCATTGGGGTTTTAAAACCTCAATGCTGCAACTTACCCGGCAGATGCCACTGGTCTCCCTCCCTGTTCAATTAGTTAAATGTTCGTACGAGCGACTTTATTGTTCGCTCGTACGGACATTTAATTAAGGCATCAGCAGGGTAAGTTGCAGCATTGGGGTTTTAAAACCCCAATGCTGCAACTTACCCGGCACATGCCACTGGTCTCCCTGTTCTATCAGTTAAATGTCCGTACGAACGACTTTATTGCTCGCTCGTATGGACATTTAACTGATAGAACAGGGAGACCAGTGGGATGTGCCAGGTAAGTTACAGCACCAGGAGCCTAAAAGTCTGTACGAGCGACCAACAGAGTCGCTTGTACAGACTTTTAAAATCCCAATGCTGCAACTTACCCGGCAGATCCCACTGGTCTCCCTGTTCTATCAGTTAATAAATGCTAGAACAGGGAGACCAGTGGGATCTGCTGGACAAGTTACGGCACCAGGAGTTTAACAGTCTGTACGAGCGACCCTATTGGTCGCCAGCAGGGGGCTCGTCTGCCATCAACCAATGGCAGACGAGCCCCCTGCTGATGACCAATGGAATTGCTCATACGGACATTTAAACTCCTGGCGCCAGAGCGGCTTTAACCCCGTATTAACCCCTTAACCGGGGAAAATGAAGAAAAAACGAACACGAAGAATGTCCACGAATATTCGCCCGAAGAGAAGACAGGACCAGGCGAATATTCGCTGAATACGAAGTTGTTTTTTTTCCCGAAGACGAGCACGAAGACGAACACGAAGAGCCTCCTGGTGCCCAAGTCTCTAGGTTCTTCTCCTTACCTTGTATAAGATTAAACTTTGACCTATTTGTTACATAGAGGACAATCCCTCTTTTTCTACCTACTCTATCCATTCTGTATAACAAGTTTCCTGGTATAGCAACATCCCAAACATTTGTTCATTGTGTTACCACATGTTGTGGTTTAGCTATTTCTTTATCTAAGCTGATGCTGCTATTCTTTCCAAAAGTCCCCAAACCTAAGCCCTAACATACACTACCCCTTTAATGCTATCCTCACTCTCCTCCCACATTCAAATTTAAAATCTCCTCCAACCCTCCAACCGTCTTTTCCCCAGTATAGAAACTCTCACGTTGTTGAGGTGCAGCCCATCCCTGCTATGCCTGCTATAGAGTCTGTAGATAACTGCAAATGTCTCTAAAATCCCAAATCAATCCTTCCCACACCACTTTCACAGCCACACATTTATTGCCTCTCTGATGTAGCACACGGTACAGGTAATATTTCCAAAAATATTACCCTGGAGTTTCCTCTCCCTAAGATTGTCACCTAGTGCCCTGAAATGCCAATGTGTAATATGACTGCCAGATCATCACCTGTTCATCCCAACAATCTGTCTACAACATGCGGAACATAAGCACACTGGAGACAGCAAACTGTTCAACATTCAGGGTCTTGGTGTAAGATTATCTACTTTTCTGACAATTGAGTCCTCTACAACTGTAACCTATCTAGCCTTCTAGTACATCAATTGATGCAATATCAATAAAAATATATACTGTTCATACACTATGTTATGATGGTATCTCTAGTGCAATCTCTTAGACTAGGTGTATAGAAATTTTACTAACAAGAGTCATTACAGAACTTTTGTACACTCTATTGGACAGTCTATTGGAAATGTCTTGAAGCGTGTTTAATGACAAAGAAAAGCCTTTCATTTTTATTAAACACACTTGAAGAAGCTCTCACAGTTGAAGTGGCTTTCTATGAGTAATAATGCGTATTTGTCTAGACATTTTATGACCTTTACAATGTGTTAAGATGGCTTGGTTTTGTTTGAGAAAGAAACAACCCACTCATGTAGTAGACTAATGGCACTTTTAACAGTTTTTACCATATTTTTCCACTTTTTATCAATACCATGTTAATATGATATATATATATATATATATATATATCAGGAACCGTTGTTCAAAATACAAAGCCAAATGAAACACAGGTGCATTCATTACTAACAACAGAAACATAAAAGAAAAGGAGGACAATAATATTATTATTATTAACCAGCCTATAATTAAAATGACGTACTCTTTTATTCTCCCTCTCTCTTCCTTCTCTTTTTCTCCCCTCTCTCCAATCCTCTTTCCTCCATCATTTCTTTTTTAAATACCTCTTTTCTGTGACTTCTTCTTTTCCCTCTTTTTGTATCAGAATTTCTACCTTCCCTCTTTTTTCAATGACTCTACTACTACTATTCTTCTGTCTCTTCCTCTCCCTAGTCTTCTTCTCACTTATTTGCTTATTTTATTTATTGGAAGTGCTGACAAGAGCCAAGAGGGAGCGGTGACTGGCAAATGGACAGGGATAGCAACAAAGGACACATGCACTGCATGTTCACTCTGATTGGCCTTTACTTTAAGCATGACAGACAATTCCAATAGTGGCAAGGCTATAATATATACTACCGTTCAAAGTTTGGGCTGCTTAGCTGTTTTCCCAATGCAAAATGAGTTTCTATTTCTAATGATCAGGCTGCTGTACGCCTATGAAGATGTTCCTTTAAAAATCATCCGTTTCTAGTTACAATAGTCATTTACACTGACTACGCTGTCTACATTGTAGTTTTGATCCATTTGATGTTATTTAAATACATATATGCACATGAAAGAACTCATCCATTACTTGTTTTGTAACATATTTATGTTACAGTGAAAGACCGAAATCTGTAGAATGTTGACATTCACCGGTGAATGTCAACATTCACATAGTCGCTTGGTGTATGTCCGAAATATTTGCTAAATACCCTTATTTCTTACTTACACCGGCCAATGTCGACATTCACCAAGTACTAATGGTGAATGTCGGAGATTTATATTTTCTTCTCCGTATTTCAGTGGCGATAAAATATCACAAGGGTGACGTAACTTTTTCGCCTCTCTTTCCGAGAGGAGTGACCAAGAACTTAAAACAAACAGCACATTTCCAATAAGAAAAGAAAATATAATATTAATAATAAAAGGATTCAATTATGTGATTAGAAACTTATTTATTGCAACAACTTAAACTATTATGACATTTTGAATTACACAGAAGTCCCTTGCTTTTGCAACTGCATTTATTTGTGGAACACTTCCTTTTGCAATGACAGCGTGTATAGCCTTGCCCGCCGCTTCTCGAATTAGCTGCAGCTGCTTCTCTCAGCCCTCGGCTCCTCTCTTTTTGACCTCCACCAGAGCATATCTGTGATTGTCGACATACACCGGTGAGGGTCCGAATGTAATATAATGAAATGAAATATTCCATCTTTCACCGACGTATTTGGTATGTGTTGACATTCACCGGTGAAAGTCGACATTCACCAATTTTGGTCTTTCACGGTAACATTTATACTCCATCTCGTTTTGTTGATCTTTTACACTAGAGTTACAGGAAGTAGCGTATCTAGCGGGGGGCGGGGGCAGTCCGCACCGGGTGCAGCTGATTAGGGGGTGCCAACTTTCCGACACCGGGCACCCCTCCAGAGACGGACAGTAATATCCACCGGTGGAGGAGCAGGCTCGGTTGGGGAGATCAAGGATCTCCCTTTAACTGGCTTAAAATCACTCAGGGGACCTGGAGGTCTGTTAAAGACCTCCGATACCGCTCCCTTGCGATGCGTGTGGCAGCTTCTGCTGTGGGCCAGGGTTTGTTGTCAGATCCCGGTGCACAACACTGAAGCCGCGCCCACCGCCGTTGGTGCCCTCTGAACCTGAAGGAGACAGAAGAAGAAGAGCGAAGAGGAGGAAAAGGAGCTGACTGTTGAAAGGAGAAAAGTGACAGAGGAAAGGTAGGGGCATTCAGTGAGAGTGACAGTGAGAGTGGATTAGTATGTGTGGATTGGTATGTGTGGATTGGTAAATGTGGATTGGCAAATGTGTGAGAGTGATGGGTGTTATGCTGTACCATTTCCAATGTCTTTTTCATTATATAATTATGCTCTAAAGTACATCATAACTCCCATCACTCTATAATGTTCCATACAGCGGCAGAGCTGGGAGACAGAGGCCTCGTACTCCCACCGCAGGACTCCTGAAAGGTAAGTGAACTTCAAAGGGGGAGAGGGTAGATAGTTAGGAGGGGTGGATAGGGGGTAGATAAGGAGAAGGGAGAAGCGAGTTAGAAGGGGTAGATAGGGCAGAAGGGAGTGAGATGGGGGTTAGGGGGTAGATAGGGAGAAGGGAGTGAGAAGGGGTAGATAGGGCAGAAGGGAGTGAGAAGGGGTAGAAAGGGCAGAAGGGGATACAAAGGGCAGAAGGGAGTGAGAAGGGGTAGACAGGGCAGAAGGGAGTGAGAAGGGATAGATAGGGCAGAAGGAAGTGAGAAGGGTGTAGATAGGGCAGAAGGGAGTGAGAAGGGGTAGATAGGGCAGAAGGGAGTGAGAATGGGTAGATAGTGAGAAGGGAGGGAGAGGGGGTAGATAGTGAGAAGGGAGGAGGAGGGGGGTAGATAGTGAGAAAGGGCGAGGGGGGTAGATAGTGAGAAGCGAGGGAGGGGGTAGATAGTGAGAAGCGAGGGAGAGGATTGTAGATAGTGAGAAGCAAGGGGGAGGGGGTAGATGGTGGGAAGGGGTAGAAAAGGGGAAAGGTAGATAGTGAGAAAGATAGTAGTAAGTATATTGGAATAAAGAACGAGTGAGAATGAGTGAGAGAATACATGAATGTGCGGATGCATTGTAAAAATGAGTGAGAGAATGAATGAATGTGTGGATGAATTATCTGAATGAGGGAGATAATTAATGAGTTTGTGAGAATGCATTAATGAACAGTGAGAATGAGTGAGAGAATAAATGAATGTGTGGAAAATGTGTGTGAATGAGTGAGAGAATAAATGATTGTGTGAATTATGTGAATGAAAGTGTGAATTAGTGAGTGACTGTAAAAGTGTTTGTGTGTATGATAGATGTATAATTGATTTGTGGAAAGGCAAAGATGGCACAAGCAGGATGTTTGAGCCTTGGGGACCAAGATGACACAGGCAGGGTGGTTATGGGACAAAGATGGTACAGGCCGGGCTGTTTGGGGACAAAGTTGACTCATGCTAGGCTGTTTGAGGACAAAGATGGCAGGTCCTATGTGTGTAATCTGGGTGCTGGTCAGGTTCTATGTGGGCAGTGTGGACGCCAGGGCTGCCTTTGGGTTGTTCTATGTGGGCAGTGTGGACGCCAGGGCTGCCTTTGGGTTGTGCAACCTATCATCTATGCCTGTAGTTTTTATACCTTTATTGCTGAGTTTTTATGTGATTTCCAGTTGATCTATACCTGCAATGCTATGTTTCCATACATTATTACTGTATACTTGCAAATACGGGATTTGTATGTCTGATTATATGCCTCCAGTGCTGAGTTCACATGTGAACAATAATAACAACAATATTAATATATATACACTCCTATCATGCCCAGGCAACCAGTACATGCTAGAACCTGGACATGATAGGAGTGTGATTGCTGTTAGCAATCATAATCCTATCATGCCAAGTCAGCTAGTACATGCTGGAATCTGGGTATGCCTGGGCATGATAGGAGTGGATTTTTTTAAGGTGGGGGGTCATATTCGGTTTGGCCAGGTAATGCTGCATTTTCAGTTTCAGTCCAGAATTCGTTTCGGTGCATCCCTACTACTAAGCCAGACAATGAAGTGGTAGGGCTACACCACATCAATGTTTGGCTTAGTATATAGTGATAGGAGTTATGCTGCACTATTGTCAATGTCTGGCTCAATGTATAGTGATAGGGATTACGCTGTACCACTGTCAATGTCTGCCTCAGTATGTGTTATGCTGTACCACCTTCATTGTCTGCCACAGTATATAGTGGTAGGTGTTATGCTGTACCACCGTCAATGTCTTCCTCAGTATATAATGATAACAGTACCACCTTCAGTGTCTGCGCCAGTATATAACGATAGAAGCTATGCAGTTTTAAAGTGTGGACGGGGGTGCCACATAGAGGATCCGCCCCAGGTGCCAAATACTCTAGGTACGCCCCTGGTTACAGGCTAAACATATACAATTAATTAAAACTGCTTAATACTAGACTTGGGCGCCGGCCAACTCTTCGTGTTCGTCTTTGTGTGGGGGGGAATCTTTGTATTCTACAAATATTCACCCGTTCTTGTGTTTGGTTCGGGGAACTATTCATGTACATTCTTCTTTTTCTTCTTTGTTTTTCTTCGAGTTGCTCGTACCATGGTCTCCCCAGGCCAAGTTTCGCCGGCAGATGTTTAAGGCCTGTGCGAGGGACTCTATTGGTCGCCGGCAGGAGGCCCCTGTCGGCGACTAATAGAGTCACTCTTATGGACCTTAACTCCTGATGGCGAACTTACGGATTTCCGCTCCCGTTATCTACGCAGCATCGCAGGGTAATTATGGGAGAGGAAATCAGTAGGTTTGCTGTCAGGAGTTAAATGTGTATAAGAGCGACTCTATTGGCCGCCTGAAGGGGCCTCCTCTTGCATCAACCAATTGTTTGATGCCAGAGAAGGCCCCTGCAAGCGACCAATAGAGTCGCTCGCACAGCTCTTTAACTCCTGACAGCGAACCTACGGATTTCCGCTCCCCTTAATCCATGCAATGCTAAGTAGATAAGGTAGGCTAAATGGGGAAGTGACCAGGGAGATTAGTAAACGAAGACGAACAATAAGATTCTCTGTGTTGTGTGTCTTCGTCTTCGTCTATGTTTTGCCGCCATGTTCGTTTCTTCGGTATTTGGGCTGAACAACGAAAACACATTTGTATAAATTTAACAATGACATTCTCACCTTATATCAGCTGTTATTGTCTTTTTACCCAATAGAAAATGTGATTGTTGTAATTCATCAAAACCTTGTTTTGTGCAAATACAGCATGAAAAAGTTTTTTTTTTTTAAAAAAAAACTAGTTTCAATCAAGCCCGAACTAGCCATCTTGGTTCAGGCATAGTTTAAATGGTGGCAGTAAAGCATTATGCCCTACACTTACAATATGTTTGGTAGTTATTCATCTCAGGTTACAGCTTCTTTTTACCATGCTGTTTCTAAGGATATAATGCTTATGTAAATTGTTTTATTGTTTTAAAACCATTAAATATGTGCATTTATTTCATAAGCTTTAAATGCAGCATTTGAGAAAAGTGATAAAAAACTAACAAGAAGTGAAATACAGTGCTAGCAAAACAGCAAGAAAAGCTCCAAACCAAATACTCAAGGTGGTCTCCCTTGAACACACCCAAAAACAATAAAGTGAAAAAAGAGCTGTGGATAATAAATCACTAAATCAATATAAATCAATATGTACAACGTGTTGTTCACACCCTACATATAGAAGTTTATTCTGCGGGACCTTGACTGATTTTATTTACTCTTTATGATACACGCATATAGCACTTTATTAGTGCCGTTGTAAAGTGTGAGTTTGATACTGCACAAATTTTCAATCCTATTCATCTTGTAATTCGAGGTTGCGCTGTGTATTATTTGTTTTTTTATGTTTCATGTTACGAGTTCTAAATATTTGGACAGAAGATCCTTCCACATTCGGATATAAGTTAATGTATCTATTTTTTATATTAGTTTTTGATATCACAGGGTGTGAACAACACGTTTTACATATTGATTAATTTGAGAAAAGTGGCAAATCAGTGCTTCAGTGCTGAGTTGTTTTTTGTCTTTGGCCATCATGTCAGTGTGCTTCTAAGGTCCTCTGAAAATAATCATAGAAAACACCCAAGCAGTAGCACTGCTCAATATCTTTTTCATTACATTTACAAATACAATAAAGGAATTAGATGTTACTTTTTGAAAACAAGAACCTGGTGATGATTTGTCTGTCAATCTAAGGTTTGGTATTGTTCAGAATCTTAATTTTACATAACATAGATACAATTATTTTAAAATAAAAATAAGTACAGCAATAAACCAAAAATGTTTAAAATATAAAGTTCCCAGTTTTTCATTTCTTTATGCTTTCCCCTACTGTGCATATTTTACAAATCTTCATTGCTTGGAACACCAATAATTTGTTAGATTGGTGAGATTTTATATTAAGGCATCTGTAAAATCAGAATATACGGAGATAGAGCTACATTATATGCATTATGAGTAAAACTCAAATGTTGTGACACAGAACGTCTCCCTTTAACTGGTAGAGGTTCATAAGCTAATGGATGAGCTAATGAGTTTAAAACATATTAACTAAATGTAAATAATGTAATGATTAAATAGTAACCTTTCAAAGTAGATTTGAAATATGTGGGTTTTCCCTTAACGGAAACCCCTTAAGGGAAAATGCTAGAAAATAGTTCAAGGAAGAGTCCTCCTGTGCGAAATAATGGTTCACCACATGCAAAAGGTATGGCTTTGCATCCGGAAGGAGAGCGATGAGATGAGTTCAAAAATCTCTGTACATACAATACAGTAATGTTCTATAAAAATACTAAAAATAAATCCCTAGTGAAATAAATAGTGTGGAAGAAAGGGTGAATGAAGGGTGAACAAGTTTCTGTTAGGTCTATTTGAAATGTCCCATCGTTTCAGATAATTTGTAAAAAAAAAAAAAAAATAGAATAAAACATGGCCGGGTCATGATCTCAGTAGGCACATAAAAATGTATACTATAAAGCAGTGATGGCGAACGCGTGGCACGCGTGCTGCTGTTGGCACGCCGAGCCGTCTCTGTGGGCACGCTGTGGGCACGCCGTGACTACAGTCATACACTGTAGTCACGGTGTCGGCTCCCGCGCAGGGCCGGCCTTTGGGGCACAGGGCGCCACACTCCAGGGGGCGCCGCCGCGGGGTCCGACGCCGCCGCTCATCAGGGGGGTGCCAACTTGCGGCACCCGGCACCCCTCCAGAGACGGACAGTAATGTCCGCCGCAGGAGGAGCAGGCTCGCAAGGGAGCGGTATCGAAGGTCTTTAACAGATCTCCGGAGTTAAAGGCCTCCGATACCGCTCCCTTGTGATCCGCGCGGCAACAGCTGCTGTGCGCCGGGGTTTGTTGTCAGATCCCGGCGCACAGCACTGAAGCCGCGCCCACCGCTGTCCGTGCCCTCTGACCCGGAAGAAGACAGAGAAGACAGAAGAACTGAAGAAGAGGAGCGAAGAGGAGGAAAAGAAGCTGAAAGAAGAAAGGAAAGGTAGCAAAGCATTAAGTGAGAGTGGATTGGTATGTGTGTGGATTAGTATATATGTGTGGTTTGGTGTATATGTGTGGATTGGTGTATATGTGGGTATTGGTGTATATGTGTGGATTGGTGTATATGTGTGGATTGGTGTATATGTGTGGATTAGTATATATGTGTGGATTGGTATATATGTGTGGTTTGGTATATATGTGTGGATTGGTGTATATGTGTGGATTGGTGTATATGTGTGGATTAGTATATATGTGTGGTTTGGTATATATGTGTGGATTGGTATATATGTGTGGATTAGTATATATGTGTGGATTGGTGTATATGTGTGGATTAGTATATATGTGTGGTTTGGTGTATGTGTGTGGATGAGTATGTGTGTGGATGAGTATGTGTGTGGATGAGTATGTGTGTGGATGAGTATGTGTGTGGATTGGTATATGTGTGGATTGGTAAGTGTGTGAGAGTGATGGGTGTTATGCTGTACCATTTCCAATGTCTTTTTCATGATCTAATTATGCTCTAAAAGTACATCATAACTCCCATCACTCTATACTGTTCCATACAGTGGCAGATCTGGGAGGCAGAGGCCTTGCACCCCCACCGCAGGACTCCTGAAAGGTAAGTGAACTTCAAAGAGGGAGAGGGTAGATAGTTAGGAGGGGGTATATAGGGAGAAGGGAGTGAGACAGGGGAAAGGGGGTAGATAAGGAGAAGGGAGTGAGAAGGGGTAGATAGGGGAGAAGGGAGGGAGAAGGGGTAGATAGGGCAGAAGGGAGTGAGAAGGGGTAGATAGGGCAATCATACTCCTATCATGCCAAGTCTGCGAGTACATCCTGAAATCTGGATATGGCTGGGCATGATAGGAATGTGAGTGCTGTTCCGGCGCTCAGCTGTGAAGCGCGCACCAGGGGAAGACGGACGCCTCCCGCTCCCACCGCAGATATTGGAAAGAGCTAATACTTAATTCTCTGTTGTTATTATTTAAGCTCAATAGTTTGCATCTCTTGTTTCCCATAGTCCTCTGAAATGTCCCCTGGGTCCCACTGCCTTTCCTAAAATAATATCTTTCTATGAATATGTTATATTGATGCATACTGTTGTGTATAGTTATTTTGTACCGAAAAAACGTCCTCTCCATGTTTAATATGCAGTGTTGGCACTTTGAGGTCTGCAACTTGTTTTGATGCACAAAAATGGGCACTCAGGCCCAAAAACGTTCGCCATCACTGCTATAAAATAATGAGTTGTAGCTAAAATTAATAACACTTTTTAATATATTTGCTAAGTTTATTTCCTATAAAAAAAATCAATTTGTTATCTTGTCATTTGTAAATGCAATGGGCATATATTAAGTTTAATATAAAAGCTAAATGTGTAATATAAATGGATATGATAGGATGAATGAAAGTTACTAAATTACTTACCTTTTGTTCTTTGTCAAGATCTGTTGTGCTGTAATCAGCATATACTTTGTTTTAAGTTTAAAAAGAGAACTGTCACCATCACACTATTTAGCAACAACTAATTTCCTTTATTTAAACTCTCAATAGGCTCTGCTATTTGTCAATGACAGTAATTGTTTAGGGTATAGCAGGGCCATTATTTATTAAACACTAGTCTGCAACCACCAGACAAGGCCAGAGGCTTGTTGTTCCCACAGAAATCTTTTAGTGCTGCCACCATTGCAATGGATTCTAGGTAGGTATGTGCAAAATAGTTTAACAATTAACTATGTCCACTTTATTCTTTAGGAGATAGATTTAGTTTAAACATTCACCTCATGGAGGCTAAAATATGTTCTGGCATAACCAACATAATTTACTATATTTCCTGAATGGCAGTTCTGTCCTTTTCCCTTAGCCCTTTATAAAAACTTGACCAATCAACAACAGTCAGTAACTTAACTGGGTAGTGATAACTTGATGAGGGGGAACAATCATGCAGAGTCCCAGGAAAGCAGCTCCCATTATATATGCATAAGGTGGGTTTGTAAATACATATATTTCTTATGTCTGGACTTACTTAGTGTACAGAACTGTGACACCTGGAATTACCTGGTGTTCTGCATTAATTGTTCATAAAATCTGATCTACATCAGAGTCACAGTAATAGACAAACACAATGTACTTAAAGCAATAAGACACAAGCAATGATAATCTTTCATGTCTTTATTGAGCAAACCCATTAAACATTCACAGTGCTGGTGGTAAAAGTAAGTGAACTAGTCAAACCTCCTTTGTCAGCAAAAACCTCAAAAAGTGCTCCCTGTAACTTTCAATCAGACCTGCCCAACATACAGGAGGAATGTTAGACCAGAACTGCTTAAGCTAAGCCATATTCCTAGGATGGCTGGTGTAAACAGCTCTCTTGTGGTCATTCCACAGCATCTTTATTGGGTTAAGGTCTGGGCTCTGTCTTCTTTACTTTTTAAGCCATTCTGTAGTAAATCTACTTTGATATTTAGTATCATTGTCCTGTTGCATCAACCAACTTCTACTGAGCTTTAGCTGGTGGACAGCCACCCTGACATAAGTTCTGCAACGCCATCTCTGCCACATCTAAAATGGCCACCCGATATAGTCAATGGATTCTCCTTGGCTATTCTGCTCACTCCTGACCTTGATCTCGGCTTGAATTTTGACCATGCTTTAGTGTACTTGTGTCTGACCTAGCTTGTCTACTTATGCGGTTGTGCCATATTCTCCCTGGCGCTGCCACCTGGTTCTGCGCTGTGGATTCGCCTCTCCAGTTACAACCAAACCTACAAACGGTTACACTAGGATTCTTTTTTACCTGATTGATCATTCTGCGTTGTGCCCTTGGAGTCACCTTGACTGGGGACCACTTCTAGGGAGAGTAGCCACAGGACTAAGTCGTCTCTTGATTGTTGGTCTTCAGGCATGGTCCACATCAGCAGGTGCTTCTTGAAAAACGCAAACTCAATATGTTTGAGTGATTTTTTATGTCAAAGTGGCTCTAAAACACACCTCCAATACTCGACTCCAATTAGCTTTTGTTGAAGTGATCAGCCTAAGGGTTCACATACCTTTTCCAACCCAAACTATAAATATTTGAATGATGTATTCAATATGAATAAGAACAATACAATAATTTGTGTGTTATTAGTTAAAACAGAAATTAATTTTCACTTTCACATGCTCTCCCACACTCCCATTCATTTGGTCTAATTATTAATGCAACCAAATAAAAAACTTTTCACCACTTTGTACTCCTCCCAGGGAACGTCTGTTTCCTTTTTTAACTCCTACTTAAAATAGCCTATTTCAAAAGAGACTATCTCTATGTAGAAGCAACGCAAGTGTTTCTGGGATAAGTGTTACTGATCATATGATCTTATTTCTTTGAATATTTAGTGAACAAAGTTTGTCAGTGAAGGACATCCAAGGTCATACATGACAAATAAAAATACCAAGTTCACAGCACACTCAAAGAAGCAACCAATTTGATTCATTGGTTTGACTTCTTAAATAGCTTCCTTGTCAAATAGCCAAAAGCAAAGGGGGGAACTAGCAAAGTTAAGAGTCACTAACGTCATTCTGGTTCAATGTATAGCATAGATAAATTAAAAGCTACTATTATTTATCTGATTGGTCCCAGAGTGGTTAGCATGGGAATTACCAGGGGTGACACCTGCCTCATCCGTATACCAATCACCCATTTGCTAAATTATGGAGAGTTAGATGATTCAGCAAAAGACTGAGCAAAAGGGCATGAGTAAGCATCCTACAGCCTATACAGCTGTAATCATGCAACATGTTAGATATTTAAAAACAATTACAAAGGTCACTTGAATTTCATAAAAGAAAGGCTTACTAAAGACAAAAAAATGTCTGCATCTTGTAAATTAATCTGGAAAATTAAAATGTTGTATGCCTAATAACTAGAACAATTAATTATTATGTTATAAGAATATTTAAAATGAGTTTGGATTTAACGTTTCTATCCTCTGGAGAGTTTCCAACATAATAGTTACTTGGAGGAAAATAATTATTATACAGTAAGCATAGAAGCAACACAAATTAGCCCTTTGTTTTCCTATATTTAGCTGTATCGTGTAATCAGTGTTATAATTAAAATGTCATATTATGTTGCTAAGTGAAAAGGGTATAAATCAAAGATAACAACTGTTTTTAATGTAGCATCTCCATTATCTGTTTCTCAGTCCATATTGTGTGTAATTGTTAAAAACATTTATTTGGAGTAAATAACACTTTAATTAAATATTTTGCTGAGTACTAGACATGTGCAAATGGGTCAAAAACCAAACAGACAATTTTTTCGGTCAGATTTTGGCCCATTCGTTATCAGACAACAAATTCCGTTAAATTTTGAATTGAAATTTGTTGTTCAGTGCCCACATTTTCCCCCCAAATGGTAGAACTTCCAGTGATGTGCCAAGCAGGCTGAACAGGTTAAGCAGACTGAGCAGCTGGACGGGCAGAGCAGACTGAGCAGCCCAGTGATTGAGCGGAATAAGTGTGTGAAAGGGCTAAACAGACTGTGTGGGCCCGAGGAAAAGAAGCAAAAACAAGAAAATCATCATATTCAACAGTGGATTATTGGTAGCTGGTATAAGCAGTTTTGGACAGCAATCTATGGACAGTGATATTCTGCTATTATTGGAATTTCTGGTTGATTAATTTTCACTAACATTTGACTATAGCGGAAATATATATCATAGCCATACCTGGGATTGCCGGGTGAGCGATGCTCCTCTGGTTTTCCGGGTCGCGGGAGCAGGATCTTGACCCCGCTCCCCGCCCATTTTTTCATTTACATGGGGGTGTTCCTCCCGATGTCAGCAGAACGCCCCCGACATCAGCGGGAACTCCCCTGACGTCAGCGGGACTGCCCGCTGACGTCAGCATGCAGTCCTGGACGCGTCCTGCAAGGGAAGGCTCCGGGTAGCCAAAGGCGAGAAGTTCCCAGATATGATCATAGCTAATATGACAACTAGGAGGAGAGGCAATGTAAAAGCACACAAAATTAAACATAATACAAAAAAGAATCCATCTGAAATGGAGATAGAAGAGAGAGAGCCAATAAAGCACCAAATAGACCATCTATGTAGTATCACAGGATCAATCACAATCACAAAACCATTTATCTTTACCTATTTTCACCGATACTTTGGTGAATAATTCTGATCTGACAAGCTTAAAAAATGCAATTTTACACAACCACAGCATGTGGAAGGGATTACAAAAGAATTCTTGATTCAGTCTTTACAAATTCAGGTAGAAAATATCAAATCAGAGTTTAAGGCATCTATTGAGGATATTAGAAAGGGGATAATAACAAAGAATCAAAGGATAATTAAATCAGAAGAATAGATTAAAGATCTTTAATATGATTCAGCTTGTGTATAAATTCAGGTTGTAAAGATACAACAATTGTGTCTCTGAGATCAAAGGTAATAGATTTAAAAGGTAGAAGTAAAAGTAGAAGATATCATCTAAGAAACAGAGGCGTTCAAGAAGACATACTGCTAGGTGCTCTTAAAGATTACTTGTTGGATTTTTTCTCCTCATTACCTAGCTGTGTAGGACCATAGGATTTGTTAATTGAAACATGCCATAGGCTTTGTCCACCAAATTCAATTCAACTTATTGGTTCTAGAAACATAATT
The DNA here is from genome assembly GCF_027358695.1 of Spea bombifrons. NCBI lineage: Eukaryota > Metazoa > Chordata > Amphibia > Anura > Pelobatidae > Spea > Spea bombifrons. The sequence continues at coordinate 49,521,955 of NC_071090.1, read as the reverse complement.
ATTAGATTTTCAAATTTGGTTAACAGAGATTTGATTTTGCAAGCGGTCAGGAAAAAGAAAATTCAGTTCACACCTGATAATTTTCCATGATCTATCTAAACATATAAAATCCAAAAGAGCATCATTTAAGGCTTGTACAACAATATTAGTAAGAAACATATAACCTACAGGGGAACTCCTCGCTAATTACACTTGATAATAAACAGGCTTTAAGAAATTGAAAAGTATATGGTCAGAATATGCTCTGTAGGTTTACGAGTATGAAAAGTCACGGTCTACTTATTTCTTTTTCCTTATAGGCCTACCCTTGATGGAAGGTGTTAAAGATAGAAAGTTGAAATAGATCAGATAAAATTTATTGTACTATGTTGATTTTGTGTGTTAAAAAGGAGAGCTGAACATAATGATTATATGTGTATGACCATGGAATGTAAATTCTATATGCCTGATTAAACCTATTTGTATAATAATATTGATAAAGGGATGTATAGGGAAAAGAAAAAATAATGAATAGAGAGAAGGACATTGTATAAACTATTGTTTGATATAATCATACTACATTTTGATGTTATTCTGTGAATTTGTGTATATTGGAGCTAATAAACATAGTTGGACCCCATTGGTCACTAATTTTTAATTTCTGATAACAATAGTTATTAAACCTGAAATGGGCCTGAAGAAATACTGAGTTTATGGTAGAAATCCATAGTAGGATCACGAGCTTGAATAAAATCATGGTTTAGTTTTTCAAAAAATGGCGCCAAAATCCTCCAATTCCTATTTAAGTCCTCAGAAACCATTGAACCTTTCCCTCTGATGGTCATGCCTATGTTATAGTTCTTAGTCCACAGTGCATGTTCTCTGTACAGTTTCCTCTGTTTGATCCCAGCTTGCCATTTGTTGATCCTGACTTCTGGTACCCTGATCTTGGCTAGTTTTTCGTTGTTCTTAACTTCTGGCACCCCGACCTCAGCTTGACCTTGACCTTGATTTCGACTCATCCTTCTGGTCCAATTTTACTGTGTGTGTGACAGATACTGGAGAAACTAGCTTAATAAATTTATGGAATACTCTTAAGTGTTACATGAGGGGGCAATTTATTAAGCTTAACCCCTTCAATCCCCTATAGACGTACCGGGACTTCCAAAAAACGCCCATTAAGAAACCCCTATGGACATACCGGTACATCTAGCCCTTCGTGCATGGGAGATCAGGCTGTCGTTTGACAGCCTGGACTCCCCCCTGACAGCAGAAGCCAGCATCGCTGGCTTTCTGCTGCCCGATCTCCTGTGACAGCTTCCGACACGAAGCCGGAAAACTGTTACAGATAGAAATGCCCGATCACGCGATCGGGCTTTCCCTTCCAGGCGACGTCACTACTGACGTCACCTGGAAGTTCACAGGAGGACAGGGTCTGTCTAGACTATCTGTCTAGATTAAAATAAAGTAAATGACACAAAACCTTTACTTTTCCTCTCATTTATTTCTGGGCCTAGAAAGGTTTGTGACTACAAGTTCAGGATTCTGGATAAGTAAAAATGAAATAGTTCTACTTATTCTAGGGATGCACCAAAATGAAAATTCTGGACCAAACCCCCAAATTCAGGGTTCACTTAGCCGAAACCGAAAACAACCCCCCACCTTTAAAAATTATAAAAAATCCCACACTTTTAATAAAAGTAAGTTACACACCAAAATTGTGCAAAAAATATAATAACAATGTTAATTGTTAACAGCAATCTCAGGCATACCCAGATTCTAGCATGTACTGGTTGGCTCGGCATGATAGGGGTATGATTGCTGTCAACAATCATATATAAATTAATATTGTTATTGTATTTTTTGTCCAATTTTGGTGTGTTAACCACACTTTTATTAAAAGTAAGTAACATACCACAATTGGACAAAAAAAATTAACAATATGACTTGACATGATAGGAGTGTGATTGCTAACAGCAATCACACTCCTATCATACCCAGGCAACCAGTAAATGCTGGAACCTATGCATGATGGGACTGTTATTGCTGTTAGCAATCACACTCCTATCATGCCAAGTCAGCCAGTACATGCTGGTGTAAGTGATGTACAGACCCCATACTGCTGGCAGCATCAATACACAAGGGGGCAGCTAGCCAGGTTTCAGCATGTACTGGCTGACTTGGCATGATAGGAGTGTGATTGCTAACAGCCCATCATGCCTAGGATCCAGCACTTACACGTCCATGCTATCACACACACACTAATTCATTCATTCACAGATTCCCTCAATCATTCCCTTAATCACGCATACTCATTCAAACACCCTCCCCCATCCCCTTCCCTGCACTGCAGCTCTCTTGATGCCGCTCACAGACTTCAGCAGGGGACGCAGCCTCCCTCTGCGCTCTCTTGTACTGCACAGAGGAAGCAGGACTGGAACAGAGTCATGTGATATCACGTACATTCACGTGACTCTGCTAGGTTCCCCTTCCTCTGTGCAGTACAAAAGACCCTCCCACAGGTAAGCAGCGAGCTCTTGTGATCCTGGTTGCCCTGGCTGCCAATCTCACGCAGGCCGCACCTCGAGGTGCCGCAGGCTGCATTTGGCCCGCGGGCCGCATGTTGGACACCCCTGACTTAGCCTCTGGCTAAGACCACCTGTGAAATTTAATGTGAAGGCATCCTTGCGGTATTGTGCAGATTACCGGGACCCCCAGAGCCGGTGGGCAATTCAGGTCTCCAGAATCACCTGACACAAAAACAAATAGATTGGAAAGATATAGGCAAGGGTTTTACATCTGTAGGATATCCACATGAGCAAATCCTTAAAACCTGAATTCTTGAAGAGACCAATAGATCACATTTAAAAAACAGTAATGTTATTACTTATTAGCTTTTTGTTATAGTAATTTCTGAATCTAGCTCAGTTAGTGGTAATTTCAAGTGTATTAAAAGTAGGCTATTGTGGATTTCAAAATTATATAGTTGAATCCTATAATCATAATACATCCTGTGGAGTAAATGATTTCCTTTTTTATTATTGTTGCTTTGGATTTAGAAATAAATAAGGTCCATTATACAATGCTAAAGTATAGCCTTTATGTGATTTACAGAATCCACAGGATGGCTTCATTTTGTTTACTAAGTTTTGCAGCCCATTGAAATACTGTAATTAAAAAGGAACAACTGAAAATCTTAACCTGTTAAGCATATTTAAGGAATTAGTTATGAATAAACCATCATATGTTACTTGGGCGTAAGTAAACTTACCAGCATTTATGTATACATATTAAATATGGTCTGGTCGTCATCAAAGTAACAATAATGAACAAACACAATCTGTTTTAACTAATAACACACAATTTATTGTATTGTTCTTGTTCATATTGAATACACCATTCAAACATTCACAGTGTGGGTTGGCAATAGTATGTGAAGCCATAGGTTAATCACTTCAACACTGAAGTCAGGAGTTAGCAAACCCAAAATCTAATCAATGAAAGTGGATTAGAGGTGTGTTTTAAAGACCATTTTTTTAATAAATGGAATCGATTTAGTACTCTGGCCACTCTCCCCAGAAGTGGCCGGCCAGCCAAGATGTCTTCAAGAACACAACACAGAGTGCTCAGTCAGGTAAAAAAAAGAGCCCTAGAGTAACAGCTTAAGGCTTCAAGGAATCACTGGAACTGGCTAATATTTTGGTTCATAAGACTATCATACACAAAACATTGAACAAGCATGAGGTCCATGGCAGGACACCACAGAGATGGTCTCCAAAAAACATTGCTGCGAATCTGAAGTTTGGCAACAAGTAAATTGACACGCCCCAATGCTGCTGGGAAAATGTTTTATGGACTGTTAAAACTAAAGTTGAATTGTTTGGAAAGAACATGCAGCACTATAAAGGAGTAAAAAGGGTACCCCATACCCACATGAAAACATTATCCCAACAGTGAAGTATGGAGAGAGAATTATGACTAGGGGCTGCTTTGCTGCACCAGGGCCTGGGCCATTATTGAGGGGACAATGAATTCCCAGGTTTATCAAGATATCATACAGGATATTATCAGGGTGGCTCTCCTCCAGCTGAAACTCAGTAGAGGTTGAGTGATGCAGCAGGACAACTAGCCTAAACATTGAAGTAAATCTACTACAGAATGGCATAAAAAAGTAAAATCAGCCTTTTGGAATGGCCCAGTCATAGACCAGACCTTAACCCATTAGAGATGCTGTGGAATGACCTCCAGAGAGCTGTTCACACCTAACATCCTAGGTATATATCTGAGCTTAAGCAGTTCTTCAGAAGGTTGTGCAGGTGTGATCCGCAGCTACCGGAAGTAATAGGTTATTGCTACCAAGGTAGGTTTGACCAGTTATTAAATCCAAGGGTTTACTTCCACCAGCACCAGGCCCGGACTGGCCATCGGGCACACCGGGCATTTGCCCGGTGGGCTGGGCCGAGGCAGGGCCGGATTGACTTAGGGGCTAATGGAGCTGCAGCTCCAGGCCCCTACCTTAAAATAGGCCCAGTCACCTGCCCCTTAAGTACGCAGCAACTGCGACCGGGCCCGCCACTCTAGTAGCGGGCCCGCCACTCACCTGGCAGACGCGCGCGAGCAGCGTCTCTTCTACCGCCAGTGGGACGCAGGAATCCAACAGAGTCATGTGTCGTACGTCACGTACATCACATGACCCTGCTGCGCATCTGCTTCCCCTGTGCAGATCCGGGGAAGTCTGCGAGCGGCGCGTGCATCATCAGTTCAGGTAAGGGGATGAGGGAGGCTGTATGGAGTATGTGAGATTGAATGAAAGAGTGAATTAATGAGTATCTGTGAAGGAGTGAGTGAATGAATGTTTGTGAATGAGTATATGTAAATGAGTATCTGAATGAGGGAATTAATGAGTATCTGAATGAGGGAATTAATGAGTATCAATGTATGAATGAATATCTGAATGAGTGAATGATTATCTGTGAATTAGTGAATAAATATTTGTGAATGAATATGTGTGTGTGATAGCATGGATGTGTAAGGGGGGACAAAGATGCCACAGGCAGTCTGTTTTGGTGGCAAAGATGCCACAGACAGGCTGTTTTGGTGGCAAAGTTGCCACAGGCAAGCTGTTTTGGGGGCAAAGATGACACAGACAGGCTGAGTGAAACCGTCCGTGGAAACCCTCCGGATACGGGTATCAGTGTGGCAAAGCCTGTCCTGGTGTTTGTGATTGGGTGTCAGTGTGTAAGAGCCTGTCCTGTTGCGTGTGTGTTTGGGTGTCGGTGTGGCAGAGCCTGTCCTGGTGTGTGTGTGTGTGGAGGGGGTGTCGGTGTGACAGAGCCTGTCCTGGTGTGTGTGTCAGTGTAGCAGAGCCTGTCCTGGTGTGTGTTTGTGTTTGGGTGTCGGTGTGACAGAGCCTGTCCTGATGTGTGTGTGTTTGGGTGTCGGTGTGCCTGTCCAGAGCCTGTCCTGGTGTGTGTGTGTCTGGGTGTCAGTGTGGCAGAGCATGTCCTGATGTGTGTGTCTGGGTGTCAGTGTGGCAGAGCCTGCCCTAGTGTGTGTGTTCGGGTGTCAGTGTGGCAGAGCCTGTCCTGGGGTGTGTGTTTGGGTGTTGGTGTGGCAGAGCCTGTCCTGGTGTGTGTGCGAACACAGAAAAGAACCCCAGCACTCCAATCAGCTTCCAATCCTTAGGTTACTTTATTCAAAGAAAGCAAAACAAAAAAGCAACGTTTCGGCCAAACAGGGCCTTTGTCAAGCTCAAAACGCCCTGTTTGGCGGAAACGTTGCTATTTTTGTTATGCTTTCTGTTTTTGTTTTGCACTTTTTTCCTGCTAGCACTCAGCTTCCTGGGAGTTGAGTGCTGAACCATTTCTTCTTTTTTAACTGTCCTGGTGTGTGTGTGTGTTTGGATGTCAGTGTGGCAGAGCCTGTCCTGGTGTGTGTGTGTTTGGGTGTCGGTGTGGCAGAGCCTGTCCTGGTGGGTGTGTCTGGATGTCTGTGTGGGAAAGCCAGTCCTGGTGTGTGTGTGTTTGGTTATCTGTTTCCTTAATTTACAGTAGGAACTATTTCATTTTTACTTATCCAGAGATAAAACATAGTGACTTCAGGGGGCAAAACATTCAAGGCCCTGAAATCATTTAGTGGAAAATATAAGGTATTGTGTTATTTACTCTATAATATTTATTTCAAGGATTAGTCGCACTAAATTGTGGCTTCAGGCTTCCCATGTTGAATGACCAAGTATTATGTATATGTATGTACATATATGTTTTTTCATAAAAATGGGCTGCTCAGTCTGAAATGCCCGGGCCTATTTTTTGTCCCAGTCCAGGCCTGACCAGCACTGTGCATTTTTTACAGGTGTGTCCAATAAAGACATAAAAATATGTCTAATGTTATTGTGTTTGTCTATACTTGTGACTTAAATGTAAATCACATCACATTTATGAACAATTAACACAGAAAACCAGGTAATTCCAAAGGGTTCATTTACTTTTTCTTGCCACTGCATTTGTGCTAGAGGTGTTTAATACTGTTTAGTGTTGCAACAGCTTCAGTATTACTCATAATTTGTTGCACATATGAAAAACTATTTTTGTTACATTATAATTTAAGCACCTTGCATTTTTAATGGCCTTTCCTGCATAGTTTTTTCCTTCAAGTGAGCTTCCAGCTTTTAATGATTTGTATGCAATCCCAAGTGTGTTATTGTTCCTTCCTATGAAGGTTATTCCTGCTGTAAGAACATTCTGCTTGTAGAAACATTTTTCTCTGGTCCCCGTGGTGTTTTTATAGAGGTAATTCACTATATCCTACATTTAGTGTTTTGTTTTAAAAGTACATTTTTGAAGAGCTGCAAAATTGTCTTTTTTCATGATTCTTACAGTATGCCCAAAAGATTGTTTTTCCAACAGTTTGGAAGCCTTTTTTTTCTTAGTACTGTTCTGTGTAACTTAAAATAGGTCTAATTCTGCTTCATGATTGTAAAATACCACATAAAAAAAATACCAATAGCATATGGTTAGGTGTCAGGTATGCATGCAACTATATTTTATCGATAATTATCACTGTAAAAGCATGGGATGGGGGATGTGCAAATAAATGGCAAGTGATTGTTTCTACTACATGTAATCAACAATAAGAAATGTCATACAGTATTTGAGTGTTGGTTCCTTACTTGTACTGAAATTTAGAAGTGCATTCTAAATTTAGTTTAATTTCAGTCTTGTTAAATCCTGGATATTTTTACCTACTTGATAATTGACAGTGGGTGACTTATTATAGTTTTATCCGTTAACAGATAACTGTTTCTATTAACTAAACATCTTGACTTTTCAAGGCAGATTATGTAATCCACACATTTTGAATGCCAATTTGTTTGCAATTCTTTGGATCAAATGGTGTCCTGTGAAGTTTTTTTCTGCCTTCTTTGTTAGAATTTACAGCACCAAGTCAGATCACAGAATATTGCATGTGTGAGCATTCACAACTCATTAAAATATTAAATACAGTATTATATTAATAAATTAACCCCTTAAGGACAGAGCTGTTTTTTTGTACCCTTCGTGACAATGACCGTTTTAACATTTCTGCGGTTCTCATGTTTAGCTGTAATTGTCTTCTCTCTCATTTAGTGTACTGACACAAGTTATATATTGTTTTTTTCAGAACAAGAATGGCTTTCTTTAGGTACCATTTTGATCATATAATATAATTCAGAAAAGAAAATGATAAAATATGGTGAACAATTTAAAAACCTTTTCTGATTTGTTATTTGAAAAATCCATACTACTCATCTACAAAAGCTAATGAAAACAATTGCTAAATAAATTCTAATATTTGTCCTAAGTTTAGAAATACCCAATGTTTTTTTTGTAACTTGTTTGCACGCTATAGGACAATAAGTACAAGTAGCATATTGCTATTTCAAAACCATTTTTTTTCAAATCTGATCATACTGCCCCATGTCATATTTGTGACAGCTTTAAAGCCAATTCAATTTTCCCCATCAAACAATATATTTTTGGAAACTAAATACCTAAAGATATTGCAAATGCTAGTTTTTTAACTCTTACTTTGTGGGAGTAATTTTGTTGTGTTTATTTTTCACAAACATTGTACTTCAAGTATAATGTATGGCTCCCCCAAACACCCCCAAAATGTGGTATGTGCAATATCTCCTGAGTACAGTGATACAGCCTATGCATGGGTTTGTCAGGTTGTTTGGGGGTAAAAGGCCACATTTGGGGCATGTTCAATTCAGGTTCTGAACTTGAAATTATATCAAACCATATATGTTTAAAAACTTAATTTTAAAAGCTGGTATTTTAACCCTTTTCATGCACACGTTTTACCACCAGTTTTTGTCAAAATTTGCAGTAATATTTTTTGTGTGTGCTTTTTTTCACACACATTGTACTTGAAGTATGAACTTACTACTTTGGGTATATGTCAATGTCAAACAACACCCCAATATGTGTTCAGCAACATCTCCTGAGTACAGTGATACCACCCATGCATAGGTTTGTCTGGTTGTTGGGGGCCTAATAGGCCATTTGGACATCTTTGAAACTGGCAGTATTAATTTAGCCCATCAAATCATACATTTTTTTTAAACTAGACACCCCAAGGATATTATACGTATAAGGATGGTTCTCCTGATGGTAACATTAGTGGGAAATTATTTTTATGTGTTACCACATTTAAAAATATATATATATATATATATATATATATTCATTTTTCTGCATACCTGGGAACCATCAGAGTGTTTGCCCCAATCTCAGGTTGAAGGGGCAGATTCTTAGGGTCACATAATCCAGAGAGGATTCTGTTCAATTATACTCTGCTGTTAAAATATATGAGACTCACAGTCTCTGTTTTTGCTCCCAGTGTGTTATGGAGAATATCCTTGCATGAATGCAGATGACTCAGTTACAGTGAAGGAAAATATATTTGATCCTCTGCTGATTTTGTACGTTTGCCCACTGACAAAGACATGATCGGTCTATAATTTTAATCGTAGGTTTATTTGAACAGTGAGAGACAGAATTACAACACAAAAATCTAGAATAACGCAATTCAAATAAGTTATAAATTGATTTGCATTTTACTTAGTGAAATAAGTATTTGACCCCTTTACAAAACATGATTTAGTACTTGGTGGCAAAAACAGAGGTTTCTTGTAGTTGGCCACCAGGTTTGCACACATCTCAGGAGGGATTTTGTCCCACTCCTCTTTGCAGATCAATAAACATAGAAGTAAAGGTAACTCCATCCCTAGCACCAAATGGGAATATAGGCAAATGTTTAAAGGAAATCACCCCTATTAGGCTACATAGCAATAAGATCAGTGAGTGGTGGGTTTTATATTTTCTTGCAGCAGATATAAAGTTCTATTTGTTACCCTTTGTTAAAACACATGTGTAAGCTATGTGACAAAATGAAAAGCAAGACACACAAGATGTGGTACAAATAAGGATGTGTTAATAATTGTATTAACATTTTCATATTGCTTAATTGGTTCAGCAGCATATTTGCTGCCCAGCATGTTTACTTAATCAGCTGTTTAAATTATACTTCAAAGGAAAATGTCAGTGCTCAAATATTGTTTTTCATGAAGGAGTTTACATAGGAGATCAATAAGTATACCTATTGACTGATGAAAACTTGTCTGTCCCTTTCAGGCTATTTTCCAATTAAAATGTTTAATTATAATTTTTTTTCCTTTTGTTGAAGAATAATACACAATTCCTTAACGAAGAATAGGTGGAATCACAAAATTAGATACTTTTGAGTGAATTGTTAAAGGGACAGTGATATCTGTTATATTCTTCATAAGGATCAGTGAAACAAGTAGTGTTTTATGTAAATGAGCAGTGTTACACTTAAGGACAATGGTGATTTACTGTACTAGTGGCTCCTGCCCAGGGGCGTACCTAGAGTATTTGGCACCCGGGGCGGATCCTGTAAGTGGCACCCCCCCCCCAAATGTAAAGACATCTACAAAATTATGTTGGCAAGAATATTTATTGCACCAATTTGTAAACTGTATGTCAACTGTAAACAACAAGAAATCTGAAAAAATAAATTAATAACTTATAAGTAAAATAAATAGGTTTAAATAACATTTACTGAACATATAATAGTGCTTTCTTTAATAACCCCCCCAAAAAAACAACAAACACAACAAGTTTCTAAGAAGACCTAACAAATGAGTGACAAACATTACAAATTAAGTACTGGCTAAGCAGCTAAAGACACTATAAACTAAAAAAAATTCTGATATTATAATCAGGAGTCACCATAACATTGTTCTCTTTTTATTTAAGCATTTGCATATATAGTGGTGTTGCCATGTCGACTCATGATTATATATACCATATGAACCAGACACTGACTGTGGTATAGCATGACACCTATCACTATATACTGAGCCAGGCAGTGACGGTGGTACAGCATAATGCCTATCACTCTATACTGAGACAGACATTGACGGTGGTGCAGCTTAAGTAATTTCATTATATATTGAGGCAAACATTACAGTGAAACAGCATAACTCCTATCACTATACACTGAGCCAGATACTACAGTGGAACAGCATAACACCTATCACTATAACTGAGCCAGATATTGATGGTGGTACAGCATAACCGCTATCTTTATATACTGAGCTAGACACTTATAGTAGTACAACATAACTATCACTATACACTGAGGCAGACATTGACAGTTGTGCAGCACAACTGCTATCATTATATACTGAGACACGCGCTGACAGTAGTACAACATAACTGTTTCCATTATATACTGAGGCACGCGCTGACGGTGGTACAACATAACTGTTAATATATACTGAGGCCCACATTGCCGGTGATACAGGATAACACCTATCACTTTATAGTGAGCACACATTGACGGTGGGGCAGCGTAATCCATATCACTATACATTGAGCCTGACATTTACAATAATGCAGCATAACCCATATCACTATATACAAAGCCATTGATGTGGTGTAGGCCTACCACTTCAGTGTCTGGCTTAGTATATAGTGGTAGAGGTTATGCTGCATTATTGTAAATGTCTAGATCGATGTATAGTGATAGGGATTATGTTGTACTGCCCTCAACTGCAGATCAGGGGAAGACTGTGAGAGTCAGTACAGCCTTCCCTTCTTCTGACTGCACCGTGACATTGGGAGGTCCTCTCCCCGTAATCATCCCCAAAGTCCATTTGTCCCCTACGTCACTAAACCACAACTCTCTTTTAATTACTCCCTGTAGTTCAGGTATAGATCAAATAAACAACACATGGAAACAGCACGTGCAACTGAATAAGACATAAATATCCTGTATTTACAGGTATACATAAATAATGTATGGAAACATAGCATTGCAGGTATAAATCAACAGAACACACAAACCCAGCATTGCAGGTATAGATCAATTGGAAATCACTCAGCACTGAAGGTATAGATCAAATAAACAACACATGGAAACAGCACCCCAGGTATTGATCAACTGAATAAGACATACAAATCCTGTATTTGCTGGTAAACATAAATAATGTATAGAAACATAGCATAGCAGATATAGACCAACACATTAACACACAAACCCAGATTTTCAGGTATTGATCAATTGGAATTCACATAAAAACTCAGCATTAAAGTTATAGATAAAACACCCTAAATTACAGGCATAGATCACAGATTGCACACCCCAAAGCCAGCGTCCACATTGCCCACATAGAACCTGACCAGCACCCTGCGGTGGGGGTGCAAGGCCTCTGTCTCCCAGCATTGCCACTGTACGGAACAGTATAGAGTGATGGGAGTTATGATGTACTTTAGAGCATAATTATAATGAAAAAGACATTGGAAATGGTACAGCATAACACCCATCACTCTCACACATTTACCAATCAACACTTACCAATCCACAGATTCCACACATACCAATCCACAGATTCCACACATACCAATCCACAGATTCCACACATACCAATCCACAGATTCCACACATATACCAATCCACACATATACCAATCCACAGATTCCACACATACCAATCCACTCTCACTGTCACTCAGTCTTAATGAATGATTTCCTACCTTCTTTTCTACTTCTTTTCTTCTTACAGCAGTCTTATCTTTTTACAGCAGTCTCCCTCTTCGCTCCTCTTCTTCTGTCTTCTTCCGGGTCAGAGGGCACTGTGGGCGCGGCTTCAGTGCCGCCGGGGTTTGTTGTCAGATCCCGGCGGCACTGAAGCCGCGCCCACAGTGCCCTCTGCACAGCAGCAGTTGCCGCGCGGATCGCAAGGGAGCAGAATCGGAGGTCTTTAACAGACCTCCGGCTCCCTTGAGTGATTTTAAGCCGGTTCAAGGCTTAAACACTAGATAAAACAGTGTGGAAGGTGGGAGGGAGTTAACCTGTTTGTTGACAGGCTCCCCTAAAGAAGTGGGTCTTAAGGCATTTTTTGAAAGACCAAAGGCATGGGGAAGAACAAGAGCTTTAGTTGCATTTTGCATTAGGAATAGTCGAATGTGGGCAATATTTTTAAGGTGTAGATAGCAGTTCTATGAGACCCAGTGGATGACACCAAGGCAGGGAGTGTGTGTGGACGTGGTGATAATTACACCATTGATATTGAAAGAATCTGGTGAGGGAATGTTAACATTGGAGGGAGGGAAGATAATAAGTTCTGTTTTGGAGAGATTGAGTTTTAGCAATTGTGAGGACATCCATTTAGAAATAGAGGCAAGGCATTTATTGACACACTCTAAGACAGAAGGAGAGAGATCGGTATATGCTAATGGTGTGATCAGAAAGGTTGGATGTGAACCAGGAGAGAGCAGTGTCACGGAGGTCAAGATTGCTAAGGGTTTGAAGCAGGGCTGTCTTTAATATTGATTGGACCCTGGGAAAGCATTTCCATGCAATCACCCTCCCTCAACACCAATAAAACACAAAAAAGGCTCTGTAGATTAGAAGGAGACTGTCAGAGTAAGTGCAGTCTTCCCTCCTTCTCACCCTAGAATGACTCCATGTGAGATATCTTTACACCACACGTGCTGGGGAGGAGCACAATATTCTGTTGATTGCATTTGACGTAAAACATGAAAGTCGCAATCATAGCCGGCCTTAAGTGTTCAGGTGCCCTGTGGTGTGCCCCCATCATCACCCCCAGGGTCCCTTTGTCCCACTCCTTCACTCTGCCACATCTCTCTTTTCCACCTCAACTTTCTGGCTGATTAGCAAACATAGAAACATAGAAAATGATGGCAGATAAGAACCATTAGGCCCATCCAGTCTGCCCAGCCTCTGACTACTTTCCTTAGTACCTGCCCTTATCCTATATCTAGCTTGGCCTTAAGCCTATTCCATACTTGCTTAAATGTCTTTACTGTATTAACATCTACCACTTCTTCTGGAAGGCTATTCCATGTGTGCACTACCCTTTCCGTAAAGTAATATTTTCTGATGTTACCATTAAACCTTTGTCTGTCTTCCTTTATCTTGTTGATTCCCTTTAAGTATTTAAATGTTTGTATCATATCCCCTGTCACGTCTTTCTTCCAGGCTTTAAATGTTAAGATCCTTTAACCTGGGTTTATCCTGTAATCCATGAACCATTTTAGTAGCCCTTCTCTGAACTTTCTCCAACATATCTATATCCTTCTGGAGATACGGTCTCCAGTACTGTACACAATACTCCAAGTGAGGTCTCACCAGTGATCTGTTCAGTGGCATGAGTGCTTCCCTCTTTCTACTGCTAATACCTCTCGCTATACAACCAAGCATTCTGCTAGCATTACCTGCTGCTCTACTGCATTGTCTACCTACCTTTAAATCCTCAGAAATAATTACCCCTAAATCCCTCAACTCGTACGTTGAGGTTAGGAGATTATCAAATATTCTATACTATGTCCTTGGGTTTTTATGCCCTAGATGCATTACTTTGCATTTATCCACATTCACCCCTTAATGACAAAAAATCTCAAAATGCATTGTTTTCAATGGGTTTAGGGACCGCCCATTATCCTTAAGGGGTTAAATGCCAGTTGCCACAGCTCTGACCATTTTTCCAGTTTACCTAAATCATTTGCCATTTGGCTTCTCCCTCCAAGAACATCAACCATGTTGCAAATGTTTGTGTCGCCAGCAAATAGACATACTTTTCCATCAAGACCATCTGCAATATCACTAACAAAAATATTTCAGAGAATGGGTCCAAGTACAGATCCCTGAGGTATCCCACTGGTAACAAGACCTTGTTCTGAATATACGCCATTGACTACAACCCTCTGTTGTCTGTCACTCAGCCACTCTTTAATCCATTCAACAACATTGGGATCTAAACTCAGAGATTGCAGTTTATTCACATTTGTAACTTGAATACTATATCTGGCAGCAAATAGAATATGATCTTCTCATTGAGTACTCTTAAAATGATCAGGACTGACCAATAAATCCAGAAAATCATCCTCCCCTTCATACTAATACCAGGCTCTTTGAGGTTCTCCGCTCAGGAATGGTTCCAGTATACGTTCCCTTTCGGATGCTGGCCATCTTTCTCTCTCTGCCATGTGCTCAAAACACAGAAGATATGCCTCAATGTCATCTGCTGCAGTCATTTTTTGAAGAAGGTGACTTGCCTGAATCACCTTGGGTCCCTGATAGCTGCCCTCGGGGTCTCACTTTACCTTGTTAGACAAAGCTTGTATCTCCTGTTGCAGTGCGTGGGTAGCCTTTTGCTGTTCCTCATGGATCACTCTGAATGCCTTAGCTTGTGTTAGCAAGAAGTAGACCTGATCAGTGAATCTGAGGTATTTTCATACCCACAGACATATAATGTGACAGCTGCTTTTCTCCAACAATCATGACAAAAAGTAATTTAAAGATGTTTGTCAGGGGGTGGTAAGAACTTGACATGTGAAATTGGACCTAAAACTATTCAGAGAAGTTTTGGGTTCATTTGTGGCCCAACGTTTTTAGGAAACAAATTACGTTCCCTGCCTATCCAGTTCTCTCTCACATTCGCTAAATGTTTCCCTACCTTCTCTGCTGATCACTTCCGTTCCTGCCGACCAATTCCACATCTTCTTGTATCTTTTTTCTTATCCCTTCTTTTCTATCTTCAATCTGCTATCTTCTATCTCCGTATATATCTCTGTGGAGATAACCCAGGGGTGATCTCACACTCACTAGAAAAGAGAGATCACACAAGGAATATATTTTTTGTTTAATTACATTTTAAGATATTACTTTCAATGCCAAACTTGGCCATAGGGATACCAATAGAGTGCCTACACATCCTCCTTGTGACTATTAGTTGCAGATACTAATGGCTGGTCATGGAGTTGTGCAATTTTCTAGAGCAACAGCAGCATGTGCGTGGAAGTGTAAGCAATAACTGCTGAAAAAGGAGTTGAGTAGGACACTCGAAAAGTGTGCCTCAAAATAATAACATTTCAAATATGTTGAGTTTTTTTTGCCTAATCCAGATGACTTTTTAGAAATTTTGCTTTTCAGTTTTATTTTATAATCTTTATTTTGAGTTAATTCCATTACAAATATTACATTATTACATATATTGTGTTGCTAAGTATAGGATAAAAAGAACAATACCAAAATAACTGATTACATTGATTATTGTTGATAAATTGATATCCATTTGGGTGCTGGCTTCTGAATGAGATATCAGCTTCTGAATGAGATAAACAGTGACTTGTCACATTTGGCAGACGTCCACTTGTAATTGTAGTACAACAGTGGAATCTCTGCTACAACAATGATAGTTGCACCTGTTGCCAACATCATGAATTGATTGGACTTTCTTCAACCCAGCAGATAACGCTCGGCATAAGGCACAGCCGTGTTGTTTTTAGATGAATGTGTTAATTGTTGTTTAATTGATGCAGGTGTGTCAGTTATCTTACTGTAGTAGAAAACAATGTATCGTACAGCAAGTTAAAACACTGAATGTAATCTCATATATTGTTTCCTTTGGATTTTTTACATGCTGCTTTCCTATAATAACAATCATCTGTTCTGTATAGATTTGTTATTGGAATTTAAGCAGATTTACACATGTAATAGAACATACATTTCTCATTTGGATAGCACTGCAATTTAGTCCACATATAATTGTAAAGTATACAATTAGAACACAAATACATTTTTCTTACCCTTTATTGGTTGGTTATTGTTTACAGGTACATTTTTGCTATGGAAAATTGACTAGCAGTATAGAGTAGACATGTGCAAATGGACCTAAAACAATTCAGACAAATTATTTGGTCCATTCATTTTTGCACAAACGATTTTGTGTCCTACCTTTTGGTTCAGACAAAATTTGGAGGGCTTTCTCCATCACTCACGCTCTCTCACTCATGCTTTCTTTCAATGTCTCCCTAACATCTCTGCCAACTGCTTACATGTGACAGTATAATGCAGGTGAATTTGCAGTGAAAGAGAGGCGCAGGAATTCTTCTCTTCTGTAAAAAACTCAGGTGTTCTGCTACATACCCACCACCCCTCAGTAGAGTAAATCTTACTTTCATTAAGTAAGAGTTTATTACATGAAATAAAAGTTCAAAATAACCTGCTGAGTTTTGTGCGAACCAAAAGGGCAGGTAATGGATTCTGTTCTCCGAAGAATAATGAGCCAAAGACAAACCAAAAATTAGTCATAAATTATTTTGGGCCTTGTGCAAATCTAATTATTATTGTCCTATATGAAGTTTCATAATGCTTCATCTCTGTAGCAAATGTCACGTGCCTTAATGCATAAAAAACATAAAAAAATATAGAGAAAGGGGAACGCACAACCTAAAAAGCATAAACAGGCATACACATTCAGATTCCCGGGTTGCTGCTAGAATAATAAAGACTAAAGGCACACAAAACAAAGCACAAATTAGCACACATATCAAGTGTATATCATTCAAAAAGCACCTAAGACTTAAGTATTGAGAATTTTGTGAAGCTAAATTACCATATATTGCTCACCCCACCACTATAACAATGTACCTCAAGTTTGGTAAGACCTAATTTTACATGGCTATATATCTTACCAAGCAGCTAAATCAATGGCAATGCAATGCATTTTTACCCACATGAGACTCTCACACAATATAAAACCTTTTTTGGACATCATTAATGAGGCTACCCTAAGGTTTGATCAGAACATGCAGATATGCACAGCAAAAAAAATATACAGAAAGGGGAACGCACAGCCTAAAAAGCAGAAAAGGGCACACACATTCAGATTCCCATGTTGCTGCTAGTATAATAATCACCATATAGGGATGCACCGAAATGAAAATTCTGGACCGAAACCAAAAATTCAGGATTCACTTGGCTGAAACCGAAAATGACCCCCCTTTTGAAAAAACTAAAGAAAACCACTCTTTTATTAAAAGTAAGTAACACACCAAAATTGGACAAAAAATTAATATATATATATATATATATGATAAACAGCAATCACAATCCTATCATGCCCAGGCATACCCAGGTTCTAGCATGTACTGGTTGTCTGGGAATGATAGGAGTGTAATTGTTGTTAACAATATATATATATATATATATATATATATATATATATATATATATATATATATTGTTTTTTTACTGTCCAATTTTGGTGTGTTACTTACTTTTAATAAAAGTGTGGTTAACACACCAAAATTGGACAAAAACATCAATAACAATATTCTATATATATAATTGCTAACAGCAATTACACTCTTACCATGTCCAGGCAGCCAGTACATGCTAGAACCTGGGCATGATAGGAGTGTGATTACAGGCTTCCTATGCCGTGCCACCCCCCCACACACACAGACACTTACACATCCATGCTATCACACACTCATTCACTCATTCATATACTCATTCACAGATATTCAGTAATTCCCTTAATCACACATACTTGCTCATACAACCTCCCCTACCCCCTTACCAGAACTGCAGATCTCTCACTCGCAGACTTCTGCAGGGTCCCTGCTGCTTTCCTCTGTACGAACAACTTCTCTTGCATGTGTAAATTTGTGTGTGTTTACATATGTGTGCCAGAGTGTGTGTTGGAGGGTGGGCAAGGGGCAAAGAAGACATAGACAAGCTGTTTGGGGGCAAATATGGTACAGATAAGCTGTTTGGGGGCAAAGGTGACACTGTGGGACATGTTGCTTGGTGAACATCTAGGAAAAATGTCACAGTCAGGTTGTTTTGGGGTTAGGATGGCACTGATAAGTGGCTTGCGGCAAGCTGTTTTGGGGCAAAGGTGACACTGTGGGACTTTGGTGAAGTTTTGGCATCCATGGGTAGTTTTCACAACGGTGCTGTGAGGTTTCTAGTTACGCCCCTGCTTGATAGTATAGAATTTCCACTGGCAATTCTGATATTACTTCTTTAAATCAATGTTCTTAGTTCATAAAGATACTTTCTTTAACAGCTGAACTCTATGTGACCTCATTGGTTAGCTTCAAACATATGATGATCGTATGCATTGGTCACTAAGGGATTTGTTCAGAAGTGTAGATATCTCCTCTCATTGCTTTTTAAATAAGCTTAAGAAGGATTAAGAGAAGTTAGGTGTTCTCTGTCTAATGAGTGATTATAATGAAATTCAAATAAAATGCCCTTGAAGTTAGTCTCTTTACTAACTGACATGAATGACTAAAAATCTACAACTCAAACTAAAGTTTGATTACAAACTTAAAACTGATTCAAACTTTGATTTTGGTTAATATTTCAATCTCCCAAGTCCCAAAAATATTGTCATATCATTTTCATTATCTTAAGTTTGGTCTTTATTTTTTAACAATGTGGTTTTATTAAAAATGTCAATATTCAAAGGAACTTAAGCATAGGGGATTTTTCTTTGGTAAGTGAGACTACAGAAGTATCTATATAAAACAAAGCAGGTAACCATAGCCATAACCATACCTGGGAGCACTCAGGATTTGACCTTGAGTCTGAGATTTTCATGGCAGTGTCCCAAGATAAATTGTGAGGTTCACATAGTCTAGAACCATATATTTCATATTCTTCACTTATTTAATGACATATAAGTATCCCAAGTAGTGCTAATCTCCCTGTATGTCACTTCTAAATTACTAATTAATTAAATTACTAATTAAAGCTGCTGCTTTAATCCAGGATAGCTCTATGCCTTGACAGTAAATAAAACCAATTGTCTGCCATCATTAGTGAGTGTCTATAGTAATCTTTTTTTAATTATTCATTATTAAATAAATCATTGTAGAATCCTTTTATGGATATGTTTACAGTAAATACCTGAAAAGACTCATGTCAACTTCATTACTATAAAATACTTATATGATACTCCTTAAAAATGCCTTGTTTGCTGCTTGACATTTCTAATTCTGAAGATAAAACATTTCCAGGATTGAGATATATTTTCAGTATATTCTTCTAAAATCAGGTTGTAGAACCCTAACATTATATTCCTTGATTAAATTTTCCAACTGTGTTTCAATACCAGAAACCCTGATAATTTCCGTCAATATTAAGTGAATGATACCGGTGATTTCAGACTGAGAATTGTATTGGTTGCTTTAAAACAAGATAATGAAAACTATCATGGGAGCAGGTGTTTTCTTGTTCTGTTATTGCTTCTGTTGCTTTACTTTAAGTGTCTGCAGTTATACGAGATTGAAACCTTGATTGTTTGTTAGCGGTTGGAGTTCAAGTCTATAATAAACATGTTGCACTCAATAAAATCTACAATTTCTAGTTGTTGAAAATCTCTTTCACAAAACCAATGTTTGAACTGTGAAAACTATTCCATTTGGAGTTTCCAAATGTTAGATTGTTTTAATCTATTAACTGGCATATTTCTTAGTTTTGTTTACACAAGTCATATTTTTGTTTTTAAAGTATATTTTAGTTGTTTGTTGATTCAAGTTATAATTGTAATAAAATAAAAACTTCTGATCTCATTCCAAATTTAAATGGAATGCTATATAGATTCCATTGTTTTCCCTATATGACAGCTCCATATATTGCCTAGAGGAAATCAATATGTTCTCCTCTTCAATATCTTTTAGCAACAATAAAATGTTATTTACACAAGTTATAAAACACATGTATTCCATATATATTTTGTGTTACCTAGTATGGATATAAACCCATGAATTGAGTTAAACCATTCTAAGATATTCTTAATTATAGTGATCTCAGAGGACTCTAAGATGTAGTGTCCCAATAAAATGTATCAACTTTGACTCCATGTTACTTGTAGAAGTAAAGCTCTGACAAACTGGGGACATTCAAGCAGCATGTTGATCGACAAAAAAGATTTTAGTATAAAATAAAGATCTAAAATAAAATATAAAAACTAAAGAATAAGATATTTATAGAAACAATATGCAGGGGACATGGCAATTTATGTTTATGGGGAAAAGTTCTGCGTTTACTCTATGGAGGCTTTTCATCAATCTTAAACTTTATAGAATAATGTATTTATTTTCTTCAACAAAATAATTATCTCAAGCTCATATCTTGTTCCATTCCAGGCTAAACCTATAATACTAGCATACAACATTAGAAGCTCAAAATCTGACAAGAAAAGAGCTTTAAAAGTAGAGCTCTGAGATCAAGCATCTAAAATACATACTATATTGTAGCCATTATTTCAAAATCATTGCAATGTGTGGGTTAATTCAAGATTTTCACGCCAGAAAAGTGTACCAACTAACAATGAAGACCAAACACTTGATTGGAATTTATTCAAGACACTGGTCTCCAAAATCCACAAAAAATCCACAACTTTCTGAATTATATTAATTATAACACAAATATAACAAGGTTTATATTTAAAAAAAAATTGAAAGTGACTATAAAATTGTGTTAATTTGCAGTAATAAAACAGTGTGGGACGAAATGTCAGAATTTATATGCAAGCAGAACATATTCTTCCTCTTATATCACAATTTTATTACAGTTACAAAATCTGTACTATCACCTGCAAGGACAGAAAGTCATGATTTTCTTTGCCAGATTATAAATGAATCAAACACAAACTTTGCAGCAATGCTTAATATAATATGTGTAGTTACTCATAACAATATTTTCCTTTGCTGCTTAAAAAATAGGCAGAACAATCAATATTGTAAAGCATAACACATACTTTAATTAAAAGATAAAATTATATCAACCAATGTATTTGGTTAAAAAAAAAATCTGTTACTAAAGTCACCAGGATTTCTAACTCAATACACATTTGTAAATTAACAATGAGAGGATATTAGAACTACTGGATGAAGTCACTAAACAATTAATCCTACCCCAAAATGTAAAATTTAAGAATGTATGTGCTTTATAACATTAACCTTACTTAACAGCTTTAATGACAATTCATAAAATGTAATCTATCCTGCACATAATATAGCCATGTAATTAATTAGTCTTGTTCTGAAACTTCCAAAGGTACTCCACAGTGTTCTTCCTCCATGACACCAAAATTAGTTATCTATCATGTTGGTGGTGAAAAAATCATGTCTCAACACGGAAATGTAAAAACGGTCTACTGGAATATTTTACTTAAGATTTAGCAAAGCACAATTTATCTTCTCCCTTTCCTCATTCATTTGTCATTGATGGATACTGAAATATAGTCCTGCTAAAAACAATCTATAATGAAGATTATTACAAACTGCTTATTGATTTCTGTTTTCCTATTGGCTAAGGCATTATGTAGGCTACACATTATATTTTTTAAAAAAGTCAGATGCTAACCATTAAATTAAGGATGAGAATTAACAGTTGGTGCAGCCATAAATAAAGTACATTTAGTTGAAGCTTAAACATGAATGTGGGGCAAAACATGTTTTGTAAAACATGTTAATAAAACAGGTATATATTTGTCCACAGTTTTGGAATTTCCATACCACAAAAGCTTAAAAATCTGTTCTGCAAACACAGAATATTTTGTGCTTGTCTATATCACAAAGCAAAGCATTTTAACCAAACAGATACTGTGCTCAACTATGTAATAAGTGGTGAGTGTTAACAAACATATAAAGATATGTTAAAATAAAGCATTAATCATAGATAGTTGGTGCTAAGCATTGTGCTAATGACAATGTTTTTTAAGTAAGAATTCTGATAGTATGCATTTGATGAAGTAGTTAATAGCCACTTTAGCCACTTTATCCAGAGTAAATTCAATATAATTCCACAGCATTTTTTTATATATATATTCCATGCCTGGAAAACTTGCAATTGGTTGTGAAATAAGACAGAGCCCTTTTACTAATACGAGAAAAAGAACTACCCAGAATTGTAGAGGAATTGCATTTGCAGTCTTCAGCTAGAAAGCATTTTGATTTTTTGGAATTAAGCGGAGTTGATGACCACCTCATTTCTTGCTTTTGTACTGAGCTAGACATGCAGTCAGAAGAGTATTTTATTTTGGAATTGATTTAATGGCAGTTGTGCTACAAATATTGTAGCCCACTCCAATTGTCTATTTACAAAGAACTTCTTGCACTATAAAGTGTCCAAGGGTTGCCTTTGTTTTCATTTTCCATAATTGTGCATCACTTTCTTGGGTTTCACCTTTTCTTCAGAGTTATCGTGTTACCTGCATAAAAAAATAGAAAGACACTGGTTATAATAGTGTTTCATTGTAACCACTGTTACCAGAACTTTACTGATGGTAATATGTGAGTAGGATGTTAAAGGGATCAATAGATTCTGCTAGCAAAAGTATGAGTCGAGCCAAAATAGGTTTTGAATGATCACTTTTCCATTTTTGTAGCATTGCCATGATGTTCCGTACACAAACGAACAACGTCAATCAACAGTATTTGGTTTACGCATTGTGCAACATGGCCTCACTAATGAAGGACAAATCCACCAAACATACTTTTTCTTACTCTTTATAACATGCTATGTATTTTCTTGAAATCTTCTAAAATTATGTATAAATGGTTTACTTTATTCTACGTTTACAATGCGAATCCCGCTTGGGTGGCCTCTTTTATAGTGGAACCATTAACACCCACAGTGGCTTAAAAGACAATTTGAACATTTTGTCTTTTAAGAACAATTCAGTTTTTCTGCATCAACTTGTATATGATAAATTGGATTAACTAGTGATATGAGTACCAATTTCTGTATCATTATATATTATGACATAAGTGTGCTAAATCTGAAGTGTATTTCAAGTTAGCATTCTCTGTATGACTATGCATTTAAGGAAGTGTTAGGGATGCTATTTCTAGAGCTGCATTTCATGTAGATGGAACAACACCTTTAACATGATTTTGAAGCACTATGAAATATTATTTGGTGCAGCTAGAATCCTAATTTACAGTAAAGTCTATGGTAATATGCATAAAAATAAGAAATGACACAAGAACCAAATGACTCCCATACATCTTCTGCTCCAGATGAGGTCTCTGCAGAATGAGCAGTTTAAAGTGAATGAGTTCTTTATGTGCCTTTTCTAAATATTCCACGTGCCAGTACCTGAAACACTGAATTAAAGCAATGCCGAAATGATTCTGAGAATCACCTCTGCCCTATAAAACAATATGTAACATGTCATTTTTGCCTATACTGTACTCTTAATCTTTTGTGAACTGTATAGTAATATAAACTGAGGTTAGTGAAACTTTCACTAAAGAATTAGGATCATCTTCCATTTTTGTACATTGTACTTAATGTTGTAAAATCTATCTGTAAAAGAATGCTTAACTATTGTGAACAAATGAATATTTAAATAACTAGCAAATACTGTATATTGTACAATACAGAAAAGTTATATCTGTAGCATATTTACTGCATTTTTAACAGGCATGATTTATAATTGTAATGTTTTATTTGTATACGTTAGAGTATGAAACAGGAAACATATGTTGGGAAAAAACTGACATACTCTCATCATCTGAGTGCTGAGTCTTTCATTTTTAGCATTTACTTTAGTTACCATAATGCCAATACTATTAAAATGCTACTTATAAAATACGATTGATGTTATTTACATGTTGAATCTTCCCTCGCTGCCTTGTGAGCCAATGTGTTGTATTATTATGCAGGCAAGAAATAGTAATTGAACCCTTTGGAATTACCTGGTTTTCTGCCTTATACTTGTTCATAAAATGTTATGTGATTGTTATGTTAGGCAGCACTCAAATTATTGGTGCCCAAGCAGGACACCCGATCCAAAACAACAAAATTAAAATAAAACAATATAACTAAGTGCTTAGTAATATCATTTTATTTAATTGTGATCAACATCAAGCTAATAACACACAATGATAATCGTTCTTGTCATTATTGAATGAATACACCCATTAAACATCCACAGTGGATTTAATAACTGATTGAACCTTTTTTGGCAGCAATAACATGTGCTAGAGGTCAACATCATTTTTTCCAACCCACACTGTGAATGTTTGAATGACGTGTTCAATATAGATAAGACCAATACAATAAGTTGAAACAGATCCGTTCATTATTGCATATTTTGTAGGACTGCTCTTTTAAATCATTTTGTCAGTAAGCATGCTTAGCCTAAAATGCAAGTAAATAAAAATCTATATACAAACATATTTGGAAAAAAAACATTTTCTTTATATTACTTCCACTCCTTTGCTTTCTAACATCCATTATTTTCTCTAAAGGACATCTAGTCTCTAGATACATGATGCTTATTAAACCATTAGATAATTGAAGAGCAATTATGTCACAGACCCAGTAGAATCAAAGTATGTTGTTGCTCTGTCTTGACAAGACTTAAGAAAGTGAATTTGCATATTATTTCAAATCAACACCAGCCCTAGAATTTCCCAATAATAGCAACAATAATATTATAGGTTCCATGTAACTACAAAGACAAATAAAGAATGACTTTGAGGGCTTTCAGGGTGAGGTTCGTGGTTGGTTATGGTTAGAATAGGTGACGTTTAATTATATATATATATATATATATATATATATATATATATAGGCAGACATTTTGGGGTTTGTCCTTATTAATTGGGTTTACAGACCTCTTCTTGTCCCTCCCTCCCTCCGTATGGTTGTGGGATTTGATTTTTTTGTTCATGCTCTGCGTTGTCACAGCGGCGGGGCTGGATTGGTAAAGTGGGGGGTAGAATTGGTGGTTTTTGTTGGCTACGGTTAAATAATTGGTGTTATTGGTTGGTGTGGTAGGTTTCAAGCTGGCATGTGACTCAGAACCTAGGGGGTGGAGGGGTGTCGCGGTATGCCCCTACTTTGAAGTTTTTGGAAAAGTTATTGGCACCTTGTGGGTGTGGGATTATTGGTGGTTTATTGTTATGTTATCTGTGTTCCTTGTCTATGTGTTTTTGGTATGATGGGGGAATGTGTAAACTGTGACATTGTTATGGTTTGCTGTTCGGACAATGATTTATGATTGAAATATTTATGGTTTATCTTATGTTATTTTATTGTTATAACAAAGCTGTGGACAACATTTTTTCCAACAAAGAATGTGTGATTCTCTTTTATTGGGATGTGGTCTATCATGTGTTTTGTTATTTAAAGGTTTAACTTATTTTTACATTTTACATAAATACATTTGTAAATTGCTCATATTGCATAAAAGCAATGATTCCCCAAAAAAAAAACATTTCACCAGTACATATAGATTTTCATCACTAATGAGCAAAACGGATTTAAATGATATCCCTGCTGCTCTATAGCAATAGGGGATTTAATTTTTAGAATACTGAACATGAATGCATTTCTAATGTGCTTTTTATAAAAGTACAGCCAGGAGAGCATAAATATGTAATAAGCATAGAATGTGCCAATGCCTATATTAATCACAGGATACAGCACCGGATCGTGCAAAATAATTGATTGAATATATTTATAGGGTTTCAATGTGGTTAGTAGTAGTAAGGTCTCACTGGCTGATAAGAGACGGTAAAACATGCTTCTGTCAGTAACACAGAAACAGCGTTCACAAGGGTGCAATCAAGGTACCCTAGGGTAACGTTATATGGTGACAGGTCTGCTGCTGAAATCTTGATGTTTTTAGAAGTCAGTATGGTTGGGAATTTAAGAATTCCCCGCAGTGAGAGGTTTGCCTCTAATCTGAGTCATCTTACCTGTTGAATCATATCTCTAGGGAATGGAAGAGGGAGGTAAATTAGTGTTGAAGGCAGTGATTTTTTTGTTTTCTATTACACATATAATTGTAAAAGCAGCAAACAAGGTTTAAGGTTATGATATTATCACTATTAAAAACTAACTTTAAATGTGTCTTTAAACTCCCAGTGTCATTTTTCATGATTTCAAAGGAATGATTTCAATTTCTTGCAAGAAAATAACCAAAATATGGATTAACGCGTGTAAAGGAAAATGCATTTTACTATAATAAAGATATGCATCCCATTCATCTCGGTGTGTCTTTCTTAAATACATATCTTTATAAACTCTTAATTCTTTTATAACTAAGGGTGGTCTTTTAGTTTACAACCATAGTGTGAGTAGTATGCAAAGAATTGTAATGTAGTGCAAAGATGTAAAAGTGAAGCAATGACAGGAACAAATAATTGTTTAGTGACCAAACATTTACCTTTTTGCAAGAGAATTTTTCTTTGTACATAACTTCAATGTGTTTTTCATCATTATACTGTACAAAGGTCCATGATGAGTCATCTCATTTACAAACCTCTAAAGAAGGGACAGCAGAGGCTCACCATCCAGCTAGGAACTGGAAATTTTAACTAACAGCTCTAAGACTTCACTACCCATTCCTGAACTAAAGTAGTCAGAATATTTCCTAAATAGGGGTGCAGATCCAGGGCCTGCAGCACCTTGCACTTGTTTGTTTTCATCTGTAATTGGCACTAGAGAAGCGACTTTTGTTCAGTCTCAGCCACAATGTGAAAACACTTCAGTGCCTTTCTCATGCAAGTTACAGAGAGACAAGGTGACTATTCTTACAATCAATTATATATTAATATAACAGTTTCCTTTACTGTTTCTATAAAGGGTTCATCATGCAAATATGCTAGATTTCTGCTGCTCAGGGAACCATTTTTATTTCTTCAGAGACCATATGATTGTAGTAAACATCTTTAATGAGGGATATAGAGGAAGAACAGTTTATTTCAACATCCTAGAAAACACTTTGGTGGTGATACAATAAAATGAGTTACTATTGCAGGAAATAGAATTAACAGTAACAGTCTATATACACTATATGGACAAAAGTACTGGGACACCTGGGCATTACACCAACATGGACCTTTATGAAATTGCATTCTAAATAAATAGATATTACTATGTAGTTGGTCCCCCCTTTGAAGTTATATCAGCTTCCACTCTTCTGGGAAGGCTTACCACAAGATATTAGAGTGTTTCTGTGGGAATGTTTGCCCATTCAACATTTGTGACATTGGGCACTGATATTGGACAAGAAGGCCTGGCTCTCAATCTCCGTCAGGGCTCTGTGCGGGACAGTCAAGTTGTTCCCCACCAAACCCATCCAACCATGTCTTTATAGACTTTGCTTTGTGCACTGGGGCACAGTCATGCTGGAATAGAAAAGGACCTTCACCAAACTGTTCCCACAAAGTTGGATAGCATAGCATTGTCCAAAATGTCTTGGTGTGTTAAAGTATTATGATTTCCCTTCACTGGAAGTAAGGGGCCCAACCCTTGAAAAACAACCCCAAACCATTATCCCTCCTCTACCAAACTTTACAGATGGCACAGTGAAGTCAGGCAGGTAACGTTCTCCTGGCATCCGCCAAACCCAGACTAGACCATCAGACTGCCAAACAGAGAAGTGTGATTGGTCAAGCCACAGAACGTTTCCACTGATACACCGTCCAGTGGCAGCGTGCTTTACACCACTCGATCTCAAGCTTGGTATTGTACTTGGTGATATGAGGCTTGCATGCAGCTGGCCATGGAAACCCATTCCATGAAGCTCCCACAGCACAGTTTTTGTTCTGATATTAATGTCAGTGGAAGTTTGGAATTTTTCAACTATGGAATCAGCAGAGCATTGACAACTTTTATGCACCATGTACCATGCACTCTGTGATTCCGCTCTATGGCTTTATTTTCGTCTTCCGCTTTGTGGCTGAGTTGCTGCTGTTTCTAAATGCTTCCACTTTCCAATAATACCACTTACTGATCATGGAATATCTACCAGGGATGAAATTTCATGAATTGACTTATTGCAAAGATGGCATTCTATTGCAGTGCCACACTTGAATTCACTAAGCTCTTTAGAACAACCCATTTTTTCCGAAAACGTTTGTAAATGCAGACTGCACGGCTAGGTGCTTGATTTTATACACCTATGGAAATCAGTCTGATCGAAACATGAATTCAATAATAAAGAGGTGGGTCCCAATAATTTTATCCATATAGCGCAGATTGTACTAATGTGTGCACGTAATATATACATACTGTATTCACAGACTTTATCTTGAAATGTTCAGCAGTTTGAAAACTTTTTAAATTATTTCAGTATTCAATTGTGACATTTCTATGATGTAGCTACAAATAACTGCAATATGACATTTGGGCATCTGATTTTTTTTCTTTCGCAAGCACAGTAGTTTTGTTAATAAAACAGTGTTTATCTGTTAATTATATGTCCTCCAAGTAAAATTGTGAAAAAAGAAAATCCATGTTTTGTGTCAATACTAATAATTATACCCAGGAACATCTCAGGGCAAGCTAACTGGAGCTTATCCTCCCCAGGGAGGGGGTGGGGCTTGTCACATATGTGGGTAGATCTAGCAGAAAAAGGGCTGTGGCCCATCATGTAATGGGTGGGGCTTAGACAAGGGCAGGGCTAGCCCAAGCATTAAATTGGTTTGGAGGTGAAGGGAAATTAGGTGGGGCTGTGGGCACCGCTATACACCTCTCCCCTGCCTGGAGAAAAAGAGGACAGGCATGGTCAAACCAGGAGAGCTCTGATAACAAAATACATTTCAAGTTAAATACATATCTAAGTAAAAATAGAATGGGCATGATTTTGTCAACAAACCTTTTTTTTCTCACTGCAACATATTTGTTCCTTTCCAAAGCTAGGTTAAAATATATAGTAATAAAGACTGCATCACAAACATTTGTCCGGGGTGACAAACAGACATAACACCTGCTTTTTACACTTAAGGATGAAGTTACAGAGCAATCAAACAACCTGCACTAAGATCTGCATTGTCTAGTTAGTCTTTGGAAAGTACTTAGCAATCTGCAGAAATGGATTCCTCACAACTCATCACTTTACTGCCTTCTTACTTTATGATCCATGGTTATGTTATGGAATACTGTTTTGTTCATTTAAAAACCTGCTGAGATCTGTATTGCACCCTGTCCTTAATTGTGTCCTGTGTAGTTGCTAATACTGGATAAGCAGCATCTGTTAGATTTATTGAACAACTTTTGAACCTAAACTACATTTTCTGGGAATACTGCCAAAAATGCTAATCATAGCTTCTTTAAGCCTGCCCATCCCAAAAAAGTAGCATCTTGTAATTACTGGCAACTGTCCCAGAAAATATGTGGTAGTTAGAGATAACTCAGCTATGGCTGGTAAACAAAATAACTAAATTTTAGAAGTTCTGCCATTTGTTTTCATTGTTTCATTGGGGACACTCCTTGTTATCTTAGAATTTCACAAACGCACTAAATAGGCAATTTTTGTTAAAAGACAAGTTTGTACAAATCCGAATACACAAGTCTAGTTCATATAGATCAGTACATCGGTAGTTGCCACAACATAGGAAGATAACGTTTAACATTAGCTGGTTTACTAATGATGCTAGTAGCATTTTTGCATTATTAGTAATCCTATTTGAGGTGGAAACTATATCATTGTATATGCAAAGGATATTTATGATGCAGTGTACATTTACTAATATATCCATCAATATAAGAATTTTGCCTACAAGACAATGCAGTTAATTAGTATTTCATTCTAAACCTAGAAATTCATATTAGTGTTTCACATGCTTGACAATGTTATTTTGTTATGTTATTTACTCACTTTTGTTGTTTTCACTTTGTTTCCCGAGGCACAACTCCATCCTTTTTGATCTGGCAATACTTTACATTCTTCTCCTTCAAGACATGGCTGCATCTGACACCACCATTTCTGCTCCACTATTGATGCTAAACATAATTATAGATTATTACCACCATAATTATTATTGTCAAGAACATTAGTCTAAGTAGAGCTATTTAAAAGATGTGCACAGTAATCTAGTTACAGTCACCACTTATCACTGTAGTTTATGAAGCCAATTGTTTACTGATTAAGATCAGCGAATACAAATACACTGCTGAACATATATTCTACAAAACGTATTTTTTAAACATGCATGTATTATAAAAAAGTGTTATGTTAATGTTTTTAATGCCCCACATGGGTTGTACTCATATTACCGAGATGTTTACAACTACATCAGACCATTATTACTATGTGTTTACTTAATTGCTGTGTGTTGTCTTGTATGTAATATGATATTTAATCTGTATTGTTACAAATTAATTTTAGGTTACCTCGCTTGCTGTTTTATTTTAATTTTTGTTTCTTAGGGAAACTTTAACATCATATTAATATTGTAAAGGTTAACACTGACTCACCGGTTTGGTAAATCTGCTGGCATAGAGGAGAACCTTGTCAGTATCGCATTCATCTCCTCAACAAGAAGATGATATGCAAGGCAATTATGCACAGTTGCTGTATCCATCTTATGGCGTTACCTTTGACTTTGCTTGCTTACCTAGGTAAGTTGTACACCAGTTGGCCATCTCTATAGCTAAAATTTATGAGCCAAATTACCCAGAATGCATATATATGAGATGTTCATTTCCTGATCCTTTAATCATTTTTAAGTTTCCTATTTCAATAATGTTTTATCTTACAATCAGGGCTGGTGCAAGGATTTTTGCCACCCCCCTGGCTCCACCCCCACAAGTCCCCCGCCTAACTGGCTGACTGGCTTCCACTCCTCCCCATAGTGACAGCGAGCCGTGGCCGCGCTTCTAATGAATGACCGCGGCCGGCTGTCAAGCTTAATTTACCGTATATGTCTGTTTATATGTTTGTAAAGTGCTTTGAGTCTCACAGGGAAAAAAAGCTCTATAAAAATCGCAAATTATTATTATTATAAATTAAAATTCTAATTATTTACATGTGTAAAATATGTAGACACTTCTATTTTTCTCTTATTGTGTGTAATGCATTTTGTAACACTTAAACTAATAAGTAACATCATATGTGTATTTAAAGGGTGGTGGAATTTATAGATAATGTAGGACACCCAAGTAGTTTGCACCAAAGAAATTATTCAACATACCATCAACGCAAGAGGGAATAGCTCTTGTAGTCCCAGCCACCTGCCCTGGAAAACATGAGCACTTGACTGTCTGAGACCTTTCTTCTATCTTGTTCTTATTACAACATCTGTGGAGAGCCACAACTTCACAGGTTCCAGTTCTAACATGCTGTGCTGAGAAAGCAGTAACAACAAATTACAACATGTGTATAGTATTAATATTAGAAATCATTTATTTATTAAGGCTCTAGACATCTGCATATTTAAATGTGCATATTTCATTATAGCTTTACCATGTGAACACATTATACATTTATGTATAGGGATACTGTACATAAAATACATGCATTACTTATAGTGATATGTGAAAGATATTCATATATTCATATATTTATCGGTCTTGCTAATTGGACCTTGCCACTATTGCTATTGTGATAATGACCATTTTTCATATACTGCACGAGAATCACTTTTTATAAGTTATGGCGATACATTGATCCTTGTTTGCTGCTTCATTATATAAAGGTTACCCAAATATGATCATATTTCATATTCATGTTTTTCAAACCCAATAAACGGAACATTACATATGTACAATGGTCTTAAATGTTATGCAATAAAAATAGTTATAACAGCTTCAGCTGAAGAAGAATACATTGTAAAGATTGTATTGTTGCATTTCCATTACAGCATTTAGTACATATATTGTCATGGCTTTACTACTGAATGTTTATTACTTGTATTATTATTTTCATTACTAGAATAGTAGTACTAATCATTGGCAATAAAACCTTAAGTTAGAAGAATAATTAATACAATCCTTCTTACCCAAGCATTTCAAAGAAAATGGGGTGCACGTGACTTCAAGAATATTACAGAACAAACTCTCTACAACATAAACAATTTCTCTGTTAAAGTAGATCTCATTCATGTAGAACTTGAATGGGTAAGTGAAACACAAATGTTGCTACTAAAAAAATAACAGTAAGGATTACCTGCAGAAATTCAAGACACTACTATGAAATTATATAAAAGTCCTGTTCCTTACATAATTTATTATATTTAATTTATTTTTCAAAGACCATTACATTTTTACTCAACCTATGGCTGTTGTCTAACTGGAAAATATTCCATATATATATATTTGCTCTGGTCTTCATAGGGTTTTCTGTTCAAGTAAAATTAACACTGTAGGCAATATAATTCATGTTAAATGCAATTCCCTTTGAGCATTTGAGGACATACTGTATAGTTTGATAGATCACAGCTATGCCATTTCTCTAACTCTAATAGTTGGAAGAGGAAAGAGGGGAGATGAAGGTCTGAGCCTCTACACCAGGAAAAATGGGCAGATTAAATGGGCCAAATATTTCTGCCATGATTTTTTTGTTTCTAATAGTTTAAACACTATTCCATAATCTTTATTTTCCAAATTCAAGTGTAACATTTTCTAGGTTGATTGATCTCCTGACAATAATGCACTTAGAATTCAGACAAAAATGGAATTCTGAGAATGCTCATGTGCGCACCAGGGATAACTAATTACAGAAAACTGTGTATTTGATCTGTCAGAAACTCAAGAGTTCTGTCATCTGATCTTTCACCCATTAGACAAATCAGATACAGAAATGTCAAAGTGCAAAAACCTAACCAAAGACAGCAGTGCTAGTGTAGTTTTAAGTAAGGATATTATGGCTACATTTGCCATGTCATTGTTTTCCATTCCCCATACTCCGAGACATTTTGATTTTCTTTCACTGCAGCAATGACTTAAACCTATATTGCTTAATTTGCCAAATTGAAATTTTGCACTTCTGATTATTTCAGATGAAAGTAACTGCTGTGTTAAGTGCTTTGTTCACCCACTGTTTCTGGATGTTAGTAATCTTTCAGTAGAGCACAAGGAGTTTTTGATGTTATTACACTGTGTAATTAGTGTTTTTCTTAAACACATCTGGACAATATTACTTTTTACAAGGAGAATAACATTTATTATTGAAATCATGCACAATAATTGTGTTCATTAAAGCTTTTGAGGTCTACAACACCTTGATGCAAAGTGATAGGTGCTCATCTTTGTACTCAAGATAGCTCATGGAGACCATGAGACAAGCATTTTACCATCATGATATCTTGTATCTTTATCAACTCATTTGCTGATAGCAACCTGCAACCTTTTCTTGAAGACAATATTCTGCAAGTTGAGTTATTACTCAATGGTCTGGAAGTTGTGTGAGTGTATCATTAACTCAACGATTTTTGAGAGTGAGTGTGCTTCTCAATGAAATGATTGATCTGTTTCATGTATACTAAACCCAGCTTGTTTGTAAACTTGCTGATTCCAGGGTACCAAAATTGGCTGAATTGTAACCACAAACTCACTTCCATCTCCCAGTACAAGGCCAAGCAGCTCCAAGTTTATTATAGGTGAATATCATCCTACCATGGTGAGCTACCAAATCCACCAAGTCCAAAACTTCAAAACTGCAAACACCTGTAAAGCTTAAAAAGTATCATTGACACCGGGCCTAGAAAGAATTTCAGTAAAATATTATGAATTTCAGAACCACATATCACCTCTACTCTAACCATCCTTATTTAACTCAATACTGGCTCAGGATACCCTAAATTCCTATATGATGGAGGAGAACACTTTAGTGATACACAGACCAAATAGAGACCATCAGATTGTACTCATGTCGTTTCTTCCCTTTAATGAATCAGGACATTAAAATTCTCACAAAAACAATAGCAGATAGATTACAATAAATATCTACTTTGGTCACCAAAAGTCCTGTGACAGCAGTGGAGCCAAGAAGGCTTTCGCAATGGCCACAACTTATCCACACCATAAAATGTATACACTAACCCAGTCTCCCACATCCAAATGAACAGAGTAACCTCCTGGCCCACACCGCTGGAAAGGGGGTTACGGCAGGGGTGTCCTCTTTCCCTTCTCATCTTCAACCTGTAACTGGACCCCATCCTTAGGATATTACACTCCATCCATAATTTCAAAGGCATCAAAATAAGTCACAGAGAAAATAAAATCAGTACTTTTGTAGATGATATACTCCCTGAGGAGACCAAAACCTGGTAAGATCTTAATTTTACATTTACTTAAGCTACCCTACCCTCTGCAGGTTCTGCCACTTTTACTTAAGTGTAAAAGTAATACATTTATTAACACACACTTTGCAAACACCATATGGAAGTGAAGAAAGCCAATAATCATTGTAAAATTACAAAAAAAACAAACGTGTTGTGGGCTTTAACCTTTCAGATTTAAAAATTCTACAACGATAGACAGATTTCAAACCAGACCAATTATCTTGCCAGGTTGGTGGCCCTGTTTCATATATTTTTCTATGCTTTCAAAATCAATTAATAACCACCTTCTGAACACCACAATCAAAGCATACAAAAAATGCTGAAGCATGCGTTGTGTTGAAGTCACTTCATAATTTTCTCTTTTTTAAATATTTTGGGGGGATTCAAAGAGAACAGCACATGTCCAAAATACCACACTGAGGATGCATATTTGTATCTCTGTCTTTGGTCTTCCATTATAACAAAACTACTCTAAGAAACACACACATGATCAGGAAAGAAAATCAATGGATACATGATAGATTTTTTTCTATCTGTTTCAAAAGGACTGGATTGACTCCTATTTCACTAAGGAATCTAGAACCAAACAATTCTTCCACACATAGTCCTCATATATATAGAAAGTCTAGATTCCCAAAGACAAATTCTAATTTATTGTATCCATCCCTAGAGCATGACAATCATAAAATTGCACCTATCCCTGATTAAATCAAGGTCTGATCATTGTTATTTCAAGGTCTCGTATTTTTTTTAAACTGTTTACTGAGAACAATAACAAGTATTGCAGGATAGGGGCTAGGAAGGGTGAACTAAAGGAATATGGGAGGAAGAGTATTAAGATATAAGTTCATAGGCGTCCCTAAAAAAAAAAAGCCTGTTTTGAGGGATTTTTTGAAGGACCGAAGGCAAGGGAAAGACAGATCGGCCAGGGGAGGGCATTCCAGAGGATAAGAACTAGAAACCAAAGGGGAGGACAGACAGAGATCATTGCATGAGCAGTTAGGAGTGCATTTAGGAATGAGTGAAGATATGTAAGTAGGCAAATCGCTTTAAATGAATCTTGAAGTGCATAGGTAGCCAGTGAAGAGACTGACAGGGGGGAGGTGTACAGCATGTCTGCCTGGCATGCTCATACTTGCTATGTCACAAAAATCCCACTGGCACAACATACACAGTACTTGCAGAACTGAACTTGCCGCGCTACAAAATACACTCAAGATGCCATTTATACTAGTTATATTTATATTCATTTTTATTAATGTTAAATCGTTTATGTTCATCTTCTTTTACTCTGTTTATCAGCACAGCTTTCTCCTCTGTAAAAACAGATTTCCTGTGCATAAGTATTCAATGCTTTACAGAGGCCGCTTGGTCTGTCTCTCTAGAGGTGCATATTTTACAGACTAAGCAAACCTAAAGCCAAGCACATCCGCTAATAAGCATAAGAAACCCAAGCTATTTGTAAGCTTACATTGGTATGGCTTTTTTAGAAGTATGGAAAATGCAGATACAAAGTAACACAACACTCCTAATTATATATGTATGCTTGTATATATATATATATATATATATATATATATCTATATATATATATGAATAAGGCAGAGTAGCTGGATAGAAATGCCAGTAGCATTAGATGTTATGTAAGAAAGGAAATCAGTTGCTCTTTTTTAACTGCAGTAGAATGAGGGCAAGTCTATGAAGACTGTCCTTGTTATACATATATATGTAAATCAAAGTTTTTTGTTAAGTTAGAATGATCTTACTGTGTGTGTACATAGGCAGGATAATTAATATTTGGACCCTTTGCTCATTATTCTGGGAAGACATTATAAAGACCCATACATGTGCATATGTGCAATCTATATTGGGGGAGTTGAACAAAAATAAATGTTTTTTAAGTATTTTACATGCCCATATTTGCTAATCCAAATGAAATAAAGAAAAATATATGATGCATTTTCTCCAAAGATATTACAGGGGTTTTTATTAACTAATTTATGCTATATGCAGTTAATTTGAAGCCTATTATACTGGGTGCAGAGTGTGCATGGGGTATCACAAGAGGGGATGAACAGCAAATAGGCTGAAGACATATCTGCTGCATTAGGTGAAAATAAGAGAATATTGATGTCAGCATCAAATGTGAGCAAAACCTTTAAACCATATTTTAAAATGATGTAAAATGGTACAAAGAAAAGTTTTAGTGCAGACATGATATGATATTTTAAGAAGTAAATAGGAGATGTTACAGGAGCTGTGACATCAGCAACCAGGTATTCTGCTTTCTGGGGAGTTATTGTGAAATGGAATAAAACCATAAGATTTTGACAATAACGCCAGCAAAAACAAAATCTAACTTTTCTCCATGTCTAATCAGCAAAACAGTTGGTATCTGTGAAGAATAATATGAGGTCTAGCTACCTGAATCAATTCAGGGCAGCACTATCAATAAAATCACTAAATGTTATAGTGCCATTATTGTGTAGCACACACTTGTGTGTTTTTTTATGCTCAGCTTCCACGATAAATACCCCACCAACACATCCATCATTCTCCTACCACAACCTCTTAATAAAATGCTTATTCATTAATGAATGAGCACTGTATTTGCACTGTATTATCCCCCTGATTTGCACTGGGGAAAAACGTAATTGTGACACTCACTGATGATATACATTCAAGTGCATGATGGCTGACATTTTTCATAGTTGCCAGTGCCCATGATTTTATTGAACAACAGCGCATATATCAAACCGAATAATAAAAACAAAACCCTTTTTTTCAGGCAAGTCCCAACAACATTAGTACATTTATATCATATGTGGTTGTTCATACATGTAGATTACAAAGTACATGGAGGTGACGGCACACAACACATAGCAGGACTGATACACATAACAATGGTATTAGAATAGAATACAAAACAAATAGAATATAGGCTACGCTTTCTCTCTCAATTATCCCCTCTTCTTTGTACATTCGGTGCAACAGATGTGGGATCTAGCACCAATGGTCACCAGCAATACTAACAGTTCATCTTGTCTTTTGTGAATGCGTACAATAACAAAACAGAAAACTGAATAATGTTGCTGTCAAAATCATAGAAGTGGTGCAAATCTCTAGCAGTTGTATTAACGAATTAAGAACCCATCTGGGAACAGGGATTTATGTCACACAGGTTTGCAACAAAGTGACCATACATTTGGAGAGAAACACTTGCAAAACCAATGAATGGTATTTCTATAAATGTATAACAAAATCAAAAAATAAAAATAGGTATGACTGAGCCTAACATTCTGTGTCAATGAGTGATTTGAAAATATAAATCCAATGATGCTTAGTTTACGTCTTAAAAGGTTTCACTTATCTGGCAGAACTTTCCAAAAGTTGAAATCCCACAACTGGAAAGCTGCCTCTTTGCTACTCCTTTTCTCAAATTAAAAGGTAAGTAAATAAGGCATTTGATGGTTGTCAAATGTTTGGTAATGTACAGGGAGAAATTCTGGTGCAAAATGGTAACAAACATAGATTCAATTTAGCAACTAATGAAATTATCCTGCTGCTTGCTCTTTGCTTGAGAATTGCTTTTTTTGTACATTATTTCTGTAAAGTCTCAATTGCCATTAAACTTGTGCTTGTGTATAACAGTATGATGATATTTTAGAAATATACCAATAAAGACAGATGATTATAGATGATTATACTGCAATAAGAAGTAATATTGGGTAATTCAGTATGATCACTGATAATCTTGTGAACAAATCTAATTATTCCGTACAACAGCAACACTAAACACATGATGAAACATTATGTTCTATGTTCTTCAGACTGAGAAAAAGTTCCTAAATGGTAGAGCAATCTCACCAAATGTGTAGTGTGTTACATTTTCCCAATACGAACATTTACTTGGTTTTAGAGCAGAAATAAAGTAGCAATTTTTTTCGGAAGAATCGGCAGGATGGGCAGAGGGGGCAGCATTCCCATGTACTGCTCCAGCACTACCCTCCTCAACACAAGGGTGTCGGGGGAATACATTGAAACCAAAGGTGGGCCTGGCTGGGGCATCAATACACAAGGGGGGAAACACACACAAAAAAACAGTGTGGAAAGCATATTTTATGCTTTGTGTAGATTAACTAGCACAGTGTGGCAGAGCCTGTCCTGGTGTGTGTGTTTGGCTGTTGGTGTTGCAGAGACTGTCCTGGTGTGTGTGTTTGGGTGTCGGTGTGGCAGATCCTGTCCTGGTGTGTGTTTGGGTGTTGGTGTGGCAGAGCCTGTCCTGGTGTGTGTCTGGGTATCGGTGTGGCAGAGCCTGTCGTGGTGTGTGTGTTTGGTGTGTTGGTGTTGAAGAGCCTGTCCTGGTGTGTGTGTTTGGTGTGTCAGGGTTGCAGAACCTATCCTGGGGTGTGTTTGGTTGTCTATTTCCTAACAAATTAAATTATTAGTTATCTAGAGATAAAACTCCCTCCTGTTTTGTGTTATTTACTCTATTTCAATCTGCACATTTTATTAAAAAGGATTAGTGGCAGTAAATTATGGCTTCAGGCGTCCCGTGTACGATGACTTTTTTTAAGTGTACTGATGTCCTCCCAGTCCTATCACATAACATCAATATGCGTTAGAAAATCAGGAAAAGGTGGGCATGGATGGTTGGCTGATTCGGTGGCGCAACGGGCCACTTGAGTAGACTTGTCCCCCAGGCCTTAGGCTGCCAGCCCTCCACTGACTGGCTGTAATATCGATAACAGTGGAACCATGCATAACTTAAGCTACAGTCCAAGCAGTCAGTTCAAACACCTGGTTTGTGCTCCTCTGTATCAGCTCTGACCGAACTCAGTAACAAACATATAAGAGCATTTAGGCACTGGAATATCAAAATAGTGGAACTCCATGTTAGGAAGCATAATTGCCAAACTATATCGAATTACAACCAAGAATAAGAACCAAGGCTACAGGCAAAAAGACTAAGAATTAAAAATACAGATAACAAAATGTAGGCAAAGGTGAAAGTATACTCTTTCATGACTTAAGGAAGAGAAAAAAGAAATGCTCAGTACTGATCATTACGGTCAGTTTTAAGAAAATGCTTCAATGATAAACCCTCATGAGTTTGTATGCATGCTGAATGACACATTGTCCATTGTGGGTGTTGGTTAGTGTAGTGCCATTCTCAAAATTCATAAAAATCTGGCTTCAGTCCCGATTCATTGGACAAGTATATAGACACTAGTTCCTTGGTGATCTGACGTAGTAAACACAAGGAAACTAATGAACCATGGAATCTACAGCCGCTAGGTCTTTAACTTGGTTACTTGAGAGACATTTAATATTTTACTGCTCCTCTTGTACACAAATTAAAGTATAAAGTTCTGGTAGTGACTGAAAAAACACTGATTAAATAGCAATATTACATTTAATACTGTAAATGTTTTAACAGTCATGAAAACCCCTGCAGTCAATATTGTACATAAAGGAAACCCATATCATGAACAGGAAATAGTTCCTTAACTTTTAAAATAGGCACAACTTATAACAATTTCATGAGGTATATTTTCATAATAATCACTGGACACTTTTTATTTCCATAATTAGCTGTATAATCCAGCATTTAGATAATTTCAGGGGGAGGCTGTTAAGGGGCAAATGCTCACTGAGCTTCTCTGATTTAAATGTTTTGGGCCACTTCCCTAACAGCCAGTG
This sequence comes from Spea bombifrons, assembly GCF_027358695.1. Taxonomy (NCBI): domain Eukaryota; kingdom Metazoa; phylum Chordata; class Amphibia; order Anura; family Pelobatidae; genus Spea; species Spea bombifrons. The sequence continues at coordinate 49,481,850 of NC_071090.1, read as the reverse complement.
GGAGCTCTTGATGAAATACCTATGTATGTTTGTTCAGAGTTTGTAGGTGGATAAATACCCACCATAACATTTAATGAAACGTAGATATGTTGCTACTGCTCTTGGTGCATGGGGTCCATGTTGTCACAAATATATTTTAATAACTGGAATACTGTAAAAGTTAGCTGAATGCTAAACTGTTTCTCTTACCTTTATGATGAATTGCTCCAACTGCCAACTTCCCCCAGAGAGTAACAATAAATATTATTATAAGAAATGTTCCTTTTGTTGCCTTCTGCAAATATCTTTTATTCATTCTGGAAAGACACATGAAATGTTTACATTATCTCACCATATGGCTGTTCTGCCTTTAAGCCAATAATAGCGATACATTTATATAAATAATTGCATTTTTATATATAAAAAAAATGTTTGATGTCCATACTCACATATGCTATGTTCTTCTATGTCCCTTCTCTTTTTCTTTATGATATAATCAGGACTTATGCATCTGTTCCCATTTAGTCTGCATTATTACAGAAAATAGCCAGATTTGAGATACATATGATCAAACACACACAAACTATACATACACTACAGAAGAGCATGCTTTAAGGCATTATATTAAAAAGTCCCTTAGTATCAGGAACCAATCATGCATTGAAGATTGGTTGTGATCTAATTTATGTTTACACTTTGCCCTGAATGACAGAACTTTCATTGTTTTCAACCCAAGTCAATACTGTTCCTGTGCAAAAATTACTGAACACATGAGTGCTCATTTATTATGTCCTGCAAAGCAGCACCAACGGATTATTTTAAGCCAAACCATTGTCTGACATCAAATCAACAATTTACCTGTCAGGCCTATTCTGATATAGCCTTTGTGTTAACTCTGTAGAAAGTAACACAATAAGCCTACCTTGTTGTAGAGGAATGCTTGTGCTCTCTTTGACCAAGTAGTCAAACTTAGATATTAGATCAATTATAGCCCTGCTCTCTGAAAAATCTTGTCTGTGCCATCTATCTATCTTTAATGGCATGAAAGTGCTCACTTAATGTGTTCTTATTATCATTATGTTCATTCCGCAGCTTTCTTTGGTTTCCAGCCACTACGGGTCTGCAGATAAAGCACTTATTCTATAGCACCCATTGTGCTCAGTTGACCGTTGTATGGTCCATTCTCAATGCTCTGCTCTTGTGCATTCATGTTTAGTATTTGTTTTTCATTAAACAAACCCCTACTACTTGCTGTGCTGCAAATATAACCAGACAGACTGCAACATATCCTACCAGGAAAATGGTTAGAGCTATTTTCTTTATGTAGTTAAAGGTGATACCTTTTATTTGACCTAGACAGAATCTCACATAAGATTCTTTTCTTCAGAGTAAATCAATAATTAAGTTTAAAAAGTGCAGTAATTCACAAAAACAGACATACACATAAAGAAAAAGGCTCACACTGTCATATTTATTACACACAGAGATAGAAGTGCACTTAAGTAAAATCACTAACCCCCTCCCTTTGTCATTTTTCTTTTATTTAGTCATTATACTGAAAAGATTTATCAAAGTTTTACTTTAGGGGGAAAATTACTCACCCATCCATGCACTGCATGAGCAATCACTTCAATTATTTTAGTTATTATCTGCAATACTTTTCAATAATTATCTCCAAAATACATTTTTAGGCAACTTAATGTACATGGGAAATATTTTTTCCAATCAGCTTTTTCTTTGTCCGCATTTGTGACAGAAGTAATTAAGGCCTTGATTCATTGGAATAATAATCCATCCCGGTACATTATGTTTTGGATAAGCCTAGAAAACGTTAACAATGCATGCCAAAATGATGTTGCTTAAGCCTGTTAAACAATTTCTAACAATTATTATGGGATTTAAGGCAAAAATATTGGGCAACAATAGATAGAAAAACATATTAGTGGATATGGCAATTTTATTTAGTTTATACTTAAAGGTAATTATAGTTATTTTCCTTAATATACTTCAAAATGTATCAATAAAATACAAAATACCATTTAGCACACAATAACAAGTCTTATTAAGGTCATGCTCAGATTATCTCTAGATAGTTAAATAGTATCTGCTTTACGATATATTTTACATGGCATTTCACAGGGACACAGATCAGAAGGCTTAATTATAAAAATATAATACATATATGATGCAGATACACCAAAACGAGCCACAGCCAGTGAAGCAGCAGCTGTCCTGCAGATCACTGAGGAAAATCTACAGGTTGCACTACAAAACATATATATCTTATAAAATGGATCAGCTAAGCAAGGGAGAATATTTAAACGGTGAAACAAATATTGGAACACAATGCCATTGTTTAAAACTACAAGTTTTGAGGCTTGGATTTATTGTAAGAAAGCATTTATTCACTGAAGGGATGGTGGACATGTGGAGTAATACCCATGGAATAAACATAAGACAATTCTGGACATAAGACGAGGAAGAGTATACGATTTAAGGTTTTGTAACCAGGGCAAATGCCATCATATAGGTAAACTAGGTGCCACAAAGGACACAAAATTATTACGGGGCACCACCAAGCATTGTTTGCCTAGCGTGCCAGTCCTGTTTGTAACAGCTAGTAAAATAACATTTCCCTTAATGTTAGTAAATTGTATAATAAACATAAAGCTTGAGGTACCAGAGGCTGATGTTATGCCATATTTACTTTTGGTGCTGTCCTAGGCCCAACCCAAGGGAATATACTGAGTCCCCCACCTCAGCAGCCACCATCCTTACTGCTGAGTGCCTGGATATGATGTCATATGATATAATTTTACTACATCAAGTGGAGGCTGTACCTTCTTGGCAGAGTTTTGTTTAGTGTGAATGTAGGTGAGATCAAGCCTTGATCTATCCCTTGCACAGTTGAGCCTATGGGCAATTTAATTCTGAGACAGGGTTATGCTGTTAAAAATATATTTATATACATATATAGGTGTGAATAATTTCTTTATATTTTAAAAATAGAACCATTTGTGAAACATATGGCATGGCAGTGTATAGTTCTGGTTAAAAAAAATAATGTCTTGCTGTATAGCACAATTTAAAATGGCTACAGTGCATTTTTTATAATAAAAGAAACGTTGGCATTAATGTTGTTGTATGGTGCTAAAATAAAGCAGGCTAATTAAAGGTAAAGGTTTAGTTACAGATACAGTCAGTCAAAGAGTCCCTAGTGCCAGAATAAAGTGGAAGACAATGTCTGCTGCTCTGTCCAACAGAGGGGATTAACATTTCAGGTGGTCCCATGACACAGAAGAGGCTATCTGTTTTGAGCCACAGCTTATAACTTTTTCAGTAATGTGTCAAAAATAAATTTGGCTTCCAGTTAAAAATGAAAATAAGCATTCCATTGCATTAAATGATAATTGGTTAAAATACATTTATTTTATGAGGACATTTTAATCCATATTTATTTATATTTAACTATATATCTTTATACCTCATAGAGGTGAGGCAGTCTAAATTAATAAAGCATACAAGTATGATGTTACATCTCCAATTTGTCTTTTTGTTCAATATCTGGGTTGCATTTGGTATATGGCTACCTACCACCCACTGGACACCTAGAAGCCAGAGGTTCTTGAGCAGTAACTGTGGCAACAGAGCTTAGGGGTCTTGGAATACTCAGAGTGAATGGCAAGCAGGGGTCAAAACAGACAGGATAAATACAAGAACCCCAAATCAGAGGAGTAAGCACAGCCAGTCAGTGAAGGAAAGCTGATGTCATACACAAGGAACTTTGAAATAATAGGAAAAGCCTCAGTAACTAAGTTGGCTAAAACATAAGCAGAATATGAAAGTACCTTAAGGGTTTGCATTTCATATGGCGACACAAAGTCTGAATGAAGGTGGAAAAGATCAGAAGCAACTATCTTCACTCCTAACTTGTCACTGGTTGTTATTACCAGTGACACTGTAGATCAGCTGTTCCAATGTTAACACACTGTTGGCTACAGCCTCTGCCTGCTAATATCTGAAAGTACTGTGTCTGCCAAGTTAAAGCAGATTTATCTGTGAAAATCATCCCTTACACCAATTTGGTTTTTCAGACACCATTGCTACCGTAGATGTTCACCAAGTGTGATCTGCTTGTGGAAATAACATTGTGGATGACATGATGTGAATAAGGTTATATAATGTAGAAGAGGAGGGAGAGGAAAATAGCAACTTTTTATTTTTACTTTTTTACTTTATAATTAATTAAAAGAGAAGCAGCAGAATACGTAACAGCATTCGGATTTTAGCTTCATCTTCTATTTTCCATTCCCTGAGCTATTGTTCGTACAAGAAAATGCACTATTAGAGTTCAATATCTCATGTTTCTTTAGAAAAAAAAATAAAGAATCTCTGCTTTAGCCAGCTCAAGTGCACATCCTAGGTGTGCAGAAAAACCAGACCACACCAAATGCAACACTGCGGTGAAACAGTGATTTCCCAAGAGTACTCTTGTGAGGGATATATTTCAACAAAGTGCTTGTCTTCAGTAGGAGAGGAAATGTGTTTTGATCCTGTTCTGACTGATGCACAACTCAGATTTAGCAAATCTTGATCAACAAAAAAAAAAGCTCAAAAGTAAGCATTATAAAGCTAAAATCAAATCTGATTTGGGCTTCTTTAATTAGCATTGCTCAGACTTTTGATGAGACTTAAGATACAATGCTGATGTAAAGCTCATTTTTGACACACATGTAAAGTAATGTATAATTACAGTGGGTGCCCCTAGTGAATTCTAAAAAATAACCATGTTGGATTAAAAAGGTTAATCTGTTTATAATGGTTTCAAACAATTTTTTTAACCAACTACAATTAGTACAAAAATATATTGCAGTATCAACATTTTTATAACATAAGATGACAGATTCTAGTTAACATGCATATAGTCTGCTACTACTCAGTAGATTTCAGTTGGAGCCCAGTTACTCTCGACTTCATTTGGATTGCTACAGAGCAATGTGTACCTAAGTATGCTTCCCGCTTATCCTTTCTACTTTCAGTAAAAGCACCTAGTGGACAATGAGTCTAATTTCCTTAATTCCTAAGTCCAATAACTCCAAAATGAATGCATGCACCGATCTGTGTGCTGTAGAATGCATTGGAGTCCATGCATGAATGAAATGATTTTGGGTACTAGACTGTCCCTTTGCATGATTATATTAACTTTCCTTCGTGAAAGAGGTACACTTGGGAGATAAATTCATTTTAGGATCCTGTGTCTTTATATACATTTTGTAATGATAAACCAACCACCATGCACTAGAAAAAAAACCACAGACAATGAGCCATTTTAGTGCAACTCTTCATTTCAAGAGTGTTTATGCAACAAAGATAATAATTGTTTAATTACAAGTCCATAACTTGAAAACGATTTAAGTAAGAACGAAGAAGAAAAAGATATAAATATAATAATTTTATGCATGCTGATTCAATGGAGGGTATGACATACAAAAATGTGACAAATTAAACACATGCAAACAGAAGGAGAAGAGGATACCAGTGGGCCTCAAGGGAGCTTTTTACATAAGTGCATTGCATGGTGCAACATGTTTTAATCCCCTATGTATAAATCAGCTATTAAACCTTGAGTAAGCATTGCTTGTGGACATGTGCATATCACTTTGCATTAAGTGACATCATAATATTAGTATTATTATTGCTAAAAATAAGGATGGAAGGAAAGCATTATATACACTTCCTTAATCTAAAACATAATAACCTATAACTATAAAAGCTACAAGCTAACATTTTCTATGAAATACAAAAAATAGACTGTAACAAGGCTTCAGAAGTAGACCATTTGTGCTCGTAACTCCCTTATAAATGCAAGATGATACATAAATGCTTCACTTACCGTCTTCATTCAGTAAATGCATCTCCCAAACAAATGAGGAAATATTCTCAACATCTGTAAGGAAAAATAATTATTGTCATTTAACATATCACACATTGAACACCAGAAATACTTTTCAGAAACAACCCCCATTTGGCTCTCCCAATTTTCTCAATATATTTTCTGCAAAAAACAACCATGATTCTTTTTTTCTAACAAAATTCTTGAGTTGTATCCTTCGTGCTGTCCATGTGGTACGTGCCCTTTTGTGGAAACACTAATAGAAGCTGAGTAAGAATGAGTTAGAGTGTGATGGAGCATGAGAAAGAGTGAGCGAGTATGAGAGAATGAGAGCGTAAGAGGGTGAGAGAGCATGAGAGTAGGAGAGAGTGAGTGTGTGTACTCTGTAATGAAGTTTGTGATGTTGAAGCATCATGCAATCCTTACAAATCACCACTTGACAGAGCTAATCCCATACAGCTTCAACAGCATATCAACCAGATTTTCAACTATGTAAACTCACAAAACCTCTACTGTCGGTAAATAGCTTTGCGACTATTGAAACTAATATATATTAGTAGTTTATATTATTTATTCATATATGTAGTTTATAGCCTTTATAAACTACATATTAATAAATAATATTCCATACATTTAAATATAATCTTTGGAACAAAATGTGTATGCTCTCAAACCATCTGAAATCTATCGTATGTGGCTCTTAAGTAAGTTTGGCCAGCATCTATGGCCTGTGGTCTATGGCAAGCATTCCTGCAAACATTCACAAAAATATGGCAACAAAGTGTTTCATAAGTCTGTTGGGATACCAAACATAATCTTTCTAGCTTGCTAGTTTTGTTGACTATTTAATTGCACCAGTATCCAGCTGGAGCAAATATAACCTTCTATATTATAACATTATTATAGTAGTGAGAGGTGAATTAGTCATTTTGTATCATGAAGGTTTATCTTTCTTTTAAGAATATATGAAAGGCATTTTTGTTGTCACATTCTTTTCACTATGGACACTCAACAAACATATATGAAAGTGTTCTTTTCATTGGAACATCTAATGCAAACATGAGGAATTTAAGTGCTAGAGCTCAATCTTAACATGTTTTAATGGAGCCCCGTAAAGTATCTTCTCAGTTTGGATTGATGAGCGCTATTTCTCAGACTTACATTCCAGTTGCCTTAGGCGGAAAGTTTACTGGTTCCACCACACACCCTTGAAAAACATTAAAAAGATGTTGTACCCATTGAACTTATAGCAAATATGAAGAGCATGAACAAAAATGGTTTTAAACTTAAGAAAATAATAGTTTTTAGGCAGGAGAAAATGAGCATGCTATTAGGCCCCTTTCCCTTTTCGCTAATCTCATGACACCAAACAATAGGTGTTTTAAGCATATGTCTAATATGCCTTACGAGGAATTCGATTATGTTCTTCCTTATATAATAGGTTTTGGGATATAGAATCATGGCATGTTTGAAAATTTAGATTTTTAAAGTGAGTGCAAGTTGAAAGGCTCAATAAAAGAAACAATAGATGAAGAGTTATGTGTCAGAGAGATAGGTCTAGCACACATATTGTCACCGTTCCTAATTGGAGCTGGACTCCAGACCATCTGGTTGAAAGGACTGAACAGCGCTAACACGCCACAAGAGATTTTAGTTTTGAGTTATCAGATAAAGGAAAAATTCCACTTTGTAAGGGTGTTCCTCTTTTTGTAGCATATATTGATCTCTGCTAAAGTAAACCCATTCACCAATGAACCAATGATCACCTTCATAACTATTGATCAGATAAATTACTTATAGTTCCATGTGGCAATTTTGAAAGTTATCTTTCTGACATATTTTCACTCAATTAAGTACATGTTTAGTGTTTATTTGGTTATGTAAAATCCGTATCAAGTTAATTAGCTGACTGTATTTACAGAAACATGTCCAATCTATATTTTTGAAGAGCAACTTTTCTTTTAGAACTCCTAATGTAAGTTTTCAAAAAAAGGGCTTTAATTAAAAATGATTCAATACTTTCTTGATCGGAAAACCTATTAAAGCTACAACTGATGTTATAATGGCATTGCTGGTAAGCCCTTGGAGTTCACGCTGTAGAACGCACTCTTGCGTTTTATGTCATATACATTCATATATTGACATAGATTTAAAAAATCACAAAGATCACAGAAAGCATAGTCCTATGTTAGTGTGCACTGAGGACTACCATTAAACATGGGAGTCAAAACTTCCCATGTTGATTGCAAGAAATGAAAGTTCTTACATTGAAAGAACGAGGACCAGAATCAATCTGAAAGTAAGAACTATATAAAAAATATTCCATTGTTGGCTCAAGTGATACCCTCTACATCCCATTTTAAAAAGAGCTCCTATTAGTGATATTTCAGCCTTTATTCTAATTTCTTTGTTAATATCAAGCCCCCCCCAGCAAAAAAGGGCTGACAAGGCCCTTATTATGCCTCTAAAAACAAATAAAACAAGAATTATTGTTGATGTTCGGCATCCACTGTCCAGAGAAAGAAGAAGTTGATCCAGAGACCCAGGAAAGCAAGTATTCACCTGGGGACTCTGGGTTAAACCCTGAATGTTTCCAGGTATGGGGTCACTGACAGATTGTCTGAAAATAAGGGATGCTATCTAATGGCATTAATGAAAGACGGTAGACAACGGCAGTCAAGTGGAGTATGCAAGGACAATAATAAAGATAGACAAGGCTATAGAAGATTGTAGGAGACACGGATTGAATTAGTGAGGCATAAAATAAGAAAGGAAAATTGAATAAATGAACATGCTATGCATAACATTGTTATGTTGACAGGTTTATATCATTCATTTAAACTTGTGTATAATTAGAGCATAATATAATCCATTGTATCAGATGTTTTTTTTTTGTCACAGCTCTTTCAAATTCAAACAGTTAACAAGTCCAATAAATTCTCTGTTTGACAGTCTCTGGATTCATCTACATTCACAATCACATGCTAAGTCGAATAGTGCTAGAAGGCAGTACTCAACCAAAGTGAACCCACAAGTGTTCTTTTTTAAGAGGGACAGTCTTTCTTTGGGATTTAAATCTGTCCCGCTTTCGTCACATGATGTCCCTGTTTTTTTGGAAGCTATGAACGTTTCATGTGTTTCATTGTATCACAGTGTTTTGTGGATAAATACATCATAGTAATGGATACAGACATATTTTGTTTATACATGTTTTTATTCTTTGCCATTCTCAGCTATATACAGTAATATGGACAGGTTCCAAATTTACATTAAAACAACTTGGTAAAGCCCTGCCCCCTAGAAACACACGCTAAAGATAAAGAATTCCTCTTTGGGCATTTGAAATCTTATGATAGGTATGAAACTGAGCAGCAGTTGCTGACCTCCAAAAATACATGTTTGGATGAGTTTGGTGTTGAAGAACTTTAATGGGCCACACAGAGCCCTTACCTTAACCCTATCAAACATCTTTGAGATGAACTTGCACAGAGATTGCGAGCCAAGCCTTCTCATCCAAGATAAATGCAAAAATTCCTATAGATACACTCCAAAATGTTGTGGAAAGCCTTTCCAGAAGAGTGCATGCAGTTATAGATTCAAAGGGGAGCCCCCTGGTAGACATGCGCAGCTAGGCGGACAGGGCCATGCATGAGTGTGCTACTTTTGGGAGTGGTTGGTAGCTGTAGGGGAGGGCCTTTAGGGGCTAGGTTATTTAAGGATAGGGCCCTTTCCAAAGTCATAGCCATTTCCTTACCTAGCCATTAGCAACCTCCTGCCCCCTGCCCTTGGTTTTTAATTATGTGTTGGTATGTGTATGTCTAACCTTTTTTCTTCTGTCACAGCAGGCAGGGTGTGGGTCCTTTTCCAGTATGGGTTGTTTTTTTGAAGGAGGAGGAATCGTGGTGATAAGGAGTGGAGGTTAGGTGCTCGTCGCTCCCTTGGCCTTTGTAAGGTAATGGATATGTTAGTGCCCACTGAGCTAAGAGAATGGGCTAGTGGTTGGCATTGATGGTGGTGAAGAAGTTATAGAATAGAATAGACAGTAACACAGTCCCCACTTCATTCATACATCACAAACTTTATATAAATGTCTATGTATTTAGAACACAATGTCATCAAAGTCCCATAAGTGAACTTTTTATACCCTCACATTTTTCCAAATCTATTAAACGTCTTAGTGAATAAATACATAAACACACATATGCTCTACCATCAAAGTAACCGGTTTCAGTTCTTAAGTGAAACAAAAGTGATTGCTATTGATTAAAACAGCTGATTTACGTATACTTTATATACCAGTGAACTTTTCTTGCAGTTACAGAAGTCAACAAAAGCACTCCACACTCAAAGGAAGGAGTTTAGCTTCCCTACTTGCCTAAACTGAAATTACCTTTGTGTTCCTCATGTTTATCCACAGCAGGTGTTTCAAGTTTCCAACACAGCAGAGATTACAGTAGCTTTGGAAATAAATCACTAAATAATAGAAACCAGTCATGCCAAAGAACTGGAATATGTAAGTGCCATGGCTTTCTGCTTGTCCCTCCACCTGTATGACTTTTATGTAACATATATAATGCCTCTAGACTACTATTCTAACAATATAGCCTCATACTGTAAGTTCTACCTGTAGTGAGTGTCAGCATAGTTGTTTAAATCATCTGTTATTAGCGCACTGAATCGTTTAGAAAGTGGTACTATGCCCCCATTATACTGGAAGATTGTTATTTCCATTTGTTATTATGGTATGTGAGCTCCTATTGAAATGTGTATTGGCAAAAATAAATGCAGTGTGAATGCGGAGCTACATTGCTCATTCGCTTCTTTCGCTATTTGGATTTTGGATCTTGAATAGAGCATTATTGAATAGCCATTGTGCACTCAGATCACAAGCTCTGCTTGGTATTGCTAAAGCACTGAATAGAAAGTGTCAATGCTTCTGAGTTAATATAGTAACAAACACTGTTTGTAAAGATCTAAATGAATGAGAAGAAAACAAATTACCGTATTTACTTGATTATGAGAAGACACCCCAAAATTTGAATATTAATTTAGGAAGAAAAGAGAGCCTAAATATAAGACTACCCTATAAGAAAAAAAGTTTTACTAGTAACTATTAATTCACATGTAATTTTTTTTTCATATTTAATAAAAACTATGATTGATGAGACAAATTATTTTTTTATTTCCTTTTATTTGCCAACCTGCCCCCAGTTATGCACATCTGCTCCCCATGTGCCTTATACCCCCCTTATATGCCACTCTGCCCCTTCTAAAATGCCTGTATCACTGTTGTCCCTGCAAAAGCACTCCTATATTCATTGTTTTAACAAATTGTTTTTATGACACTCTTTTTTTAAATTTCAGATTGCTTATTTTCAAGGAAATTAGATGATGTTTAATGAGATAAAAAAAAATGTATTAAAATATAACTATAATTATTTAAAAATGATATAAAAGAGTTTTGCTCAATGGCTACATTGTAACATTTTCAGTTAGCTGATGGTCTTGGTGACATTGGTAAATGTATTTTTAATATCAAATAGATTTTATCCAATAACACATTTGTTTCCATAATTATAATTTTATTTACAAACTAATGTCCTCTTTAATCATCATTGTACATCAATGTACATTTACTTAATCTCAGAGCACTACATTTAATATTGGAGCACTTGTAGTAATGCATTATAGCATTTATAATAAAATATATTCTGCACAGTTTACAAACAACCAATTGTAGAATAACATTTATTTGTTATTGTGCATACTACACCATAAAGTTCCTTGTTTTTTTTTTTTCTTTCAAGTACCTAGGATTCTTGAGAACTTACACCATCTGTGAAACAAAGGTTTTGGGAAGTATATCTTTGATACAATTTTATTTATTGATTTGTTTTGTTTTGGGTTTTTTTTTTCCACAACTTAGTTTTTTTGGAGCGCTGCCACTAATTACCTTTGTTAATACATGAGAGTACATTTTTTTTGACAATTTTGCATTGTAGTGGCTGGTTTCTTGTGTGTGAGTAATATATGTGTCCTAGTACACTACACAATTCCCCGGAGTAATTACTAGGTGGAGGCACTGCCATATTAACTCCTAACTCCCCTAACTCAACTATGCAGAAGCCAGGATCTCCTATGGGCTCCAGGCAGGATGTACACGCCATGAGGAATGTCAGGTCCAAAGTAAAAAGTGTTACACATATTATTACTATTTATATGCAGGTGCACATACAGGAGGAAGTTGACTCAAACACCCAGGAAATGAGTGCTTCATTCAGACACTCTGGGTCAAACAAAAATAGTTCTCATGTATGCTAATGACTAGTGTTTTGCAAATGGACCAAAAACGATTTGGACACATTTTTAATTTCATTTTTAAATCCATTTGTTTTCAGACAAAGAATTTTGTTTCCTGCCTTCTTTCAGTACGGACGAAATTCAGTGGGCTTTTTCAATTCGGAAACTAAATTCCATTGTTACTTACTCTCTCACATGTTCTTTCATGTTCTCTGTCAATGTCTTTCCACCTTATTCGCCAGCCGCTTTGTCCTGCCTCTTCTTGGTCTTCCCTTCTCCTGTCTTCTTTCTTGGTCCGCTTTTAAATATATATAAAATTGTGTGAAAAAGAAAATACACCCTCTGAATTCTATGGTTTTACATACCAGGACATAATAACAATCATCTGTTCCATAGCAGGTCTAAAAATTCTAAACGTTAGGTAAATACAACCGCAGATGAACAGCAGCACATGATATATTACACCGTGTCATGATTTATTCAACAAAAATAAAGCCAAAAAGAAGAAGCTATGTGTGAAAAACTAAGTACACCCTTACAGCTTCTATAGGAATTAAGATGCTAAGTAGCAGCCAGGCGCTGCTAATCAAATGCCCTTGATTAATTGATCATCAGCAGGTATAAAAGCCAAAGTTTTAGCAGTTTGCTGGTCTGGAGCATTCAGGTGTGCGTTAACACAATTTCAAGAAAGAAAGACATCAGCATTGATCTTAGAGAAGCAATTGTTGCTGCCCATTCATCTGGGAAGGGTTATAAGGCCATTTCCAAACAATTTAAAGTCTATTATTCTACAATGAGAAAAAACATGGTAGCACGGCTAAGGTTTGCAAAGTTGCATTTGAACAATGTCATTTGGACAGACGAGACCAAAGTGGAGCTGTATTGCCATAATGCACAGCACCATGTTTGTCAAAATTAAACACAGCATATCAGCACAAACACCTCATGCTAACTGTCAAGCACGGTGATGGAGGGGTGATGATTTGGGCTTTTTTTGCAGCCACAGGACCTAGGAACGTTGCAGTCACTAATTCAACCATGAACTCCTCTGTATACCAAAGTATTCTAGAGTCAAATCAAGTTGTTAAAATGGTCCAAAGTCCAGACCTCAACCTGATTGAAATGCTGTGGGGAGACCTTAAGAGAGCTGTGCATAAACAAATGCACGCAAACGTTAATGAACTGAAGCACTGAACCGTAATGATGTGAGAGACTTATAAAGTCACACAGAAAACAATTAATTCAAGTTATTGCTGCTACAATCATAGCTTATTTTTGTTGTTCATCTGAGTTGTATTTACCTAATTTTAGACCTGCTAAGGAACAGATGATGGTCACCAAGGAGGGCTTACTTTCTTTTTCACACGACAGTAGGTGATATCACTATAGGTAAATTTTTACATGCTGTTTTTTTCGAAAAATGTAAATGTTCTTCAATAAATGCAAATGTATTTTCACTGCAAAACACAGAAAATGTTCAGCCAATTTAAATCTGGCCACAAAGTGTGCCAAGTACATACTATTAGCTCGGATTATCATTTTGCTAAGGCTGATTACATTTTCTCCTGAATGGAAATGAGAAACATAATCTGTCATTATTAAAAATAGTAGTGCAAAGTGATCTTATGTGTCAATTATCATATTTGTCTTGTAGTCAAAATCATCACTAGGGATAAAGTTAACAATTTAGTGGATTAAAATCATGGTTTGAATTAACTAAAAACTAATAACAACAGTCACTGCATTCATTACATTATCTGAAAAAATTATTAAAAATAATTTCTAGCTACTGGTTTATTAAGGTTAGTTTATTTAGTTTCATTTAGAAAAGAAGAAGAATAATGTTAAAGTGAAGCCAACCGTTAAGAACGTCCATAAAACAGAATAATATTTTGATCCAATAGAGGTGATTATTGATTTGTCCATTTAATATTTCCCTTTGTATTTTGCAGAAGGCTGAACTTTCCAAATGTTCTATCTTTAAAAATAATAATAACTACAATAAAATATCTAATAAAATACACACTTACTAACACTAGTAATACTTCCTATAAAACATGAAATCCATATTATATTTTAGATATTTCACCTACTGTATATATCCTCAATATGTCTTATGTTGAGAGATGCGATGATGCAGAACGCAATTCATTCTTAAAAAGGACTGCAAATGAAGTACCGTACACTCTGGACTATGAGTTTGAGTCGCTTTTATAAAAGATTAATTGTTTAATATGACCCTTTTTATTATTCACATCTCCCTTATAAAATACACAATTAAAGTTAAATATTTATGAGTCCTGTTATAAGAATATCACACATTACATTTTATTATTTTTTTCCCTGTAGTGTTTCATATCCATATCACCAAAGTTCATTTTGCATTGTAATTTATGGAAGGTCATTTAAACTTTACAAAGCTGCAGTTTTGTGTCCCATACCATGAAGGTAATTACGTCTCTTTTCTCAATTTTTGTTTTGTCTGTTAGTTCCTGTCTCATACTGTCTGTAAAGTAATGTGTAGCAGTAAAACACATTAAAAATAATCCAATTCCTCAATAATTCCATTTGCCTGTCCTGCACTTGTTAAGAAACAACGATTACGATATACACATTAAAACAACAACTGTTGATATGTTTTGTGTCATATGTACATTATGTATTTTTGCTTTTTGTTTTTGTCCTTTGGTTTTATGTATATTATTTATTTTTGTTTCTGTCTAAAAAAAGAAGAAATTAAGGGGGGGATACACCCCTTTGAATAAAAAAGTATTCAAAACAAAAAAATAATCCAATTCAAAAAATAAAGAAATAAAATCTAAAAAGCTTTCTTTTTACAATTCAATAACTGCAATAGCTCACATTTCCAATAATGTTGATTGCTGTTTTCCCCTTTTTCGTAAATTTAAGAAGCATTTTACTCAAACTAGTAACTGCTAACACAGTATGAAATGAAATACTTAATGCAGAAGCTATAGTTTACATTTAAAGCCCACATAGACAATCGACTGTATTAATGCAATAAGATGTTTAGTTCATCTATTGCTCACACGGAAAAGGTAGTCACTTCTTGAATGCCTAGGAAAAAATATTGTTCATTCTGTTTAGAATACTTTTTAAAACTTTTCTGACTTAGTTACATGACTACTGAAGTCTACAAATATTGATAAAACACTGTCAAAACGGCATCACTGTGGATCAATTAGAATCCATGGTTAAGATGTTTATAGGTTTGAACCGTCTATCAGTAGAGAAAATATACTGTCTTCAGGGTGCCCAATGAATCCATTAACATGGTAAAAATAATGTCTGAGAAACTGGGGATTCTGTCTTTCTTTCATTGTATGGTTATATTTTTCTGATGACACTGGCTTGTGAACTAATTGTTGAGAGAGACATCTATTCGCTAAGCTGTTGATGTATGCATTTGCAGATAATTAGCTATTGAAATGTATGCTGAATCCATTATTGGGATGTTTGCACCTTTTTTGAAGTTAGTTAAAGGCGTATAGATACTAAATTTCCCTCCAGTGCCATTCCATTTTCCAGGATTTTCAAGGGTTTTAGTGTTAGAGTCTATCATTAGAATGAAGCCGACTGTCAGACCCCGAGGTCCACTTCTGCACGAAGCGAGGTTCACTGACTCATCATTGAAATGGCCATCTGGGGACATTTAAAGTCATGAGTTGCAATTGCTTTCAATCCTTTTATAATCATTCTACTTCCAATATATAATATATATATATATATATATATATATATATATATATATATATATATACGGTCATATATAAAATTATCTTGAAACACTGAACTTTAAGTCATAATTGTGAATTCTGTATAACACCTCCTCATATCAATAATGATCACACAGTGGGTAACTAATAGGGTTTGCCATCCTGGATTTGGGACAACACTAGTCTTGGTATAGCATTTTAGTGCCAAACACTTAAATTGTCATTTGTCTGCTTCAAAATAGTACAACAGTATAAAACTGTTATAAATCATTGTTGGTTAAATTGCATTCAGTATTGATAACAATCCCTAAGTATGTTTGTCAGCAGTGATATTATGCAATAAAATGATATATCATCCAAAAACATATCTTGCCTCGGACTTTATGTGCTAGGTTGGAAAATGAATGTCTCAAAAAAGTTAAAATATGGAGGAATATTTTCCCAAATGTTTAGCTTATCTTAACCAGGATTTAGAATAAAGTACAAGCTTTGCTAATAACGTTGAATAAATTCAATATCACAAATATGATATGACTTTATTAATATATCCTTAAAAGGTTGTGATATTCTTATTGTCGTTATTTGAAGGACAAGTAAGGACTACAACTATAATGGCTCACATATTCCTGATTGCTTGAGTATGGATCACTGTTTCCACAAGGCAATTGTTTTGTGTATCAGATGGTCAGTTTCTATATTTTCTGGTTTGTTTCTATTTATGTGTTTATATAGTATATATATATATATATATATATATATATACATATATATATATATATATATATATATATATATCATTGTGAAAAAATATAGGCTGATGTGAAAAATGCTGTAAAGTAAGAATGTTTTAAAAAATAGACTAAATTTTTTATCATTTAACAAAATACAAAGAGAGTGAACAGAAGAAAACTCTTTGGTGCTACCTCCCTTTGCCTTCAAACCAAATATTGATTTGATTTGTTTATTTTGTTTTTTGTTCATTCACTTTGAGTTATGTTAAAATGATATCTGTCTCTTTGTGAAAGCATTTACATCGTTTTTCACACCAAACTTTTGCACAGTACATGTATGGATGAATTTATTGGGTATTTTTGGCCCATTGGTTTCAGACAAAAATCGGAGAGCTATTAAATTTGAAATAATAATTGTTTCCTGAGGCCCACATTCACTCTCAATCTCTCTCATTCACTCTATCACACTCTCTGAATGTCTCTTTACATTTTCCGCTTCTGTGTCTTGTAGCTCCACTTCCTCTCTAGCATCCTCTTTATCTACTTTCCTTCTCTCTTCTGTCTTCTGTCTCAATTCTTCGTCCACATCTCCTCAGACATGACCTCCCAGTGATCTTCAGCAGATATGTCAAAACTTCCAGTGACATACAGGCCCGATTGGAGGAAGATCACAGAAGGTTATGTTCGGACAAAATGCCGGAACTTCCACTGACACCCTCTCCCCTATCCTCAAATTGGGGGAGAGGATGCTTATACATTTTTGCAGAAGTTCACAGCTGGTTACATTCACGCAAAGTGGGGGAGAGAGAGAATGAGAGAAAACATGGGAGTGAAAGAGCCTTGTTGCGTTCGTTTCGGGGGGGGGGTTCTTATAAATTAATGACATTTGTAAATTTTGGTAAATTTGCTATTCGTAGGAATAAAAATGTAGTCTCGGACAGATACATATATAGATAAATAGATATTGCAGATAGATGGTCAACTGAGTGACAAGTAACCTCTATCAATTAACCTATTCTGCTGTGTGGTAAACGGTAACATTTTTCAAGGTACGTTTATATCGATAAATCATATTTACAAGCACCTTGAGATAAACGCTTTCCATAGAAAATTAGCTATTATGGGTTTTTACTTTATTATATGAACTATTAAATGGATTCTGCTTCCCTTGAGTCAATTTGAATCTACCGTTGTGAAGTATGCCATTCAGCACGGCGTGCCAAATATTTTTCTAAGAACTGCATGTATATGATCTACATTGACAATAATTATCTCCTATTTTTCAAACTTTGCAAACCTGCCTAGCGCATTTATATGAATGTTCCATTAAAAAATCAGTGAGGTGAAAACACAGTAATGTAAAATATGTAAATGACTGAGGAAAACACATTTCCCCTCAATTGATGTGGATGCTTTTAAATGGATTTTATTTATTGTGTAAATTATTTTCCATATAGTTCTATGATTGCATAATGAAAGACTGTAATACTGCACAGTGTTTTTAAAACAACCCTAGAAAACAAATGCATGTATATGCAATCTCTTCCCATGTCAATGAATATGATTTGACTTAAGATAGAAATATATGTAAGCCACAGCTTAACTATGCAGCACAACATTTTTCTTTAGAGTAGCAGGTAATTGCTCCAGTACCAGGTAATTACATAATAACACTGGTGACTGCCCTGTTTGTCTTTGGCCTTCATTGTTCATTAAGTTTTCCAAACCATGTCTTCTAGAAGACACATATAAAGTAATAGACCTTAATATTGTAATAAGTGAAACCTACCCCGTCTGAAATATCAAGCCATGGTTTGATTTCATGTAAGTGCCAAAAGACAGAAACCATGTACAGCTAGTTAGACATACAAACTTCACCTGTGTTGACATAATTTAGATATGTATTAAATAGATAAATAGATGAATGGATATATGATAGATAGATAGATAGATAGATAGATAGATAGATAGATAGATAGATAGATAGATAGAATCTTGCAAGATTATGATTATAGATGTATATTGCCAGAAGTCCCAAATTCATTTATTAAATGAACATTAAAGTCATTTATATATGGAAAAATCAACTGAAACTAGAGTTCTACCATTAACTCTATACAGTATCTGACAGATGTCAGCCCATAGGTGTGCTTCTTGGTTCAATGATAAGAGGTGGCTTTAGGTAATTTAGGTTAAGATTCTAGCAGTACTTATTGGGTAAACTGCTTAGAATCTACCCACAATGAAGCAAAATCATTTGCTCCATTTGTCCATGTAAAGCAGCTTTTCTCCTTTAAAAGAATGTTCCATTGAGATGTTCGATCCGACCTTTGAGATCCCAAAACTTCATGTGACTGTCCATCATTCTATCTTGGACCAATTTGAAGGTATAACTTTTTACTAAAGACTCAAATCATTTATTTAATTAAATTAAAGCATACTCAACATTGCAAAACACGTTGGTGGTTTAAAAATAAACTCTTAATATAAATAAAAGTACCTGAATTCCCTCTCACTGACTTATTTGCTGCCCTTTCATAACCTTTTAATCTATACAAAATTCTATTTTATTGTCTGTCTGGGAGTAATGCCAAACAAATAATGCTATGTTATTTGAAGATAACATGGTTATAAAATAATGCAAAGTTAACTAATTCTAATAAACTCGATTATGGCTGTTATTGCTGCATATAATCACCTTTGTGAATAGGGTATTGAATATAATCTTTCATGAAATGTGTGTTTTGAGTGCCTTTCAATGTATGATACTTGTGTACAATATTATAGTACTCTACCAAATAAAAACATCATCCAGAAAGAAGAAGTGTCACCTTTGGAGATATTAGCGTAACTACATTAATTTAGCATTACTGCTTTAACTAGTTATGTTTGTCAATCAGTGTAATTATTTTGGAGGTAATTGAGTTAAAAGTAAGAGTCTATTTTGCTTCGCAGAAGCTGATATTTGTGTCAAAACTAGCAAGAAAAATAATATTCTGTTCAGATGTTATCTCTCTTTCTCCTATAGACTTTGAAGAGGGACAATAACTTAAGAGGGGAAGAAAATAAGGTAGTAAGTACAAATGGTATGGAAAAGCAGTTAAGAAAAATTAGTTTGGTATATAGTAAGGGGAGAGGTCTGTGCCACTTCCTGCTCATATCTCCACCTGATGTGTAAATGGAGAACACTGGATAAGATACCACGTTCCTTCATCTGGGCTGCTGATTTTGCAATGGGACTCTGCCCTCGAGCACTGTTGTCTAAGCAGGCCCAGACCCTGATTGGGCACATATACAGAAAACACAAGAACCTTTTAGTTCTCTTGAAAGAATCCAATTCTGAATAGTTTCACTGCTTACACAAAGTACCTTTAGCGTACCATCGCTACACTGATTTATTTAGGTTGAGCATTTTCCTAGCCTGACTCAGAGCAGCACCTTATTCACCTTCAGGACCTATCTCCAGAAAGGACAAGTTCCAAGTCCAAAAGGTAAACAAGTGGAAGACTGTAGAGCGGTGGTGAAAGTAAAAGTAGGCAATGGCAGATACTATTCTATGATATGAATGTACTACTTTTACATGCCCCCACTGTATCAATTTAGACAGGACAGTCCCAATTTTTAGACTCTGTCCCGCTGTCCCACCTATCCCTACCTCTGTCCCGCTTTGCCAGGGTCGTAGGAAGGGTGAGGCGAGAGAGGCACTGGCCTCCGGTGGCCTCGATCAGCAGCTGCAGCCTGCAGGACTGGTTGGGGAGATCAGAATCCCCCTGGAACCGGCCCAACATTAGGGAACGCAATGTCTGTCACTTCAGACCTCGGCTTCTGTGCACTCTAATCACTATGTGCCGACAATCGATGATGTGTGCCGGGATATGACGTCATCCCTGCACTTTGCATCAATACCCAGCGGACAGTGATGAGGGAGCACTAAACCAGACGTGTGAAGTGACAAATCTTGTGCTCCCACGACAGGATGGAGGATGAGAAAGATGAGATGGGTAGAAAGGGGTGTACGGGCCGTGTGTGTGTATATATATATATATATATATATATATGTGTGTGTGTGTGTGTAAGAGCAGTGTAGGTATTTGTTTATTTCCAAGCTGGTGTGTGTATGTGCATGTGTGTGCGAAAAAGTAAGGGTGTGATAGGACAGCGGATGTGTATATGCGTCTTTATGAGCAGGTGTGTGTAAAGGCAGTGTATGTGTATATGCATGTTTATGGGGAGGTTATGTGTAAGGGCGGTCTATGTGTATATGCGTGTTAATGGTGGGCAGGTGTGTGTAAGGGCAGTGTAAGTATTTGTGTGTTTGTAAGCTGGTGTGTGTATGTGCGTATGTGTGTGTGTAAGTGCAGTATATGTGTATATGCGTGTTACTGGGCAGGTGTGTGTAAAGGCAGTGTGTAATGGCAGTGTATGTGTATATGTGTGTTTATGGGCAGCTGTGTCTAAAGGCAGTTTGTGTAAGGGCAGTGTTTGTGTATATGTGTGTTTATGGGCTGGTGTGTGTAAAGGCAGTGTGTAAGGGTCCTGGGAGGGAGGCTAACATTAGCCTGTGGACTACTCTTCCAATGATGACACCTGGCTGGCTGAGAATCATGGGAATTGTAGTTCACAGCTAACATCTGCAGCTTTATCTACTGTTAACTGCACTTCCCATGATGCTCAGCCAGCATCATGGAAGTAGTATGTCTTGCTGAGCCTAATGGGAATTAAATTCAATGTGTTGGTTATTTTTAATATGCATGTTTTAAGAGGTGATGCAAGCGTGACATTGTAAAGTGCAATTGTTTGTATTGGTGAGTTGCACAAGAGCGATTGTAAAAAAAGAAAGTGCCCCTCTTTCACATTGTGAAATGTTAGGAGGTATGCCTTTATTACAATATGTTCCCATTAAGAAGTAAAGCTTTTACTTTCACGATATATAAACATTTAAAGTCCATCAGCAATTTAAAGCCTTGTGCGCATACAGCCCTCAACAAAAATGAAGATCTATATATCTATAAGTTATATAAGCAAAACGTTATTGAAACAATTGATCATATTTTCAAATTAAGGTTTACGATTGGTTTAAATGTAGAAACACAATTTTTATGAGAATGCTGTAGAAATAAAAATGTGGGTAAGTAAACTTTATTCCACAAATTATGCTTTTAATTTTCTTTCTTGTTAAAGCCTGTTGTGCAGAGCAATATCTGTTGCAAATATTTGCTTTCATAAATCATCTCCAGTGAAGCAATTTAATAGTGCATTCTTGAGAAGTGTTACATCTAGGTGATATTAAAAACATAAAACACTAGAGTGAGCAGTGCAAAACAATTACTTGATAATGTTAAAATCATAACATGGCTAGTAATAGGAAACGTTCATGCTCTCATGATACATTCGTTAATAGCTGTATCTGTTTCAGCTAGTTATAAGAGGATATACACTATATGACCAAATGTATGTGGACAGCTGACCATCACACCTATATGAACATTTCAAAAACATTCCCAATAATAGTTTCCCTCTCGTTTGTGGTTAGATCAGCCTTCACTCTTCACTTAGCTTATCTGTGGGAAATTGTTCCTATTCAGCCAAAAGAGCACAGTATTTATGACACACTGATGGTGGATGAGACGTACTGGCTCACAATCGTCATTCCAATTTATCTCCACTTGAGTTTCTCCACACCAAACAAGTCAACCAATGTTTTTTGAACCTTGATTTGTGCACAGGGTCTCAGTCATGCTGTAACATGTAAGAGCCTTCCCCAAACTGGTGCCACAAAGTTGGAAGCATAAAATCATCTAAATCTAACAGTGCTTATGTTGATGTTGCTTCCAGAGGCAGTTTGGAACTCTGTAGAGAGTGATGCTACAAAGGACAGGTGAGTCTGTGAGTGTGCATGGCCTACAGTCTCAGGGCTGAGTTATTGTTACTCCTAGATGCCCCATTTCCACTGGGGCAGATTTAGCAGGGCAGAAAGTTCACAAGTTGACTTGTGGCAAAGGTGGCATCTTATGGCAGTGCCAAGTTTAAAGATTGCATGCTTGCTTTTATACAACTGTTAGCAATAGATGTGGCTGAATCATCTAAACTCAATAATTAGGAGCGGTGTCCACATACTTTTGGTCAAATAGTGTATATTCATACTTTACATTGGGCATGAAAAAAGAGGCATCACATTTGGTGGAAGATAAAAACCATTCAGCACCTTCAGTCCCTTGTTTTGTTTTATAATTCTTAGTTGTCAAAATTATTTTTGTATATATTATACATTGGTGTCGGGCATTAGCAACCAAAACGTTTGAGGAAAATTTTTTCACTTAGCTTACAAAATATTTGAAATATGCACATCATTTCTCTGCTATGTTTTTCCTGTTACTCTCATTTAGTAAGTGGTTTCCCTAACAATATGTTTCCCGATTTAATTGTGCTGTTCCAATTAGACATGTTCATGTTAACTATCATGTTGTGCTAAATACCCTTAGTAAATTATGAATGGAAAGTTTACTTAACATACATAAAAACAAGACAGAAACTTATTGGAAGCCTTTTCAATTTGTAGCAATAACCTATAAGTCCTTAGTCTTGCATCACATGACAATTCAGGATTCCTTTGAAAAAATAATTATTTCTGGGAATGATATTTCTAATGCTCCATTTAGCTATAACAAGTTACATCCAGTAGATGAGGTAAAGCAGCATCTCTAATATACTACTCACCATGATATTAGAGAAATTGTTGGTGTTGCTTCCAGAGGCAGTTTGGAACCCTGTAGAGAGTGATGCTACAAAGGACAGGTGAGTCTGTGAGTGTGCATTAGAGAAATTATTCTAAAATACATTTTGTTGTATGGAATGATGTATACAGTATATAAATGTATAAAAATAGGTTCATATGACGCAAAATTTACCTACCTAAAATTGTTTGCAAAAGTGTTTTTAACCCAGATCGTATGAAAGCATAGAAAATAATTTCAGCAATTCATCTTTTCTGGGATTGAAACAAAATTGTATTACCATTGTAACATTGTTTTAATTAGGAAAAAGGAGTATCTTGGAGTATGCACAGCTTTACTTTATTTGGTAGCCATTTATATTATAAAGAAAAGGAAAGCTGGGTACAAAATACAACCTCAAAATACACACATCTGTAGCCATATTTCTACAGCATTTTCCAAAACTGCAAACGGCCCAATTGTGCTGCAAGAATCCTTAGACTTCCCTAGGACCTTGCTGATCCCATACATCAATACACATACACATTCTAACCCTACACGTGGATATACACATTCAAGCTAATGCCACACAGTAGCACACACTAACACTTTATATACATACTGACACACTGACACAACAGTACAGTACACATACTTACACATATACATACACACCGCTGCTTCTCTACTCAGTGGCGTAACCAAAAATGACAGGGCCCTTCGTGAGACCAACCGTTGGGACCCTCAAGCTCCTCCTACACACACACACACACACACAGTAACATACATATACACACACTAACTTACTTACACACACATACTAACATATGTACTTACACACACATCAACATACAAGCGCACTTACACATACTAACACACAAAAACTAACACACTTACACACAAACACAGTAACAAACTGACATACGTACACACACATACTAACACACAGTAACATACCTACGCACGCAAGAACATACTAACACACACACATGCAGTAAACATCCTTACTTATACATACTAACATACACACACAGCAACATACTTACAAATGGTAACATATTTATTTAGGCTTACACACAAACCCTACTTTTGTTGGCTCAGGATGCGTTAGGCCAGTGTTAGCTGTTCTGGCCCCTCAAGATCCTCACACGCTATGTTTGAGTGCAGAAAATAACATCATATTCAGGCGCTCAGAATGTTGTGCCAGAGGGAGCATGGCCTGCAGCACCGGCCTAGTGCTATGTCCCGTGGGAATTAGGGTAGCTGGTGCTAGGGGTTCTTGGGGCTCTCGCTTCCCTGTGGCCAAGCACGGGGGTCTCTCAGGTACAACAATTGTACCCCGTGATGGTGACCTTGATTGTGAGCTTGGCTTAATACTGTTAATAAAATGAAGATTTCCAATTGACAGAACTACTCACTAAATATGGAAACTATCCATGCCACCAACCTAATCTGATGAACCCACACTGACTATCTAATAAATATATAATAGTGGCCAAAACCAAGATAAAATTACAACGGTAAGGCATCCAGCCATTGGGAGCGCTGAACAAAAAGCCACTTTATGTTTTTTTGTAATGTACATCACTAACTTGATTCAACCCATTCCCTTATCTTTCAAGCTTCCAGGTATGTGTGCAGTAAATGATAACAGAATATCTACAGTTCCTTCCAGAAACATGAACAAGGATGGAATGTTGAGTGACCAATAAGTTTCTGTGGTATATTTTCTAAAATAGCAGTAGAGCTGTATGAAATTAAATCAGTACTACATCCTATGACGCAAGGCCATTTCATAAATAACATCTCATACGTTACACAGTGAGCAACACAAAAACATCATATTTTCTGCAATCACAAGCTAAAAGGTTTGAAAAACGACAATACATTCAAGATTTCCAGACACAAAATATGACCCGCTAAATGCTTTATTAGTATGAAACAATGCAAATTTCACTGATATTAAAGGCTTTTATACTAATAAAGCTCTGGCAGAAAAGTCACAATACTTTTCTTTACACAGTTTATTTTATGCTCCCAGTTTCTGTGATTATTACTTAGTACATGAACTGATGTTTTCTTTTCCATAATTTGCATTTCAATTGCATAATACATGTGTCTCTTCTATTAAGAGTTTCATATCGGCACAATTTAAACACATTCTAGATTTTTGCATGAATAAATCATGCAGCTATTTCTAAGAACAATATTGTATAATTTGTGTAATTTTATACAAGTTTCTTGAATTGTTTTTGGAAGGTAAAGGTTTTTAGATAAGAGTTATAACATGCACTTCTACAGAATTACCTCTTGTTTTTGTTTTTGCTGTTTTAATATTGTTCTATATATACAGTGGAAATGCCAATGGATTTGGTGTTCCCAGTGTACCATCTGCGCTAATAAACCATTACCCATCTGTTAAGCATGAGTTACCAGGGAGGACACAGCCAAGATGTGCTTGTTTCCTGGCACAAACAATGCAAAGTAGAATAATACATCATTAAATTCATTTTTATAGATTCCTAGAAACTAGTTCCTGCTTAACATAAAGCAAAACTGTTCTGTCACTAGGAATTTCAATGTATCTTTGATTAGTGTAATAAATATTGATTTAACATGTCTAGATTTTAAGGACATTCCAGCAGGGCCCTCCTTGCCTTTTGTTTCTGTGTGTCTACATTGTCATGTAATGCACTACTTGTTATATCCTATTTACTAATTGTACATTATTGGGGAATATGATGCCACTATATAATTCAATAAGTAATATTAATAGGGAACAAAAGTATATAATATGTTCTTAACATACTTGGAGTATTAGAAAAAAAGGGTAGAAACTAAAGGCCTTGCATTTATAGATGCACAAAGAGTGTTGACTATAGTATTAAAACATTTAGTACTTCCACTGATTTAAGCCCGTTGGACAATGTTTCTGTTATTGTAAAGGTGCACTGTATAAACAAGGGGGACTTCCCCAAACTGTTGGAAGCATTTCATTGTCCAAAAATGTCCAAAATTTCTTGGTATGTCCGCTTCAGCATACCAAGACATTTTGGACAATGCTATCCTTCCAACTTTGTAGGAAAGGTTTGGGGAAGGCCCTTTTCTATTCCAGCATGACTGTGCCCCAGGGCACATAGCATGGTCCATAAACACATGGAGTTTGGTATGGAAGAACTTGACTGGTCCACACAGAGCCCTGACCTCAACCCCATCAAATACCTTTGGGTTAAACTGGGATGGAGATTGGAAGCCAGGCCTTCTTGTCAAACATCAGTGCCTGACCTCACAAATGCTCTATTGGATTAACGGGCAAACATTCCCACAGAAACAGAAATCTTGTGGAAAGCCTTCCCAGAAGAATGTTAGAGCTGCAGATAGGGGACCAGCTACATATTAATGTCTATGTATTTAGAATGTGATTACCTAAAAATCCCTGTTGGAATAAATTCAGGCATCCCAATACTGTATAGTATCTGCTGTATCTCCATACTTACTGTTTTCTCAGATATATTTTATTTCCATGTTCATACTTCTGTTTTTCAAGTCATGAGACCAACATTACTTTGCTAAGATCATAGAAATCCAAGAAATATTACACCTTCTGTAAATAAATAATAATTTACCGGTAAATATTAACATGTATTTGTTCATTAGAGTAGCAAGGACTTGCTCAAAATCCAAAGCATTATAAGCCCCCCTCTATGTTGTAGGCAGAAGTGGATTTGCAACATAGTAATTTGAAACCAAAGCCAGTGCATTTATCAAAGGACAGAGCAATCATAAATTATCTAACAAGCAATGCATCTGCCCTCTGTAAACCTAGTAAAATGATGGCAAGCAGAGTATGCAATATATCAAACAGCCTCTGTTAATGCCATATCATTTATCAATTTTGCATTTTTTGTTTGCTTTTAAATTATATAGTTAGACAAAATCTAAAATTGTTGGTTCTGCAGTGTGCTGCATGGATGACATTAAAAGAAACAAAACTAAAAACCACAGGGCCCTAGTGCAACAATTGCTCCGGGGGCCAACCAACTTCAACTGATCTGTGCCATTATTGCCCCCATACAACTTGTCTGTACCTTCCTTACCCCCCCCCCCCTTGCAACATACACTCTGGCACATATACGTAAACACACACAAATGACACACACTCATGCTCGCTAGCACACATGTACACATTCATTCTAACACATGCTCCATCTCACCCCACTTACACATACATGTTCACACAAATGTACACATCCATGCTAACACACACATCCATGCTCACATATACAATTACACATTCATGCTCAAACATACAATTACACATCCATGCTCACATACATACATAAATACAAACACATGTAGATACATCCCACCTCCCTCCCGCCCCTCTTACTTCTTACTGCTCCTGCATCTTTCTCTCCGGCTGCTTACACAATGAGAGATCAGCCTCACTTTCACGGCAAGGTTATGTGACATAACACAATCCTGATACGTTCCTGTCTCCCCATGCCGGTTCAAAATAGTTTAGAAAGGGCTTTTCTGACCTGGACTGGACTATCCCCTTGCAGGTTGAATACAGGTACTGCTTTCTAATCACAATGTGATTAGTAAAATAAATGTAAAAAAAAAAAAAGAAGAAGAAGAAGAAAAAATAGTTAAAAAAAATGTAAAAATAATTTCCCACTAATGTCACCATCAGGGGAACCTTCCAGTTCCATTTTTTTTTAAAAAAGGCTATATATATATCGGGCGTTGGGACTGGATCGCCAAATATCAAAGTTATACACTGTAAAATGTGCATGCCCCAAATGTGGCCCTGTTCCCTCCAAACAGCCAGGCAAACCCATGCATGAGTGGTATTACTATACTCAGGAGATGTTACTAATCACATATTGGTATGTTGTGTTACAGTGGCACATACCAGGACCTGTTAATTCATACCTGAAGTAAAATGTGGGGGGGGGGCACAAAAAATTACTACCACAAAGTTTCACAAAGACTGGTGGTAGAATAAATGCATGGAAAGAGTTAAATTACAAGCATTTGAAATACCCTGGGGTGTCTAGTCTTCATAAATATATGGTTTGATGGGATAAATTGGATTGGCTAGCTTCAAAGATATACCCGAAGTAGCACATAGGGAAGAATTACCAGATTTGGGAAAAAAAGGTTTAGAAATAGCAAAATGCTACTTGTACTTATTGCCCCATAACATGCAGAAAAAGCAAAGTGTGTGTATATATTTGTAAGTGTATGGTGAATCAGTAAGTGCATTTGTAAGTATTTGGTGTTAGAGTGAGTGTGTATGTATATGGTGTCAGGGTTAGTGTGTGACTGAATGGTGGCAGAGTACATGTGTTAGTGTATGGTGTTAGGATGTGTGTGCTATGGTATGTCATTAGCATGTATGAGCCCATGGTGTTAGCATGTGTGAGTGCATGATATTAGCAGGTTTCTGCTTGTTACTGTATAGTGTTTTGGGTTTTTAAGTTTATAGATCCATAGAATGGGAAAAACGAATCCACTGCAAAATGTATTATATATGAATGTTTAGATCTGGATGTTGGAAGTATCTCTGTGACAGAACATGAAATGTACAATGAAAATTCACTTGGCTAAAATAAAAACATAGGCGATATAGCTAAATTGTAAATTTGAAGGTAAATAATTCATATTCTCCAATACATGTGGACATGTCTATTATTAATTAACATATGGTAATCCACAAAAAACAAAAAATCATGTCATTAATGACGGTTATTAATGTGCAATTTAAAGAGCTGTTTCCCTATTTAAGGCATATCATTAATTTTTTAGCAAATGTACAGATTGCAATATAAATAGACATCACATGGCAGGCATCGTTAAAAAATCACCATATTTGTCTCATCACAAATTAAATATTAAAATTATTTTAGGGAAAACTGCATTCCATTTGAACTCATACGGCAACTGAGCCATAGTATATACAGTAGGTAGCGTGTAGGTGTGGAGCAAATGGAGATGGAATTTCAAAGACAGTCTTTAAATGGCTGACCAGCAATATCTATAAAAAATATAGACCGCTGTTTAAATAACATTTAATGATCTGGCAATATGCTATCAAAAGGTAAATGAAAATAGTGCAGGGCAGACATCAAGAAGGTTGTTGTTCAAAATCAGCTTGTTCTTTTTTTGAAAGCAACACAGTCAAACTTCAGACCACTCAAAAGCTTCCAGTAGAATCCACTACGCCTCCCACATTACACGGCTTCAAAATGTCAACAGGGATTAAAATATGTGCCTATGGAGCTGTAAGTGTCAATAACCCCACTCTGCATCAGCATTCATGGTACAGAACATCCTACCTTTAACATATAAATTAGCACTTTCAATGCAACAAACCCCTTCAATACTTAGGGTGTTAAACTAAACAGGTAGAAAACCATATATGAAGTAAAACTGCAGTAAGAAGTTACAGCTAATAAACAATGCAAACATAATTACAATCATGTGTAACTAAATGCCAATAAAACAATCCAGAAACAATCCAACATTAGCAATTCTAAAAGACTGAAGCAGAATGCAATCTATAACTGGATATTTAGTAAACGCAAAGAATGAATAATGACATTTGATGAGAAAAACAAAATGTCTAAACATGAAAGGAGGAAAATACTTTTTATGAAGGAACAAACAACAAGTAGGGGCTTGATGCATTCTGATAATAACATATGGCAAAAATCACTGTAAGTCTGCCAAAGCAATAGGATTTGGGAACTCAAAAGTATGAACTAAATAGATTACTGAGAAAAGATATACTATTCAGCACTATGAAATATGATGATGCTATATCGATCAATAAATAATAATATTCTTATTAAGATGGAAATTACAACAAGGATATGACTGCTTTTAGGGTTAATTTTGGTTATAAATTCAGCATAAGAGCTAAGAAATTGCATGTGTATATAATGGTCTAAAATGTTATGTCTTTGCCAAATTGTATACCTTGATGAAGAAAGAGGTGGAGAGAAATCAGTCCACTAGCTGAGGTTTATGAAAGCTATGCACACTAATGAAGATACCAATGGAAATGAAGAAGAAAACAGTGTTCGAGGACCACGGATATATCGCATTTTCATCGTGATAGAAAAATGCTTGCTTTTTAGGCAAAGGGAGGCCCAATACATTAGCAAAGTATTCTCAGCGCTCTTTTTTGGGGCGTTATGACAAAGATATTTTGTAACACAAATCTATCTTTTTTACTCTCCAATGGAAAAGCAGGTCCTGGTCACACACTAGAAGATCAGTGGTTATATGGCTAATTGTAGCATGTATGTTCATTCCAAAGTATCTAAATTGGTAAATTCTAGTGCAAAGCCAATAGACTACCGCAGTAATTGAACCAGGCATATTTAATTCTTTATGAGGGCACACCATGTTCCCTTCAGGGAGAACTCTTCTCTTAAAAGGCCCTTGTGGTATCTTCATTTACTCCCAGCTGAATTAGTTAGAGATTTATATTTTTCACCAAGCATAATTAGATTCAAAGACAATTGAGTAAAAAATACTGTATATATCACCCATCAGATATTCAAACCAATATTAGGTATTTAAATATTTTCATTATATGGAGGCATAGCAGACAGCCATTAGTCGAAGTGGAAAATCTAGAAACATCTAACATGGACTGAGGCTTTTATACACTTTTTATTTGCTGGGAAACCTGTCAGTGCTTTAAGAATGACCCTGTGGCAAAGGAGCTGGATTTGTAATCATAAGGTCCCACTGTATGTGCAGATCTGGCTTAAGGCAACAGCAAATACTAGGAAGAGTAATCCCCAATGGTGAAACTAGAAAGAGACCTATATTAATAAAATTACTTTCCTTGCTTTAGGATTCTAAATGTCAAGGTGACAATCTTAAGATGTTTAGGACAGTATTAACCTGGAGGTTGGAACTCCATCCACAGATTTATTCTGAGTTTTTGTCCTTAACCTACATAGTTCACAGAATTTAAGCTTGAAAAAGATTAAAATGTAATACGGTACATTCCAATTATTTTTATTTTATAGGAGGCTTGCTTATACTATTGTGTTTGAGACAATGGTCAAATAATAAGCTGCTGGGAAAGTAAAATGGTTTACAGATAACCAAGGTTTTATTTACTAAACAGCAATCTTAAAAATGTCAGGTCAATCTATTTAATTGCAATGGCAGCCATTTCAGTTAATGATGTATCCGTTTCGTAAGTTATTATTTCAATAACATTTTCTCAGCAATTTATCTTCAATTATGGCTATGAATATATATATAAATATATTTATTAGGTTACTCTGTGCTCTTTGTACTCAAGTATACTGCTAGAGTGCTGTTGTGATGCCTCAAGCCTAGTTATATATACACTGTTCACACTAAATGTTTGCTGATGGAGTCAACCTTTGTTGATCAAGCTCCTTGATCGGCTTGGATGACTTTAGCCAGTTCTACTGCTGCAGGCACTACAGAGCAATGAGTATATCCGACATGAGTAGATGGTTTTGTCAACCAGTATGCTAGATTTTCATTTTTTGCTATGCTTTATTAAAATATAGCCAACACTTCTACAGCATATTAGTTTCTTATCAGCATAACAGAATTAGAGCAGTGTACAGATTCTCATACCGACAGGAATATAAATGAGCACATAAGCTTGTAGCAAACATAAATAGTTATTGTATGCTTTGAATGACAAGCGAGTCGGCTGCAGCTTATGTATAACTGTCATAGTTGTGACTTGGTGTCACAGGCTAAGTGTCAGATTATATACTTATCTTAATAACATGATTTGCTAAGCATTCAAACACGGCTGCTAAAAAATAGCATAAAGTTACAGTATTTTAGATTAACATGATGATTCTTCTTTATGGTTATTTCATAGTAGTTAAAATTAACTTAGGTTGGCCTTTTGGGTGTTCCACCATGAATCTGGCAAGTTGAGGCAAGCCAAGTTGAAAAATCTAGCACTGAACCCAGAATTGCTGCCATGATACCCTAACGTCTGCAGTCACTTAGCTACCGGCAAGTTAATAATTGGAACAGTACACTAACTGATAAACATGGCATGGCCCACACACCAGAAAATGAGGAAGGAAAATAGGTCAATGCAAATGCCTACTTATGTTGGGAGGAGTGTTTTTGGTTATTTTTTTTGGTGATTTGGAAGAGGAACTATGTATTGGTTTCCTTATTTATTTTCAGGGTTGCCAATGGAAACCTTTATTGGCATTTTGTCGAAGTGTTGCGTTAAAGAGGTTAGTAACTCAAGTTCATCACTTAAAGGGAGAAAGAGAAGAAACAGTTCTGACAATTAAAAAATACATTTTCTTCAAATATACATATCGAAACCATTTTTTTTTTCACTTAAATGAATCTTTTTTGTCCAGAACAATATGAAAATTATAACAACTCCCAGGTCCCTTTCTTTTACAGTTGGTACCAGTAAAACATTGAGAATTCATCATTCCATATGTGGGTTATGTATGTAGGGTTTTGCATCCCTTTCAGCTATTATTCATTTGATTTAATGTCCTTTCCTACTGCCCATTCACTAGAGAATAGAGAGAAATACAAATTCAAATTGCACAAAAAGGGGCTTTTCATACAGAAGTAATACATTAAATAATAAATTAGTTTTATTTGAATAAAAATAATCCCCCTTGTGATTTTCTACCAATTAGTAAAATATTTTACCCCTATTTTCTTTCACATCAGAGAAGGCAATCAAAATTGGCAGGAATACTATAATTCCATATGTTTAAGAACACTCATTTTTTATCCTTTTGAGCTATTACCCCTGGTGGTTGGATTTAAATTATAGCTGTAACTAGTGTGCCAATTTAATAAACTCCTTTGTTACTGATTTACAGTCGCAGTAGAAATCACTTGCATAACAGTTTTCACAAACGGCTTCTTGGAAAAAATGATTGAATATTCTCCAGTATATACCAAGCAACAAAATCAAACTCCTGCCCAGAGTGATAATGAGATTTTCAAATGTCATAACATAGGAAATTTTTTAACACATAAATTACATATTTGTTTATTGTTCATATAAAAATTTTTATATGTTTCACAAAAATATAGATGTACTGCGTTGTTTTGTTAAAAAAGTACAACGTCGTGACTTTATTCCAGTTATAAAAATTTTTTAAAGACCATTAGCACGTCGTTAGGGGTGTTATTGCCAGTACAGATCCACTAGTCATAGAGTGGCTGCACAGGGCACTGAGCTTATACGAGGGCCAGTGATGGCCCTCGTATATAGGGTTCTTTCCTATATCAGCAAGCATGTTCAGGCGGGAGAAAGGAACTGGAGACATAGTTGACATTTGTTTCTAGAGAAAGCTAGAAATCTCATGTTCGGATTGTGGGAACAGCCTCTGGTTGGGTATCCACATCAACGATGTGGCGCTCCCTGCACATCCCAACCTTGAATATCAATGCATTCTTTTCAAATAGGTTACGTCTTCAAAATGGAGGCCCTGGAAGTGCTTTATTTATTTATTTTTATTGGGTAGCACACTGAGGGATTAACATTTGTGTCAGCCTGGTCTGAAAGTTGTAGATGGTGGTCCTGTCAGTCTATGTAAGCTAAATAATAATGCGTTTTACCATTTTTCTTTACATAAACATATATTCTGTCATATAACATAAATGTAACATAAACATTTTTAATCCCATTCACACTCTGAAAAAGAGTATAATTTAGTTACCAAAATTGTCTTGGCTGTCTGTAAGTATAACTGAATAGTGGGAGAGAGACATTGTTGCTTCTATTAACCCTTTAAGGACAATGGGTGGTCCCTAAACCCATTGAAAACAATGCATTTTGAGCCTGTACATGTACGGGCTTTGTCATTAAGGGGTTAAGCTTCCTAAACTTAAAAAAAAACAAGACATGTTGTTCCTTATCAATCATTCTTCTTTGGGTACAAGATACAAAGCAGTATGCCTCTATCACTTTTTCTATTTTTAGCTATTATGTTCACCTAGGGGAGCTCGTGTAAACAAATACACAAGCGCCCCTAGGTAAATATAATAGCTAAATAGGGGGTGACAGAAACATATCTTATGTAAGGCTCAAAAAAAGGGTAGAATATATGTGTATTATCGTGTGTGTAACACGAGCGCCCTAGGTGACCATAATTTTGGATATCAGCATTTGTTGTTTTAGGGCTGCAGCTGAGAAGACACATAAGCAGGGGGAGTACCCATTCTATTATTATTGACACCTTTTTTTCACTATTTTGGTTTTCATTTTGACACCGGTACTCTTACCACAATCTATCTACACCCCTTATTTCGCTGCCAGCTAACACAGGAAAGAACTGTGTGTCAGTGCTCCCTACCAGTTCAATGCCGTAGCCTAAATGCAAGGACGCAGTCTATTTGGCCTTTGCAGACACTATAGTACTCTCAAACACCAACTTATTGTTGCTACTCAAAATAAGTCAAATTTAGTCCACATACTTATTTCCAGTTGTATAGAAAGCCACAAATTACCCCTTACCTAACGCTTTAGGATGCTTTTTTTCCTATTGATTGCATGCACACTATAAAAATGAATCAATACATTTATAACTAAATCTTGTAATATGTATTAAGCTACCATGAATAAAACATAATAAGAATAACAGAATAAGTCGACACATTTATAAGACCATAGGCCATTTTATGATGACAGGGGAGTGTACAACACCTCGCTTCACAGTACTACAAATGGACCACTAGAAATTAGAACATTAAATGCCTCTGCTTGCCTTTTTTGTTAAAGCTTTTCATGCAGGTTTAATATATACACACTGGTGCTGCGCTGTTCCAACTCCATCATCTCTGATGTGAAGGAGATTTCAAAAGCTTTAACATAAAGGCTTAATAGTAGGAGGTCCGCCCTGGTACTTCTTGACCTGCTCCTTCTCAAGTTCCTGTTTTCCTGTCATAGCTGACCAAACCTCTCTATTGATGGTTTTCAGAAAGCCATAAATCTATTTAAAACTGCAAAATGGCTTTTAAAAGAAGAGCTCTCTGAAAGCCATTGTATAAGTAATAAATTTCATCTTCAATTTGTTCATTACTTGTGAACATCCTCCCACAAAGCTGTCTTAATATGAATTACTGGGAGAAGAACCTGTTTATAAGCAAATTAACACTTTGTTCAGCAGATGTACAGCTGAGAACTTTTAGACAATCTACACTTCCTCAAAGAGCCAGACAGTTTGCCTCATATTGAAAGTCCAATTTTCAACTCAAAATGTAAGAAAGTTTAATTTTCAGCTACTAAATATTTTGCAAACAATCTTTTACAAATTACTTGTTAAGCAAAGTGGGGTTCTGGTCCACTGTGTTCCATTTGTATGTATTCATTCCCATGATCATGCTGCCAGTGATATCCATCCAGTAGCCAGCATCATTGGATTCTCATTGACACATACAATGTAACAAATCGCTTACCAAACGTTAAATTTAAAGAGAATGCTGGGAGAAATGTGTCTGCCGACAGCCTAGTCGGCGTTCTGCCAGCAGGGGGCAGCATAATTGGCTCCCCACTGACAGATGCAATGTAACATTGTAAACTTGAAATTGTAATGGTATGATGAGGCAGGACCCCAGATGGCGGAGGTAGCCAGGCCAAACAGGAACCAGAAAGTCAGAGAACCAACCGGGTCAGACAGGTAATCAGGATAAGCCGAATCAGAATCCAGAGACGAGGTCAACAAGCCGAATCAATACCAGACGAGCAGGAATCAGGAGCCGAATCAGGAGACAGGAACGAGGTCAACAAGCCAAGTCAAACCGGAGCAGTAGTCACAATCAATGCACAAGCAAATAGCAAAATACACCAACCAAGGGTGAACCAGAAGAGGAAGTCCAGGTTTAAATAGGGACAGGTGGAGGTGTGTCTAGCATTAAGGAGGTCACCCGAGGTTATAAGAACACGTTACGTATGTAACGTGTAATATTACTTTTTGGCCACACGGTGGCGCTGTGCTACCTGTTTGCCGCGTGGTCGGCCACGCGGTGAAGACGCCGACCGGGTAGCGGTGGTACTAGCTGCCCGGGAAGCCGGTCGAGGAGGCAGCGTCGCGGGAGCGGCCACGGCGCGGGACCGGAGAGGCAGGTAAGTCCTTACAGTACCCCCCCTCGAGAACCGCCCGAAGGGCGACCAGGACCCCTGCCAGGCCTCCCGGGGTATTTGGAAAGGAAGAGGCGAACCAGCCGAGGCGCGCAGACTTCAGAGGCGGGCACCCAAGATCTTTCTTCAGGTCCATAACCCTTCCAGTGTACCAGATATTGCAGAGCACCCCGGAAGATGCGGGAATCGAGGATGGAACGGATCTCGTAGTTCTCCGAGGAGGTGACCGAAACGGGACCAGGACTGGCCAGAGGACGGGTAAAACGGGAGAACAACACTGGCTTCAGGAGGGAGACATGAAACGTGCGAGGAATACGAAGGTTACGTGGCAGGTTCAGTTCATATGTGACAGGGTTAATACGGCGTAGGATGGAGTATGGTCCAATAAAGCACAGTGCTAGTTTTTGCGAAGGACAGCGAAGGCGTATGTGACGGGTAGAGAGCCACACCTTGTCTCCAGGCATAAAGGAAGGGGCAGGTAACCTTTTACGGTCATAATACTTCTTTTGTGTCTGAGAAGCAGCTATGGACGCAGAGCGGACAGAGGACCAAACAGAAGACAGGTGTTTTAGGTGTGCGTCCAAAGCAGGTACCCCTACCTCTGGTACCCCTACCTCTGTCTGTAGGCAAAACAACCGGGTGGAAACCGTAGACACAATAAAAGGGAGTGTGTTGGGTGGAGCCTTGCATGGAGTTATTGAGGGCAAACTCCGCAAGTGGGAGGAGGTCAGCCCAGTCGTTCTGGTTGTCGTTAACAAAAGCTCGTAGATATTGTTCAAGGCGCTGATTAGAACGTTCCGCTGCCCCGTTGGTTTGGGGGTGATAAGCTGTGGCAAAGGACAGGGTGATACCTATGGCTTTACAGAAGGACCTCCAGAACCGGGAGATGAACTGGACTCCACGGTCAGATACGATATCCTGGGGAATTCCGTGGAGTCTAACAACTTCTCTCATGAAGATGTCCGCGAGTTCTCTGGCCGAGGGAAGTTTAACTAGCGGAACAAAATGAACCATCCTGGAAAAGCGGTCCACGATGGTGAGTATGGTGGTGTAGCGGCGGGATAGAGGAAGTTCCACTATGAAGTCCATGGCAATATGGGTCCAGGGACGACAAGGCACCGGAAGGGGCCGTAGGTGACCAGCTGGAGGAGTCCTGGGGGTCTTGGTAGTGGCACATATGCGGCAGGATCTGAGGTAATCAGCCACGTCTTGTCTCCAGGAGGGCCACCAAAAACGGAGGCCTAGGGCCTGGCAGGTGCGTCGAAGACCAAGGTGGCCAGAAAACTTTGTGGAATGGTGTAACTGAAGTATCCTTTCACGGTTCACAGGAGGCACAAACAGTTTGTCAGGTGGGGTATGGGCTGGAGCAGATGGTTGGCTGGCTTGAATGC
This sequence comes from Spea bombifrons, assembly GCF_027358695.1. Taxonomy (NCBI): domain Eukaryota; kingdom Metazoa; phylum Chordata; class Amphibia; order Anura; family Pelobatidae; genus Spea; species Spea bombifrons. The sequence continues at coordinate 49,443,953 of NC_071090.1, read as the reverse complement.
GTTGTAGGAGGGGAGAAGCAACGGCTAGAGATACAGCGGAGATAATACGGTTAGCTGGGACGATGGGTTCCGGGTCTGGTTTCTCCTCTGTGGCTGTGCAGAACATACGGGATAAAGCGTCGGCCTTGGTATTTTTAGACCCCGGGCGATAGGAAATAACATAATTAAAACGGGATAAGAAGAGAGTCCATTGTGCTTGTCTGGGGGTTAAACGTTTGGCATCAGCAATATACTGGAGGTTCTTGTGGTCTGTGAGAATAGTAACAGGTATGCGGGAACCCTCTAGGAGATGACGCCACTCAGTAAGGGCGAGGATGACTGCCAGTAGTTCCCGGTTGCCGATGTCATAGTTCCTCTCCGCAGGAGAAAAGCGTTTGGAAAAGAACCCACAAGGATGTAGCGGCCCTTCGTGTGTTTTCCGCTGAGATAGGACCGCTCCAGCGCCGATTTCTGAAGCGTCTACTTCTATAACGAAGGGTTGAGAGACATCAGGGTGAACGAGGACCGGAGCAGACACAAACAGATTCTTCAATTTCTGGAAGGCCTGAACAGCGGAGGCAGGCCAATTATGACAGTCAGACCCCTTTTTAGTGAGCGCAGTCATGGGAGCCACAACCTTAGAAAAGTCTCGGATAAATAGTTAGCAAAGCCGAGGAACCTCTGGAGTGCTTTCAGTCCTTGTGGTTGAGGCCATTGCAGAATGGCATGCAGCTTGTCAGGATCCATTTCAAACCCTGTATCGCTGATGACATAACCAAGGAAGGGTACGCGGGAAACTTCAAATACGCATTTCTCCAATTTAGCGTATAAACGGTTTTCACGAAGGCGTGCCAGGACCTTTTTAACGTGTATCCGATGTGAAATAGGGTCCGGCGAGTGGATAAGTATGTCATCAAGGTAGATGACAACGAATTGATGAAGATAGTCCCGGAAACAGTCATTAACGAATTCCTGAAATACTGCTGGGGCGTTACAGAGCCCAAATGGCATTACTGTATACTCGTAATGGCCAGAGCGGGTATTAAAAGCTGTCTTCCACTCATCGTTCTGACGGATACGAATGAGGTTGTAAGCACCACGTAAGTCCAATTTAGTGAACACCTTTGATCCCTTCAGGCGGTCGAGGTCGAACAACTCGGTAATGAGTGGCAAGGGGTATGTGTTTTTAATGGTGATTCGATTGAGGCCCCGATAGTCTATGCACGGGCGTAGACCGCCATCTTTTTTAGACACAAAAAAGAAGCCTGCACCGGCGGGAGAAGCGGAGCGGCGGATAAAGCCCTTTTGGAGGTTTTCTTGGACATAGGCCTCCATGGCCTCAGTCTCGGCCGGGGATAACGGATACACTCTGCCCCTTGGGGGTACGGTGCCAGGAAGCAGGTCAATAGGGCAATCATAGGGACGGTGAGGAGGCAAGGAGTCGGCCTCTTTCTTATCAAACACGTCAGCATATTCCTGGTATTGCGGAGGCAGGATGGTGGTATCTAAAGAGGCGATTTTCACTAAGCATGGTTGAGGGAACATGCAGGAGGAGCACCGCCAGGAAGTGATCTCACGGGTAGACCAATCGATGTCAGGGTTATGCAGCAGCAGCCAAGGATAGCCCAACACTATGGGAGCAGCCGGAGAAGATATTACATGTAGAACCACAGTCTCTTTATGGAGAACCCCTATTTGGAGACGAAGCGGTGTAGTGTCATGGGTCACCGCTGCAAGTAGGAGAGGCCGCCCGTCGATTGCCTCCACAAAAACTGGAGAGGCTTTCTCCTGCAAGGGAATGTTGTGGAGCCTGCAGAAGTCGCGGTCGATAAAGTTTCCGGCGGCCCCAGAGTCAATAAGGGCTGGGGCTAGAATGGTTCTCTCCTGGACAGTGAGAGCAGCAGGCAAAAACAGCAGGAAGGCCTAGAGGAGACTCCCCAATCCTCCTTAGGCCCTGTAGTTTCCCGGCTTCACGGGGCAGGAGCGCACGTAATGACCTTGTTTGCCACAGTACATACAGAGGTCCTGTTGGCGCCGGAGGGTTCTCTCCTCCTCGGAGAGATGTGTGGAGCCGATCTGCATGGGCTCTTCAGGCGGAAGAGAAGCAGAGTCAGAAGCAGCGAGACGTGGCGCAAAACGCACTGGACCCCTTCTTTGGCGATCTCGCTGTACCTGGCGTTCCCGGAGGCGTAGATCAATGTGGCCAATGTAGGCGATGAGTTCTTCCAAGTCCGTGGGCAGGTCTCGGGCTGCTACTTCATCTTTCAGGCGGTCAGTCAGGCCATTAGTGAAGGCAGCAACCAAGGCGTCGTTGTTCCATGCCACTTCTGCAGCCAGGGTACGGAATTCAATGGCATAGTCCGATAAACTGCGTGTACCCTGACGCAATGAGAAGAGACTTGACGAGGCAATATGGCCGCGACCTGGCCTGTCAAACACTTGACGGAAAGTGGTTACAAAGTCATTATAATTGTTGACCACTGGAGAGTTGCGTTCCCAAAGAGGAGTTGCCCAGGCCAGAGCCCTGTCAGTGAGTAGGGCGATGACATACCCCACACGGGCTCTGTCGGAAGGAAACAAGTAGGGAGACATCTCGAAGTGAATGGAGCACTGATTGAGGAATCCACGACAGGTAGCAGGATCTCCTCCATATCTGGAAGGAGGAGGTAAACGGAGGGTATGAAGACCTGGGTCAGCAGGCGGTGGAACAGCAACAGGTGCAGCAGCGGGCACAGGAGGAGGACGTGCTGGATCAGTCCTCGCCAGGAGGGTTTGCAAAGCCTGAGCAAACTGGTCCATGAGATGATCCAGACTTTCAATACGGGCTTCACAGGTAGACATCTTCTGGCCAATCTCCGCGGGGTCCATGGTGACCCTTGGTACTGTAATGGTATGATGAGGCTACCTGTTTGCCGCGTGGTCGGCCACGCGGTGAAGACGCCGACCGGGTAGCGGTGGTACTAGCTGCCCGGGAAGCCGGTCGAGGAGGCAGCGTCGCGGGAGCGGCCACGGCGCGGGACCGGAGAGGCAGGTAAGTCCTTACAGAAATGCTTTAAAGAGACACTCCAGCCATCATCAGTGCAATATGGTGGCACCTTTGTGACGTCCTCAACTCCAATTGGAGGAGAGGACGTCACTGCAAGAGCCGCCTTTTTTGGGTTATAGCAGGTTGAAGATAGAAATGAATAGATACAAAATAGATGATGAAGAAGAAGATGTGAAAGCGGAAATGGTTCGCAGAGAAAGTAGGGAAACATTTAGAGAGTGTGAGAAAGTGAACAAGAATGAAAGCTAGAGATAGAATGTGAATGTGGGCACTGGGCAACGAATTGTGTTCCCGAATAAAATAATTTGTTGCCCAAAAACTAATGGGTCAAAACCCATTGGTGTAGAGCAGGTATATGTATCTGTGGAGAAGTAGATTGGGTTACTGTGTTGCCAGCCGCCCTATCTGACATTTGCTTGGTGTGCCAGATGGCCTGTCTGTGCCAATATAAGGTAACACATATGTATCTTTTCCTACCTTAAAGTATTGACTTTTTTTATTAACTATTGGTTGTTACATGGATTTAGGATTCTTGGCAACAACTTGTATAGATTTCCTACATTTATAAAATAGCTCACTGTCATAACATGGTACATGCTTGCGCGTGTCTACTACAGCAGACACACCATACCCAGGCACCCCTATAGCAGAGGTGCTTAGCTGGGTCACGTAACACAATGCTATGTGACCCTGCATTAGTGGTGCGGCAGCTTGCACAGAGAGTGATAAGCTGTGTGCAAAGTAACAGTGAGTGTGTGGTGTTAAGTGTGTGTAATGTTGTAAGTAGATGATGTTATTGTGAGTTTGCCTGTTAATGTATGGTGCTAGTGTGTGTGTGGTAGGATGACCTCATCGGACATGTTTTCCAGGACACAAATCATTTTTATTTAATGCTGACCAGGCCACCTGATGAGCGTAGGTACAGTGCTGTCCTGCAGTATGGTGGATGTATAACTGATGAATTGGTTCCCTTTACTGAGTCAATACATCCCACCTAGTGTGTGGGTGTTAGAGTTAGTTTGCATGTTAGTATGTTTTAGTTTGTGGGTAAGTGTGTTTGCTACTTGTCGGAGGGGAAGAAGGCACCAAAGAAATCCTGCACCCTGGTGCCGGTAACCCTAGGCTCACCCCTGCCATGTTGTATAGTATGCCAGTATGTTGCTTAACGTAACCCCTTAATGACAAAATGCATTGTTTTCAATGGGTATAGGGACCGCCCATTGTCCTTAAGGGGTTAAATAACTTACCCTGACATTCATCTAGTTAAATAAACAAGACTAACCTCTTAATTAACATGGAATCTAATGGTCATCTCAAACCAACATGTGTAAGTACCACACATCACAAACAACTATTTTATCATTAAGAAATATATAAAAATGAAAAGCAATCATAGAAAAATATCTGTTCCTTTCACCCATGATTTTCTGCTTGTCGTATTTTGTAAAACTTCATCATACATTTTAATATATAAAAGTAAATTGGTTTAGATTGTTCAAGCTCACCAAGGCTCTAAGATACAGTATACTATTAACCTTTCTATTTTAGTGAATCTTTTTATTGAAAACATTCTTAGAGGAAACCCAAACTCGGCTTCCAATTCTTAAAAAAGTCTCACATTCAAAACTATCAGCCATTTGGTTGCCCCTTGTGCTTGTTAACAAAGTGCCATACTTATAAGGGTGATGCCACAGCTACAAGACAGTTTGGGGAACTGCTATAAGATACCATGTTAAAGCCAGTCTTTTTTAAGTTTTAAATTCTGTAGCTCTAGCGCCTAGCAATTTATGAAACAATTTTATCAAATAAGGTTGTCATTGGCATCTTAAAGTGATGATTGACATTCCTTGTGCATCCCCATTTACATTGCTGGATGCCAGTCCCAACTTTGATTTATTAATTGCTAAACAAATAACAAATATCTACAGTACACTATTATAAGCCATGCTCTTTGTTAAAAAGTTAATATAATTTTCAGTCTTTGTTCAAGATTTTGTTTTATTAACGCAATCCAAATGCTTCCGTGCAAAGCATATCTACATCTTAATTACAAATCACTAATAGAATTGTTTCACTAAGTGAGTGTCATGAAGCTAATTAACAAACTGACAGTCTTTTCATGCTTCCAACTTTTAAATCTTGCCAACAGGAGAGGACTGAGAAGTAAAACAGGATTCATTCAAGAATATGCTATCACAATAATCTCTAATGTAAGGAACCCATTTTCAGTTCTATTAAGTTAAACTGCCTTTTTTACTTCAGCCAATGGCTTTGTTTTCTATTTATTCAAATACAGGATAATGAATGAATTATGGATTTTTAACATACCCCTTTAATGAATGTTAGATGTTTATACCTAAGTGAATTGCATTAGAAACCTCCATTAACCAATGGGGGGATGATCTCCATCTAAATTATAAGTAAAAACACACACTTTACACGAGACACAGACATCAAGGCTCCCGATTAACCCCATATCCTGTTCCCAGCAGAATTTAAAAAAAATACCCTTGAAGTTGAATATAAATAAAAGGCATTTTGTATATAATATTTATGAAATTTGATTAATACTTGAGAAGCTATGCATTAACATTGATTTCAGCATTGACACAGGTGTCTAAGACACACAGGCAAATACATGTCCAGGATATGCAGACATAGATCTAAAAATAAGCTACATTTTTGTTTTATGCTAATCACATGGATTTATCATACTTATTACTCCATGCCTAACACATACACTAATGCTTACATTATTTATTAACTAATACATATTGAATTACTACACAATTTCCTTTTTTTATGATGCAGTTGTAGATATGTACTACATGCCCATCAGCTCCTCTGCCTGGTAATATCTTGCTATTTATACATTCTACAAGAATGCTGTAAATTCACAGTGAAAAATATATGGAAATGATATGGATGTGGCTATAAGCAAATGTCACATGAGGATTGTAGTTGTGTCACCTGATCGCAAATGGTGCTCATACATATGCTACTTGTATCCCAGGAGTCTATGCATAAGCAGAGGCGTGGAATTAAACTATAAGAAAAAATGATTTGTATATACATTTTTTGTTTTCTATCAAGATCTGTAACTTTTTAGCAAACCATCATAAGCTTGGAACCACAAAATATTTTTAAAAAGGCAGTGCACAGCCATGTCAGAGTGAAAAAAAAAATGTCCGCGACACCGAGTTTAATATATAACGATACTTCTTCAGTCCTTGACTTTAAAATAATAACATTCATTTTTTTTCTTAATAACTTTTAACTTTTTTAAAAAAATTAAGTGTTGGCAGTGTTGACAAAAATAGATTCTCAAATAATATTAACCTAATTGGCTATAAGCATGTAAGCGATTTCTTGTTGTAGATAATTTGATGTGCACTTTTTCAAACATCTAATCATCAATCATGACTGAAGGTAGAAAACATTTTGATGTACATTAAAAATCCAATATAATTAAGAGAAAAAATTAGGGGCAAAATTAAAGCCACTATTATTTAAAATTAGAAAAAAATGGGGCAATAAACATTTGCAGTTAATTGGCTACTATTAAAAAATAATAGATTGGATCAAATTCATTAAATAAATCAAAAACATATAAAATATACTCTTAGTAATTAAAATATTAACATTTGAAAACCGAGCAATGGAAAAATGTATCACAGACCGTAAGACAAACCAATTTGAAGAAGATGTTTTTTCGCTTAAAGACGTGGAACATAATTTACTGTAGTATATTCAACAAATACTGACAGTAAATGCTGGAAATTATTTTCTATTATTGTAGCTGTAGGATCTCAAGGTAAAATAGGATATATACATTTTTTCTTTTTAACTTTCCAGAGCTCTTCTTGTCTGCTTATCAAATTTTTCCTTAAGGTCATTGTTATTTATGGTATAATGTAGACTATATATAATTGTAAACTATAACTTAATCCATAATATGTAAGAAGGGGATGTTTACACAAAAGTTGCTAAAATATTACAAAAGCAAAATTATTCAACCTTCTGGGTAGCCTAGCATGATTTGTGTTGTAATCTCAAATATGGCACTGCTACTCCAAAAGGCAATGTAAAGTTGTTTTTCACAACTAACTAAAGTAGTTCATGATATGATTTGTAAATAAAATATACCAAGGCAGTGTCTCCTGAGCACCAGAAAGGACGTTTGTGTATCAGGTGTCCTAACAGGTAACGATGTGACAGGAAAATAGGACAGAGGGGTTTGGGTCTCAAATAAGGTTCCTTGAGCGGTATCGACTATAGTTTTTGAGTTTTGACACATTTTATATAAAGTGTAAAAATATACAGAAATACATACACACATCCATTCTTAAAAATCCAAGATTCTTGCCATGTCGGACAATGAAAAAATGTTGACTCTAACAGATTTTGGCACAGTATTATAAATATTATTTCCCCATATAAATATGAAACAACAACCATGCCAAAAACTAGTAATGGTTTCTAGTATTTAAAAAAAAAAAACGTAAAAAATGGAATTTATTATATTGGTACAGACTTTTTGAACGGTAGTCCAATATTTTATTATATCAAATAATATAATATCTCTTTGGCCAGTAGACAAACAATATCTCAAGTTGTGCTTTAAAATATTATTTAATGTGGTGTTCATTTTAGGTGAAGAAAGCATTAATCTATATTAGACATGTAATTTGCACTAGTTCTCTCGGGGCCTTGGGTGTATTAGGAATATAAATCTATATGTTTGATTTATACAATTTTGAAATGGGATAAAAGACTCCTAGTGAGAAGGTCACTGAACAGGGGTGGACTGCCATCTTTTGCCCAATGGGCAAGTAAAGCGTGGGCACCAGCAACAAATTTTGGCTGAACCAAATGAGCAGGAGATTAAATATATTGCCCAAAAAATGAATTTTGCACATATTTAATATACACACAAACTTACACTAACAAACATGTAAAACAATATGTTGCTCAAACTTCAGTAAGAATTAAGCACTGATAAAATGGCTGCATGACCTTGCATAGAATAGTCATAGAATAGCCTGCTAAGTAGGCATTCCCAAAATTCAGTATCAGTGTACAGTAGGATATACAGAGGGTATGGTTCGGGTTAGGTATGTTGGGCTGATGTGCTAAGAACTGCTTTTCATTTAGTCCATAGACAAAACAACAAAACAACAAAATCATACAAACAGAAAATATATAAAGTACTTTTCTTTGAGATGAGGTAGGAAAGAAAGAACCCTAAATCAATCTTATTTAGGTTTGTAGTATACTTAGGAGTTTTTCCCATTTTTTTATTTTCATAAGATTAAATCCATTTAATTTAGTTATACCCAATTCCATTTTACAGTGATAAATTGTAATTGTTTTAATCTCTTCCCTGTTGGGGAGTCTTTTATTTTTCCAATTTCTTGCTATAAGTATTCTAGTAGATGCAAGGATATGAATTATTAAGCTTCTATAAAGATTAGTAGTTTTAGGCCAATCTAAATGTAAGAGAAAGCAGATGTGCTAAGAACTGATCAGGAAGTAGCTTTAAAAAGGGTATGCCCCATTTTATCTTGATACATTTCCAGATAAGGTGTCAGATAAGTAAAGGCATGGCTGCCTTGTCTATAGAATAGCCCAGTAGTTAGCATTAAGAGGTCAGCTTGATTACACAAGACATCATTAAGTCATGGGATGCTTGAGTCATAGAATGTGGATAGGAGTCCATGATTTAGCACTGATTAAAGGGCCATATTCACAGGGCCCATGGTCCACATCAATGTGGATTGGGCAGTAGACTTTAGGGACAAAGACATAGGACATGGGGAAGCTTGTGAGTGGGGATCGCATGCTTTGAAAGCAAGTTATGCCTGAGTCAGGTTTTACAAACACTTGTAGGCCGGGTCCCTGGTAAGTGGTAAGCAGTAGACGTATACAAATGGGCCGAAACCAAGTCAGACTAACTTTTTTTTTTGCTTTAGTCCATTTACTTTTTAGACAACAAATTTAGTTTCCTACCCTTTCAGTTTCACATTCCTATTCATGTTCTCTCACACTCTCATTCACTTCCTCACACTTTCTCTGAATGTCTCTCTACCTTCTCTGCCAATCACTTCTGTGTTCCTGTTTAATTGCCCTGCAGCTCCCCTTCTCTTGCATCTTCTTGTTCTTCTGTCTTCTGTCTTTTTTCCTTCGTCCTCTTCTCCTCATGTCTTTTCTCTTCATCCACTTCTCTGTGAAACTGGACAACCAGTGAACTTCTGCAAACGAGCAGGGACCCTGGGTACAACCTTTCCCCTTGTTCCTCCAATTTAGGGAGAATGTATGCCCAAAGGCTCCACCATTATGCAGAGGTTCACTGGGAGGCCAGAATAATGAAGACAGATTTGCTTAAAAAGAGAAGCATTCCTGCACCTCTCTTTCTCCCTGAATCTATCTGTATTATTCTCTCTGTAAGGGTGGAGCCACAAGGACAGCCTCCCCATCATTCCACAAGTCAGGGGACAGGGTGTGGCCAGAGGCTCCTCCTTTTGGGGAAGTTCACCTGAAGGCCAGGTACATAGAGAAGCAGAAAAAGAAAAAAGACACAAGGAGGAGTGGACAAAAACAGAAAAAAGAAGAATAAGATGTAGGAGAAAAGGGGGACCTCTGGGAAAGGAGACAGGAACACAGTAGCGGTCGGTAGACAAGGTAAGGAGAGACTGAGAGAGAGCACGAGAAAGTGTACAATTGAACTTGCATGCTCTTTAGGGATACACAATTGGTTTTGTGCATTAGCTTGGTGAACATATCATATAAATATAATGAAATCATATGTCCTCGAGGATGCCTTGTTTAAATGATAAGCAAAACATAATTTCAACAAAGTCTTTTGATGAATGTATTTTTTCTAGGTTGGCCTTCAAAGCCATGTTAATGTTAAGACCATGCAATATCAAATATATTAATATAGAAAAAACGTTCTATATTGTACCATATATTCATTTAAAGATTGCTGCCAGAAATAAATCTGTCAAAAGTTGCTGAATAGCAATCCGTACATAGAATGTAACGAAAAAATGAGATTAAAGGGGAAAAGGTGATACATTTTATCTGTTTTTCCATTGAAATCTACATAAGGATTGCTACTAAATTACCTGTGGTAGATTTATCTCCAGCATTGAAAGCAATAAATTATTTTGTAATTTACAGAGTAAATATGTGTGCCACTTTATCAGGACATTATCTAAGAGTATATAATCTAATGTTTCTGAACCTTTGGTAGACGTACCCCTAGGGGTATCTCTGTTATGCTTTCAGCTAATTCTTTTTTTTCCCATAAATTAATTCCGTTTGGTAAGACTGGGTTGCTGTTACGAGTACATGTACTCCTGTATAGATCCTGCGGAGGTCTCTGATGACGCCTGACGCTGATCAAACATGGCATGATCAAGAAAGCAGGGCTGCATGGGATAATCAGAGTGAAAATAAGATGAGTTTCTCCCTATTCAGAAAATGACAGTAAATTTTAAAAAAATACTTGGGAAAAATGTACAATAGATATTTAAAGAGACCCCTATAATGATATCCTCAAGAGTACCATCTATTTACAGGAAAGTTCCAAAGACCTCAAAAGAATATCTAGTCATCTAGCACTGCTCTATTGACAGCAATGTAAAAACGTAAAAATCTTAATAAAACAAAAACTATTAAAACTAAAAAATACCTAATAATCCTCCATCCAATAAATGGTTTAGTTTGTAAGTGATGTCATGGTGTCTGTACCTTGAAAATCCAATGCAAGTAAGGTATAACTGTACTCAGGGGATGCTGCTGAATATGAATCTTTTTTCTCAGCAGTGAAATCTGTTGCATGGAAAAAAGTCCTATTCACGGTTACACAAAACTTGCTTTTTTAATCCAATTTTATTTTAGGGTTAATAAGTATTGTATTATATTTATGGTTTCAAAAGAATGCCTTTCTTTTACTGAACCAAACAATATAGAGTATATCGGTACACTAAAGGGAAAATAATGGCCCAACAAACATATGGCAAACATGCTCCAGTCTTTAGGGCTCTAAATATATTATCTCATGAATAACATTGATAACAAGAAAACAAAAACTGGGCCCATTTCTTAACACATAAGACCTTTTTTAGTTCTGTATTTATTTCTGCATTCTGTGTCACATCATTCTTACAGAGATCTTGTCTGAGCTGTTAGAAATATTAGGTTTCTCCGACATGCCCAATATAGCTTCACTTCTGCTTGCAGATCTGCTAAGGTAGACAAACTCTGAATTTGCTACTCATTTCTGCTAAAGATAACCTTGTCAATTCCTTATCTGACTATTGAACCCATATGTTCAAGCTGCGGGTTACCGATTACACCTATTAATGTTGTACGTTACCTATTTCAATTTTTTTAATGCATAATGATGCAAAGATCTTGAGAATTACAATCACAATTACAATTTTTACCCCTTGTAAAAAATTAGTATAAGTGCCTTACATTTTAAGACATCTGAATTGTATTATAGAAGTAGTGAATTACATTTATTTCTTCATCGTTTGTGTTCCACAGGGTATACATCCAGTTTTATAGGAACATATAATTTCATTAGCCGATAAAAATAATTTGGCCCATCCAGTCGGCCCATTTTTTCTGATATAAAGACCCAGGTCTTAATCAGTCCTTGGTTTTGCCTGCTTAGATTCCCTCACTGTACTTTTCCATTTACCTAACACCCACTCAGTAGGGTTAATTATTTTTGTTAATTAGATTGAAGGAAATACTTAACATTTGCATTGAAGAAAGAAAAAATAGAACTAAAATTAGCCATGACATCCATCAACATAAATAAAAATTACTTTTTTCACAGAAGTAAAACACTTAACTGCATGTATTGTGTTCCCTGTCAAAATGAAAAGTACAAGCAAAGAGCAATAAACTCCTCTTCCAAGATGAAGGTGTTTTGTGTAGAATAGTCCTTGACAGACTATAACACAGCAGAGTAAGACAGACACAAATGAAGACAGGGGATAAATTGTAAATGGACCACATGTAACCTTACATCATATTTCCTAAACGTAAAAATATATATCTTACAGTCCTGGTGTATTATTCTATATTGATATCTCCTTCTAAAATTATCATGCTTTCTACCATAACATATATGGTGAATGCCTGTATATTACAATTAGTGTAAATTGTAGTATGGATTATAATATTAAAGTTCTAATAACATTTTATTTTTAGTTGTGTAAGAGTAAAATTATTTTAGGTTAGTGTATTTGTTTTAATAATGAATAATTATTTTAATAAATATGTAGAAAATTATGAATTGTAGTTGTACGAGAAAAAGCAAGGTGTATCTGTTGAATTTAAATGAGCACACCTCAAACCAGTGCCTTATTGTCACCTATACTAGGTAGGCCTTGGCCTAGGGAATCAGTCTGGAGGACAGCCACTGGGCCATTGTATTTCACAATTAGCCTCCCTTGTATACTACAGCTCTTGATGGGTAGCTGAGGAAGACCAAAACTCTCCTCTCACAAGCCCACTTATACTGTAATGACTTTGGTAGTATGTTTTAATCACGACCTACTGCAGAGAGGCTGACCCTGATTTTTTTCAAAGTCTACTAACCGACTTAATTTATGGATCATACAGCACCAGCTCGGCCTCTCTTGTTAGTGAGACTTGCCAGAGCTAGTCATTTATAGTGAGGGATTTCAAACCACTCTACCGCCAACTCATCCTTTACTGAGCAAACCCAATGTACAGTATTTACACTGGCTCTAGCATGTGAAGCCAGTGAGGAGGCTATCTAGGATGTGAGCTCATCCTCTAGGTAGCCACTGGAGAGGATATAGCTTGTTCTGGCTTGGATCTGGCTTAAATCTCTACCCATGCTGCCAAGCAGCGACAGGCATCTGGCTCAAGCCGACATTGACATGCCCAACTATTTATATATATAAAGATATTGGAGGCAATAGCAATATGTGCCTGTAAAGAGTAAATATTACTGTATATTATATCAGAGGTCTATCTGCAGCTTATTACTGTGTCACATAAACTGCTTGAGAAGAATATTGTAAACCATTAAAGAGAAATCTATTAACTGAACCATAAAACAAAAAAGAAAATAACCTCAAAATGACATTTTGTTAGGGGAAATAGTTAAATTATTTTGATTTGTGCAAAGCATGATTTTAGACAGTAACCCACAGGCTAGAAAATCAGTAGGAGGAGGAGAATGTTTCAAAAGACTGAAGTCTTTTTTGTTCAACACATTACATATTGCAAGCGGAAATGGTGCAGAACTAGACAGCAGTTTGACTTGAAAAAAGAATTTAAGATTTTATAATTTAAACTGATGGGAAAAGGGAGCCAATTTCACACACGTCAACAATTTTGCTGAATATTCCCTACTCTGGCATAAAATGCACTGAGGTAGAGATCTGTATTTGTGAAGGGCAATGCCAAGTACCAAAGGACAGCGAGAATCTGTTATCAAAAAAACACTCCATCTTCCAATAATCATGTCTTCTGGATGTCAGTCTGCTTCTTTTCTTCTCTGGTAAAGTATAATTAATGAAATGAAAATAGTGTCTCACATTCATGCCAATTTAGCCATAATGACATATGAACTAAAGATAAATCCTAAACTGGGTCTAAATGTGACCTTGGACAGGGGAGGCAGCAGGAAAACTAACCAGCTTTTAAGCACTACAATGTATCTCATTGTACATCTCTTCAATGTATGATGGAGCTAAGTCAAATGATAATCAGAATATATATATATATATATATATATATATATATAATTGCAGTGTATTTTTTTATAGTTTAATTCTATTGAGAATATTTGAAAACACAATATAGACCAGCGACTTTGGGAAATGGAAAAGGTCATTCTTCTGCTTTTTTCCACCCGAGATATGTGATTCTTGGGATAAACCTGCATAATCTGACACAGTGTAACTATAAGGATATGCAAGATGATGACAGTTGGCTGCCTGACACATTGTGTAAATCTGCTTTTCTATCAATCTGTGCAAATGGAAGAAATGTCTCAAAAGAGCTTTGAATGCCAAGACAGTTCTAGAGTACACGTACCACAGCTACACTGTTTCTTTTTTCCCCAGTCTTGTTTATTTAGAAATGTTATACGAGGAGACACAGGATGGCTATTTTCAGGTTTATTCACTATATGCAGGCAGGACATTATTCAAACCCAGTGCCTGTCTACCTCGATCTGGCTTTTCAAGAATTGAGGGAGGGGGTGATCTGTAGATTAATCAACTCAGACCTTAATCGATTAGTGCTAGTTTCTACTGTTCACTTCTCCACCTCTGGTACTACCAGGTCCAGTAAATATGTTATGTTTTATATATAATAGAGTTTATTGATGCCTCTATTCTATTTATATTGTATACATGACAAATTTTGTTTTACGGTTATTCATAGTTTCCTATCTTGCCTCATACCCCTATAAAAAGGTTTTTTTGGCACTGCTGTTTCAGAATGCTTGCATGCTGCATGATTAATGGTTTATGTAGCAGTATCACCTACTGTTTTGCCATCAATAACTTCAATTTATTAAAGTTACATGGCACTAATAACTTTTAGTTTCTCAATCAAAGTCAGTTTTTGGAAAGATTTGGATCAAAAGAAGGCGTTCTGGTAAAAGAACTGGTAAATATAACTAGTTTGTACCTACTCTAAACTTATCCTATCCAACCAGATCAAACTACTCCTTCATACCATGGTAACTACACAATTTGGATGTGTAATAAATAATTATTGTGTCTTCAATCATTAAGCGCCACTTCAGCCATCTGTTCGGTATACTGACTGTTAAAACGTTGTGGATTGTTATGTTTTCAGGAACTCCGTGTCCTAAAAACAAAGCTTGCGTTTACTCTCTTAGTTAGCCACTAAAGGTATAATTTTTTTCCACACTTATGTGATTTATTACTTAAGTACCTTAAATCTTGTGCACTTGACTGGCTCATAGTGTGCCATTCTTCCCATTTTAAAATATGATATATATATATATATATATATATATATATTATTTGGGCTCTGATGAGATATTAACAGTAAAGGTAAGCATTTTCTATCCATGTCTAGAGAGAGGCTCACCCTTACCAAGCATTGGGGTATTAGATTAAAAAACATTTAAATGTTGGCCATACACATCATAGCAGTGAAACAACGCACCACAGCTGAAAAGGCATGATGTCACTCCTTGACTTTAATTACAGCATTGCACCCAACACACCCGCCATACACCGCTCCCTTCACCTTGTGACTGTGTAACCTTGCCAGAAAAGCTCATTGTATATTCATAACAGCATTAATGAGCAAATAAAATATGCATAGCCAAGCTTATCTATGCAAATGCAGGGTAGAAACCCACCTCAGTATGCATGGACATGTGAAGATCTGACAAACCTACTTACAGTGCGATAAATACCCCCATTACATACTTCATAAAAGTCATTGCTGCGTGTGCTGCTGAGTAACATTTAAATATAACATATTTCACGTTTTCAGTGACAGGACAGTTTGAGCCTGTCAGCCACAATATGTTTAACCTTTTATATTAAAGTAAGGGGTTTCCAGAGCCATAAGATAATTACCCTTCCACTGCTATCATGCCAAATAAATGATATTTACCTTTTTGAGACAGTTCTACCAAATGGGGAATGGTTTGCAAGATAACAAAATATCAGGAAAGGTTAATTTCAGGCTAATAAGATTATTTCAGTGGTAAAATATTAGAACAAATGCTCGAAGTCTAGAACTAGAGGGTCAGAGGTTTAGATGCAATGTAAGGACGTTTTACTTTACTAAGAGGGTGGTAGATAAATGGAACAGCCTCCCATCAGACTAATAGAGGCTCTGGTTGAACCTCTACAAGTATATCTATATACTGTACATATGAAATATGCTCATTTGGAGTTTGTTACTATCCATTTGACTTATTATTGTTTTGAAATAAATTTTCAAGGGCGAAATGTTGGGACAAGAGGCCACAGGCTAAATCTGTTTTATTTTACCGGCAAGGAGGTAGATAAGTGGAACAGCCTCCCATCAGAAGTCTGTAGAGCCTCATACAATGAGGGAATTTAAACATGCATGGGACAGGCATAAAACTCTAGTGGCATCATAAAAGTGCTGCTTTAACAGGAATATGACCTCACGACTAGGCACACGGAGTGGAATACGGACCAATACTTAGATTTAAAATACAATAAAAGTCATAAAACGGCATATCACATAACAATGTATAGAAACAAATTGAAGTTAGAAAGAGAGCTCGTACACGAGTGTCTATGAAATGCCTCTACAGCTATTTTCTTCAGGATGTTTCTAGTCTTCCTGTGGACAGCCACTCCAGGAGAAAGGCAGAAAGGTCATGTCTTTCCCAAATGCCTCTTCAGCTTATCATATTCATCCGTCCGCCCTATTCTTGAACTTTAAACAATACTTTTGCTAAATATCAATAAGGGCCGATATTTAAATATAAAGAATTAACATTTACAAAGCCCCAAAATATATATGTGTACAATACAGAAGAAGAGAATTGACAAAAATCATAAAAACACAGCAAGAGCAAATGAAATCATATACTTTGGAAACAATTACATGATAATTCATTTTATATAATTGAAAATTCTCTTCTGTGACAAATGTCTTTACTAGGCATAATACTTTCAATTGTGTTGCCTAATTAAATTATATCTATTACATGAATTATTTGCTTAGCAGTAACAAATACAGAGATATAGATTGCAATTCCTCCCTGAGAACACCCTAGAAAAGTCTAAGGAAAAGATGCAGAAACCTGGCTGCAGATAGTGTATGTTATAAGGAAAAAATATATATGCTTGAACACAGAGATGTTAAGTATCACATAATTCAAAATGACAATTGTAAGCTTTTGCTAATGTGCCGGCAGCCCATTTTACCATGTCTGTGCACACAGAGCCCGGAATCACAGCAAACTGCGGATTCCTGACTTTCAAGGGATATTTTATAGCCGTGCGTAACACCACGCATCTATCTTCAAGAAATAACAGTCGGTGAATATACACAATGGTGCAGCACCCTGTGTTTCTTTTAATTAAAGACTATAAAACTACAAGAACTCTACCACTGTGTGTGGTATCGTATCTCATATTTAAAACCAGATATTAAATAATTTTAACTACATACAGTATGAATGAAATACATTGTACATGTATCACCAGGCTTAAAATAATTATGTGTGCTCACGTGCCTATTTAACATAAAAAAAAATACACATATGACACATGTATATTGGTATAAATATGAAATAAGAACCATTGTAAAAATAAGCAGAGACAGGGATGTCCCCAAGATCAGAGAAAGTAAAAAGTCATTTATGGGCATTGCTATTGTCATATCTCTCTGTAGCTCCCATAATTCCACCACTGCAGAAAATATCTCCCCCCACCATTGAAATACTTATTCAGCTTGGGGTGTCTGGGTGCCAGTTGCTAGTGTTCTACAGCAAGAGATCGCATGGATATCTTTGTCTTACCTGGGCCTTTGTGTGGTTGCAAAGTTTACCAGAATACTCAAACTCAAATGCCAGGTCTCTAATAGCATGGACCTTCAAGGAGACATTACTGCCACCAGATCTGGTCCACCAGTGTGTGGCTGCCCACTGAATCCCTTCAGCCTCACTCTCCAAAAGTATAAAAATATAATAAACAACCATGAGTATCCAATAAACAGTCACACATAATTTATTTGGCAGCCACTGGCCTAAAAGTACCAGGGTCACTTACTCATCTGCAGACCACCCCTGATAGGAACCATCTAAATGTTTCTGTGGAGTACTCCATAATTGGTATGCTGCACCAGAATTGGTCCATTTTGACTTAACAGACCTAATGTTATCTACATTGGTACAGACTACAAAACTGAGCCTTTCTGGTCATCAAAATATCCCGGCAGTTGATAAATAATGTTAAGCAGCCATGCTGAAGGTAATATATTGGGAGGCCTGGTAATGTGAAAGTATGCACAGCATTCACTAGAGGAAGTAAACAAGGCCCCTTAAATACCTAGCTTTAATCTACCACCTCCTTTCTATGAATAGCGTTTCTCAATGCAATCAAATCAATATTTGTTTTAACAAATGTTATAAGCCAGAGTTTCAACGGACAAAGTTTAAATATAGCTCATAATCATATAAGTGGAAACTGCTTATGTATTGAGAAATATATTGGACACAGTTTGAGATACAAATTAGTCTTGACTCTTGAGAATCGTTTTATTCTAAGAATGACGATTTTCAACAATTGGTGTCCACAAAGTGACATTTTAGATAATTATTCAAAACACTCAATAAAATGTGGAAGAAATTGTGTCATTTCAAAATTCAGGTACATAAAAAAAAGCCAACATGAAATATTTGAGTACTCCCACTCAATCTTCACAAAAAAAATCCTAAACTTCCCCAATTACATACTAAAATGTTATATTCTGAGCAATGTGTATTTTTTGTTAAAATGTGGCTAGCTAAATAAAAAAGGTCTGTTATGACTATATTGTAATGATCAACATCCTGGTGAGATTCGAAATTATATTTCACTCTGTTTTTACTCCCACTCTGCACATCATTCATTGCTCAAACTGTATTTTTCATTTTCAGTTTCTTTCCAAAATAAATATGTGAATTATTTTTTTCCTAACCAAGAAATCATACTTTGATTACTCATCAATAATTTACAGTGAGTCATATCATGTATGCATGAGTGTGTTAACTAATGGATTGGACAGCAGTGCATAAGACATGAAATATAATATTAAATCCTTTTTACGGATGTTATCTTGCACATAGTAAAAATGGGTTTCAAGAAATGTAAGACAGATGATCTAATAACAGTTAGCAGCTTTCTGAACATTTGCATAGATTAGTAGTCCTTGAACTTTTTTCTCCTGGGATCCAGTGTCATAATACTACTTATAGGGGAGGGCAGTTTTGACCCATGGGGCAAGTCCAACCAAGTAACCTCTAATACTGTGGCAGTATTCACATAGAATGAGAAGGATTAATCTCATCCTTTAATTAGTTTAATACTAATCTGTAACAGAAATTACAGTGTTAAATGCTGTTGTAGGGTGCTCAGTAAAGTTAGGGCAGCGTGAAGGCTCTTGTGCGAACCAATGATGGGCACCTCACAACCCAGCCCTGGGCCTTGACCCCATGTAACAGGAACACAATCAGAAAACATATATCACATTTCCATTTAAACTTTGTTTTGGTTGGATTGCGTCCTTTCCTGGATCCTTTGTCAACCGTTGCAGTAATTTATATCACAGGCAAAGGATCTCTCCAGCCAGGACAAAAATTATTAATCTAATCTATTAAAATCATTTAAAATGTATTATGTATCTTAACCTTATCATATAGTCACTATATTGATAGCTGTACCAAATTTATGAGAGAGTTTAAACCTAGTTTATTGTGTTATTACAGTCCTATGAAGTTAAGTGGTGCCTATTGTTATGTTGTAAATTGTAACAGTGCTGCAAAGTATGTATGCCTAAAATAATAGTATTAATAGCATACAAATGAAGGGGAAAACAATAGGGGTGATAACTGGCAGATCCAAGTGGGCAGCTCAAACATATAAACCATGATTACAGCAATCCCCAAAAAATTACATCCATTACACAGGCCTGTCAAGCAGAGCAGATATGCTATCGGGGTATAAATGTTCCCTAAAGTATTTGGCATTACAACCTGGTGGCTGTAAGTGGAATTGCAAGTAAAAAATGTGCAAAACAAAAAACAAAACATGGCCCAAGATGAAATCAGAGATGCACAGAGAGGACTCCCTCATCAGTTTCCCACTAACATAAAAATGTCATACATAATGATTTGTGAAATAAAGCCAAATTTTAAAAACATGCAAACACCGTAAAGCTATACAAACCTTATGCACACAAATATTGCTAAACAAATGCTGTATGAGTTCTCAATGTATCATAATTACTACATTTTATCCTTTGAACATATTTCCAGGCAAAAACAATTTCTCAGTTTAGATGCAAATATAAACACCCATTAATCATCGAATTGTTTTAATGCAAATTATTTCCCAACACAGAATTACAATAAGCAATAAATAAAAAGGTTTCCCTGGTAGAAGCAGCTGCATATAGTTTTTTTTCTTCGTTTGTGATTTGAATAATCTCGGTATGACCTACAGCATGGGACCTTATAGCAATGTCTTTGTAGTCAGTTATATTGTTGACACTTTTGAAGAAGGTATCAACTACCCCTCTGTGTTACAATGTACTATTCAGCATATTTTGGCAGAAGATGTAAAAATACAAACATATAATCACAGCACAGCTGCAACATGTGCCTTGATGTTGAAACAAAAGGCACCAAAATGTAACTGCTCCATATAACAGCTGAAGCATGGCAGGTACACCCTACAGGAAAAGAGGACATTCAAGGGTTTGAAATGCAAATAACCTGCTGGAGGGATGGAGCTATAATAAATTATGGCAAATGACCAGGTATTCCCCAACCGAGTTATGGTCTTAAATGAAAGTAAACAAAATCAGTCCTTGACAATCTGAGTGATGATAATTACAGGATATTGTATTGATTCAGATTTGGCTTTGAAAAAAGATTTGGCAATAGGAACAGCTGTATTTGTTTTACAATGGCATGTATTATTCCACAGAAAGCGGAGCAGCCAAAGACCATGCATCTTATTTCTTGGAGTCCAAGAAGTAAAATTGCTTACAAGAATGTGATTAGGCGAACGTTAGCGAGAGAAAGGGAACAACTGTGTCTTCTGAATTGCATTGTGTAGCTGGATGTTATTGGAATAGTTTGTTAAAGGGCTTTAACTAACACCTGTAATGCATATGCTAACTTTTTACTTTTTAAAGTCTTAGTAAAAAGTGAATGGAAAACCATGTCTTTTCAGCAATTTTCAGCAAAAAAATAAGTAAAATGCTTAAAAAAAAAACACTGCTCTGGTACCGTTTACTTGATGTCAATTGTAAAACAGTTCTGGGTAGCAGCTTACCAGGGAAACAGGGCATGTTTGCCCTTGCATCTTGGTTTAATAATGCACACAACTATGCCACATCCATGCCATTAGACATTAACATGCAGTCTTCCTAGACAGTAACAAATATTTTTGTACAATAACATTCATGTGTGATTGAAAATGTGTCAAAATATTTTTAGAATTACGTATTTTTGTGTACGCTTATTACGAAGGCACACCCACACATATAACATGCACACATTTCACACATTCATATTCTTTTAAGAGCCATGAATTGGTGAATATCTCTGGAAATCATTTTTTATTAGTCTACGCATATTCGTTCTAATGTATATGCAGAATTGATGGATCAAGTGGAACGATTATCTGTATTAAATACTTACACCAAGATATGGGCACACATACCATGACCTACATCTGATTTTGTCAAAGTCCAGTTTACTGAACCAATGGCATACAATCCATAGGGATCCACATAGGGATCCCACTCAGTAGTTGACCATCTGCAATCACCAATGGGACACTAGCTTGTAAATGGCATTTATTCACTAAAGGGAGAGTTTGCAGAAGAGTTGTGTTTCAGGCATCCTGACTTCTGCAGCATGTGGAACTGGCCCTGTATAATGTATAGTTCCATGAGCCCGATTTTTCCGGAATCTGATTACCATTGAATTATATATTAGGCAGGGTCAGCTCAGCCGTTCTTGCCAGTGGTGGCCCTTCAAAATGAATAATACATTGAGGGGGTTGACGTCATCTGCAAACTCTTCTTTGACTGAATAAACTCCATTATGTATCAAAGAAGCAGCCTTAATCAGGTTGAATTCATTTCTATATGTCTAAGGGAGAGTGAGCACAATGTAACACTATTTTGCCTTACTTTTGATAACAATGTAACATATTTCTGTGTTTCTTAGCCATAGCAATGTAATGAAATTGCAAACAACAAAGAAACATTGTTTCGCATGACGCAATGTTTTTATGGGCAATTTTCTGCAATAAAAAAGGGTTGGCAATATTCGTTCTATAAACACAGTTGGGTGTTCAGTAGACAAGGCCCCTGCTCTACAATGCAGGGAAATGCAGGAAACAGCTGGGGATAAATGTCTGGTAAAGGAGTAGAGACACACACACTGCTTCAGAAAATAAGCGACAGGGTTCAGGAGCCGTGCAAGGAATGCAGGTAGGTATTTAGGACCAGTTCCATGAAATGCATTCGGACACAGTAAAGCACGCGTATGTTGATTATTATTTTTAAAGATATGATTTCGGAGCAATCACTGTCTGTCAGATTATTTTCTAATAATGCCTTGGTGGTGTCCATTGAAAGATTTGACAGAAGTTCTGGGTCTGAAATAGCAAGCATTGAGAAATTTTCATTTTATTGAAGGATAGTGCTTGAGGCGCCGTCAGACTATCAAAAAAACCTTATATATACGTGAAATGAATGGCGGCTTTAGTAGCTACGCGTTTAAAGATAAAGTGAGGAGAAGGTATGGATGAACACTTTCTGATTGAAACAATGCAATTAGGATTGTGTCATTTGTGTTTGATATACAGTTAGGATCTGCAATATAACCCAAAACGTTCTGTTCTTATCTTACTGGGACAGAGTTTGGCCCACTATAAATATGCAAGTGGACCAAAGGCTAGTTTTTGCTAAAAGTGAGTTAGCGTTAGAAATAATTACACCCAAACATTTTTAGACATTATTTTGTTATAATGCACGGAATTAAACGTATTCAATATGTGTGCAGGATTTTCTAAAAGAAAACAAAACTGTAAAGATGTTGATGTCGGCACACTAGCTAATGGGTTCCCAGTAGTTGCGCACACATCTGCATGGTTGTATATGTGCTTTTCCACCATGCTTACTGACCAGGTTCATTCACTAAACTAGCAAGCTCAGGAGGTAAAGTAATTACGCAGCCTATTAAAACACTGATGTTATTGTCAGAGAAATGGTGAAGCAAATATGGTTTAAATCACTAAAGAAAACAAATGTGCATGGATGCGAGTGAAGTAAGCTAAAATGTGTACTTAACAATAATGGTCGAGTAGTTCCGAGCATATTACACTATTCCCCATCAAATAATAGCCAACAATGTACCCCATTTAAACACAAGCCTTTTCTGCTTTTCTACCCCCTTTCATAATTTTCAAGCTGCATTCATGAAACCCACTGGTCATTTCACAGGTTTTACTTTTTGAGATCTCAATAACATGGTACCTCTCCTCAGTCCTTACAAACTTTACCTATGTGCCTCTTACCCACCCCCGGACATGGGATCTATCCAAGTAAGATGAAGTTTGCGCTATAGCTGAACATTTCAGTTCACTGATATCACCATACATTATGAAGCTTCTCCTACAAGTAGGACTGAGGTGGTCTTATAATATATAATGAAGTGATGCGAGTATTAAGAAAGCACCCAACATTATTTATGCATTATGCAGGGCCATATCTAACCTAATTCCAAGAAAAGAAAAACACACTGAAGTGTTCCCTTGATATTACATAGTAATTATTTAACTGTAGACAACTGTAGAGATTAAGTATTTAACTATCCTGCAAATGTCCTTTTTAGTGAAACGATGCCATAGCCCTTCACCAATTCCACAGCATACTCTTCACTATTCAAACTAAGACATGTGGGGGGGGGGAAACTAAATCATGTTAAAAAATGGCAGGGGAGTAACACAGTGTTACAAAGAAACAATGGCTGTAATATGTTACTTCTCTGCCACACACTGCTGTAAATTTCCTTAGTCCACTGACAATTGTTGTAAAACTTAAGTATTATTGGTATTTCCAATTTCAAAATGAGCACAGATTTTGCAATTTTATAGACTGTAAAAATGATCATTTGTGCGTAGCGGGCAGCGCACAGGCAACTTGTTTTTCAATAAGAATGAATTACTTTACAGAAAGTCTCACGGGATTCTCACGCTCAGAATAATGCACACAGATTCTCAGAGAAAGAGAGGTGCAGAAACGTTTAACATGGTTATCGCAAAAGCAGGCTTTTTCACCTGCTCGAGCAGTACCTGCCATAAAAAACATTAATGAGCACCAAAGTGGGCAAAAACATGAATGCGTTTGTCCTGCAAGAATTTAATAGTTGCACTAAACAGGCTGTATACAGGCCACAATATTTGGATAGCACTGCTAGCATGCACGCATGTCAATTGAATGTCAACATTCATTTATATTTTTTTCAGACAAGGATACATTGAAAGCCTGGCATGTTTGTTGGCCTTGAAGACCGTGAAGTTGTGTAGCCGTGTATTAAACTTATCGTACAATTAGATGTAGCTGCCATCCGTGTGATATATATGGGGCTGAATTTGGTCCAACTGAGTCATACAATGGTGTTATTAGAGGCCAGGATAATGTAGGGGAGAGTCGGGAGAAAGAAGAAAGAGAAGAACAAGAAGCAGAGAAGAACAAGAAGAAGAGCTGCAGAGAAGAAGATGGAGAAGTGGAGACACAGAAGTGTTGTTGGAGAAGCTAGGAAGACATTAAGCGAGAGAGAAAGTGAGGGAGGGAGCGTGAGTGACAATGAATCCTGTTCCCGAATCGAAAAAGGCTTCCAAATTTCTTCCAAATCAAAAGGGCGGAAAATTATTTATGTATGAAAACAGGCCACAACATTTGGATATCGCTGTTTACATGCACGCATGTCAAGTATTAATACTTGTTTTCAAACAAGAAAACCCTGGCACGTTTCTGGGCCTTGAAGACTGGAGTTATGCAGCCAGGCATTAGGCAAAGAATTCCAACTCATTTCCTATTGTACAAATTCATGCTATCCATGTGCTAAAGGGGGCTGAATTTGGTCCAACTGAGTGGCAAATATGACATCATACAATGATGTTATTATTACTATTATTTTTAATAAATGTATTTAACAGACTCAATTACATGCTGGCTTTGGCCTTTAAAATTGCCTTTGGTGTTGCTCATTTCCTGCAGTTTCCTTATTATTGTTGTACTCATACCCCTCAAAGTCATTTCACTGTATACCTTTTTAAAAAATGAATTTAATGAGTCTGAGACACATATCCTACCCCCATTTTTACAATGCTATTCTTTCTGTGGTAAGCAATTATATAAATCACTTCCACTTATTCTGATTTCAATGCATGTGTTCCGAAATAATACTCATTAAAGATTTTGTCGTTAACAATACTTCATTTAAGGTATATATTTTATGCATAATCCTGTTAGACGTTTCATGAGCCTATTATCAAATGAGCTTATATTTTAGATAGGTGAGTATCAAATGAAGCCCTATCTGCGCATACTTATCTTCTTCCTCGTGACAGGGGTACATTCAGTGCACTTCTCTTTATATAGATCAGCCTGTGGGCACACAATGCAAAGGTCCATTTTTTTCCTTGGTAAGGGAAATGTAGTCTTGGGCATTTGCTGTATATTTTTCAGGTATTCTGTGCCCCCTACCAGTTTGAACTTTGGGAGATCGCAACAGTTGGCAATCCAGCATTGGATACTCCAATACTTTGTAAGCAGCTAGAAAGCTAAATATTATTAGCAAGAAACGCTCCTCTTCACCTGCAGATCTACAGTATTTTTTGCTCTTGGAGTACTTCCGTGAAAATGGGCAGAACACCCATCCACGCCATGGGGCCAACCTGTCTCCTCTTCCTCCAATTGAGAGAGAGGGTGTGCGTGTAGGATCAGCCCTGTGCAGGGGAGAGTTGGGACACGTGGTGATCGAGGAGAAGAAGGAGAAGTGGGGAAGAAGGAAGAGAGGAGCTTCAGAGAAGGAAATGGAGACACAGAAGCGGTTTGTGGGAGAAGGTAGAGAGAGAGAGTGAGAGTGACAATGAATTCCATTTCTCAAAAAAGCCCCCCACATTTCATCCTAACCAAAAGGGGGTAAAACTAAATTCATTGCTAAAACAAAAAAATTGTCCGTATCATTTTTGGTCCATGTGCACAGGTATTTTTCGGGGGGTTCCATTTATCCTTAAGACATACAGGTATTGCAATACCCTGGCTTGGTTGTGAGTACAAATAGGTTTTGTATTACATACCTGATCAAGTGAAACCCCTGATGTTCCAAAAAGCATTTAAACTAGGAGGCTATATACTGTAAATGGCCATAATCTTATATTAACAGTGGATTCTACAAACACATACAGAAAGTCCACAAACAGTTGGACTGGAGAAATATGTTACATACAGTATTATCAAAACACCATTGTCTAAGTGAATTTTAAAATCCTGATTGTAATTCATATATCAGTGATTTGACTTGAAGTAAGTTGGGTTTAGTGCATATAGCACCAATGAACCGACATGCTGTGTAGAGAGTGATAAAATCAAACTATATATCTCTCTCTTCAGCGCTCAGTATTTAACAATAACTACAAAGCTGCAAAGCTCAATAAGCTCTTTCTTCCTTGTGTATTTTAATGAACAAACAGCTGCACAATAATGTGACTCAATGAGCCATTTCTAATTAAGCAATGCTGTAACAAAGACAGTCATACAGAATGACAGGCTTCTATCAGCGGTGTTGCTCAATATAAGATTGTAGGCTTTTACAGTAGAAAGCTAGCTGCCATTTGTCTTCAATCCACCATTCCGCCATTGTACCTGCTTTACTATGATATATTTCATTTGTACGATCATCTATTCACTTTTAACATGTTACAAGGAAAATATAACATAAAATATGTTTAGTAGATATGACCAGACATCTTTAATGTGTTTGTTGTGCATTGCCTAGCAAACTGATTAATACTGTAAAATAGCTAGTCTACTTTTAAGTGTTACTTCCCTAATCCCTTCACCTATGTTGTGTATTTGCCATTGTTGATTGTGTAAAGAGATTAGTCTGGTGCGGATGTTGTCTGCATAATCCCATACCATTGTGCTATCTGTTAATTAAGTTAATCATGTCCTGTTTCCTGTGTTTAACATTTTCTCCTCTATGTCCAGTCCCAATAAAGTGTTTTCTCTTGCATCCATGTTTTCTCGTTACAAATACGTATGGATTGAGGTATATACCGTATATCCATACACACATGCATATAATGGCTAGCTATGGGGCTGGCTGAGCATAAAGAGAATGCAACTTGATTGCTTGGCTTGGCTTAAGGTGCCGTTCCATTTAAACAAAACAGTAGCTGAGCTCTTTACTGTGTTGTTTAAAGAACCCTTTTAAAAAGCTTTATTTCAATTTATATCTATCAGTGTGTGTTATTGTGCCATGTGATAATTAAGCATCCCCTTAGGAATTAGGAATCAGGAAAAATCTGACATGATGAAATAAATATTTATGTTAAGTGTTTGGACTTTGAGTAGTACTGTGGATTATGCTTCTAATGTACAGCATTTGAACAGTATGCAGTGTCTTGCATTCTAGATTTATGAATAGATCCTTTTTTGTGTGGAAGATCTTTTAAAGTCAGAGAGATAAGTGCTGTACTGAGCAGAATACACTACAGGCTCTTCTGCACTGGAGGGATTAAAATAAGCATAGAAAATTGCTCGAAATTGAAAACAGAATCATTACTGTAATAGGTGGTGCAATTATATATGGTGGAAAAACAACTGAAATAAACCATGCAGTTGCTATCACAATAATCTATGCACAATTCAATTTTTAATTAGGTCACAAGTAAGAAAAGTGACAAGAGAAAGCTGATGTAAGCAGTGTGAGAGATGAATGCAATTATCTACAACTTTTCTCCGCCATCATCTTTCAATCACTATACGCATTGAAATATTTATTGAAATTCTACTATTCTTTCTGTGCAAGTGGTATGAGTGGTATTCAATGGGTTAATCTTAAAACATTGTGGTGATGTTAAAAATGTATTAAGAATCCACGGTTAACCTCTTATATGCTACAGACACTGCATTTTGCTATGCTACACACTGCTGGAGGTATGTTTAAAAGGAAAGTGGCCCATAGCATTAAATTACCCCTGCAAATGGTGTTAACCCTTGATGTGCCTGGGATGGCTAGCCGATATATATCAGCTACAACTAACTGTGGTACTATAATATTTATTGGTTAGGTTGTGTTTTGTCATTTGGTGTCATAGCCATGGTAGCACCTTTATCAGTATTATGCAGCTCTTCAATGTAGCAGATAACTAATTCACAAACAGTATGGAACTAGCATTAACACACTTCTATTTTAACCAGCTTACTACTAATGCATTACAAATTCATATTTATTCATTTGCACTTTTTGGGTCCTAAAAAGGCCAACAGGAACTCTTTTTATCCAGCCCATCTGAATTCAGAATTCGGTAACAAGATGCCACTATATGCTTTAAAACATTTCTTTAAAACATTTCTGTACCAGTCTCTTGTACACACATCCATTTTTTATTATTTAAAAACAAACAGAAACCTATGCTAAACACTGCTCTATACTAATGGTCGTGGATATGATCCTAGGAAATGGCATTGTTGAACCATTGTTCCATTATTTATCACAATCCTAAAAGCATAGAGATGCACTTTAGTATAGTGTTAGGTGAGCTATGGCTATCTCTGAACAATGACCAGTTCAAACATATGCAAAAGAGCCATTGGCAAAATATTTGGACTAGGATTAACTGTAGTTGCTATAAATGTTAATGTTGAAACTAAAATTGCCAAAAACCCAGTTTATTGGGACAATTATTTGTTAATCAATAATGCTTTACATTCCTTATTACTAAAAAAGTTATTTATCTCTTATTACTACTAAAACAGGAGCCACCCACACTTTTACATCCCTGTACTTCATTGCTGGTTTTTATTTTCAAACAACCCATTGCTAATAATTCCATAGGAGGAAAATAACACAGTTTTAATATACTTGGTAAAACTGAGTGACGCCAATAGATCCTCTATGATGTTTTACTACTAACAAAGGATGCTTAAAATTCATTTACAGGCTAAAAACAAGGGTGGGTAAAGTTTGCCCTGCTCCCCATAGCAAAGCACCCATCTCACACTACAGTATAATGCAAGTTACTCAATCTGAAATGCCACAAGACACATATACAATATACATCATATCTGCTCAATGGTAAATTAACACAAATAAAACATTGTGGGACCTGCCACGTGTACACATAATACAAAAGCTTTCAATGTAATTCTAAATAATTCATTTGATCTCTATATATCTTAATTAAACCCCCCATTACAAAATGGTCTCCCAGATCAATATGAAATGAAAGCTCTGAAGATACCCAAGTCAGGACTAGTCTGTGATCCACCGAGAAGGCTTGAGTATGCAGGTGCAGTCTTCACCTATTCCCATCAAAATGCAGCAGATCCAGGCTCCTTTAGTTTAGGACCTTATCCATTAAAAACAGCCACTAGGTCTCTTAATTAATTTCTGTCCCCTGAACTCCATCTGCTCCATTCTCGCATCCTGCAGGAGGTCAGCCCTGTTCCAGCACTAATTGCTCTTCCTGACGTGTTCCTGAATACTCAAATGTGTTCTGTATACAGAACACCTGGAATCAGGAGATCTTAATCAGACATTATAAATATAATATCTACCATATAAAGTAAAATAAACAAATCCTATATTATGGACCTGCATAGGATTTGATCACTTAGACAAGTCACAGCGATCTGCTTTAACTTTTAGCCTGTGATCATCATACTTTTTTTGCATCC
The DNA here is from genome assembly GCF_027358695.1 of Spea bombifrons. Taxonomy (NCBI): domain Eukaryota; kingdom Metazoa; phylum Chordata; class Amphibia; order Anura; family Pelobatidae; genus Spea; species Spea bombifrons. Next base: position 49,414,207 of record NC_071090.1, on the reverse strand, counting down.
AGCTCCACAGAGCAAATGATTTGAATTCTCTCATAAAGGAAATAAATAACACCGTAGTTTGACAAAGAGCAGCCAATTTGCCTTGTATTTAAATACAGGATTAGATACAGGATAAGACTGACCTACCTGCCTCCAGATTGTCAGCTTCAGTGGCTGTTTAGGTCCAGGGTGCTGAAAGGGATTCTCATCAATGTAGCATAGTGAAACCACTATATGTCTTACGATCCATACACAGGCTGTACAATCTTCTGAGATTTTAGATTAAAAAAAATGAATTTTGGGGAGAAGTAACTGAAATCTATGATCTCACTTTTTATTGTTATTCTTTTTAACACATCAGAGCTCTGCAGCTAAAATATTAGCCCTGTTGGGTTGCACCTGGACAGCCCACACTGCACTCGCACACGTGCAATTCAAGAAAATATCCAGATCAAGTCCTACCCTTGCAATCTCCTTTTCATTATTTCAGCCGACAATTGATGGGTTCTGTTCAATCATTTAGGCGTTGTTTATACTTTCTTTCTCTGGGGAAAGATAATTAAAGGAAATGGAGCCTCCACCTGCAGCAAATCATGTTGTAATCCCAGCTCTGAGAGTTTAGACAGATGGACGATCTCCTTGTCTAGCTGTCTCTATAAAAGGTAGGTGTGGGCATCCCAGGGAGTATAATCTAAAAAAAAAAAGTAATCTATGGAACTGAAATCCACATAAAAATGCTGAATTTTAAGATCCGCCACCTGCACCCTCACTGATAGAGGGATCCTATCTTGGTAGATGCAGTGTTCTCCTCCTGTTCTCCTCATGGGCTCTCAGCTTTTCTCTTACTGCTAGAATTTCAGAGAGACTCCGAAGAACTGTAACCCTCAGGAACAACTGTGGGTGGAACTGCGTGTCTATGCATGTTCAGTACTGCGGACAGGTCCAGCATATATAAAAAGATGGGAGGGGGTGAGGAGCAGTCCCAAAATGAGTTGTAAAAAAATGCACTTTTAGGGATTTGATAAGAGGATTTTACAGATTCACAGATTTTAAACAAATGTTCAATCAGCCTGATACGTCTGCCACTGCACCAATAAATAGTACATTCTGCAACCTGTGCATTTATCACTTTTCTTTTGATGAATGTCATATTTAGTCACGTACAGATTCTTGTTAAGCCCTGATGTAGACAATGAATCTTTGATAACAATTTACAGATTATGTTCCCCTATCAATGGATGCTGAATATGGTGCCTTAATAGTATAGAGCAGTTATTTTGCAAAAGTATGAAAGGGATTGAACTGCCCTAAACCGTGTACTCTGTCTCCCTCTAGAGGCCAATACATAATTCTACATACGAGATTTCACTATTGGATGATGACTTTTGATTTAGTTTATAATTTAAAACATTCTACCTGGCATTAAATGTGTTTGTTTATTGGACACATTTATTTGTTTTTATTTAATTAGTCCCTACACCGTCTTATTTGTTCGTTTTTAAAATAGTGGAATAAAAATTCCAATGTTTTTCTATGGCACACTAACAGAAGTGATCACAGGGGTTGGAAAAGACTGCCCTATTTAACATGTATACAAATGTATCAAAGGGTTTGGGAATCACTGGTCTATTGTACATATCACAAGGTTGTGGAAAGAGTTAGGAATCAATGATACATTTTGTATAAACAAACGTGTGTCACAGGGTTTGGGATTAATACACATACAAAAGGGTATCATGGGAGCTGAGAATCACTGTTCCAACTTCTCATTATACATACCCAAGTGTGCAATATGGGATAGGAATCACTGCTCTGGAAAAGCACTTGGCTAGACATTCGTGCTCACACAAACACAATTTAACATCCGTGCTCTCACACACACACACAATTACACACCCATGGTCACACAAACAATTACACTTCCATGCTCACACATACACACAATTACACATCCATGCTCACACATATTCACAATTACACATGCATGCTCACACACACGCACAATGACACCTGCATGTTCACACACAAAATTACACATGCTCACACACACACAATCACACATGCTCACACACACAATTAGACATCCATGCTAACAATCATACATACAGTGAAGGAAAATATTATTTGATCCCCTGCTGATTTTGCACATTTGCCCACTGACAAGGACATGATCAGTCTATATATTTAATAGTAGGTTTATTTGTACAGTGAGATACAGAATAACAACAAAAAATCCAGAATAAAACATTTCAAATAAATTATAAATTGATTTGCATTTTACTCAGTGAAATAAGTATTTGATCCCCTATCAATCAGTAAGATGTCTGGCTCCCAGGAGTCTTATATACAGGTAACGAGCTGAGATTATGAGCACTCTCTTAAAAGGAGTGCTCCTAATCTCAGTTTGTTACCTGTATAAAAGACATCAGTCCACAGAAGCAATCAATCAATCAATCAATCAGATTCCAAACTCTCCACCATGGCCAAGACCAAAGAGCTGTCCATGGATGTCAGGGACAAGACTGTAGACCTACACAAGGCTGGAATGGGCTACAAGACAAAGCAGCTTGGTGAGAAGGTGACAACAGTTGGTGCGATTGTTCGCAAATGGAAGAAGCACAAAAAAATTGTCAATCTCCCTCGGTCTGGGTCTCCATGCAAGATCTCGCCTCGTGGAGTTTCAATGATCATGAGAACGGTGAGGAATCAGCCCAGAACTACACGGGAGGATCCTGTCAATGATCTCAAGGCAGCTGGGACCATAGTCACAAGAAAGCAATTGGTAACACACTACGCCGTGAAGGACTGAAATCCTGCAGCACCCGCAAGGTCCCCCTGCTCAAGAAAGCACATGTACAGGCTCATCTGAAGTTTGCCAATGAACACCTGAATGATTCAGAGGAGAACTGTGTGAAAGTGTTGTGGTCAGATGAGTCCAAAATCGAGCTATTTGGCATTGCCGTGTTTGGAGGAGGAGGAATGTTGCCTATGACCCCAAGAACACCATCCCTGTCACGTTCGCTAGCACCAAGGGCACTCACCGCAGGAGTTCTTCTGCACAGAGAACCACCAGGTAACTCAGGACTTAGATGATCCCAACAGTGAGGAGACCGCCGTGCTGGTAGAAAAAGGTAGGTACTGAACTGAAGCAGTGAGGCGCAGCAAGCAGCAGGTAAATAGAACAGGATAGCCGAGTCCTTACACAATGCAGGTACACGATGCAGGTAGTCAGACAAGCCAGGGCTCAGGTACAGGATGCAGGTAGTCAGACGAGCCATGGCTCTACCTGGAACCACAAGTGCCTCCCTTCGTCTGGTAGTAGGATAATGCTAGTATAGTCAGCCAAGCCAAAAGGTCAGGTTAGGCAAAATGGGGTACTCAAATGCTGAAGCCAAAGTCAGGATGCTAGAAATCAGGAGCAGTCAGAAACAAACAAGGTCACAAGGCCTTCAATGATGAGCACTTGAAGCTGATACTATGATCCCCCACAGGTGTGAGATCCCTTAGCTTGAGTACAGCAATAAGCCTCTTGATCTGAACAATCCAAAAGCTTCTTGGGGCAGGTCAGCAACAGACATAGACATATCCACTTACATGGCATAGGTCTGAATATCCCAAAAAAATCTCATGAATTGATCCCTCAGATTGCAGAAAGTGTTAGTGCTGTAATAGGAGTAGGTAACTAGCAGACAGAAGCATCCAGCCACATTGTATGGCTCAGGACTGCCACCAACTGCCCCATTGATGCCCATTCCCCTCTGCCCGAATGTACTGCTCAGAGGATATGGGACCCGCTGCTGCGTCAGGATCCAAAAATATATAACTTTAATTGGGAACACAACTTAGGAACAATAGAAAACTGACTTCATTGGTGGCCATAGAGAGCTAGGTATGGTGGACAGACCAAGTTGAATTACCACTTGGACATACAGCACGTGTACAACTCCTGCTTTGGCCTGCCTAACTATTAATATTTACTTTCAGTATAAATTTATTTTGTGCTCTAAAAAATATGAGGCTTTTCCTGGTAGTGTAAGTGTATTACTGAAAAATAACCCAATATTTGAAGAAACGGCTTCTACTTTTAAAATCAAAATAATTAATTCAAGAAAAATGTAAAAAAAAATCTTCTGCCGCAGTCACTGTAGGACTATAAGTAGTTTTACAGATTCTCCAATGCACCCCACCCCAGTCAATTTCCTGCACTAGTAATACTCTCACACTAGCATTGGAGCCTAATATAGTATAACACTATCTTGTCTAACACTGTCATTGATTGATATTGTGGTGATGTAAATGTTTCTGGATGCTACTGACAAGTTAAAATGGTGTTAGCAAGCTTATCTGACTATGCTGCCATAATCAATGAGACTGTCCCTCCACTTCATGCCAAGATTGTATTGGCTACTTCTATTTATCCCTTATTTTGTAGCTCCTCAACAGAGTCCGTTCCTGTTTTTCCATCTGAAAGAGCACCAAAACAGGTTGAATGGTGCCAAAATGGACACATTTCTAAGAAATATTCTGAAGTTTCGTGTTTGTTTTCATTTGTTTTGTTGTGGGACGTTGTGGGCCTTGTTTTCGGAGATTTTTATGAATGCACAAATTAGATAAAATGAGTTAAAAATTATGTTTGTACAACTCTGAAAGTCTCTTAAATATGTCAAGGAGATGATCTAGTGATAAATAATTTGCCGTATTTGGGGTCAGGAATTATTTTTTTGCATTGAGAAACATAATTGGCTGGGAATTCACTGTGTTTTTTCTTTGCTTCCCTCCAAATCAATCTATTTTTACTATTCTATGATTTTCTTTAATAAAACTTTGGATATTGCTGATGGAAAATAAAATAAACACATATAACCCTTGTTTTGTACCTGATTTACTTTACTTCAAAGAATAGACAAATATGTTTCACACATCCAGATTTACAATCTATACCAACACACACACTTTCTACATTCTTTGACCCTGAAAATCTTTAAATATTACCAATCCATCCATTGAGTTGTGATGCAGCAGTGATCAAAACACAGTATGAATGCTCGGGTGTCCTAAACTGAGAGTAAAATATGGAGACTCATAGAATTCAACCCGAGGCTGAGGTAAAAACCCTGAGATTCAAGGTCAATCCTTACACCTCCATATTTAAATGCAAATAGTCCAAACTTAATTTACAATTGATAATTATATATCATAATGGTCAAAACAAGATATTGGACTTCTTATTGGTCATAACCAGGGTCTCACTTAGGTGGGGGTCCTGGGTACACTGCACCCAGTCGCCCGGTAACCGAGGTGCCCAACTGGGTCACATAGAATGCATTACATAACCCCACTGGGTGATGAAAGGGCTACACGCAAAGTAAAAGAAAGAGCGGGGAGCTGTGTGAGCTGCAGTCATAATGGAAAAGAATGAGGAAGAGAGTGTGTGTATGTATGTATGTTAAGTGTATAGTGTTACAGTGAGTGTGTGTTGAAGAGTTACTGTGTGTGTAAGTGTATGTTGTTAGAGTATGTGTTACTGTATGGCAACAGAATGTGAATCTGTAAGTGCATAGTGTTCGCATGCGTGAGTACTTTGTGTTACTGTATGGTATAAGAGTGTGTAATGTATGGTGTTAGCATGAGGATATGTGAATGTTTTCCACTTTTGAATAATCTTTCTCACTGTAGAACGATGGACTTCATTTCCGCCTTGGCATTGACACACCTGAATGCTCCAGACCAGCAAGCTGCTAAAACTTTGGCTTTTATAGAGGTGGTCACACTTGCTGGCGAGGCCTTATAAACATCAGTTAATGAACGTATATGGAGCCCTGTAACCGCCCTCCTCCTCTATGGTCTTAGGATTCTTGCCACTGATTGGCTTTGTAACATATCAACATTTGCTATTTATTGAGTAAGGCATTTAGACAAACACTCTATTTGATCGACACACTTTAATTTATAAACATGTTATGCATTTTCCATACACATTACTGTAATAGTTAGGGCTGTAGAACACAGATACACTCCTGCCCAGCAAAGATTGTGAGCTCCTAGGAAAGGGCAACATTAGGAGAGTAAAGAAGGACTGGATTTAGGTCAGAAAGTGGTATTGTCCCTAGGATTGCCACCAGGCCCGGACTGGGACAAAAAATAGGCCCGGGCATTTAAGCCTGAGCAGCCCATATTTATTTATTTATTGTTAAAGCCCACCCTTCATGTACCATCTTTGCATTTACCGTATTTGCTCGATTATAAGACGAGGTTTTTTTCAGAGCAAATGCTCTGAAAAATACCCCTCGTCTTATAATCGGGGTCGTCTTCTAATCAGACCTCAAATAGAGGTCTGATTAGGAGACTAAGATCCAGATCCCCCGCACCGCTGCAGGGGACCTGGATCCTCCTGTCGTCGCCCCCCCCACACACACACACACTTACCGGTGCTTCCGGAGGTGAAGTTGGCAGCGGGGGTTTGTATGCGTCCGTCGCAAATACCTTCCCCGACTGTCAGAGTTCCAGAGTTCCTGATCTCTGACAGCCGGGGAAGGTATTTGCGACGGACGCATACAAACCCCCGCTGCCAACTCCACCTCCTTCCGGCTGCCGCGGAATGAGACGTCAACCCGCTGCCCCGGCAATACAGCAGGAAATTGGAAGCACCGGTAAGTAAGTAAGTAAGTGTGTGTGTGTGTGTGTGTGTGTGTGTGTGTGTGTGTGTGTGTGTGTAGGTAGGGCATTTCTGGAATGCCTTACACCCCTATATGCCACTCTGGCACTTAGGGGGTTAAAAGGCATATTATGGGGCAGAGTGGCATATAGGGAGGTATAAGGCATTTCAGGAGGCAGAGTGGCGTTAAGGGGGCATTTAATAGTGCACTCTGCCTCCTGAAATGCCTTATACCTCCCTATATGCCACTCTGCCCCATAATATGCCTTTTAACCCCCTAAATGCCAGAGTGGCATATAGGGGTATAAGGCATTTCTGGAGGCAGAGTGCTCTATATAATGCCTTTTAACTCCCTTAATGCCACTCTGCCTCCTGGAATGCCTTATACCTCCCTATATGCCACTCTGCCCCATAATATGCATTTAACCCCCTAAATGCCAGAATGGGATATAGGGGTATAAGGCATTTCTGGAGGCAGAGTGGCACATAGGGGGTCAAAAGGCATACCATGGGGCACAGTGGCATATAGAGGGTTAAAAGGCATATCATGGGCCACAGTGCCATATTGGTGTGGCAAGCCTGGGGGCAGATGTGCGTAACTGGGGGACAGGTTGGAAAATACAAGAAATAAAAACAAAAAAAAAATATTTTTCTCAATCATAGCTTTTATTAAAAAAAATAGTTTACATGAATTAACATTTACTGGTAAAACTTTTTTCCTTTAGGGTCGTCTTATATTCAGGCTTTTTCTTTTTTTCCTAAGTTAATATTCAGATTTTGGGGGGTCGTCTTATAATCAGGGTCGTCTTATAATCGAGCAAATACGGTACTCACTCATTCACACAAATCATTAACACATTCATTAATGCAGTCTCATAAATCATTCAAGCAATTCATCCACACATTTATTCATTCATTCTCATACGCATTCACACTACCCCCTTTCTTCATCTTATCTGCCCCTTCTCACTATGTTCCCCCTTTTCACTATGTAACCCCCTTCCCCACTTCTCAATATGTACCGCCTCTATCTATCCCCTCTCCCCCTTTCTCACTATCTAACCACCCTCTGCCCCTTCTCACTGCACCCCCCTCCCTCACCCTACTTACCTTGTTGCCGGAGCAAGCAGCAACTGCGACCGCGCCTGTGGCAGGGCAGGATTGACTTAGGGGCTGATGGAGCTGCAGCTCCAGGCCCCCACCTTAAAATAGGCCCAGTCAGGACCGGACTGACTGGTCCTATATGGCCGCATTAACGCAGAGCCCCTTAAGCCTGCCGCAACTACCCCCTCCTAACTATCTACCCTCTCCCTCTTTGAAGTTCACTTACCTTTCAGGAGTCCTGCGGTGGGGGTGCAAGGCCTCTGCCTCCCAGCTCTGCCACTGTATGGAACAGTATAGAGTGATGGGAGTTATGATGTACTTTTAGAGCATAATTTTATAATGAAAAATACATTGAAAATGGTACAGCATAACACCCATCACTCTCACACACTTACCAATGCACACGTATACCAATGCACACGTATACCAATCCACACATATATACCAATCCACACGTACACCAATCCACACGTACACCAATCCACACATATATACCAATCCACACATATATACCAATCCACATATATATACTAATCCACACATATACCAATCCACTCTCACTGAATGCTTTCCTACCTTTCTTTTTTTCTCCTTACAGCTCCTTTTTCTCCTCTTCTTCAGTTCTTCTGTCTTCTCTGTCTTCTTCCGGTTGAGAGGGCACGGAGAGCGGTGGGCGCGGCTTCAGTGTTGTGCGCCGGGATCTGACAACAAACCCCGGCGCACAGCAGCTGTTGCCGCACGGATCACAAGGGAGCGGTATCGAAGGTTTTTAACAGACCTCCGGCTCCCTTGAGTGATTTTAAGCCGGGTTCAACCCGGCTTAAAATCACTCAAGGGAACCGGAGGTCTGTTAAAGACCTCCGATACCGCTCCCTTGCGAGCCTGCTCCTCCAGCGGCGGACATTACTGTCCGTCTCTGGAGGGGTGCCGGGTGCCGCAAGTTGGCACCCCCTGATGAGCGGCACCCGGTGCGGACCGTCCCCTGGAGTGTGGCGCCCTGTGCGGTCGCACACCCCAAAGGCCGGCCCTGCTCTAAGCCACGGCAGGGCCGCATTGACTTAGGGGCTGATGGAGCTGCAGCTCCAGGCCCCTACCCTACCTACGGCCGGATTAACGCAGGGCATAAGGGGCAACTGCGACCGGGTCCGCCACTCTACGGGGCCGGGAAGTCCCCACCAAGGCCGGCCTTACGGGTCTGCGGCCGCACAGGGTTTAAATTAAAACATCGGGTTTTCTTTTTCAACTTTATTTAACATCCTCCATGTTAAATAAAGTTAAAGAAAACTTTATTTAACATGGAGGATGTTAAATAAAGTTAAAAAAAAAACCCTGATGTTTTAATTTAAACACTGTGCGGTCGCAGACCCGTAAGGCCGGCCTTGGTGGGGACTTCCCGGCCCCGTAGAGTGGCGGACCCGGTCGCAGTTGCCCCTTATGCCCTGCGTTAATGCGGCCGTAGGTAGGGTAGGGGCCTGGAGCTGCAGCTCCATCAGCCCCTAAGTCAATGCGGCCCTGCCGTGGCTCGGCCCACCGGGCAAATGCCCGGTGTGCCCGATGGCCAGTCCGGGCCTGATTGCCACCTGTCTGGGGTTCACCTGTATAGTTCTGCCATCTTTATATCCAGGAAAATGCTGTGCAGGAGATATGTTAGTCTACATTCTGCAATGAGGTCGACTATACAGCTTTTAGACATGTTAAAGCAACTGATTGCTGCCCTTAGCAGGGTCCTGAGAAGGACCATGTGTGGGGGATAGTCGAGGTGCCATGCAAGCTCATGCCAACCTGCAGGAGGAAAGCTGAGGTATAGTCTAAAGGTGTGCATGTGCAGGAGATTTCCTGTAGATCAGGTGTCCCCAACCACCGGGACGAGGATCCCCTTGCAGAGGACCTGTATCTTCCTCTCTGCCAGCCGGGAAAGGTCTGCGCAATGCATGCAGACAACTTCCACTGCTGCCGGCACTTCCACCGGGGCTACTATGACGGATCGCCGGCATAGAAGCCCCGGCAGATGTGACGAGCAGCAGCATAGGTTGTCTACGTGCATCATGCAGATGTACATTGGCTGCCCCCACTAGGCGCCAGGGAGTCTGGGGGTGCATTGGTAAGTCGGGGGGGGTCAGAGTGGCATATCTAGGAGGACATAAATCATATCAGGAGGCAGAGTGGCATATCTAGGGGGGGGCAGAGTTGCATGTCAGGGGGGCAAAGTGGCATATCAGGAGGCAGAACAGCATATCTAGTGGGCATAAAGCATATCAGGGGCAGAGTGGCATATCAGGGGGCAGAGTGGCATATCTAGGGGGCATAAAGCATATCAGGAGGCAGAGTGGCATATCAGGGAGGACAGAGTGGCATATCTGGGGGGCATAAAGCATATCGGGGCAGAGTGGCAAATCTAGGGGAGCAGAGTGTCATATCTTGGGGGCATTAAGCATTTGGGGTGGGCGGAGTAGCATATCTGGGGGGCAGAGTGCTGCTTGTCTTAACGGATGTTAAGACAAGCAGGGAAGTTGCAAATACGTGTCATTATATTTTAAATTTAATAATAATAGAAGTAAAATGCACAATAAATGTAACGCACTTGAATCAAACCAAAACACCCCGCCCACGGTCCATGGAAACATTGTCTCCCACAATGAAAAGAAAGACGGTGAGTGATACTGTTAGCACGGAAACACACACACACTTGTTCTTCTCTTGTCTCCTTTCTTGCCCACCTTTTCCTTTTTTCCCTTTTACTTCTCTCATTTCATCCCTCATTTTTTTTCCTTGTCTTTCATCCTCCCCTCCCTCTACTAAAGCAATTATTTCAGCAATCGCAGTAAAAGCACGACCATGTCCACACCCTGAGTACCCCCCAAACAAAACCCCTCAGAGTGCCTTCCCGAAGCATCAGCTGGTCGTCTTACAGAGAGGCGCTCGAAAGGGTTTCTACATGTTACACCCTGCTGAACTTTTTAAGGACCATGGAGTGCGCAAGCGCATTCAGCTGACACCATCTAACGTAAAAGTGTCCGTCCACAGTATGAGCCTGACTGCGAAGGAGCGCTGTCGCGCTCGCGACCTTCTCTCACTCCACGGCCGGTCGCGCGGTTTTCTCTACTTCCCAGCCGTGACGTCGCTCCCATGATGCAGCGCGCAGCTGTCAGTGGTGGAAGATGGCGGAGGGTGGAGTGGTTGATCTGGAGACTCAGAGAACTGAAGTGTCGGCTCTGCTGAAAACCCAGCTTCGCAGAGGAGACACATGGTGAGCGGGGGCACACGGGCCGGTAACACCGCCTGGGTTATATGAAGGCAGGGCAAGTGTCGGGAAGGCTGGGTGTCAGAGTAACGGTAGGACCCGGACTGGGGAAAACATCTGTATCATGCACAGCAATTGCTGCAGCGCTACTGCCCCTAAGGGCCGGGCACCGGGGCATTTGTATCATCAGGTGTGTGGGGTGAGTCCCAGATAGTTTGCTTGTCAGGGCCTTTAGTGTCACTTCACGCACACAGCGCTCTCCGACTGATCGGCACCGATTTGGCACAGCTGTATATTAATATTTAATAGCATAGTACTCTTCCAGCTTCTATCTATGGGTAATGTGTCTGGGTTCCTGTGCCATGTTATACATTGTATGCCTTATGTATATATGCAAACATATATACATAAGGCAGACAGAGTTTCTATTATATTATATTGAACGTGGCTTAGCATATATCATGGTACTATGCATCATTAATGAATGTCTCCCGTAAAAATATGACAACTCTGGAAATGTTTTTATGAAGGGTTCTATTAAAAGTCGCTTATTGTTTGCGCAGCAGTTATGACTTGAAAATTCTACATAATAATATTATTAGCACAATATTATTTCAGCCTATACATTTAGCTTCGTATTGGTTATTGAAAGAGACACATTTTATGAATGGCAAACTGGAACAATCACCATAGAAACCAGTAGAATGCTTTGCTTCAGATCTCACAGGTTTCGTATAGATCCAATGTCCACCCTTCGTTTTGCGCGCGTGTATATATATATAAGTACTCAGCAGTATAGACCAAAAACCATGGCAATGCTTACCTGTGTTGAGCCACACCACAATATAACATCAGATTTACTCAGCACTTTCACATCCTAGCAGATCTAATAAAGTATGAAAATACATTTTAATAAATCAATTGCAGCCTTATAAGTTTGTCCAAACGGAATACGACTTATTGCAGCTTATTTTGTTTTACTTTATTTGTACTTCAATTTACCAATTTCATTTTTGATTTGCGTTAGCTCTGCTAGTATTGATATGCGTTAGCTCTGCTAACTGTACGCAATGCGCTAACACGATAGCTTGTGTGTCGGTAAAGATATGTTGTTATCAGTATTTCTGGATTGGCGCTACCATATATAGTCTGCCTTTAGTTCCAGCAACTTGATGTTAATACCAGAGAGCTATGCCGCAGATGGCATGTCCGTTTTGTAACGTGTTCTAAATACATTCACATCCCTTTGCGATTGGAAGTTTGCAAGAAAAAAAAAAGTATCTTATGTATTTTGGAAACGCCGTGGAAACGTTGAAATTATTTTATGTACCGGGGTTTATTAGTAGAATGTAAAAAGTGTTTCCCCACTGAGAGTGTGACAGTGAGGGAATGTATCAAGCATAGGCAAAGAAGCACAACATGTGTTGCTATTGTGATAGAACCACTTTTTCATATTTTGCTGTGAAATCACCGGATACACGTTGACCCACACTTTTGAATATTTAACTAGTCATCTAAACGCAAGCTTTAAATGTGAGAATTAGTGGCTAAATATATAGATGCGCGTGCTGTTGGCACATATAGAATCCAGTTCTCCCAAACCATTGTAAAGATTTTCATAATGATCAGCAAACTTATCACGAAACTCTTCTGAACTTATGCTTTAACACCTGTTCCAAGCTTACATTAGTTTAGTGGTCATGCCATTAAAAGGTATCTTCCTGTACACGCTAATAACATATTTCTTTAAATTCTTATGGCAGGGCTGGGCAAATTAGAGAGCAATTTAGAAGCCAGCTTAATAATTAGGAGCCATCTTAGTAATTAGGAGCCAGGAACATCTACACCCATAGAGATCGATATAAAATGGCACAATGACAGCCTCGGCTACCTGGCCCTTGGGATTTGTTGAGCCCCGTTTTATAGGATTAAATGTAAACATTTGATGTTGTTCAGGCAAGAAATAATGCATTTTCTTTGTTCCAGATCAGAATCGGCTATTGTTGATTTTATTGGACAATCTGCTTAGTTGTCAAATACTGAAGAATAAAAGCAGCGATGGTTCATGCTTTTAAGAAATTGTATATTACGCTATGTAGAGGTTTTATGTTAAAATCTTGTAAATGATGATACATGATCTTCCATGTGGTAAAGAAGCCGTAAGCCCACAAAGCTTGCTAGACCTGCGTTGTTGTAATACATGACCTGGGTTTTACGTTGTATCACAATTATTGCATTAGTTTATGATGTGTCAATGTTAATGAAAAAGTATATTTACAAACGTGTCATACACTACTCTTAAAAACAATGTTATTTTCTCGATTACGAAATACATTTCGCCTCCAAAAAGCTAGTTTGACCCAGCTTCGTGCATATTTAGTCCCATAACATGAAATAGCTGTTCGCGGTTAAGTGAAATAGAGGCACAGACTGCATAAGAGGTAACAAAAAATACTACAACAACCTGTCCCACCGCTGTAAAGGGAAATATCTAGAGTTGTGAAAAACAAAATGTTCTTGTTTTTGCAGCGATTGCAGGTTTGGTTGCTGCGTGGGGAGAAAATCCCTTCAGATTGTGAAATTGAAGATGTGAACTCTCTGCATTACTGAGAGAGAATGAAACTGGAGGGCTCAGAGTACCTCGTTTCCAATCAGTGTCATGACTTTAGGGAAATAACATTACTCAGCTCGCAATGAGCTGCATAGAAAAGGTCAATAACAAGGGAATAAAGATGAGCGCAGTGCTATGGGAGACATAAACCGATCATTTTTATATATTCAAATCTAGCAATAAACCTTCTGTAGTAAAGATCGTTCTCCACTGTCCGTAGAAGTCTCCTTTCTCTGCTTCAGAGTTGTTTGGCTCCTCTGTTCTCCTGCATTTAACAAGCTGGTAATTCAAAAGAAGCAAAGCCTGGACTGTTCAGAACATTCCTGGATTGACATACATATAGTGCTTGTGGTACTTCTGTAAATTCTGTAAGTGTTTGTTTAAATATATTAGAAATTATAAGTGGTCCTCTGGATTACATGAAGTGTGAAACAACTCTGTTTATATTTCTATTCTTATGAATATTTTCATAAACTTTGGCATACCCCTTGTGATTTTGTAAATGCATTTTATTTGATGATTGCACGGCAATATCTATCTGAATAATTATATATAGAAACTGTTTACATACTACTCTTCTGACGTGAGATAAGCCCTGTCCCATACATACCAATTTAGCGAAGGATCACCGGAGCTGCTTGTGAATGTGAACTCCACTCTGTAAGTAGATAAGAGCGTTTGTTCACGCCGAAACCGGTCGGTGTTTCTAGAAATAAAGAGAACTGTTTTTGACTATTACCCTGGCTTAGTTTTCTGCTTTTCTTTATATTCATTATTGAAGGTGATACATTTGTATCCAGTGAGGACCTACTCCTCTGTTTCCCCTATCTCTCTCATTGAGAGCTTTTTGAATATCAATCCATACCAATTGACATCCTAATATAAAGCTGGTTTACTTCTAAGATCTGCTTCATGTGTCTGAGTTTATATAATAAAACAAGACTGTTTAAACACGTATGCTTTGCTTTTGGTTTGAAGCAACCTCTATTACTGTTCTAGGCCCAAACCTTTCACTTCATGTAAAAGCTTGCCTCGTCCATAGCATAGAACACAAGTCATGTGATGCAAAAGCAAATACCCATAGGCTATTGCCATAGGGAGTGGAAACATTTGTGTTTTTTAATGTTTTAAACCTTAAGGGAAGAAAAATTGCACACCTCCCCCAAAGGTTTATTTGCTTAATGGTACACACCATCCCTTAAATGCATTTTAGAGAGGAACTACCACTACCACCATCGCCCTCAACCCTCCTCCCAGGTATGTGGCGTATTTATATTGTTAGTAGGGCACCTAGCAATGTGTGCCAATTAGGCTTTTGTTACTTGGAGCAGAAGACCATAAAGTTTTGCATGATTGTTCCTTAGTTCATGTTTTCCCAGTGTCATTAACATTCAGTAAATCTGAAGCTGTGTGTCTCTTATCTTAAGGGGTTGGTACTAGCCTACACTCACATCAAACGCCTTTATAATGCAAGTGTTTTTGCAACAATACGTAGCTTGTGTGAGGGCCTTTAGCATCATTTGTGGAATCATTATTTACTTGAGTGCATTTAATGCTTAGTCGCATGTAACCCAAGTGGTCCAAGAAGCTTCCAGGCTGCAAGTGCTAGTTGATGGCCAAATAGTAACCACCAGGGGTAGGTCAGTACTCTCTGGACCAAAAAAAGATTCCTAGAAATATTTTGTTCTTGGTCCATTCATTGTCGGACGACAAATTTGCTTTCCTGCCCTTCAGGATGAACATACCAAAAACGAAACCAAAAAATTTGGCCAAATCATTTTTGCTCAGTGGAGCATGTACTGCGGGAAACCAGTGGAAGGTAGCGCTACATTGAGAGAGTCAGACTTTCTTAAAATTAAAGTTTGTGCAAATCCGAATGTGCAAGTCTATGCACTATTCAATGGAGATGCGTCCCTGGCAGTTTTCCTTAAAATTAGGTTGGCATTGTAGAATACACAGTTAAAGAGTGCAAGCTCTTCTTGCATGAGGAGCTTGCTGCTGCTGTGTTTTACCTTACTATATTATAAAGAGAGCCAAACTCCCAGTTTAGTGAACATACCTGAGGGGCTTTGCAATGTGGGAAGCTCTCTGAACATAGCTTGTGTGAGGTATAACTTGCATTCTCCCTTAATTATATGCTTAGCTCATACAAAATCCCAGCTACATGAGCAACACGCTTTATGAATGTTTTGTTCAGCTGAGTCATAGAAAATTTACATGAAACTTTGAAATGGAAAGAACAAAGAAGAAATGTCAATTTAGTCCATAAAGGGACCTCTTTAGCCTGTGTTATAGAGTTAGGCAGTTCCTTTCGATACAGTGAAGTGTTACATGATGTTTTATAATGACGTATGTATCATTCTCAAAGTGGTTTAACTGCATGAACACACCTGCACTAATAAGACCTTTTTTATTATTATATGATTATTAAATGGTTTTCTCTAGTTTAGAAAGCTTTAAGTCCAGCTTATTATAAACCATGGAGATTTTCATTTTGGGCTTTGCTAAACCTTTTCTAATTAAGGATAACTTCATTTTACTAAGAATTTGTTAAACAACATTAAAAAAGAACCATTCAGCCCAAAGAGTCTGCTGCCCATTTTTCATGATGTGAAAACTGAGACCTTACTCCGATCTTGTTCTTGTCTTAGATTTAGGATGGTCTTATGCCCATGCCATGCATGTTTAAATCCCCTTACTGTATAAGCATCTGTTGGATTTATTTACCATCACCTTTAGATTTTTAGTCGCATCTAGTAAAATTTGCCTGTAATGCTATTTTGTGTCTCAGGTTTATTAAACTAAATGGCGACAGTGGGATACTGAAAAGTGATTCTGTTTCAGATTTAGGTGAAATATGGGTACTAGGAAATCCAATCCACAGGTCATACTGAGCAGCATATGTTCTTGTCATCAAGGTAGTACAGAGGTTTTTTTTCCTTCTTGAAATCCTTTATTATTTTTTTTTTAATTCTCTAGGTATTCGTATAGTTTCCTGCTTTATAATTTAAAGTGTTCTTTGTTTTCAGGTACTTAATTGATAGTCGCTGGTTCAAGCAGTGGAAAAAATATGTTGGCTTTGACAGTTGGGACAAATACCAGATGGGAGATCAGAATGTGTACCCTGGTCCCGTTGATAACTCTGGCCTTCTCAAAGGTAATTTCGTAATATCTTACACCGAACTAGTTAAAGTAAAATGTTTATGGTGTATATAATACCGCAAATGAGATTGGCGTTGAGCATGAATTTATTTATGCCACCCACTTTTATTATAGGTGGCATATTATGACATATTTAATAAAGGTGCAGTGTTTTATTTTCTTACAGTTGGGCTATAACTCGTATAATCCTATTGTGTGCTCCGTGAGATAGTATGAGAGATAAACAGCCCTCCTTTATGTATCTTATAGTACAGGTATGGTGGAGGCTGCATTTGATCTGAATGGTGAAAGCAGTTTTCAGACTTTAGAGCTGCAGATTCTGTGTGGTCAGAAATCCATCTCAGGCACTACAAGCAGTAGCTCTTAATAATCTCTTTGTAGAACTTGAGTGACTACCAAAAAAGAATAATCATCTCAGCATTTTGTCTTTATTTACTACATATAGAATGGAGGGAAAACCCATTTTAATACCTGTGGTTTTGGAGTGGGATGTACAACAAGCTCATATTTGTGTGATGTCTAGTGTTCATGTACCTCTGGTCATATAGTGTACATGCAACAGTGTGTAGAAGGGAAACATAAATGCTAAATCTTAATTATTTCATGTTCAAATCTGTAATTTGTTCCGTTTCTGCCTGGTAAATTGTGTCAATTTATTCAGGTAATGTTTGATAACCTTTCAAGTGTACCTGTTTCATGGAAAGAAAGGGCATTGATATCTTTTGTCATGTCGTTTTATAGATGCTGATACACAGTCACTCAAGGAGCACCTCATTGATGAACTTGACTACATTTTGCTGCCAACTGAAGGCTGGAACAAACTTGTTAGCTGGTACACATTGATGGAAAACCAAGAGCCAGTAGCACGCAAGGTACTGTCTGCTTTACGGCCATGGCTTACACAATACTGAACTGGTCAGAAATTTGAAAAATGGTCACTGCATTTTGCCCTTAGGTGGTGCACCCAGGTGCTACCTTGCATTGTCGAGAATAAAAATAAGTGCAACAGATCCTTACAGCACTATGATAAACACAACGGCAATAGGTGTGGTACAGTGTGGAGAATAGATGCATAACTTATTGATGTATGCAATACATACGCTATTGGCATATCTGATGCTTCAGGTTATATTCTGCTCTTTATCAAGCAAGCAGTTGGGTTTGGTAAAAAGCTGAATTGTGTATAACCTGAGAGTATGCTCACTGGACGCTACCTAATACTGCATCATGCTACTTGGCTTGTACAGGTAACCAGTCTACTTCATGGAACATGTAAAAACCTGGGTCAAAAACAAAAAAATGATTTTGAGTATATCACTCTATTCTTAGACTACCCAAGGATTTTGAATAGTACATGGGGAATATGAAACCAATGCGGCACCTAAATATGTCTAACTAATGGAATTCGTTTTACGGAAAGCCTCACTGTGAAATGGTCAGTGTTTAGGATACTCAGGCATGTTCTTTGACGTTCTATTCAAATATTTTTTTTATTGCCCGGTTTAGTTATTTAATAAAAGTAGGAAATAGATTTAATCCTTTAAGCATTTTCTGTTAGGTGGTATAATAATTTAGGTGGTAATTTAGAGAAGTCTTTGTCTCTGATATCTCTATTTCACCCCAGCAATCATTAAAATCTAAATTAAATACACACCTTGCATGATTGGGAAGTGTTTACAAATATTTAGTCCCCCCCCCCCTTTTCTTCTAAACCCTGTTAAAATATTGTGCTGAGCCAGTGGAGACAAAAGTGTATGTGTGTGGAGGGAGCCAAGATGTTATGATCAGTGATCTACTCTTTTTCACGATGCATGCCGGTAGTATCAGTGTCGCATAACAAGTAGATTACTATTTTCAGACCCCTTCTCATTAGTTTACTTTGCAGTTAGACTTTTTGCCAGATCAACTCCAGCTAGAGTAACTGGCAGGTAGTCTTTGTAGTCCTTAAACTATACATTATTTTAATACATCTTCTGAAAGGCTTTACTTAGTATAGAAACCTCAAAACCATGCCAAGGAGGCTAAGGTATCTGAGGGTTTCATTGCTGTATTACATGTATGTTAGGTTTAAAATCTATAGTTGTGCCATATGAACCTAGAATTTGCTCATTTAACCTCTTTGCCTGTTTTTTTTTTCTTCTACTTATTTTAGATATCAAGCATTAACCATGGCACCTTGTGCCATTCAGAACATTTATTTTTTAATTACAAGTTTTAGATGTTAATGTCTGTTAGAATGAGTACTACACATTCGCATATTACAATGTTTTTTACTATTTAATTTGTAGATTCTTCAGCTGTGTTGCACGTTCTTTGGGTTTTGATGTTTTATAGTTGGCTGTAATCACTGCACCTATGTAGACTATACAGATTCTCCTTGGTGTCAGTCTTCCACTTCAGATACATAGTTGCATACGTTGAAGAAGAAGGAAAAAGACCATCGGGCCGTTTTCCCTGCTAAGCCCTTTGCTCTCCAACTTTTAAGCTCTGAACACCCTTTTTTTTTATAATAAGCTGGTCTTTTAATTTTCCGTGTGTTTGCTTGTGTGGAGGTGGCTGTCCCTAGTAGTGTTTTAGAGCAAGTGGCACATATGTGTTGTGTACGATTTGTGGTTATTTGCTCTTTCCTGTCTCGTTTTATGTAGTGCCACAGGATCTGACGCCGGGTCCATGCACTGTTAAGCGGTGCAGGGTAACACATCTTGGAGGTGTGTGTGCTGTATGGGGCATGAATTTCTGCTCTCAGCGTGTCACGTCACCTCACACCAACTGCCTGTCTAGGCCTAGTTAGCCTAAGCTCAATGTTTAATGTAGCTGTAAAGCTCATCAAAACATTGATAAGTTTCATTTGTTTTGGAGATATTTAAGTTAAAAATAAGATTTTTACCTAACATAACTTCTGTACTGAACGCAATACTTGTTTTTGTTTCTACTGACATTAACCTATGAATACCATCATATACAGGCTCTTTAGGCCTTCTACATTTACTACTAAAATGTTTTTTTTTTATTTAATGTGTGCTCCTTTAACTTCCATTTCTGATACAACATGATGTAGTAACAATTAATTGATCCAGAATGCTAAAATATATTATGTTTGCAGGTGGTTGAACAGGGTATGTTCGTAAAGCACTGCAAAGTAGAAGTATACCTAACAGAATTAAAACTGTGTGAGAATGGGAATATGAGTAATATTGTAACAAGAAGATTTAGCAAAGCAGACACAATAGGTATGTATATGATGAATAGTAAATATAGTTGCAAGGAAATTGATTGGTGGTATTTAAATGCCACCAAAATAAATGTTCACTGCTTTGTTCTTCTGTCCCAAAAACATCATCTTTTTCCTTGAGTGTTATGAAAAACAGAATGAAAGACTACCAGAATAAATCTTGTATTATTACCGTGATACCTAAAGAATTTTGTTTCTCATAGTTGCAAGCTACATAATATGTATTTGTTCATTAAAGGAGGAGTTATCAGGAGAGCTGTGGTTTCAACTCCCTCAATTCACTGTTCGTTATGAAGGGCCAACACTTGCTTTTCTTTCTTGGTTTCTTCCGCCAGAAAGGCCAAGTTGACCCTGCATAATTCAATGAGTGAGGAGACCGGTTATAATTATACAGGGTCATCCAAGCTGTTCCTATAGGAGAAGCTCATTGTGGTAGGACCTTCATAATGTAGTCAAGTCAAGAACCCGAAACACAATTCTGTTGCAAACTGTCCCCTAGATGAATAAACACTAAAATTGTAGCAGCAAATTCAACTGCAGGGTTGTCAAGCTGCCATAAGTAATCAAAATTCTGCTTTTATTCTTATTTAAGGCTTGTACAATCTACGGAAGTATGGTAATGGTTGTTTAGAAGGAGGTTTTCATGTATTTTGGTTTTTTTTTAATTTTTTTTTATAATGAAGTTCAAAAACAGGATATATGTAACTTGTGCTTAATTTTCCTATGAAGTCATATAGTGTAGCATTTGTGTGTTTAAAAAAAAATGTATCTAGTCCATTAATTGAAACTTACACAGAATGTATCAAGTTAATGCTCTCTGTTTACCCATTTAAAGAAAATCAATCAATGTTTTGTGATCTATTAAATGCAGACATGAATTCTTGAATATGCATAGTTGAGAATGAACTTTGAGTTCAAGGTCATATTTTTCTTTATCAAACTCAATCAAGGATGATATTGTATACCGCTGAATAGAATGGGCTACCTGATTACCTGTAAGGCAAAGCTTTTATTTATGAAATGTATATTTTCTATTTCAACTATTTTTTCTTTTTCTTTTTTTTTTCTTTTTTTGAAATCCAGATATGATTGAAAAGGAAATGAGAAAAATCTTCAATATTCCAGAAGAAAAAGAGACCAGACTGTGGAACAAATACATGAGCAATACATTTGAGCCTCTGACCAAAACAGAAAGCACTATACAGGATGCTGGCTTGTATCAAGGACAGGTAGAGCACCTTTACTTCTTTTTTTTTTTTTTTTTAATCTGAATTGAATTTGATAGAAAGCTCTCTAAAATTGATTTCTCCTTATCCTTTGTGAGGTACCACAATTGTTTTTTTTAATACATTTACGGGATATTTTTTCTATATATATATATAATTAATGTGCTTATTGGAACCATGTATTCCCTTTGTTTATAGATGGGCATCTGTTTCAACTTTGTGTCTTTAGTTCAGCAGGTATTGGGCTGGCACTAAATACAGAATATTGTATTTGATATGTAGTGGAAAAGGGACCTTGAGATCAGCCATTATATTGCTCATTTATTTCTCTGTTTTACACAGATGCTAGTAATAGAACAGAAAGGTCAGGATGGACAGTGGCCGAGAGGTACTATGCCTAAGTAAGTTGTGGATGTGTATTTCTTTCTTGGACATTTAAAGAGCAAAAACGTATTTTTTTTATCTATCTTGGTTACCAATATACATTCTTAAGTGTTATGGGAAACATTACTGCAGATGTCAAGTTTAACTAAACAGTATGATCTTTTATTTTGTAATACTGTTTACTGTAACTGTAAGCAGGGCCGGCCTTAGGGGTGTGCGACCTGTGCGGCCGCACAGGGCGCCATGGCAACAGGGGCGCCTGCCCGGGACTTAAATTAAAACATCGTTTTTTTACTTTATTTAACATCCTCCATGTTAAATAAAGTTTTTTTTTAACTTTATTTAACACGGAGGATGTTAAATAAAGTTAAAAAAAAAAAACCCCGGTGTTTTAATTTAAGTCCCGGGCAGGGGTGCCGAGCAGTCGCTCGTGAAGTTTTCAGTAACCGCTCGGCGCCCCTCACTCCCTGTGACTCCGTCGCGGTGCCGGTGTTTCGTGCTGAGTGCCGGAATTATTCTGGCGCTCAGCTGTGAAGCGCTCACCGTGGCAGAGCGGGAAGACGGACGCCTCCCGCTCCCACCGCAGGACTCCGGCAACAAGGTCAGTAAGCAAAAGGCGAGGGGGTAGATAGTGAGAAGGGGCAGGGGGGTAGATAGTGAGAAGGGGCAGAGGGGGGAAGGCAGTGAGAAGGGGCAGAGGGGGGAGATTTTTTTCCTTTAATTTTTTGGGGGGATGGGGGGGTGCCAGAGGAGTAGTCCGCACAGGGCGCCAGAACACTTAAGGCCGGCTCTGACTGTAAGGTTACTGTAACTTTAACCTTTGTAGATAAAACGCGTGTCAAAAATGTGTTACTGCCTTGCTGTAAATGGTCTATGTTTCAAGAACATATATAATGTGTGTGTGTGTGAGAAACATGCTGTACGTTACAAGTCTTGAATGGGATCTGATCTCGCTCTGCGGAAATCTATGCCACTTTTTAATGTTTCAGGTGCAACCACCAGAGATTTACTATGCTCTGCACAAGAGACCCTGTTGCAATGCAAGTATGTATGGTGTTTTGGTCACTATGCAGCTCTTAAAGAGACTGTTTACCGCTAAAATCACTTACATTAAGTAGAAGCTGCAGCTCTTGAGCTGGCTGCTTCCTCCATGGAGCATTTTCCATATAAGTCTCATTAAACTCTCATCTGCAGCTGGAGCTTGGTGGTAAGTATGTCACGTGCTAGGAGATGTATTCGCCAAACATATCTCCTGTACAGAAAACCGCTTAGATGTGAGTAAAGGAGCCAATGCGTACAGGGGAGATTCTGCAGAATCCTACCATATTTTTGCACGGGGGTTCACCACAGAAATTTTAACGGATCTCTTGGCTATCATGTGATTAAGTGTCCCTTTAATCAAGCCATATTTTACACAGTGGAATAGGCACTCCTTAATTGTGGCTTTACCATTAATTTGTTGTCCATTTATAATTTAGACATACCAAGACAACGTTATCAACATTTTTCTTCTCAGTGTATATATCACATTTGTTACATTACATTATTTTTGGCTTGCTAATAAACTAATGTCAGTATCTTCTGTTTAAGAACTTTAATTTGTCTTTATATGAACAAGTACAATTAGGGATAGGTTGGAAAATATGTATTAATTAATACGTTCAGTAACTGTGTAATAAACAGTTATTTTGTTTCTGGAGGTATGTTCCTATGCAAGTCTGGAAAATTGAGTCGACTCAACTGGCACTGCTTGACCAGACAGCGTTAAAACCAATAGATATATTTCAATGTGTCCAACAAACATTAGCACAATTATTGGTGTTAATGTTAAGCAGAAGAAAAACAGCAGAGGCTATGCCAAGCTGTAATGGGCAAGCATGTGACAATAGATAGGAGGAAACTGTGTGGTCTGACTTGCTAAGTGAAAGGCCAAAACATCTATGCATGTCCATTATGTTCTAAAATTGTGAACACAAAGAAGCAGGAGCTGTGAATGCAGATTGTGGGTGCTGTCAACATATTTGGTGGAAATTTCTGTGTTGACATAAAATATATAAATATAGAAATGATATATAGTGTACTCCCAAGCACCCAATCTATTTAGGGTATTGAGCACATTATATTTATTGGTCCCAGAATGTGAAGGGACCATGTTAACCAGAAGCTCACCAGAGCAGGAGAACCTCCTTGCATTGCAAGTGGTTTGATAAGGGACTATTGTGTAGCATGCAATATGAGCTGCGACGATGGCTCATCGTAGTTATTGGCACATGTGCGTCATCTGTTACATGGGCCCTTTTATTAAACTTTTTAGCTTTTTAATCAACACCACATGAGAAATCAGTTACAATATTTGTAACTATTGAGACTGAGCTACATTTTACCTTGTAGGCATAAAGGTTCTCACCTTTACGTCAGTGGGCCACCACCAATTGCAGAACAAAGACTGAAGTAAAAAGGGGAATTTATAGAATAACAGTGTTTCCAACCCCAGAGAACTGTTTATATTATATATTATAAAACAAATATTGTGTCTTATATACATTACAGTTAGCAGGAGGAAGAACGAGGTGGCGGTTGAATCCATCACCCCAAACCTTGTCCCTGATCCACCACTTACCTATGTGGCCAAAGCAGGACGTATATCAATAACACAAACCTATTCA
The DNA here is from genome assembly GCF_027358695.1 of Spea bombifrons. NCBI lineage: Eukaryota > Metazoa > Chordata > Amphibia > Anura > Pelobatidae > Spea > Spea bombifrons. The sequence goes on along the minus strand of NC_071090.1, from coordinate 49,389,947 downwards.
TCTATTCTGTTTGCTAATTCACCATACCTATCTTCCTCACCAATCACTTTACGAACACCTCTCCCCTCTGTCAGTCTCTTCACTGGCTGTCTGTGCGCTTCAGGATTCATTTCATAATCCTGACTCTTATTTTCAAAGCCCATCATAGCAGTTCCCCTAACCTCCTCACTCATTCTCCAAATACACTCCTAAACGGTTTCTCCCCGCGTCCAATTATGTCAACACCCTTGCTCTCATATTAGCTCACCTTTCCTCGTCCTTCTCTTGCAATACTTATACTAGTGTGGCTGCTCCATCTCTAGCAGTGGCACTTTTTCTTCTTGTGTAATATACCCTAACTCCTTCTAGATTGTGGGCTTGTTTGAGCAGGAGCCTCCTGACCTGTTTGTTTGTCAACTTGTTATGTTAATATACTTATGTTATGTCCTGTCTACCCATTGTACGGTGCTATGGAATAGGATGTATGATGACACTATATAAAACAATAAATAATAACTTTAAACGCATTTTTGGTGCTTGTGCTCAAACAGTTGGATAGGCTTCCGAAGCATAGTTCAGCATAGAGTAAAACTCAAATTTATCAGACTGTGTCCATTTTGTTAAAAATATTGCCTCATTTATAAGGTATTGATTGATATTTAAATGTAAATGTATTGCCTATATACTATTTAAACGTATAGATAGTATATAATTGTTTTGTCATGTATGATGTTTGTTTAGTTTAGTTCCCAGCGTGTTACTAACATGCTAAATCCAGTTTTGGGGGTTTTTTTTGTTTTTTTACCAACACCAATATAAATCACTAAATACAGTCCAAATACATGATCACAGGAACAGGACTGGCTTACTCTGAAGAGCATTTATTGCCTGTCTTTAGTTTATGAAAAGCAGTATGGTGACATTTATGTAACATACCAAGTATAATCCAATTAGTCAAGTTATAGATATGTTAAGGAAAAGTACCTAAATGCGTCTCTTTGTTTTTTTATAACTGTTTTATTTTTTAAATAGTGACAAAGTCCCTTTAACCTGTTTGTGGTAAGGGTGTTCTATACTATGCTCAAAACAATGGTCCTTCTCAACTTGCTCTCTTCTGTCACCTTCCACTCCTGTTGGAGTCACTGATCAGAGCCTGTCAAAGCACGAGGCATCCCAGACTATTGCCTGTGATGCTGCATCATGTTCTTTCTAGGGGACAGATATGAAGCCCTAGTAGCTCCTGAGATGGTTTACTAGATTCAAATCTCCCTGTCGGGACTCAAATGTCTGTGCCTGTCTTTTCTCCCCTGATATCTCTGTCTTTAGCATATTTCATCCAATGTGATACAGCCTTTGGAGTCGCAATACATTTTATCTTGATAGATTTCTGTATACATTGAGTATTTGTTTAGGAGTGGCACATTTTTAAATGTATTTTTATATTACTGCTATTAAACATTGTTTTATATATGAGTATACTTTCAAATGATTCAGTGTCCTGAATCAATTTGTAATTTGTGTGGATATTCTGAACAGGTGAGAGGGAAATCACAATGTAATGTGTTAAATTGGTGTGCTATATCTGTTTCATTGGCATCAAAAATCAATATGCAGCAGATGGCTGTTTAAGAATGATGGTGTGTGTCGTATTTGTGTAACAACTCAGTTGTTTAAACATTGAGAAGGTCATAATGAGCCAACTGGTGGAGATGTTGCCATACTACCTAAAAATAATTGTTACTTATATGTTAGTAAAGTGGGGATTTCAAATAGCCCTTAGTGGGCTGGAACTTCCGTGTTTGCGGTGTGACAGTGTAAAAATGGAGACTGGATTGAGTCAACCATGCTGATTATTTTTTCAATTGATTGGAAGAAGACATTCTTGCCTTACTTATTGTATTTAATAAACTACATCATTTGCTTACATTTCTTCCTGGATTGATCGCTAACAAAAAAAAAATGTCTTTGTGTTAAGAATTATTGGATTTCCATAAGTACATTTAAAAAAGAAACCAAAAATCATTTATTGTACTCACAAAACTTTAGTAAAAGAGGCACTGCTGTGGCTACTATTAATAACTTTACATTTTAGTCTACTGGTCCATACAGTTTTGTCTCATGTGGCCCTTTCATATTGTGTTTAACACTTTCATGATCTTTCTTCATCGCATATTTTGTTTCACAAATTCATTGTGTGTTGGTCTTTAAGTTTCTTTTTTTCATTTTACCAGCTCAGCGTTATTTCTAATTTATCATTTTTCATATTTTGAAGGTCACCAGGGGCACAACATTTTTCAACATTACCAAAGATTTCTTCATCTCTGTCCAATAATTATAACAGCTTCAACAACAGAAAGTAAGCACTGTGTCCTAAAATGTCTGTGTGTGTGTATGTATGGTGTGTATGAATGTGAACTAAACACATCCATGGTTCTTTATGAGCTGCATCTTAAGTAATTCGTAAGCTAGACCTTGAACTATCTAGAACCATTTATTATTCAGCTACAACTCATCCAGACTCTTTATTTATCTTTCTAAGAAATTGCATAAATGGTGGTTATTTTGTATTCTATATAAGTTATTAAATATTAAACTTTATATTTTCTCCTCATACTTTAGGTGCCTGTTTAAAGAAAATCTAACATTTGTCCATGTAGATGTTTGTTGATTTAGGTGATTTCTTTTTTCCCAGTTTATGGTCGCAAGTGTGTACCGTAAGCTCTTAATTGACGAGATGTTGCTATAGGTCTACCCTCTGGACCAGGAATAGGTTGCACTTTAAAATAACACAGACGCCTTGCTGTAAAGTAATACTAAAGACCCGCAACGTTTTTCATTTTACTTTACGGTGTATTTTGGGTGTTGTTAAAGCGGCTTGTAATTTAAAAGTTGCTGCTTTCTGCTAGTAACTGGTACTACCAATGTGTATACAGCAATCGAATTGCCAACAGTTTCAGTGTTCTGCAAAAGTATTCACCCCTTTTGGCATTTTTCCTAATTTATTGCATTACAACCTAGAATTAAAATTCATTTTTATTTGAATTTCATGTAACGGGCATACACAAAATAGTCCAAATTGGTGAGGTGAAATGAAAAAAATAACTTAATCAAATTCTAAAAAATAAAAAAGTGGTGAGTGCGTATATATCTCTATGTATGCTCTTTGCTATAAAGCCCCTAAATAAGATCTGCTGCAACCAGTTACCTTCAGAAGTCACGTAATTAAAGTTGGCCTGTGTTCAATCAATCAAGTGTCACATGATCTCATGATATATAGACACCGGTACTGAAAGTGCATAGAGTCTACAACACCTCTGAGCAAGGTGTACTGCCAAGCAAGTGGCACCATGAAGACCAAGGAGCTTTCAGGAACGGGTCAGGGACAAAGTTGTGGAGAAGTACAGATCTGGGTTTGGTTATTTAAAAAAAAAATCCATTATTACGAAATGCAAAGCTCCACAGCGGAGATTGGCATATCTGTCCATAGGACTGCTTACACTCCACAGAACTGAGCTTTACGCAAGAGCGGCCAGAAAAAAGCTATTGCTTAAAAGGAAGAAAACGTTTGCTTTTTGCCAAAAGACATGTGGGAGACGGGCCTAACATATGGAAGATAGTACTCTGGTCAGATGAGACTAAAATTTTGCTTTTTGCCATCAAGGAAAAGGCTATGTCTGGTTCAAATTAACACCTCTCATCACCCTGAGAACACCAGCGTGGTGGCAGCATCATGCTGTGGGGATATTTTTCATTGGGACTGGGAAACCGGTCAGGATTAAAGGAATGATGGATGGTGCTAAATACAGAGGAGAGGGATTATTGAGGAAAACCTGTTTAAGAGATTGGAACTGAGGTGTCAACAAGATGATGACCCTAAGCATACTGCTAAAGCAACACTCGAGGGGTTTAAGGGGAAACGTTTAAATGTCTTGGAATGGCCTAGTCAAAGCCCAGACCTCAAGCCAATTGAGAATCTGTGGTATGACTTAAAGATAGCTGTACACCAGCGGAACCCATCCAACTTGATGGAGCTGGAGCAGTTTTGCCATGAAGAATTGGGCAAAAATCACAGTGGCTAGATGTGCTAAGCTTATAGAGACTTGCAGCTGTAATTGCTGCAAAAAGTATTGACTTTGGGGAATGAATAGTTATGCACCACGTTAAAGTTTTCGGGGGGGGGTCTTATTTCTTGTTTGTTTCACAATAAAAATATTTTGTATCTTCTAAGTGGTAGACATGTTGTGTCAATCTGATGATACAAACCTCCAACTAATCCATTTTAATTCCAAGTTGTTCAATGCCAATTTAAAAATGCCAAGGTTGGGGGTGGTGAATACTTTTCAAGACACCGTACTTGCTGCTCCTACGTTTTAAGTGAGTGTTACTGTAGATGCATTGATGCCATGTGCATTTAAATCTGAAAAATATTATGTCTTGCGCAATTTCCTCTGCATTTTTATAATCCCTTGTTAATCAGCAGCTGCAAACCAAGCTGTAGTCATGAATGAAGAACTGTCAAATGTTTATTCCAGCCACACATACGTGCAGTAGGTCTTCTCTTTGTAGAACTGGGACACGGCAATACTATAAACGAATGCTTACATTTAGGGCTGCAACTAACGATTATTTTAATAATCGATTAGTTGGCCGATTATTTTTTCGATTAATCGATTAATCGGATAAAAAAAAACAATATGCAAATTTTTCGTTTATTTAAAAGAATTTAATGAACTGGATGTTAAAAAAACAACTTAAAATTTACATTAACATTCTTATTTTGTTATGATGTAATAAAAAACAATATTTTCAAAGTACAAGAACCCAAACACAATATTTATGAAACAAAATAACCCCAAACATTCTGAAAAGAGGTGGACTATTACTGTTCAAGAAACTTTGCCCCAGCACTTTGCACTTTGCACCCAGCACTTTGCACCCAGCACTTTGCACCCAGCCCTGGCACTTTGCACCCAGCACTTTGCACCCAGCACTTTGCCCCAGCCCTGGCACTTTGCATCCAGCACTTTGCACCCAGCATTCAGCACTTTGCACCAGCACTTTGCACTTTGCACCCAGCCCTGGCACTTTGCACCCAGCACTTTGCACCCAGCCCTGGCACTTTGCACCCAGCACTGGCACTTTGCACCCAGCACTTTGCACTGTGCCCCTGCACCCAGTCTCTAACTCTGCCCTGCACCCAGCCCTGCCCCCACATTCTGCCCTGCCCCCACACTCACACTCTGCCCTGCACCCACACTCACACCCTGCCCTGCATCCCCACCCCCACTCTGCCCTGCACCCAGTCTCCCACTCTGCTCTGCACCCACACTCACACCCTGCATCCCCACCCCCACTCTGCCCTGCACCCAGTCTCCTGCCCTGCACCCCCCACCCCCACTCTGCCCTGCACCCCCACCCCCACTCTGCCCTGCACCCCCACCCCCACTCTGCCCTGCACCCACACTCACGAACCGCTCTGTGCGAATGGAGCCACTCGCACAGAGCGAACCGCTCTGTGCGAATGGAGCCACTCGCACAGAGCGAACCGCTCTGTGCGAATGGAGCCACTCGCACAGAGCGAACCGCTCTGTGCGAATGGAGCCACTCGCACAGAGCGAACCGCTCTGTGCGAATGGAGCCACTCGCACAGAGCGAACCGCTCTGTGCGAATGGAGCCACTCGCACAGAGCGAACCGCTCTGTGCGAATGGAGCCACTCGCACAGAGCGAACCGCTCTGTGCGAGTGGAGCCACTCGCACAGAGCGAACCGCTCTGTGCGAGTGGAGCCACTCGCACAGAGCGAACCGCTCTGTGCGAGTGGCTCCATTCGCACAGAGCGATTCGCTCTGTGCGAGTGGCTCTGTGCGATCCGTGCACATAGACATGAAGAATACTTACCTCCGGAACGCGTCACATCCGTCACGTAGCTAAAAGAAGGCGGAGACTGCAGAGCGTGTAGCAGAAGCGGGGAACGCTCGCGGAGGTAAGTAAAAGGAGCCGAGTGCTCCAACAACGAATTGATCACTCGATTAATCGATAACGGAAATCGTTATCGATGATTTCCGTTATCGATTATTATCGATTTTATCGATTCGTTGTTTCAGCTCTACTTACATTTAGGAATGATGTCTTAAAAAATATCAGGGAACATTTGAGCTTTTCAGTTGTGGTTATAACTTGATTTGAAAATTGATAACACATTAACTTTAAAAGAAACCCTTTAATGTATAGTCTGGTTTAACATTTAATGATCTCTTATTAGATACTACCATTTTGTTCTGCAAAAATTCACATTTTGAAATAATCGTTTATAATATTTGTCATGATGCACATATGTTGCTGGTTGATAATAGATTTATACATTTAGAAAAAATAAAACAAAGCAGCCTTCAACATTCATGCTTATTTAATTTGAAAAGGTAACCCAAAGACGTGAACATTTTCTCTAAAATGAATCTACACTGAAGCAGTGATCTATAGCGTCTCAAAATGGAACATATTTATGCTTCCCTTGTTACCCGTCTCTGTTTTCAGCCACTGAACTTTAGATCGCACTGTCCTTGTTAAAGAACTATAAATAGGCTTCTTTTTTTATTGCGTTGGATCTGCCATTTAGTAGTGGCCTTGGGAATTTAGAAATCTCACCAATAACTGTACAAAAATCTGCACTATTGTTTTAATTCCATCTGTAGTACCCAAAGCAAAACGCAGATCGAAACCATTCATTTATATGAAATGATTTATCATTGTTGGGAATGCTTTAGGACTAAGCGTTTAAAGTATCAAGCGTCGATGGAAAACAGTGTGCGCTACGAGCCTAGCCATCTGATTCCAGGGTACTGGTAATTTGTGAATGTTTGCCAATTTGTTTCTTAATGCATGTTGATCCTCAAGGGGCATTTTCATGTTTTATGTTCCACTTTCAGTGTGAAAAATTCAAACTACTGCCTCCCTTCATATGCTGCTTACAAGAACTATGAATACTCTGAGCCAGGGCGACACAATGAGCAGCCAGGCCTTTGTGGGCTCAGCAATCTGGGGAACACGTGTTTTATGAATTCTGCAATTCAGGTAATTAAACTCACCCTGGAATTCTAGCAAGACGTTAATAAGTGATTTATTCCTTTTTTTGCAGATAGGACAATCCTGTGTGCATGGCTTTTCACATCAAAGCGGTTAGAACGAACTGCATTCATTATTTGATGTATAATATACTTCTATTTCCGCACTTCTGACTGTATGGTTCGAGCATTTTTGTTTTTGATTAACCAACGGTTCAAATTTAGTTTGTAAAATATGATATAAGTGACACAATTTATAATACTCATTTCTTAACAAAATGCACACAATTCACTTGTTCTTTCCTGAGTATAGTGTGAAAGTAAATCTCATTTCAAAAATATTTACTGTTAAAATTTGGTGTATTATAATCTTCACTTGACTGCTATTCCATACACCCACAATATTGATATTCACATCAGATTTACTATCTGTTAAAAGGACTATGCTTTGCAGGTGTATGTATGTGTCTAAATGTAGTTGTGTGTATATGAATATTTCGTGTGACCGGATGCCTCTAATCCTAGCCCATTTAAAATATTTGTATGTGTTACATAAGCAGTCTTTCCTGTGTGATTAACGTCCTAAGTGCAGGGCGTTTGTAAATGCAAATAGCAATTGTACATTTGTTTTATGCTGCCAGTTTCCCTTAACCATCCATCTGAAAGAGGTGCTCTGTTCATACTAAAGTAACAGCTTTTTGTTTTGTTCTGTTTTTTTTGCAGTGCTTGAGCAATACTCCGCCACTAACTGAATACTTCCTCAATGATAAGTATCAGGAAGAGTTAAATCTGGATAATCCTTTGGGTATGCGGGGAGAAATAGCCAAATCTTATGCAGACCTCATCAAACAAATGTGGTCAGGGAAATACAGCTATGTAACACCAAGAGCATTTAAGGTCAGTATTTGTGTATTTCACAAATGATATAATTTTATATCTGAAGTATGTAATAATAATAAAATGGCAAAGTAGCATTGCTTAATTGTAACCGACATATAATTAAGTATATTATTTTGCCTATTAAATATGTTAGAGAAGCCTCTGCTTTGTTTACTTTTTGATTGTGTATGTAAGCATATTTGTGTGTTTTTTATAGACTCAGGTTGGGCGTTTTGCACCTCAGTTTTCTGGTTATCAGCAACAAGATTGTCAAGAATTGCTTGCCTTTCTATTAGATGGCTTACACGAAGACTTAAATCGAATTCGAAAAAAGCCTTATATCCAGTTGAAAGATGCAGATGGTAGGCCTGACAAGGTAATAGTCTAATTTCAGTTTTCAACTGCAGCATATGTTTATTTTTTTTTTATTTTTTTTTTACATTTTAAAAATGAAATATATGTTTTAAAGGCTTTCTGCAGGACTTGATGAAGTCAGATAGGCACAGCTGCTTCCCAAGATTTTATACTGTCTTATATTGACCTATGTGCATATCTACCTTCCCGGCTTAGAGAAAAATCTGCCACTGTTTCTCTCTGACTCCTATATTCAATATAAATTTGTTCAGATGTTGCTTTCTGATTTCTGTTGAAATCATGAAAGCAGGGAGTGTACATCACAGTAGAGCCCTGCGCGGGACTGCTTTTTTAATCCCGCTCCCGCGGATTTTAATCCCGCTCCCGCAATGTGGGTGTTCCGCTCCCGCCACATTTGTGGCCAATCCCGCCCGCTCCCGCCACATTTGTGGCCAATCATGCCCGCCTCCTTACCTGAGGTCCCGCGCGGCTGCCCTCGAGTTGTTCCCTCACGGCGTCTCTTCTCTTGCTCCGCCCAGGAACAAGGCGGAGTCACAGGAAGTGACGTCACATCACGTGACTCCGTTTTGTTCCTGGGCGGAGCAAGCTAGGAAACACTGTGAGGGAGCAGCAAGAAGGCAGCCTTGCGGGACTGCGCGGGATTACCGGGACCCGCAGGTACAGTGCCTGACCGCCCGCTCCCGCCCGCAGCCCCAGCAAGACCGCCCGCGCCCGCAAGTTTTTTGGCGGGACCCGCCTCCCAGTGCAGTCCTCTACATCACAGCATACATCTATATTTTTATATTTATTTCTTTGAGCTAGCAACTTACTATAAGGAATCAGTATATAGCTGTTATTGTTTAAGATGTTTCACGTCTGCTTTATGAAAATAAAATTCATATGATATGTACCAATGTTTATTTATTTTTTCTACAGAAATTAACTTGGGGTACAGCATTGCTCTTAACAAACATTATTTGCTATGAAAGTTTATTTTCCTTGTATTCTTTTTTTCTTCTTGATATATTAAACCTACATGCGTCAGACTAGACCCACAGGCATTCTCTGGGTAGCAGTTGTGCCATAAAGACAGTTGACCTCTATATGTGTGACTGCTGTGTAGAAGACAGGTGGATGGTGATGAGATGGGTTTAGTCCAGGAATAGGCATTCAGCTGTGTGATCTCACTCCCAGGCAGCCCAGCTGAGCAGGTGCTGAAGGAGCAGAGCTGGAGATATGGGACACTTTGTTTTTAATGTGTGTATTCAATCCCAAAACACACTACAGTGACCGCATACATCCCATGTCTTCTGTATGTTATATCTGAGACCTATAAACATTTGACAAACAACCAATGTAAAATAATACCCTGTCTGTTTGTTACGTTCACAAATATTAAGAAAAGCCTTATCTTACATTTTAGGTAGTTGCTGAAGAAGCTTGGGAGAACCATATTAAAAGAAATGACTCCATCATTGTTGATATATTCCATGGGTTATTTAAGTCCACGCTAGTATGTCCTGAGTGCGCTAAAATTTCTGTGACGTTTGATCCTTTTTGTTATTTAACTCTTCCACTACCAATGAAAAAAGAACGGAGTTTGGAGGTATATCTAGTAAGAATGGATCCTCTTTCCAAGCCTATGCAGGTAAGACGTATTATTGTGATTTTGAGGTATGGATGATGTTTGGTTATTTAACCAAAGACATAATATCTATTACAAACATAAGTAGACATAAAGCCATGTATTTAATGAGAACATAGGAAGAGGTCTCAAGGTCTGCGTGTAAGGGAAGTGTATTGGAGCAAAATGAGATAAAATCAGTTTTTTGTTTTTTAAAACGGTAACCTGTCTTCCTGTATAACGCACTGCATTTTATACTCAAGAAAAAAAAATTCCAATATACTTTCCCTTCAGCTAAATGCTGTGTACAGCCATAATGAGCAATCCTCACTACAGGAGGAAATATTGCTTTGTCAGCCTCAGCTGGGACACATGCTAGCATCATCAGACAGCTGCAAAAAAAAATGAGGTGTACCTCTGTATATATGCCCTATTTTATAATAATTCTAACTGTAGATTAAAAATAACTGGTTTCTATCAGCAGAGAAAATAATTTTTAATCATGTTTGTTCTCTGGTTTTTTTTTTAGTATAAAGTAATTGTTCCAAAGATTGGAAATATGATGGACCTTTGTACAGCTCTGTCTTCGCTGTCTGATATTCCTCCAGAAAAGGTGATTAATTCACTAATACAGTATGGGGAAAATGCAGGACTTTTTTGTTTTAACTAACCAACTTATTTTTTTTCCCTATGTTTAGATGGTAGTTACTGATATATACAACCATAGATTTCACAGAATATTTGCTATGGATGAGAACTTAAGTAGCATTATGGAGCGAGATGACATTTATGTGTAAGTTGTTTGGTTTTGTTTTTTTATAATGCAATTTTGTTTTTGTAACAGGCTTATCAGACCTAAGCATACAAAATACATTTTAAATGCAGTATTCCATTACACATAGAAAAAAGCAAATTAAATCTAACCAGTTTAGTTAGAAATACTTTTTACATCCGGCATTGTTTTTCAAAGGGTAGCTTCTGGATAAACCTGTGGTTTTCTTAATTAAAGGTGTGTTTTAAAATGCCTTCTTTCTTTATTAAACTGATATAATATCGCTGTGTTTAGCTACTTAATGCATTTGTTTATACTTAGATTTGAAACCTCAATCAACAGAACAGAAGAAACAGAACAAGTCATAATTCCTGTTTATTTACGTGAGAAGTTTCGCCATACCAGTTATAGTCATCATCATGGTTCTACATTGTTTGGCCAACCATTTCTTCTGACTGTGCCTAGAAATATAACAGAAGACAAGCTGTACAACCTTCTTTTAGTAAGAATGTGGTACGTCTATCAAGGGCTCGGTTCCAAAATTCCTTTAATTTTATTGTTTGGAGCATTGACATGAGCTCAAAATGATACATAAAAATATTTAAATTGTTTTGCTGAAATTCATAATCTCTCTTGGTAGCTTATTCTGTTTTTTCCCTTTTTCCTTTCTTTATAGCCGATATATTAAAACAGGGTGTGATGCTGATGAAAATGAGGGATCCCTACACTGCAATAAAGAACATACTATCAATGGTAACGGTCCTAATGGAATACATGAGGAAGGATCTCCAAGTAAGAGCTTGTTTTATTCTTTAAAACATGCATGCATAGTTTTTTGTTCTTAGGTGATCTATGATTTATTACAAGGTTATAAGTAAGCTGTATTCGGTTACTGCTCACAATACACGTTTCCCTGTAGTTTGAAATATTGAGAAAAGACATTATACATGCAGTTTAGATGCTGCTCTGTAAGTGATCTGTGTTAACTGCATAATAATAATAAAAAATAAAAAAAGATTCAAAAAGAAGCATTGAACAGGCAGTATCTCACTCCACCAGCAAAGAGGGACTCATTTTTAACACATAATGCAGAGCAGCACTTTACAAGTAAGGGACAGCAACAGCTATACTTTAGGAAGAAAAGAGAGTTTGGACAAGTCTTCATTTTCAAGCAGTTCGTGCGCTCAGAATTTACACCTAAACGTAAAATGGGGAACAAAAAAATGTAAGATCCATGCAGTACTTTATAAAAAAATGTTGTGCATGTTTTTGTCGCAATAAACAGATAATACATAAACAATAAAGGTTATTAAACTATCAGAGAGCTATTTCTCTCTCTGTCTACGGTACATATCCGGTAATGAAAACCATTCTTAGCAAAGTATAAAACATAAGATCAAAAGTATATGTATTTTTTTTTTAATTCACGGAAAAGGTATAAATTTGGCAACTCATTGCGTATGTAAATTAAATTATTGCACATGCTGCAGTCCTCGTGACATCAGTTATTCCCTAGTTTCTTATTTGGTGATGCATAAGTCTTCATTTCTTACCCTTATGTTTGATGTAGGGAGGTGTAACTAATTTAATATATATTGGAAGGTAAAGCAATTTTCATCAGAATTTTGCAGCAATGGATATCCTGTCTGCAGTGACCACCAGATGTCACTGTACCCAAAAAACAGAACTGATCTTCGACAGAAGGATCCAAGGATTTATTTTATTATTAATTCAAACACACAAGGTGAGGAGGGTCCTGATCAAACAGGCTTACGATTCAGGATTTAATACAAACGTTGCTGAACATGTCATTAGTGTAATCAAGAAGACGTAGTTTTGAGAGTGGGTTTTTGCTCAGTGTGAAAATTTGCTCCTGTACAGTTTTCTCCACTGTTGCATATTTTTCACGTTGCTTTTGGTTGGACTATTTTGTAGGTTGTGGTAACAGATATAGTGTGTTTGTGAGAATAAATTACACCAAATTTTGCTTGTTTCACTTATTTAACCCTCAACGACAAATGATGTTCCATGCCACAAAACATGTCAGTTAACGACAGATTATGTACCTGGCACGTCATGGCATTAAATGAGGGTAGGAAGCGACCAAGTGTCACTTTTTTCACTGAAACTGTGTTGCTGAATGCCTTTGACATGGAGGAATTACAACAACACCGGAATCTGCTACAGGGACCCTGTGTGATCCCTCCCTGGGGCATCAACATGGACCATATACAATATGGCGATGGATGCCTGATTTAAAAGATCTTAGGAGGGGATCCTAAAATTAGCACTGTATCTTCCAAAAAATCCTGGCATGGGAAGAGTTGAAATACTGGCATTCCAAATACCTATTGGGTGTCTAGTTTTTAAAAATGTATGATTTGATTTGGTAAATTGAATTTGCCGGGTTCAAACATGTCTCAAATAGGACATGGGCACAGACTGACCAGATGTCAAAAATGCACCTCCCAGATGTCAAAAATGCACCTCCCAAATGTGGCCTTTTAGCCCCCAAACAACCCAACATACCTATGCATGGGTGGTATCGCTGTTGTTTCATGGGGTTAACAGAATTGGGCGGCTTCAAAGATTTCCCAAATAGGACATGGAGGAAGGGAGGCCAGATGTGCATTTTTAAATTTGGAATTTTGACACCTCTCAAATAACCCAACAAACCCACACATGGGTTGTATCACTGTACTCAGAAGATGCTGCTGAACACTTATTGGGGTGCTTTTTACAGTAACATATACCAGGAGATGTAAATTCATACCAATGTAATGTAATACCTGAAATACAATGTGCATGGAAAGAGTTAAAATGCCACTATTTGAAAAATATATGGCTTGATGGGGGTAAATTAAATTGGCTGGCTTCAAAGATGTCCCAAATAGGACATAGGGACAGGATTACAAGATTTGAGAAAAGTGGTTTTGAAATAACAATACTCTACTTGTATTTATTGCCCTATAACTTGCAGAAACAACAATGGGTATCTCTAAACTCGGGACAAATATTAGAATCTGTTTAGCAAGTTTTTTCATTAGCCTTTGCAGATGAATAAAATATTTTTCAAGTAAAAGTCAGACAATGCCCTTTTTACCCACTAAAATTATATGATGTCTTGAAAACAACAATATGTAACTTGTGTGGTTACACTAAAGGATAGAGAAGAAAATTACAGCTAAACTCAAGCAGCACAGAAATGTTAAAGCAGTTAACAAGGGTATAAAAAAGAAAAAAAACATCTCGCTCCTTAATGGTTTAATTCTTTAATGTGCTAAGTAATCAAGCAGGAAGCCTTGAGGTGTGGAAAAGTCCCCCCTTCTCACAAGGTCAACTCAACCAATGAAAGTAATTATTAGGATCAGGTATCTGACAACCTTCCTAAAGGGCCAATTCTATATAATATACATCTGGGTAATGTTTTCCTTTGTCAGCATATTGTCGTCACACAAGTTTTCAAAGTGATATAATGCCGTGTTCAAAAGACATTCCAGAACACCACAAACCACTTTTCTTGAGTTTGCCAAATGCACCTTACTGCCCAGCAATAGTTCTGTGGCAACATTCTACAACAGATTAGTTGAAAATGGAACCTTTTTGTTTATGAAAAGCAAATAGAGTGCATTCCATATAAGGTACCTCATACCAGATGTGAGTCATTGTGGCGGCATTGATTTGATGCTTTTTTGTGCATCGGGACAAGGGAGCTTGTCGTCCATTTGAAAGAACCGTAAATTCTCTTTGTATCTGATGTTCCTGCTTGAAAGCTTTGAGGACTAGGCCAAAAATCCACCATGGAGCCATGAGAGCCTGATCAATAATTCCACAGTGTGAGCTTGTCTCCGGTTATTGCTGCTGAAAGTGGCTTATCCTGATTCTGAGTCTAAGGATGTGATTACATTTTCATGTAGTGTCATTGGGTGTTGTCTAAAATTATTTTATAAATGACTCAAAATTATGTTTTTCACTTAGGTTCCCTTTTTCTAATATTATAGTGCAGATCTCATAACCTTTTAATGTGAAAAATATGCAAAATGCAGAAAACCAGACAGGGGACATACTTTTTCTGCACAATGCCCTACTCATCTACTTTAGAGTCCTCTCATTACAACTCGATAACATGCTCCATTTTTTTTCTTTGTTTTACTTTGTTTCATTCTTAGATTACAGGCTTTTTGCCTTGGTAGTCTACCAGACCTTAATAAATACACATCAATATCAAACGTGACATTCACATATTTTTCCATGGAAGCATAATCATTTTAAGATATATGTATTCCTCTGTCTTTTAGCTTCTGGAAGACCCAACCAGAAGATACTCCTTTCACTCTGAAAATGTATATATTTAGGTGTTTGTAATAAAGACCCTGTACCTATTTTCCAAGGTGAAATGGAAACTGATGAACCTGATGATGAGTCTAGTCAAGATCAAGAGCTTCCTTCAGAGAATGAAAACAGCCAGTCAGAAGACTCTGTTGGAGGAGATAATGATTCTGAAAATGGACTGTGCACCGAAGAAACTTGCAAAGGACAGTCCCTCGCGGGGCAGAAAAAACGTCTGTTTACATTCCATTTTACTACTTTGGGCAATGCTGATATCAGCTATATAAAGGATGATACCAGGTATATTCGATTTGATGATAGGCAACTAAGACTAGATGGTAAGTCGCTATGGATTTACTTTACTTTGTATTTTTAATAGATGTGCAAGTGGGCAAAAATGACTCGGACAAATGTTTTGGTTCGTTTCTGCCCCATTCATTTTTGGGACAAGGAATTTCATTCCCTGCCCATTCAGTTCAGTGAGAATTGAGTTTGTTGCCTGGTGCCCTATATTCACTGTCATTCGCTCTCTCTCACACTCTCTAAATGTTTCTTTACCTTTTCTGCCAACCACCTCCACTTCTGCCGACCACTTCCGCTTCTTCTTTTTCTATCTTCTGCCTTGTCTTCTCTCTTCTCTATTCCTTTTTTCTTTAATCTTCTTTCTTCGTCTGCATCTCAAGGGACGTAACCCAGCAACTTCCGTCAAAATGGCGGCGCTGCGGCGAGATCCTCCCAGGTCGTGGGAGATGAAGTCACTGAAAGTACCAGTGAACTGAGGGCAATATGGAGGAGCTGCAGTGACTTCATCTCCCAGATCCTCCAATTTGAGGAGAGGACATCACCGCAAGCGCCATCATCCGAATGCACAATTGTTAATCTCCTCTACAAATTATGCACTGATTTCATTTATCACGAGTTACATTTATCTTTAACAAAAATGAAAGTATTTTAAAGATAAACTTCTACTGTGTGGAAACTCTTTATGATAATTTTTATTCCGTTTTTTTTACCTGATTTAAACCTAAAATACCTTATTGCATACTCTTTATATCTTAGAAAGATCGTACCTTGCCTTAGATTGGGATCCAAAGCTAAAGAAAAGATACTTTGATGAAAATGCAGCAGAGGTAAGAACCATTAAAACATTGATTATTTTAATCAAGAAACATCATTGATTTTTGCAAGATTACTTTCCACAGAACACCATCTTACTGTAGCTTTACGCTTATTAGTAGTGGTCAATAAACTAGAAATACTGAATGATCACCTGGAAATCCAGTTTAATTTATACAAAAACATGAATTACACTAATTTAGTAATTTAGTGTATTACTAAATTAGTGTAATTCATGTTTTTGTATAAATTAAACATTTATTACTATAGAAATGTTACATGCAATGATCAAAATATATAAATAGGATCAATAGGATAAAATAGGGTATGATATGAAAAACATGTCGCCCCCCCCCCCCCGCATGCGTTAGTTGAATTGAGCGCCTGCACATTATAAGTGATTACGAGATGGCTAAAGAACTTGTAGGTAGAAAATATCTGGAAATGTTAAATACAGGTAACCTGTGTTTATTAGACTTACAAATTACAATCTTTGGTAGTTTACAATCATAACTCAAAATAACTGCAGGCTAGATATAATTTTGTCTATCTAGCATTATCAGTTTCATATCCATAACTAGCACCATAACTGTTTTTTTCTATGCATTTCCCTTTTGTGTTCAGTCTACCTAAACATTTCTTATATAACCATTTTAGGATTTTGAAAAACATGAAAGCATGGATTTCACACCACAGAAAAAATCCTTCATGAAATTAAAAGACTGCATAGAACTTTTTACTACCAAGGAAAAATTAGGGGCTGAGGATCCATGGTAAGTCTAATTGATTTTACAAACCGCAGAATAAATGAGCATTGAAATAAGGAGTGAAATAACTTTGAGCTTGTTTAAACAACTTTGGCTTATATGACAGTCCTAAACATTCATTTTCACCTATAATTTTCTGGAGAAAAAAAGGCTGGAATAACAGAATAATTTCTCACGGGTGCAGAGAAAGCAGCTTGTTGCTTAAAAAGTTCAAGCTGCTTTCTCACAACATATTGGGGATACTGTAAATATAGCTTTGGTTTCTCACGGAATTTGATGGCGCTATATAAAACAACAAATAAACAATGTGTGTATCAACATCTCTGTAGTATATTTCATAGTTATACAGCTCTTATGGTTGTTCAATCCACTGCCAGGTAGAATATTTTTGTTGTCCTAACCTATTTTCTGAAAATTATTTGCATTATACTGGATAATTACCGTATATTCCGGCGTATAAGACGACTGGGCGTATAAGACGACCCCCAACTTTTACAGTTCAAATATAGAGTTTGGACTATACTCGCCGTATAAGACTACCCCTCTACCCAGCATACAACAACCAGCCAATCACGGCAAGCAATGTACCTTACCGTTGATTTGCTGACATATACATACATGCACTGCCCTTACACACACACACACACACACAAATATATATATGTGTATATATATATATATGTGTGTGTGTGTATATATATATATATATATATATATATATATATATATATATGTGTGTGTGTATATATATATATATATATATATATATATGTATATGTATATATCTACACATATGCCTGTCCATACATACACATTTATACACTGCCCTCACCACACACCCCTGCCTTTACACACATGTATATGTATATATATATATATACACACACACACACACACCAGCTTACAAATACACTGACCATATCACACCAACATTCATACACTGCACTCACACCCCTTTCTCCCTATCTCTTACCTTATCTTCTGTCTTCTTTCTTCCATCCAGTTGTGGGAGCGCGAGGTGTGGCACTTCAGACCTCAGCTTGCCTGCTCCCTCATCACTACGTGCCGGCAATTGATGCCGAGCGCCGGGACATGACGTCATCCCTGCGCTCGGCATCAATAGCCGGCGCGTAGTGATTAGAGAGCAGGGAAGCCGAGGTCTGAAGTGCCACACCTCGAGTTCCCTAATGTCGAGCTAGTTAGAGGGAGGTCGTGATCTCCCCCAACTAGCCCTGATCAGCAGATCTTGCACCTACCTCGGCGCAGCCCTGAAGACCGGCCCAGGGGAGGCGGCTTCTTCACTCTCCCCTCCCCTAGAGATTGGTGGCTTCGTGGGAACCTCCGGCTTGGTAAGTACCCAGTGGATGCATTTCTTAGGGGTTTCTAAGTTAGTACCCGGCGTATAAGATGACCCCCCACTTTTAAGAAGATTTTCTGGGGTTAAAAAGTCGTCTTATACGCCGGTATATACGGTAATATGCAGAATATTTCCATCCCAGGCTCTAGAAAAGAAGAAAGCATCAAATGTTCCATTTTCACTTACGGACTGCAATGCGATAAAACCAAATGTTTGTCTGTTTATAATACAATGATTCACTAAAGGCTTTAGTGGCATGAAGGAAAATAAATATAAAAAACATTGTCAATTACTTCATATAAATAAAAATGTGGATTTGAATTACCACATTACATTACACTGCAAAGTGTATCTCGTATCATCCACAGGAGAAAAGCCCATTGTTGGTAATGTAAGCCACGTACTACCGTATTTGCTCGATTATAAGACGAGGTTTTTTTCAGAGCAAATGCTCTGAAAAATACCCCTCGTCTTCTAATCGGGGTCGTCTTCTAATCAGACCTCAAATAGAGGTCTGATTAGGAGACTAAGATCCAGATCCCCCGCACCGCTGCAGGGGACCTGGATCCTCCTGTCTCACACCCCCCCCCATCATACACACACTTACCGGTGCTTCCTGCTGTGTTGCCGGGGCAGCAGGTTGACGTCTACGCGATCCGCGTAGACAACGTCCGCTGCAGCCGGAAGGAGGTGTGGCTAGCAGCGGGGGTTGTCTGCGTCCGTCGCATAGACCTTCCCCGACTGTCAGAGATCAGAGTTCCCCGCATCGGTGCCGCACCGGTGCGGGGAACTCTGATCTCTGACAGCCGGGGAAAGTATACGCGACGGACGCATACAAACCCCCGCTGCCAACTCCACCTCCTTTCGGCTGCAGCGGAAGGCGACGTCAACCCGCTGCCCCGGCTGGAAGCACCGGTAAGAGAGGGGTGAGAGAGAGAGAGAGTGTGTGTGTGTGTGTTAGTTAAATGGGGGTATAGGGTGTGTGTGTGTGTTAAATGGGGGCATAGGGCATTTCTGGAGTGGCGTTAAGGGGGCATTTAATAGAGCACTCTGCCTCCTGAAATGCCTTATACCTCCCTATATTGCACTCTGCCCCATAATATGCCTTTTAACCCCCTAAATGACAGAGTGGCATATATAGGGGTATAAGGCATATCATGGGCCACAGTGCCATATTGGAGTGGCAAGCCTGGGGGCAGATGTGCGTAACTGGGGGACAGGTTGGAAAATACAAGAAATAAAAACAAAAAAAATATTTTTCTCAATCATAGCTTTTATTAAAAAAAATTGTTTACATGAATTAACATTTAATGGTAAAACTTTTTTCCTTTGGGGTCGTCTTATATTCAGGCTTTTTCTTTTTTTCCTAAGTTAATATTCAGATTTTGGGGGGTCGTCTTATAATCAGGGTCGTCTTATAATCGAGCAAATACGGTATTTATTTAAAGTAGACATGCATTCATGAGATGACTTGGTAAGGTGAAGCATGACAATCAACGCAATGGGCGCCCACAGTACAGGACATGATGTACAGTTTATATATGTTTTCAAAGTAAAAAAAGTCCTTTGTTTTAGTACCTGTGCTCTAATTTTATGATATACATATGTTTAATATTCTAGGTACTGTCCGAATTGCAAAGAACATCAGCAAGCAACCAAAAAATTAGACCTTTGGTCTTTACCCCCCGTCCTAGTGGTCCATTTAAAACGTTTTTCCTACAGTAGATATATGAGGGATAAGTTGGATACATTTGTTGACTTTCCTGTAAGGTAAGGGAAAAACTGTATTCTATTGTTACGTAATAATGTAATGCAAATTTGCCGGTTTTTACTGCACTAAGAAGTTTATGCAGGAAAATACTACTAATATAAGATTGCAACCACCCAAAAATATTATTGAGATCTGGGTACAGCCTTATAAACAGCAGCACTGTGTTTTGACCTGTTTTATTTTTTTTGAATAGCCTGATTCTGTCATGTCTCTTATTTACTGCAAGTGAAGACAATCTGCAAAATCCTTCAAGGATAGGTGTAGGAGTTCATACGTGTAGATGATGAGCTGTCCACTTGTTACTAGCAGTAACTTTTGATTTATTTTTTTAGTGACCTAGACATGTCAAAATTCCTTATTAATCCAAATGCTGGACCATGTTGCTACAATTTAATTGCTGTATCTAATCATTACGGAGGAATGGGAGGCGGACATTGTGAGTTACCATTTTATTACATTTTGTTATGTCATAGCGGAGTATTATATACTAAATTAGCAATTTTTGAAAGTTGTGTGAATTGGGAATACAATGCTCTATTAAGTTCAAGTGCTGTTCTAGTGTTCACATCAAAAAATGTGGTTTTCCAAAGATGATACAAAACAGTATGTTCATGACACATCATTCAACATATCTAAAATACAGGAACGTAGCCAGACCAAAATCAAATACACTCTGAGCCCTAAGGATTTTAAATACTTCTCCGAAGGCATTTTAAGAGGCCACTGGTGAAACCATAGACGTGGTTTCTGTTCCACTTAACTCACACAGCATATATACCCCAATCAAAAAGGGCTATGCCGTTAATGTTGGTTTTGGTGGAAATTTATTTACCTTATTCCTAGCTTTCAGTTGGACAGTGTTAGATTTTAGTTTTGGTAATTTGTCATAGGTAGATTTTAAGATTTTAGACTATATACATATAATCAGGAGGCAAATATTTCATTAAACTTTACAAAGAATAAGGTCCTTACCAGAGCTTTACCACACTAGGCATGAATGCAAGTCAATGTGCAGTGGCACTGTATCCCCCCCCAAAAACCTTATTTTGTTGGCTTTTATGTTTTTCTGGCAAACTATGACCCACTAAATGCAGTGTCATGTGGCACAACAGTATTTAAATACCCTTCAACCACACTGTATATTTATATTGTGCTTTTAGATATTGATCCAGTTGGTTGTGTAACACTGTATTAGCATTTTATGTTGGATTATATTGGACAATATTTTATTATGGACTTCTTGTGCTTGCAATCAGAGTGTTGTATCAAATGGAAGTTTTTTAGCCTTAATTTTCTACTTGAAAAGGCCACCCTCACAGCCTGCTTGAGGATCTCTGTACACAATTCTTCTTTTTTTCCTCCACTTGTCAATAAAAAAATAGCTTCATAGTTAACATGTACTCCTTTCTGTTACTATTTGACAGTCGAGGTTTTGAAAAAACAGTACCTATGAATGCAGCGATGCTGCCACACATTGGCTGTTTTGTATTTGGTCTTTGACTTCTGACATCGTAGATCACAAATTTGACACATCTTATTTATGTGATGCTCTGCCTTTATCCATTAGACTGTGTTAACAGAACTGGGGGTCAAAATATACCCCCAGCATGACTTAATTCATTGAAAAGCTCCCAAGGGCTTTCTCCACCTTGCAGCATGTTTCTTTGTAGCACTTAAGTGTAATTGCATGTTGGCGTACCTAACAAGTTATCATACCAGCAGCATTAGGAGGTCATTGAACAATGGCTCAATCCCTGACCCTAAAGCATATATACTTGTGGAATCAGCCACAGGGAAAATAAACTAGCAACACTTGCAAGTGAAACAGCTTGTTTGATGGCTCTGTAAGTTTCTGTTATCCATTGACTTCCCCTTTAAGCTTTATGTTCAAAGAAATGGGGATGCATAGTGGAAATACATTTTACCTAGCCGCTCCCACAGAGCTGAAGCTTGTATCTTATGAGCTGAGCAACTTAGTGTTTCTTTAATAATCTGGGGCTCATCAAGCTTGTCTAGCATATTTCCAAAAGGAAATCTTTACCTTTTGGTTTTCACAAAGGTTTTTTTTAGGAGACATTTTACTACCACAAAAGGTAGTATAAAAGAAGGTCAGGTCATCACTAAACCAGGGGATATTCTATGATCCATTGTATGAATTCCTTTAAACATACTGTTTAACGTGTGCTGTGCATTGAGAAAGTGAAGTCTGCTTTCGCACACCTCAAACAAATATTATATGGTGTGCCCAGTCCAGATGACTTACTCTTGATTATTTACTTCTATTTAATGATTCACTTAATATAATCTGTTGGGTATTACGAACTCCGGTTTACTCATTCCACATTTGTATTTACATTCTGGGATTCCTATTTACTTTTTAGTATTTGAATCAGCTGTAACAGTCTGCTCAACCTCTGTTTCAATCCGGCAAAACATGCATGAGAGTTGGTAATGGCTCTATTGTACGATTATTCCATCTGCGCTGCATTAATGAATGTTATGTTGTCCCCCTTAGATACAGCTTTTGCAAAGAATAAAGATGATGGCAAATGGTACTATTTTGATGACAGCAGTGTGTCGGTTGCCTCCGAGGACCAGATAGTGGCAAGTATTCATTTTGAATAAACACATAAACATGTTCTTCTAGACCAGACCTGTTTTAGCACTTTGTGTAATTAATAAAGCTATGTTTGTGTTCATACAGATGAAAGCTAAACAATTGTTAGTAAAGATCAATTATTAATATTGTAGATTTTTTCTTATTATAGTTGGATCAATACATTTGTCAGCTCTGGGCAGTGTATACCTGAAACACTACATCAGTTCTGGTTATTTTCTTGCAGACAGGATTAACTAGCTCTGGTCACGTCTTTGTGCACACTTTAATATTCACTGAATGACCAAGGTTACTGTAATTGCATTTTTTCCTTGTGAATAGAAAGTTGCGTTGGCCTTTTTTTAGTATTAAAAGCTTATTTATTGATCCAGACCTTCGTTATCTTTAAGGTGAGCAGTCCAACACTGAAACTTTTAAAAGGCTGCATTCAAGCAGGTTATCTCTGTGCAGCCTGCCATATTTTTCTTTATTATTATTTCATAGATCTTTCGTTTAGTGCAGGATTATTAATACTGACTCAGCTGCTGACCTTCACCAATCTTGCAACTGATTAAACTGGCATTTTTTTTCATTGCAGTCCAAAGCGGCTTATGTGCTTTTCTATCAGAGACAAGACACAATGAGTGGGACGGGCTTCTTTCCGCTAGACAGAGAAGCTAAACTTGGCGCTTCAGCTGCCACTGGTGCCCCACTGGAGAGTGATGAAGAGACAAATGAAAATGACATAGAGAATGAAAACTGTATGCATACAAACTAGTGAGGCCTATGAAGCTATTAAATAGGATGGAAAAATAATACAATTAAAATTAACGTGTCCACCAAAAATATATTTTTCTTTTGTTCAAAAAGAGAAATTTCAGCTTACAGAATGTAAACGTTAATATAATTGTCATTTTTATTAATACTGCTTTTTTGATGTTATTTTTTATGATGGAGCAGTGCAATGAAAACTGTGACCTAAAAAGTCTGTGCCCACTTTAGTTTTGTATTTGCAGGCTGAAAGGTACAATGCTGTTCTCTTCCTTTTTTTTTTTTTTTTTTTTTTTTTTTTTTTTTACTGCTCTTTAATTAGTTGAAGTTTGGCGATTTTGAATTAGTTCCAGCTGTTAAACGATATGTGTCATCTGCTGTTTACAAGCTCACACGTTACTCCGAAATCTTTTTCCAGCTCATTGTGGATAAATACAGGGATACATTGTAGCCCAATTGCCAAGAATCTAATGAAGAGCATCATGGCTCTGAAAAATGGCATAAGCCAATAACCTTGCAGCCTAATGCAGAGTTCTTGCAAAGACTGATTTTTTTTTTTCTCATTTTAAGGCAAATAGAATTATATTGATTTATCAGTATTATCTTGGGCATTTGTTTCTTTGTTAATGATGTTATTTATAGTTATTTCTTTTTTCTTTATTTTCAGTTGTGCAAAAAAAAAAAATAGATTAGTGACCCTTTATTTGTATATTCACACATCATTGGAATCACCGCTAAGTACTTGACACTTGAATAAGGATATTGGGTAAATAGCAGAGGTATTTTAGCCCTTTTCAGATATCGTTTCTGTTTTATGATTATGGTTTATTTAATGCTGTGTAATGGATTTGAAATTTTAAGCTTGGTTAAAAAAAAGGGGGGGGGGGTTCAAATGAATGTAACTTTCCCTTGTTGCTTGTTGAATTCTTGTTCTATTGTTTAGAATTATCACATATTTCTGATCTGTAAGTCATGCGTTAATATTTTGTCTGTTAAGTTCCCAATCAGATTCTTTAGTTGTGAGAGCTCTGAACTCTCCAAAGACACTGCAAATGTAAAGTTTATATAATGGCACTTAGTGCCGGTGACAATGACTGTGGACTAATCTTGAATAAGAAGTTTGTTTTTATTTAATTTGGATTTTTATAGAGTAAGTCTTTGGAATTTTCATTGTGTGATCCCTTTATAAATCACCATGGCCTTACAACTCATCTCAAAGGATAAATTGGTTAAACAGAACAACTGACATTTTGCATGTTCAATCGTCAACCTGTACTGTGTATCGCACACAAGCCTTGACATTTATGTTGGCTAACTGCATTCAAGGGTCCAGGATGCCAAATACTCGAAAAAACATGGAACATTTTGTAAATTGACTTGTTGATTTGCTGCTTTACCTGTGATATTGTTTTGAAGAATGTATCATTGTTTTGTGTACTGCCTACGACAGAAACTCGGTAAAAGTTGGGACATGCTTTACATATCTACTACCTGAAGAATTTTACTGTCTCACGCTTTAAAGGAAGAAGTACATTGTTCTGCGCTTGAACTAATGAAATAAAATACAATAGGTTTTAAATTGTGTATTGTAAATAAAAGTTCACTCTGTGAGTGCACATTTTGGTAAATTATTTTATTTATACATTAGCATAAAAAATACAGATGCATTTGCCCAGGAGAAATGATTTTGCTTTCCAGCTCAGTAAAAAAAAGCTGATGTAATATATTCTGGGATTTTAAAGCTGCTTTGTTTTTTAATGTGAATTGTTGACCTTCTGCATGATGGAGGTAACTGGTTTGTCTGCACTTTAAGTTCACCTGAGTTTACATTATAATGTGCATGAATATTTATTTATATAAGTTTCAATAAAATTGTTGAAGGCCTTATTTAGTTTGGTGTGTGTTTTTTTTTTTTTTTTTTTTTTTTTTTTTTTTTTTTTTTTTTTCTTAACTGCTTTCCTTTCTGTTACAAAGGAATACTATTTTTTAATACATTCAATATTATGTGTTTGGTAGGTGAAATAATATATAATTATCCTGTTTATACCGAGGACTGGCTGGAGGACACAAATCTGTTGGCAATGATAAAGCAACTGATTCAGCAAAGGATTGGTTACATAAAAGGATAACTTTCAAAATTCTTGCAACATAAGTGCACAGCCAGGCTGAGATGGAAGGTAGAATTGTGGACCAAGCCAAGCTGGATATATATGTCAAAGCAAGGGTGAATGCTTTAATTTAGAACATGTTCATAAATCATCAATGTTTGATAAATGTATTAAGGCACAGGTTTAATATGCCAATACTATGTTGGAAAGTAAATTTGTGCGGTGAGGTAAAGAGTTTATATCAGTAGGTGAATTTGGCATGCCTGTAGTGTCCATTCTATAAACCATAAGCATATGGTGGAGCATTTTCCTTTTGCTTGCAGTGTTCTTACTAATATCAATACATTGACTGTCTGGCTTCATTCCTTTCCTTTTCTGTGCAGCATTGTTTTATGTCTGTTTTTTTTGTACCCTCATTCTTTTAACCCCTTCAATCCCAGGGGTTTTTGGTACCTCAAAACCCGGAGCAATTTTGCAATTTTTGCGCTATGTTGGTTCAGCGATGATTCTCTTTTCCTGTGAATAGTGTACCCATATAAACTATATATTGTTTTTTCAAGGAGAGATAGAGCTTTCTTTTGATACCATAGTTGGATGATTAGCTGAAAATTTAGAATTAGAAATTTAGTAAAAACTAGCAAAAATTTGAAAAAAACATCTGTTTTTTTACATTTTCCCTCTGAATCCTCACAAAATTAGGTAAAGAGACAGAAAATTCCATCCAGAATTATCAATTCAGGTGTCCTGATTTCAGAAATACCTAATTTATATAGATTTTCCATATTTTCCCAGCACATATAGGCAACATACTATAAGCAATGTTCCCTCTAATTTTTCTTAGGTGGTGTGCGCAGAAAATTTCTCTTGTGCAAAAATTTTCCCAGAGCCAAAATTTTGTGCGCACAATATGCTTCTGCAAATCTTCAATTTAAATTGTTATTCTATATTTTTGGTACAGCTCGCTCATGGTTAATAACACTACATTATAGTGTGATAATGTAGTATTAGTAACACAACAGTATTACTTACTGTAACGTTTTTTTAAAGGTGAAATTCTCACTGCACAAGTAAATTATGAGCGAATCACGAGTGGAGGCTCCAGGCCGCATGAAGGATAAAAAAAAAATTGGGAAAAACTGTTGTGCGCAGGGGTGTACCTAGAGTATTTGGCACCTGGGGCAGATCCTGTACATGGGACCCCCCCCCCACACACACACACACACACACTCTTTAAGACTGCATAGCTTCTATCGTTAGGCAAACATTGACAGGGGTACAGCATAACTTATTATTTACTAAGGCAGACATTGACGGTGGTACAACATAACACCTATCACTATATACTGAAGCAGACATTGACCGTGTTACAGCATAACTGCTATCATCATATACTGAGGCAAACCCCCGTTCGGTACGCTACTGGTTGTGCGCACAATTTTTGTTTGTGTGCGCTCCCTCTTAAAGCTATGTGCGCGCGCACAAGCGCACAGCTTAGAGGGAACACTGACTATAAGGTGTACATTACTTTATACAAAGCCGTTACATTTTTACATTAGGTATGATGGGACTGCAACTCTAATTTTAAACAAATAAAACAAAAACACCCACAAAGGTATATATTTCTGTAAAGCAGACAATCCAGGCTATCCTATCAGGGGTATTTGGGCACTCTACATGCAGGTATTTGGCCACCAATGACTGTCAAAGGTGGCCACAGAAATTAGTTCCTGCACTTTTTTCACCAACGCGTCTTAGTATTTTGTAGTATTCTTAGAATTTTTTGTACAGGGTATGTGTTACGGCAGAGAAATCTATCCTAAATTGTTCAGCCACCTCTCCTGATTACGGAAATACCCCACATGCCTAGTTTTTTTGTGGTTTTCTGGACATTACAGGGCACAAACAGGACCATGCGCGTTATAGATTTTCACATTTTGCTTTAGTAGACCTATGTTTCATTTGGGGCGACGCTGGCTTCTGCTGCCAGGGGGGAGTCCAGGCTGTCAAACGACAGCCTGGTCTCCCGTGCAGCGGCAGGGATGTGTCCCTGACGCTGCACGAAGGGCTAGGCGTACCGGTACGTCCATAGGGGTTTCTTAGTGGGCGTTTTTTGGACGTCCCGGTACATCTATAGGGGATTGAAGGGGTTAAGGGGCACATTGCTAAAGCTGTTAAAGTATTTTTATTTATTCTTTGTCCATCTTAATGCACATAATTCCTACTTTCATTCTCATATATTCTGTCAAGTTCAGGACCGTTTATGTTCATTTATTAAGAATGAAAAGATTGAACAATTGCCTCCTTTTTTAGCCCAGCTGGACATATTCTGCAGCCAGCTTCTGTTTGTGTGAGCCTTGGTGATTGTGCCCCAGCAGTTGGATAGTGTAGGTGGCACGTGGGCAAGTACTTCTATGTTACTGGTCTATATTTGTTCAAACTCTCATGGTATTGATGTCATATTAGTGTGACCTCATTTTTAATCAAGAAATAATTGGTTGGGTTATATCAGCTGAGAGCACGTTTGGTGCAATGATAACCCCTTAAAGACCAGGCTGGTTTTTTTTTTACTTTTTGTACCCTTTGGGACCGAGGCTGTTTTAACACTTTTGCCCTGCTCGTGTTTAGATGTAATTTTCTCCTCACTCATCTAGTGTACCCACACAAGTTATTTTTTTTTTCAGGATAAGAAGGGCTTTCTAAAGATACATTCATTTTAATCATGCTATCTAATTTCCTATTAAAAAAAGAATATGATGAAAAATTGAAAAAACACTTTTATTTGAAAAATCTTTTACTCCAGAGTTTAGAAATACCCAATTTTTGTTTGCTTTTTTTCTGCAAGTTATTGGGCAATAAGTACAGGTAGTGTTTTGCTATTTCAAAACCAACTTTTTTCCAAATCTGGTCATTCTGCCCCATGTGCTATTTCGGATATCTTTAAAGCCAGCCAATGCAATTTACCCCATCAAATCCTATATTTTTGAAAAGTAGACACCTCAAGGTATTTCAAATGCTGGTATTTTAACCCTTTCCACGCACAAATTCTGCTACCACCCTTTGTCAACCTTTTGTGGTAGTAATTTATTTTGTGTTTGTTTTTTTAGCCCCTTAATGACAAAGCCCGTACATGTACAGGCTCAAAATGCATTGTTTTCAATGGGTTTTGGGACCGCCCATTGTCCTTAAGGGGTTAATATCACTAAAATTGTGCTTCGGGTATGGATTTATAGCTCCTAGTATACTTCACTTTTAAACAAGACCCCAATATGTGTTCAGCAATATAGTAATTGCAGAGACAGATCAAGGTCAAATGGGGCCCTTGGGCATCACAGTTGCATGGTATATACAAACACTGTACATTAGCAAGCAATTGGCTTTCCTTTCTGGTATGTTAATTTGTACAGCTAAATTCTAACTGGATTGGAAATGCACCAGTCACTTGCATCCCCAGGAATTATATTTAAGGGCACGGAAAGGGATCAACAAGCGTGGAGGGATCATCATGCAAAGCAAGATTTTGTTCTCTCAAAGCAGGAAGGTTGTTAACCAGTTAAAGGAATGTTCACATATAACAACGAACCCATCAGATAAAGCAGTACAAAAATAAATAGTTTATATTTCCCATAAGCTGTGTGTCTGTCCTTGTGCTGCTAGACACTCAAAGGCACTGCGTTCTGTTGGACTACATATCCTCAGGAGATGTATTATGATCAAATTAATCTGTTTATGTAGCGTAATTGTTTGATGGCTGTAGGTTCACATTGAGAAAGAGGTTTTGACACCCAGAAACATTTGTGGAACTAACTTCTCAGCCATCTTTATGCAATATAATTGTACATTTCACTTGCATCTACTTCTGAGTGCTGTCAATCTGTTTATATAGAAAACAAAGGCCTTATCACAAATCACATATATTGTACTACTTCCAGAATCCAGCTTCTAGTAGAGATTCAGTAACACTTCATCCACCAACAAAATGATGTTGCATCACTTCAGGTATAATTAATTTGTTGATGCAATTTTCACAGTAAGCACTATTTCATATAATTTATTTTATTGTTTATCACCAGATTGACAGCCAGACAAGAGGGACAATTAAAGGACATCAGTGTCCTTCCCTATACCTGGCAAGAGATTCCTGTATGCAGGCACAAGAGACATCAGCGATCAGGCAGGGAATGTAAGCGTATGCAACTAATAGGGACAGCCCTAAAACCATTGACTGGGATCGATTAGTTTTTTTAAAAATAAATCAGCCCTGGTTGCTCTGCAAAATGAAATGTGGTGCTCAGAGAGGTATAGCCTTCTATGTTGTCCAGTTTCCTGCTAACTATAAGCATAGAAAAACTATTTTCAAAGTTCTTAATTCCCCACTAGGTGGCACTATTTTATAGTTCATGAAATGTACAGTAAATACAATACAGTATGTTATAAACTCCAGGTCCAGTAAATTCCATCTTTTAAATCTGCGTTTTTTTTAATGAGAATACATTTTGTTTTCTTAGAAAGGTTATGTATTGTTGCAACATGATGAATACTATTCAAGGAAAGAAGAAAACAACGTATCTTTTTGTTACTTTGTTTAAAACACTGCAGGACTCATTGTTTTGTGTATGTGCATCCCCTCGGGAAAGCTCTTACTATCTGATAGGAACATTATAAATATTCTTACATGCAAGTTATATCATACCTCCAAACTTGAGTGTTTGGTGGTTGGGAGTGTACTATGGTGTTCTACAGTACAGTTGTTTTTAAAAGGTAACGACTACATTTTCTGTCTGCTTGAAATGGTAGTAGGTATGAAATTGCCATTCAGAGTAAATTAGATCCACCTGTGGTGGTGATTTCACAGTAAATGAAAAAGTGAACATTTCTTGGACAATGCATTTTATCAAATAGATGTTAGAGGTCACACAAAAAAGAAATCAAAGAGATGATCGTTTCACACAAGAGAAATCACAGCCATGCTTAATTGTTGGTGGTGATCTATATTGTTCAAATGTATGTAACATATACAAATTCAATTTCATATGTACCTAGTGCTGCATGTAAATATTCATATGAAATGTATATATATGGAATATGTATGGTATATGTGTGTGCAGTGAAGGGGAAAAAAAATATTTGATCCCCTGCTGACATGATCAGTCTATAATTTTAATGGTAGGTTTATTTGAACAGTGAGGGACAGAATAACAACAAAAAAATCCAGAACACATTTTAATTAAATTATATATTGATTTGCATTTTACTCAGTGAAATAAGTATTTGACCCCTTTACAAAACATGACTTAGTACTTGGTGGCAAAAGCCTTGTTGGCAATCACAGAGGTCAGATGTTTTTTGTAGTTGGCCACCAGGTTTGCACACATCTCAGGAGGGATTTTGTCCAACTCCTCTTTGCAGATCCTCTCCAACTCGAACCTTCAGCTCCCTCCACAGATTTTCTATGGGATTAAGGTCTGGAGTCTGGCTAGGCCACTCCATAACCTTAATGTGCTTCTTCTTGAGTCACTCCTTTGTTGCCTTGGCCGTATGTTTTGGGTCATTGTCATGCTGGAATACCCATCCACGACCAATTTTCAATGCCCTGGCTGAAGGAAGGAGGTTCTCACCCAAGATTTGACGGTACGTGGCCCCATCCATCGCCCCTTTGATGCAGTGAAGTTGTCCTTTCCCCTTAGCAGAAAAACACCCCAGAGCATAATGTTTCCACCTCCATGTTTGACGGTGGGGATGGTGTTCATGGGGTCATAGGCAGCATTCCTCCTCTTCCAAGGTTGATGCCAAATAGCTTGATTTTAGTCTTCTCTGAACACAACACCTTCACCCAGTTCTCTGAATCATTCAGATGTTCATTGGCAAACTTCAGATGAGCCTGTACATGTGCTTTCTTGAGCAGGGGGACCTTGCGAGCGCTGCAGGAGTTTAGTCCTTCACAGCGTAATGTGTTACTAATTGTTTCCTTGGTGACTTTGGTCCCAGCTTCCTTGAGATCATTGACAAGATCCTCTTGTGTAGTTCTGGGCTGATTCCTCACCGTTCTCATGATCATTGAAACTCCATGAGGTGAGATCTTGCATGGAGCCCCAGACCGAGGGAGATTGACAGTTATTTTGTGTTTGTAATAATCGCACCAACTGTTGCCACCTTCTTACCAAGTTTACCAGGCGATGGTCTTGTAGCCCATTCCAGGCTTGTGTAGGTCTACAATCTTGTCCCTGACATCCTTGGAGAACTCTTTGGTCTCGGCCATGGTGGAGAGTTTGGAATCCACAGAAGCAATCAATCAGATTCCAAACTCTCCACCATGGCCGAGACCAAAGAGTTGTCCAAGGATGTCAGGGACAAACTGAGATTAGGAGCATTCCCTTTAAGAGAGTGCTCCTAATCTCAGCTCATTACCTGTATAAATGACAACTGGGAGCCAGATATCTTGCTGACTTACTAAATACTTATTTCACCGAGTAAAATAAAAATCAATTTATAAACTTATTTGAAATGCGTTATTATAGATTTTATTTGTTATTCTGTCTACCATTAAAATTATAGACTGATCATGTCTTTGTCAGACATGATCTGATGATCTGATATTTGTCTGATATTTGTCAGAATATTCACTATTCTTGCCAGTGCACTTACACATGTAGATTGTATTTACAGAATTTATTGTAAATATTAACATAGCATTAGTGTTAACGTCAATGTTTTTACAGCATCTTCGTATGTATTGCACTACTTTAAACATTTTCTAGACTTTTACACGTCTGTATTTTTATTACTGGGATTGCTGTGTGGGGTATTTATGTGTTTCCTCTCTCTCTCTCTCTCTCTCTGCCGTACAAACTGATCAAGTAGCAAGGTCAGATTTACATTCCAGGTTTCAGGATCACTATTACTTAAATGGTCAATAACATCTGTTTTCAGTAAATAAATGACCTGCAAATAAGATGGCTCACCATTTTTGGCAATGGAAAAAGTGCCATTTTGGTATCTGGAGATTTTAATAAAGTGTAACTGCTCCGAAAGAAGGCGCATTAAAACTAAAGAAATGATAGTCAGTCTTACGGATAGAAACATACAAAGGATGTCTTCATAGACTTCTAGATGTTAAGAGGGAGGCAGAAGGGAAGAGGAAGGTGAGCACATGGTGCTAAAGTTTAGTGAGTGTTCATTTACACTTTAAGTACAACTAATAACAGTAATGGTAACGCCAATATTCAAGTGTGTATACATATTTTGTTTGTGCAGTGTGCTCTTAATAGTACAATTTATAATATAGTAAAGGGCAGATTTGAAATGTCCTGTTAGCATGCAGGGATCAAATGGCAATCAGATGTCTCTTCAAACTACCACTCTAGTGCCAAAAGTTAGTAAAATCCACAGTCCTCAGTTTGTATGGACTCCAGTGTGTTGTATGGCATGTAATCAATGGACTTGTGCATTGGGATTCATATGAGCTTCGATTTTGCCTAATTTTGCCTAATACACCAGTATTTGTTATCCATTCATTCATTTACCTCACCCTTCATCTCCTTAACTGAATCGCCTAACTCTATCACGTGGGACTTGGTCCACATTCTCTGTGATCTTATCTAACAGTTAATTAATGCTTGTTATTGGAGTCGTAAAATGCAACTATGGTAACTGACTGTTGGATAAGATCCCATAAAATATGCACCAGGTTCCAAGTTAAAGAAAGGAATGGTGAGGTGAGAAAATTAAAGAATTAAAAGAATGCAGGTAAAGTAACTTGCACAGTTTTCATGTATATAGGGCAGTGTGACTGGGCATAGGGTAATAATCATGTGTATAATGAAGGGTCACTGTGTTGTATTGTTTAGTATGCTTATGTGTAGGGTAGTGTGACTGCATTGTGTAGTTTGTACGTGTATATGGTAGTGCAATTATGTACAGGGTAGTATGAATGTGCATAGGGTAGTGTCACTGTGTAATGTATGAATGTACATTAGGTTGTGTGCCTTTTTTATCATATAGTATGCATGTATATATTATTTTGTGAATTTGTAATTGTGTAACAACTTGGTGCTAAGGAGAAGAGGGCCCTGCTCTTGCAAGCTTACAATCTAGTCGGTGGTTGAGGGGGAAATGATACAATAGGAGAGGACTGCTTGGATGGGGATGAGTTGATCTGGTTCCGACGATGTGCTGGAGCTGTTCAGATGGCTTGATTATGATGATGGTTGGGAGTACTGGGAAGGAATGCTGTACACTTCCCTGAACAGGTGGGTTTTCAGAGAGGTTTTGAAAGGTAGGGTCACTTTGTATTGTTTAGTGTGCATGAGTATATTGGAAAGAAAGATTTAATTTTGAAACAAAAAAAACCCCACTTTCCTCTGAACGAAAAGGTCAGGGAATTAAATTTGTTGTCCATAAATTGATGCTCCAAAAAACAGAACGAAAAATGTGTCCAATTGATTTTGATTGCTGTGCACAAGTCTAGTAATCAATGCATATATTCACTTAGTAAGGGTTTCAGAAAAATAGATTTTTGTTTTCTCCTGCTTTTCCTGAGTGCACTGAAGCTAGTAGGCCATTTTGCACACTTCCAAATTTCAGTTCAGATTGCAAGCTTGGTAGATGACTATCAATCGAAGTAAACCTCTGGTAGCAGAATTTCAAATTCTTAAGTATAATATAAATAGCCTTAAAGGGATTATCACAGTGAGTAGCCTTTCCAATGCTGTTTGATCATTTATCCTGAAAATGTATACTCTCTGCTTGGGTTTCCAAGTTTAGCAATGATTTATGTAGTACCCCATTCCTGCCAGTACCAAGCTATTAAAGGAAGGATTTAGCCATAAACATAAAGGGGGTTATGAATGAACAAGTGGTGCAATATTTGAAAAATGTCCCCATCATCATAGTAACCAATAGAATGATTGATTGCTATAATGATGATGATGATAGGACCACTTTTAAAACTTTGCACCAGAATTATTTCTATAGGTAACCCCTGATGCTATGCACACAGAAAATATGGAAGATAGGCACATTTTAGAATGTCTGTAACTTAAGCT
The DNA here is from genome assembly GCF_027358695.1 of Spea bombifrons. NCBI lineage: Eukaryota > Metazoa > Chordata > Amphibia > Anura > Pelobatidae > Spea > Spea bombifrons. The sequence continues at coordinate 49,355,422 of NC_071090.1, read as the reverse complement.
ACACAGCATCCTCCTTTTGAAGAAGCCACACTTCTCTTTCCCACAGCCGTGACTAATCTTTGTAATAAATCTACATATCTCTGAACTGTACCCAATTTACCATCAACACTTCAAAGAAGGTGGTAGAAAGCTTGTCACATGAATCTGTTACACTCATTCTCATAATTAATCCCTTGGAGCTGCGGTGGGATCTTTGGTTTCTGGTGATACTGAATGTGTTGTCCAGGCTCCTAAAACTAGGCAATGCTATAGTATTTTAGTCCATTAACATCCTAAACAGCTGATTTGTGTTTTATTTTTCTTTAAAATGCATGTGACATTGTAGCACTCATCTGGAAAATTAAAATCTACAAACTCAGAAAAGAATTAGAGCCTTGGGATAAAAGGAAACTGAATGCATTGAGGAAAAGAGTAGCTCTGAGTAAAAATAATTCTGAAAGAATAGGTACACACATTATGTTTTCATTATAATTACAGAAATGTAGGAAAGAGATATTGTAGCTCCATACACTGCAATCAGTTTCTCATTCTTTATCTTGGAAATTGTTTTAAGAGCACAGAAATCAAAATGGAAATTTACTGAATGTATAAAATAAGGGAATTAAGACATGGTTCAAGTATATGTAGATTTTAACTTTTCTTTACAAGGTGACATATTTGTATATCAAGTAACTATTATTACATGGTGAAATTAATATCAGTCATTTGGTTATAACTTTCCATGAATGTGTTTATATAGTTACTATACCTGGGAGCTTCACGGGGTAGGCTACCTGGAGCTCTCCCTCTTCTAGGGGAACAATTTCATTAAGGAGGGAGGCTAGCACCAAGACAGCCTTTATTTAGCGGATGAGTGAAGGAAGTGAGAAAGTAGTGGGGGTTGGCAAGCAACACTTCTCTGTCCGGAGAAAGAAGAAACTTACTCGGAGACCCAAAGTGCTCCAAGGTATGACAGTTACAGACCCAAACCCACAATTCCAAGGAGACCAGCAACATCAAGAAAGCCACTGATCTCTCACTCTACGGGAGTGATAACTGATAGATAGATCGATAGATAGATAGATAGATAGATAGATAGATAGATAGATAGATAGATAGATCGATAGATAGATAGATAGATAGATAGATAGATAGATAGATAGATAGATAGATAGATAGATAGATAGATAGATAGATAGACAGACTAGCATTTATTTGGGGATTTTTTTCTTTTATAAATTGTGTACATCTAATATGAATAATAAAATAATAAAAAAAGAAATTTAGTTTGGAAACATCGTACATACATAAAAATGTACATAATATTTGGCATTTACAGGCAAATATTACTGCACTCAAAAAAAGTGTAATTGTACCTGTAATAGCACTCACAGATTGCAAAATCATCCCACCTTGTTATATATTTATGAAAAAGTAGAGAGCCTAAGCTATTTCACAACGGTCATTCCACCATTTTTCAAGCAGCTATTTCTTTACCAACCTATTGTAATCCATGTGGCAAAAGATAATTAGTTCACACCCTTTGCCATTTTGCCAAAAGAAAAAAGAAATTAGGTTCAGCAACATTCTCCGCATAAAGTAATTTTGTTATACTGAAGCCCCAAGGTCAAGTGCTTCACTGTGAAGAAAAAACGAATGAATCAAGCGCCAGAAAGTATTCGTCAGGGCCCACGATGGACACCAGATTCACCAGTCTTCATCTTTTTGGGGTGGTACTCCTTGAAGGGATATGCAACTCTCTTCCTTCCTCTGTGACCCAAAACAGTGCGAGAGGACTGCACAGAAGGACCTCATGGTGCTACCATGCCTCTAGAGTTATAATAGTTACCGCGCCTCTCTCACAAAAAAGAACAACCTTGAGGGATCCGGCACCACCATGGCCATTTTCAGTGATTAAAAAAACCAACATTGTTTGATTCACAATAACATATTTAAAAATGTAAAAAAAAAAAAACATAATAAGCACACATGCATGGTGCAAAAATATAAAAACATGCAAGTCTTAAAATACTATTTTTAACTTGTGGTGGGCAGTTATTTTTTATTACCTTATATCTCTATAGGGATTTTTTTATGCATTGGCCCAAGCTCCCAACCATCATGTCAACTACAAATACAGAAAGGCTGATCCTATTTATTACCCACCCTCCACCAGCTGGCACCTTCTAATGATCAAGCCATTTTAACTGCTGTCCTATTTCGCCAAGTATAACGCAGTTTGCTTTTATTGTGACTGCACAACACAAGTGAAGTAAGCATGTCTGAATGCAGCACCAAAGAGTTAATTAAACAGCTTTGACTGAACAAGCATTAAAGAAAAGCAGAAGGGAGGAGGAGGAATATAATTTAGCAAAGTTATTTGTGTGTGAAGAAGACTCTCTGTGCTCATATCCTCTGCATGGTCATATGTAAAATAAAGTCTGACGAATTCTCTAAATCAATCCTAATAAGAAACATACTATAAATGTCTTGATTTATATTGTGTGAAGAAAAAATAGCCATTAAGCGTCAAGTGTAATTCATTTAATTGGAAAGAATTCTAATATAGTCTCTGCTGCAACAAAGGATTAGTGACTACATTTAGGTACAACCCCTCCACATGACTCCACATTTTGGATCCAAGCTCCCATTTTAAACATTACCTAAAACCTTCACTCTAATCTTCTGTGTTTCTCCGAAACTGAGGCCGTTTGCTTGTTCTTTCTAAGAAGTCTGAGTGTTGTCAGCTGTAAGAGGTGTAGATGATGCAGTATATCTGAGTCACTAGAACATAGTCTCTGTTGTCAGAGTTGTGACTAAAGATCCATTGACAGCCAAGGGTGAACTAATGATTGCCTCAGAGACCTTTGGTGTGAGGAGCACCACTTTGCTATGCAACCAAGAAAATGGAGTCTAGTAACCTATGTATTAAGCATTATGTTTATGCAGCACACACCATTTCACATTTTAAGCCAACTTCAGTTTCTCTTTAACATTAACATTTTTGTCATCATAAATGCATAGAAGAATTGAGAATCTCATCTAGGCATTTGTACTGTTTCCTTGCCCCACTCTTTGCTTTGCAGGAGATTCCTTTGTATACATTACTGGCATCAGGGGTGTTACTAGAAACCACAAGGCCCTGGTGCAAAAATTGCCTCGGGCCATCCAACTTTACAGCTGGCTTGTGTCATCATTGCCCTCAAACAACATGTCTGTACCTTCTTTGCCCCTTGCCCACCCTTCCAACATACATTATGGCACACATATGTAAACACACACACATTTGAGAAAATGTTATATATATTTAATCATTGTTGTTATAGTTACCAGTAGTACTAAGAATTTTCCAATCAGATATGGTATGACCACAATTGCACATCCATGCTCACGCATACACACAAATACACATCCATGCTCACACCCACACAAGTACACATGCATGCTCATACATACACATAGATACATATGTGTGCTCACACACAAGTACACCTCCATGCTCACATACACACACAAGTACACATCCATGCTCAGATACATATATACATACACATACACATACATACCCCCTGCCTCCCGCCCCCGCTTACCTCTCACCGCTCCTGCAACTTTCTCTCAGGCTGCTCGAACAAATATGTGGGTAGCCTCGGGTTCACCCCAGGGTCACGTGATGTAATATGACCCCAATACCCCAATCAAAGGGCCCTTTCTAAGCTATTATGAACCAGTACAAGGAGATAAGAACAAAGGGTCACAGTAGTTACGCCACTGACTGGCATAATGTCTGGCATAAGATTTCCACATATCTGAGTGCAATACTGAATAAGCACAAGTCACTCGCAATGCTACAACATATATATTTGCAATGCTACATCTATTTGGATACCAAATACATCATCACTTTTGGGGAGCTACAATATTTTCACTTATATGTGAGTGCGCTTATCTTATAAGTAACATTAGCTAGTATATTGATACATTATTACACTATATTGTATTTTTTCTTTTTATGTTAGTCATACATTGAGAAATTCATTTTTTTTTAATGAGCAACACAAAGGTTATTAAACTGTTTTGTATTTTTTGTTTTATAAGCACATGAATTACATACATCGATTCTTTTTCTCCAATTCTTTAATGTGAAAGGAAAGTCACATTGATTCACTTGCAGCTGGTGTGGTGTTAAGCACCAAGTATCTTTTTTTTTATTTTTATTTTTATATACACATGCACACTATCTCCCTTCCCTCCTTTACACCATTAACCATGCTTATCCATGATATTCTAGTACCTGACATCAAATACTAATACACACACACTGATGCTGGGTGTTGTGCACCCATATTAGCATGGCCATGGATTTTACAGTGTTTGATATTTCATCTGAAGCAGATTGAGAAAATGTTTTATATATATATATATATATATATATATATATAATCATTGTTGTTATAGTTAACAGTTACCAGTAGTATTACCAGTAGTACTAAGAATTTTTAGATGGGATAAGGTATGACCATAATTCTCTTTCAAAATGTTTGCTTCTCTGTTACGATCTGTTGTAAAATCTATATATAACTGTTACAATTCAATTAAATTAGTAGAGTCTTTTTGCCAAATATTTGTTTTATTATTTTTTTCTTTTTTTTCCATTCATTGTGCTTCCTCTGTGCCATGTGTTGTCTGTACATGCCTTTCCCCTCCATCACATGCTTCTTTGGATACTTGTCATTCCTCTTCAGGTAAACAGCAGAGCAGAAACTAATTTTCATACTGACTGGTTATTGAAGCCATCTAGTAGCTGAATAAGGCAGCAATACGGTAAATGCATTCTTTGTGTATGTGTGCGTGAAAGAACCTGTTTTACAACAATTTTTGTCACAAACATTTGAGACTCATCATGTATAAAATGGTCATAAGCGGTGCCTCCACCAAGTCGCTTCCCATAAACAAGCACATAATTAGACACAAATGCATTTCAAGTATATAAAATGGTTAGTAGAAATTTTTATTTATGTAAGAGTATATTAGCAGATACTAAGATTATTTATTTAAAAAACATAAAAGGCCAATTCTGTTCCTGATGTCCCTGTTCAGTGGTAGCTGGCTCCTAACATGAGTAATTCAGGTAATTGGCCCAGTCTGTATTACGTGCTGGGTACATGTGCATATGTGACACATACTTGGAGTACAATCCCAAATCCCCAGTGTGGCATGCATTACCATGATGTAATTCAACAGCTAGAAAGCTACAAGTTAGCACCTAGAGCTAAGTGAATGATTGAAAGATACTTTCACAAAAGAAACCTTTTTATCTGCTTTAGTAGTAACATCCGCAGAAGCAATAATTAAACAGCAATGAGCTTGAAAGTTGGGGGAACCAAAGTTGGGGGAGACCACCAGCTTCACCACATGGCACCATGTCAAACACATTTCCTGAAATGTTGGGAGCATCTGTGACATCTATGTTGGTGCAAAATAGGAGAAATTTTCTTCTTGTCATATTAAAAGTGTGATCTCTGATCTCCCTGACCAGCCCATTTACAGTATGTCAATGATATGAAGTACCTGGCTCTGCACCCCTTTAAGAGACAAAGGGCAGCGAGGACAGAAGACTGATATAAACTCTACTGCTTTGTCACAAGGTTCAGACAAAGCATCGTTTGTAGTTAGAAGAATAACAATGCAAGACGTATGGTCAAAATATATGACGATCTGTTATAGCCAGAGTAGTGCTGTTACTCATGTGAGTCAAAAAATAAGCCTTAAATAATCTTTTTTTTTCTTTTAAACAATAATTTCAGTTTATTCTGATTTATTGTTCTGCTCATGCAGATTCAAGGAGTGTCGCTTCCACCTAAGTTTTATACAGGTAATATATTTATACCTCTTTTACATAGCAGTATGATACATACCTTAAAATCACATGTAGCCAATTATAAGCATTTCAGCTTTGGCTTTAAGATTTTAGAATGTACATTTTAGAACCAAGGCTCGCACACTAATTCGAAATCTACAAGTGCCAAATCATTATTCTAACTGCCTCCTACATGCATCAGAATATATTAGGCAAGTAAGTTTGCTTCTTGTAGAAATTCAGCCTACACAAATCTCAGAAAAATGACATAAGATAATTTAGTATTTTACATCCCAAAACAGTAGCTCATAATCTTCAGTTGCTTCCACTAAAAGGGTTGTCCTCACAATTAAGGGGCTAGCAGAGGTTAAATATTATGCTCTCAAGACCCCTGGGTTTTTTTTAAACTGAATCTACACATTTTAATAACATTTTGACACAAAATCTATAATGTTGTATAATGTTTCAAAGCCCAATACTATGCACTAAATAAGGAGAGCAAAGCCAGTCTTTGACAAGTAGTCTTATAGTTCTCCCATTCATCTTTCAAATATCTCACTGTGTTAATCTCTGCCAGATCTGCTGGAAGGTTGTTCACTTATCTCTCACACTCTCAAGTGAAGTACAACTTCCATAAATTATACCTAATCCTCTGACCCCTAGTTTTAAACTATGCTGCTCTTCCTCCTCCAAATATATCTGACTGCAATTTTAATTCTTTTTTACATTACCTGCCTACTCTTAACTGAATAAAAGTGAAGATTGTTAAAAAAAAAAAAAAAAATTTGTCAGGGTACCTAACGTGAAGAAGAAATCCTAAGTGAAATTGCAAAGACTTGGCTTTTACATATTATTCGTACTAAATGATTATAATATAAATAATATTTAAAAGCCAAATCTTTGCAATTTTACTTTGGATTTCTTCCTTATGTTAGGTATCTCTGTTGAAAAAAAACACGTGACATATGTTCAGCAACATCAGTCAGTAGATAAATAACCTGCAGCTTTTTTGCCATTAGTAAAATGCATTATATATAATATAATATTTTACTAATGGCAAAAAGAGCTTCAGCCCCTAGGGTGGAGAAACCCCTGATCATGAAGGGGTTAACAAGAAGCAATGGAATGGTAACTTGAAAGCTCCCTGAATAGATGTGTTGAAATAAGTGATAACCTGAAGGAGCTGTCAGTAGATGGCCATGTTTTATCTCTTGCCAGATGGTACATTATTGGAAAAACCGACAGGGATAAAAGTTATTTTTGGTAAGTTCCATTTCTATTTAAAGTTATCAGAAGCCTTTCATATCTTAAATTCCTTAAAGTCAAAGTATTGTTGTGTTTCTCCTTTGTAGGAGTGTTTAAAATAATATTTTCACACAAAAAAATCTTATCTAATTATTATGTATTATTACATACATAAAATAGTAATGTCCTTATTTTATAGACTTTTGCTTATCATTGTATATACAGTATTGTACACTGGATTTCCTGGATTCATTTCTACCTATGGTATAACATATGGTATTCTCTCTGGAACAAATGCAATACCTCCTAGGCTACTACAGTTCCTCTAAATTTCCTTTTTGTAAGGGACAAATAGATTGATTACGTTTATATAAAATAAAATAAAATAAAAAATATATATATACAGTATCTCACAAGACAACCTTTGGATATGACGCTGAGCACGTGCACTCAACTTCTTTGGTCGACCATGGCGAGGCCTGTTCTGAGTGGAACCTGTCCTGTGAAACCGCTGTATGGTCTTGCCTACCATGCTGCAGCTCAGTTTCAGGGTCTTGGCAATCTTCTTATAGCCTAGGCCATCTTTATGTAGAGCAACAATTCTTTTTTTCAGATCCTCAGAGAGTTCTTTGCCATGAGGTGCCATGTTGAACTTCCAGTGACCAGTATGAGAGAGCGTGAGAGCGATAACACCAAATTTAACACACCTGCTCCCCATTCACACCTTAGACCTTGTAGCACTAATTGAGTCATATGACACCGGGGAGGGAAAATGGCTAATTGGGCCCAATATGGACATTTCCACTTAGGGGTGTACTCACTTTTTGTTGCCAAGGTTTAGACATTAATGGCTGTGTGTTGAGTTATTTTGGGGACAGAAAATTTACACTGTTATACAGGCTGTACACTCACTACTTTACACTGTAGCAGAGTGTCATTTCTTCAGTGTTGTCATATGAAAAGATATAATAAAATATTTACACAAATGTGAGGGGTGTTGTCAGGGTCCTACCTCAATCCCCCGGCGGCAGCAAAGGTCTCCACTCGATGGTGGAGTCACGGGACGTCCGGGACTTCGTCCGCGTACCACGCGGCTTCGTTGTACGCGACCCTGGCCCACTGCGGCCTACGAATGCCGCACAGGAGAAACGCCACACGTGGAGTGATGGCGGGGAGGCATGGCCTGCGCCTCCACTGTTGAGAAAGTCCTGGTTAGGGGCGGGACGAGTAGTGATTGACAGTCACTACTCCATTTGGACATACTGAGGAGGGATGGGTCTCTGTTATTGGTGGGGAGGAGTTGATTTCTAGAGGGCTATTTAAACCCACAGCTTCTAGGCCTCATTACTTGATTGTTCAAGTCTCTACCTACCTGTTTGCTGATACCTGTTTTGAACCTGTTTGCTGATACCCCTTCTACTGGATTTACTGGACTTTTGACCTCGGCTTGTTTATGGACTTTTGATATACTTCCCCTACCCTTGATCTCGGCTTGTTTATGGACTTTGATATACTTCTCCTACCCTTGACCTCAGGAATTACTACACGGTACAGTTTATGCCTTTTTCTATTCTGTGGAATAAACTTGCTGCTATTCCTGATATTGCCTGTTTGTCTCTATTGCATATCTGGTGTCTCACTGCGCTACGCTCCAAACCCTGCATACCCTACAGGTGTATTCACTTTTGTAAGATACTATATATATATATAGTTGTGTATTAAGGTATTTTGAAAATATTCATATAAACTCTAATGTTCTCATTATTACACTAGTAGTTCTAACTCACAGTAGTTATTATTATTTATTGTTTTTATATAGCACAAGCAGATTCCACAGTGCTGTTCAAAGAGTTGACAGGACATAAGAATTAGTATATAACATAACAAGATGACATACAGAAACAACAGGTGAGAAGGGTCCTTACAATCTAGAGGAATGAGTTTACAATCTAGAGGGTTAGTAGTAAACCCTTTTTTTCATGTTATATAAAATATAATTTTAACTTAGAGGACTAGATTCTATTTATTGAGACAAAATATATCTCTGATGTTTATTTCACGTTTTGTAGTCTATACAAAAATTGGTATTCAATTATAACAGATAAATGTATTTCCAATAATAGATTTTGAGAGTAGTGTCTTGCGTCTTTAATACCGTAACTCGCACTCTTCAGTAATGTTTTATTTTAGAAAATTCTAAAATTACTTCAGTTAAGATGTCTGAGATTCCATGTGCTCTGGTACAATTTTATTAAAGATAATTCAGTGCGGTCAAACAGAATTCAACTAATTACAGTATCAGGCTATATATTTCAGATTGGAAAATTGTTTTGCAGTGAAGTCATTTGACATTTGAAACATTACGTCTTACAGAAAACGAAATGACTGCAATACGAACAATTAAATAATACAAGACAACAATAATTCTTGCTAGTATTGCAAGAAAAATGTCAACTTGTAATGCTACATGGAATTACCAAGTACATCGGTGACTAATTGGAAAATGAACCTTAGCAATGCAATAAATCATCCTAAAGCATGTTTCTACTCATGGGAGGTACACTTGCTGAATACTTGGGTTATTTTGAATACTAAAGACAATACATATCTTTCAGGTACTGAGCCACCAAGCCTTAATATTAATACTATCATACTTGCAAGCATATTACATAGTATTAAACCATTATATTGAACAATTAGCTTCAATTTTAAATTGAATTAATCTGTACCCATTATGTCAATTTGATAGTTATTCACTATTGCTGTTTTGCATTTGTACTGTCCCTGTACTAATGTAAAGCTGTATCTCCTTTCTTACATTATATGTGTTTCAATACATACAAGAATAACACAAGGGAGGCGAACAGTGAAGTACTAACTTGATTGTTACAAAATGAACGATGCTAACATATAACGCCAGAGAGTTTACAGATAATATTCAGTTACACAAGTTCTCATAATTCGTTACTCCTACAGCTTGATCTGACTCATTTTCCCCTCCACGATGCTAGAGTTAAGGGGCCAAAACCTTTTATTAATAAATGCAACAAACAGAACCTAAAATTTGTGTTAGTGATAAATATATTGTAGCAATATATCTTTAGCATAAATCTGTGCCTCTTGGTGTGGGTGTCTTCCTTCCATCCTCTAAGAGGCCCTTAAGCCAACAAAGGCCCTTAGCAACTGTTTGATCTTCTTATATCGCAACACCATCCTGAGTCCCATCAATCCCCTCATAAAGGTGGTGAGAAGTAATTGTATTCCACCACACCTCCCAAATGTCCATCTTTAGGAAGGACAGTCCATCTTTTGGCCCTAAGTCCTCCTGTACCTCTTTTATATTATATTAGAATGTTTGATGGGTTTGTATGTATCACAGTGCTCTACAGCCCTAAAAGTCACAATAATGTGCATAGAAACAGCAGAACATGTGTTCATCCCAAAACCCCTTACTTGGTTACTTAAATAACTACCTATAGGTCACAACCTCACATCAAAACGTTTTGCTCAGCCACACACCCAACCATACCCCCTAATACAAAGGTGCCCCCCCTTTAGCAACTTTAAATGTTGGGAGGTATGTTGCACCAGAGCTAAAGTAACTTAACAAATGGGGAGTAATAATTAGCACTATGCTGCAGAGAAGGTTAAGATGGCTGCACCCATGGTATACCCATAAGGTATGTTTTAAAACAAATATTACTAATATACTAAAATCCATTGCATAGGTTTTATTTACTACACATCAAATGGCAAACTGTAGATTAGTGACACATTTGGTTTAATATTTTATGAAAATTAGAAAATTCTGATTTTTTTTCACTCTCGTCCTTGTTTGATATAGTTTTGAGGGACATGTTTTCTGAAGCAAATCTTGGCACTTGCTAATTTTTTTTTCAAAGCTAGCAGAAGGAAGGCAACTTGAATATGACATCATTATTTCCAGGAACAAGTCCAAGACACCAGGCTGCCTTTTGTTTTTTTTCCTATTGACTTTTTAGTTCTGTACCTTAAAAGAAAGTCAGTGAAGTGTCTTCTTTTCATTTCTGTTTTCCTTTACACTACTCGTAGAAATAACAAAGTTAACCAAATATACTTTGCTGTTATAAATGTATGTATTCCATGCAGCCACTGTTGTGCTTAGTTTATTCAATATTTAATAAACATGTTATAAAGTAAACAGATTAACATTGCCATAAAATATATGTTTCTCCAGAGCCTTCTGTTTGCAGAGAAATGCCACTGGCTCCAGGGCTGGACTGGGGATAATGAGGCAGCCCTGGCACATTAAAGCCAGTGACCACCTAATGATGTCGGGATGGCCAAAAGCTGGATATAACAGTCCACACTTTACATTTTTATGATCACGTAGTGTGAGGCCAGGCATATCCCAACCAGTGGTCCCACACAGCAGCCCACCGGGTATTCCAGATGGCCAGTCTAGGCCTGGCTGGCTCTGTATATTTTCTAGTTCAATCAGAATGATTTCTGGAAAGGCACCTTAGTGACTGACCTATGTACTGTACAGGACCAGCTCAGCCTTTCTTGCAGGATAAGCTCACTAGATGGATTCTTAATGATCCTTGTAGAAGACTGAGTTGAAATTGCAATTTTACTGCAAACCCCCCCACATTAGCAAATAAATCCTCTAGTAGCCAAACATACATTCAAAAGTGAATACAAAAAGAAAACCAATAGCTACAAAATACCATTTTCGTTTTAAGTTACATATCAGTATTAAGGTCAACAAAAATAGTATTTCTAGAATATAAATACAATGGGGAAAAGCGGTGTATTAAATACATTTGAATACCTTTATTCAAAGCATTTAATTAGGGAGAAAAAAAATAAGGCCACCAATTTTTACACAAATCTCCAAAGGCGTGTTGACGCGAAACTTTGGGCTAGAAAATCAAATCAATCACTTCGAATTAATGATAAAAGATTAAATGTTTTCTTTTCCACACTGACCTAGTAATTTCTATATACAGTGCTGGAGAAATAAATATATATATTCTAAAGAGAATTCAGAAATAGGCTGATGAATGGTGTGTACAAAAAAACAGCAGGGAGGACCAAAAGATCTCAATGTGTATCTTGGAGGAAAGAAGAAAGAGAGTGCATACGATAGAAACATCTAACTTCATAAAGTAATTCAATAAAGTACAAAAAGATTAGAAATGTTAAAAAGAGAGGTTATATTCTAAAACTAGAGAATCTGAGGCTTTGTTGTAACGTTCACTTCACTGAGATGGCGACAGACATGTAGAAAAGTCTTCCAGCAGGAACGGTAGAGGTTAATACAGTAAGGGAATTTAGACATGCATTAGATAGGTATACAGTAAGACTACCCTGACTATAGGATAAAGGTAGGGATCATAAAAGTTTTGAGGTTCTTACAGCAGGAAAACATTGGGCAGACTATATGGAGTTTTACTAAAGTATGGTTAAAATATGGTTTGTCCTTTCTTGTAATAAATTTCATCCAACCAATCTATGGACCTGAGATTCTTCCTACTCTAGTTAGATAACTAGAAGAAACATTCTTACTATTCTTAATTGCAAGCTACGATTAAAGAAACCTAACGTAATTATGTTTTTTCCTCTACTGTAGTAGCATTTATGAGAATTCCTGAAGATTGTGCAAAAGCTGAATAAACAGCACAAGGCTGCCACTAATTAGAGTATTCCACCATAGGCTAGGTAACAGGACAGCTGGGCAGTAAAGTTGACTAGAGAGAATAAACCGAGATACATTGATAAAAGTCAAAGCAGAGTCAGTGGTAGTCAGACAAGCCATAATTGGTACACATGAATAAGGGTAGACAATAACTAGTAAATACAAAGAAGAAAGTAGGATATCTGCAGGGGAGTCTGCAGGAAATTGTTCATGCTGGACAAAGGATACATAGTCTTAAATTGGTTTAGAATAAATACCAAAATGTCAAGGGAGTCTTAGAATACACAAGCTTAGAATAACAATATCAAATATGTTGCATGTAAAATGTATAAGAATGTATAAAATAAGGGGGAAAAAAGTCCAGTGTGACATTTTCTCAAATAAAAATATATATTGGATATATAGTAATGCTCCAAGACTTTGGATAACTGTCCCAGTTTTACACCAAAGAATTTGGCCCATTTTAAAACTGACATTTAAACATTATGCTAATGTAAACAAGCTGCATACAACTGCGTCCTTCACATTAAATTGTTAACAGACAACTGTGTCTTCAAAATCTGTTTTGCATCAATTGCTATCTCTTTACTCAATATAGAGATGCATTACATTTGTTGTGCCATACTAATTCAGCTTTTTAGGTGTTCTACAGGTGTCCTCCTGTGCACAGTACTAAGATCTTGTGATGTTGTCATATGAGCATAAAGCACCCTTGAAAATGTTCTGGAGATGTTGGCAAGGATGCTTGTGGCCACAGCAGACAACTGAAAATGCAAGTTTCTATTGGTGAAGCAACACCAAGCGTCTTTACTCCAAAATGTGTTTTAGTACCAGCCAACACCAGTGAATTGTATGATAACCAGCATAAAGTTTACCTCTATTAGTAAACATTAAGGGATAGGCAACTACATTCAAAAAGGTTTACCTATTTGTACAACCAACAATTACTGCTAAATGCACTGTGAAAATGGCCTATAGCCTTTCTCCAAGCCTTTAGTATTAATAGTTTAATAGGATCCACTAAAATCACAGTGAGGATAAGAGGGTAAGTCTCTAGGATTAACGTGTATTGCTGCATATTAAAATGCAAAAATTAACTTTAATAAATTTAAATAGAAAAGGTAAATTGATTACATCTGCAAATTAATATTAAAACCTTTAACACGTTTAAACTATTACTAAAAAAATCTATTAGTACATGAGCACACGAAATGTAAGGTTAAAATACAGAAATTAAATACAGTCCCCATGTAGAAGCACCTTAGACTGAAAAAGTGAAATGGGAGTTCTATTTTTGCTTTTTTAGTACCAAGTGTTATCAGTTATGTAGCAGTAAGAAATTCAGGCATACAGCCAGCTGTGGTGGGACCATTATGTCTCATTTCTCTCTCTGTGGGACTGGATCTCATGCCGCAATTTTTAGGTTCACTGTGAAAAGATAAAAATAATTTTCCATAGAATTTGCATGTAGGTAAAATGATAGATGTGGTGCCTGCACTTGAGTGACCTTTCAAGACTCATTAAGCTATTTACATAGTTGTATGAACATGTAGACTCATTCCCCCTGGTACAGTATCTAAATGACCTGGTTGATTAATAGGCTTCTGCTGACAGTGGGGGGCTTATGCACAGAAACTGTCTGATGTACTCACAGGGGTCCACTTCTCCTTCTCTACAAAGGGAGTCTGAATTAATCTCCAAAAGCTAGATACAAAATCGCACTTTATTAAAATCTGTAGTAGTAATTCCCATTTGGATAAAATTAAGAAAAAAAAAGAAAAATACATTCACTATATGACCAAAGGTATGAGGGACCTCACTCCTAATTATTGAGTTTAGGGGTTTCAGCCACACCCATTGCTAACAGGTGTAAAAAATCAGGCACATAGGCAGCCAACTCCATAGACAAACATTCTTAGTGGAATGGGTCTCACTAATAAGCTCAAAATTCAGCCATGAAGCAGTGCACAACACTGAGGTGCCCACAGAACAAAGCTTCAAAGTGCGGAGTATGCGTAAAAATCACCTTGTTCTCTGTAGCATCACTCACTACAGTTCCTAACGGCCTCTCACAGCAACATCAGAACAAACACTGGAGATCTGGTTTTGGCGGATGCCATAAGAACCTACTAGAACGCATAGTGTCTACTGTAAAGTTTGGTGGAGGAGAGTTAATAGAGCTGTTTTCAGGGTTTGGACAAGGGCCCTGAGTTCTAGTGAATGTTATGTTCTAGTAATGTTCTAGTAATGTTACAGCATACAAAGACATACTCATTTACATACTCTCTCTCAATGTCTCCCTACCTTCTCCACCAACCGCTTCCGTTCTCTGTCTGTACTTCCACAAAAGGGCGGAGCCATGGAATGCTCTATGGGGACAATGGATGGAGAGGCTGTGTGGAGGCGCCAGACTTTTGTGGAAGCCCTCTGGTAGTACTGGTTAAGGGAGCTGATGCAGCGGAGAAGCGGATGATGTGAGAAGACAGAAGACAAAATAAAAAGAGAGGTATTAGAGCTGTGGAAAATGAGACAAAAGCAGTCAGTGGAGAAGATAGGGAGACACTGAGAGGGACTGAGAGAGAGGGTGAATGAAGGTAAGTGACAACAAATTTAATTTCCGATTGGAAAAAGCCCTCTGAAATTTTGTCCAAACCAAAAGGACAGGAAAGTAGGTTTGTTGTCCAAAAATTAATGGCACAAAAAGGAACAATACATTTGAATCCTTTTGGTTCATTGGCACTGGACTAACTACCAGTACTTACCTACCTAGGAAATTAGTACATCTGTTGCTGTCTGGATTAATTATGCATAATTATTTACTTTTTGCTGTTTTCACTTGCCTTCTTCATACCGTTTTTCAAAAGTTTCTAAGACATATCAGCCTTCAAGAAAGGAGTGGATAAATTAATAATGATGCAAAATTCATGTAAATTTGATAAAGATTAATGCTTGAATTAAGGTGATAGTGTGGAAAGGTGACAGGTACACTTTTTTTAGCTTGTTCCAAACCAGTTTTATTCCTAAATATTTTAGCCTGTAAAAAAACACATTGCTACATTTCTTGCTTTGTAAATCAAATATGCTATTTTCTATAATGTAATATGTATGAAAGAATACATTTGACCTGTTTTATCTCCAGACAGCTGGCAGCTTTACTCTTGGGAGAGACATTCCATTTACAACAAAGAATGTCAACGTCAACCCTTAAGCACACCCCATCTGCCAAAAGTGCACATTTTTGGCAAATCCCTACATGAGCATCAATCACACAGTCTGTGTTCTCATATATGTAACTATTTCAGTGATAGAATAAGAGGAATGAATTCCACTTTCATGTGCGCACAATGAATTCAAGATATACAGTATACAGACAAACTATATAGACAAAAGTATTGGGATAAACCCCTTAGTTATTGAATTCAGGTGTTTTAATCACATCTATTGACGCAGGTGTATAAAATCAAGCAGCCTGCATTTACAAAAGAATGGGTCGTTTTCAAGAGCTCTGTGAATTTAAGCGTGGTACTGTGATAGGATGCCACATTTTCATGTCAGTTCGAAAAACTCTAGATATTCCACTGTCAACTGTAAGTGGTATATTTGAACGTTTAAGAATAGCAGCAACTCAGCCGCAAAACAGAAGACCATGTAAAGTCACAGAGCTTGGTCGCTGATTGCTCAGGCGCATGGTGCGTAAAAGTCGCCAACGCTCTGCTCTTCCAAACTTCCACTGGCATTAATATCAGCACAATAACTGTGTGACTTGAGCTTCATGGAATGGGTTTCCACAGTAGATACATGCAAGCCTCACATCACCAAGTGCTGGATCGAGTGGTGAAAAGCATGCCACCACTGGACTCTGGAGCAGTAGAAACATGTCCTGTGGACTGACAAATTACACTTCTCTGTTTGGCCGTCTGATGGGTGAGTCTGGGTTTGGCGGATGCCAGGAGAATGTTATTTTTGCTTTTTTTTTTTTTACTTTCAGGCAAATCTAGTATCTTTGTAGTAGCTTTTTTTTTTATAATTGATTTTCTAGGACATGTATAATTTTTTCCATATTGCTGACCCCCCAAATATAGTGCTGTCCTGCAGTATATATAACTGACTAAATGGCTCCCTCCTATGAGTCTATACATGAGCCCTAACTGGTGGTATTAAAAATATGAATCAATGTTATTTTTTTGAGCAAGTGCTAAAATTAGCATTGTATCTTCTTAAAAATCCTGACATTGAAAGAGGTAAAATTCTAGCATTTCAAATACCCAATGGGTGTCTATTTTTTTTAAAAAATGAATGGTTTGATAAGGTAAATTGGAGTGGCCAGGTTCAAAGATGTCCCGAATAAGGCATGGGCACAGACTGACCAAAATGAAAAAAGTGCACTTCCCAAATGTGGCCTTTTAGCCCCAAACAACCAGACAAACCCATGCATGGGTGGTATCAGAGATGCTGCTGAACACATATTAGGGTGTTATATGACAGTGACATATACCAGGAGCTGTAAATCCACACCTGAAGTACGAAAAAAAAACCCCACAAAATAAATCACCACCACAATGTCTGACAAAGGGTGGTAGTAGAATTAGTGCATGGAATGGGTTAAAATATCAGCATTTGAAATAACTTGGGGTGTTTAGTTTTCAAAAATATATAGTTTGATATGGTAGATTGCATTGTCCGGCTTCAAAGATGTCCCAAAAAGCACATGGGGCAGAATGATCAGATTTGGAAAAAATGGTTTGAAATAGCAAAATGCTACTTGTACTTATTGTCATCTAACTTGCAAAAAAACATAAAAAACATTGGGTGTTTCTAAAATCAGGACAAATTGTAGAATCTATTTAGCAGGCATTTTAATTAGCTTTTCTAGATGAGTAAAATATTTTTTTCAATTTTTCATCATATTTTATTATTTTCTTTATATGAAATTAGATGATATGATCAAAAATTGGTATCCGAAGAAAGCTCTTCTTGTCCTGTAAAAACAATATATAACTTGTGTAGGTACACTAAGTAGAAAAGGAGAAAATTACAGCTACGCACAAGCAATGCAAAAGTATTAAAACAGCCTTGGTCACAAAGGGTACAAAAATACCCTTAAGGGGTTAAAAAAAAGGGATCATGTTGTGTTTACCACTCATAAAAGTATTTAATACTGCTATAGACAACTGCTGGCACTCCAGTTCACAAGCACAGCTGACTTTCTGCATATCATAAAATGGTTTAGGTTCCTGATGTAGTAAAATGATAGAATGGCTTAAATTGTAACCACTTTTTTTAAAAATGCATTCAAATAATATGTTTTTTTTTCATGGAGCTTATATATTTTTATACAATGTACATGATAAAAGGTGGGAAGATTGGAAGCTGTTATGAACATGTTCATTGTGTCAATTATGAGCAGCCAGGTAATCTCTGCTAGGGTGTCTGTGACTTCAACAAAATTACAGAAAATTACACTTAATGATCTGTTGCTCATTCGTGCACAAAGCAAAATTATGTGGATCCCTCCCACACACACTACCATTTTTCAAACAGTTTACCATTTTTAAGATATTTTTGTAATTTTATTATCTTTTATTTATATAGCACAAACAATACAAATATTCAAGAGGTATGACAAAACTAGAATTGACAGACTAGGACAAATCGATATGTTAGGTAAAGAGGGCCCTGCTCACAAAATGTACATTTTAAGGTACCTGAGCAACTGATTGTGGAATAAGCATCTAGCCAGCATTTATTTTTTTCTGACGTTGCAATCAATAACAAAGGCATTAAATCATCAAGTGGAGGGGTCAAGTGCATCATCTCTTCTGAATAGAGGTGCCTGGTCATGTGAGCCTTTATTACCGTTCCCTGGAATTCACACCTGCATTTAACAGAATAATGCGAGTCAGATGGCCAATTGATGTGCCCATTACCGGAAAAAGATTCCACAAACCAGTCTACAGCACCTTTTAAGGATGCGGGAGAGGGTATCTGCCTGTGTCTGAATACAAGCAACTACCAGCTAAATGCTATTCTTATTTATAATTACAGCATGGCTCCCAACTGTTCTTTTTTGGCCTTCTCATGTAAAATGTTAAAAGGTGAATTAACGCAGACTTCTTGTAATTTATGGGTAATACTGGTAAAGATATGTAGACATAAAATATATAATTAGGGAATAATGACATTGATTCAAAAAGCTCCTTGTACATTGGCCATTCCCCTGAAATACTTATACCAATACTTGCAAAATGGGCTGTGCATGGGTAAATAAAAAAAATGTATCTGCATATTTTCCCAGGCATAGCCATACAAAGAACTGGCAATTCTGGTGCAAAGAAACAAACACCAACCAATTAGGAGGAATATTCCACTGGTTGGTCTGGTTCCTGCACCACTTCGTAATCTAAAATAAAAAGCAAAGTGGAGGATCAAGATGAGGCTGTATACACAGACATATATCGTGATACATTACCAAGCAGTTATAAGAATGTGTGTAGAATAATCAGAGAATAATTTCCTATTTTTTCAAAGGTATAAAAAAATCTGGAAATATGCAACAGCATTAATCAATCCAACCAACAGTAAGTATCAGTAGTATACCTCCAAAAATACATGTTGTTGTGATAATAAGCATATTTGTTTGTAAAAGTAAGCGTTTATATAGTTGTCTAGTCAATAATTATTTTATCTGTACAAATTCTGAATTAAAATGTATAACTTATCTAATGACGTGCTACAGGTGCAGGTTTGACATGCTATTATGAGTAACAGAAAATTTCATTTAATGGAGACTCAATGATGCTCATTTGGATCTACTTTGCATTACATCACAAGAAATGATGCTATAAAGACATTATAATACCAAGATCACTTATGGTACTCACTTTATTTATAATCCCTTTAATTTAAGGGATTTTATGAGCAAGAACATTATAAAATAGTTAATACAAATTGAAATTATATGTTTGATTTGGCTATAGATTCCGAAAGAGTCAGCATCACATTTTGTGAAATTAGTAACTATGTTCCGTAACGTAAGAGTTATTTCCCTGTTGTAACTTTTGTTAAAAGCACAGTTATATTTTGAAATACAAGGGCTAGACTAGGATAGAATAGGAGTGCAACAATCTGGCCCCCGAAACACATTGCAGAAAATATTGAGGTTAGGGCCTAAAGTTAGCATTGTAATTCAGAGATAGTCTTCCAGAACTAGCGTTTCCTATTCTGTAGCACTAGTAGCAATGGAAAGCCCTGCAAGACTGCCCAAATGGGTTTCCTAATGCTCCACCTGTAAGTATTTCCTGCCCCTCAATTAAGCTCCACCAACAACAAACTGAACCTACACATTGTATTGTACATAACGTTTTCTAAAATGTATTTTTGCAAGTGAGATGCTTAGGTGAGGGGCTTAACTTAAGGCAGTAGTGATAAGATGTATGAGTATAAAAAACATCATACCCACATTTATCAATTCTTTATTAAATGGATTATCATTAATTTATAGTTCGAAATAATAATACTGATCAGGCGCTTAAATATAATTAAATAGTTAAACAATTGTGTATATATATATATATATATATATATATATATATATATATATATATATATAGATCAATACAGGTGAATATATGAAAATGCAGCAAACACTATTAGGATAATCCCAAAAATACCTATCAAAGTAAACAAAAATAGAAAAAAGTGTTGCGCCTAAGATTATAATAAATGGTGATTTGTTAAATCAATACAAGTGCAATATAATAAAAAAGAAAATTTATAATAAACAAATACTTATATTGGTTTCCAGTTTTCTTTCGTTGTATCAGTATCGCGTGTTAATATATAGAAAAAGAAAAAAACAAACAAAAAATCATAGTGCTTTCCGCAAAATATGTGAAAATCAAATATATCTTGATATGGTGTTCCACTCACATGAGAATGAGCAATGAGTTTGCTCTGACTTGTTGGGATATGTACATATATACGAACAAAGAGGCAGGGAGGTGAAGTATAAATATATAATTTAATGTTTAAAAAATCTAACGTGCTTTTAAAAAAGCAGTCTATAGCGCGTTGGATTATCGTCATCGCGCTAAATCTGCAAATCGTTTACCCTGAAAAGGAACGCTGAGACTTAGACGCGCTATAGACTGCTTTTTTAAAAGCACGTTATATTTTTTAAACATTAAATTATATATTTATACTTCACCTCCCTGCCTCTTTGTTCGTATATATCGGCCAAATCCAGATTGCGGCTGTGTGGACGACGCAAACTTTCGAGGAGGGCATCTCCAAAGCAATTTGTTTGGCGGGAACGAAGCTGGCATTTTCTCGCTACATATCCCAACAAGTCAGAGCAAAAAGACCTCATTGTGAGGTTGAAACGTTGTCTTTTTCTTCCTTCAATAAATCTGCCTAATGCTGGAAGCCTCCAGTACCTGGAGCCTTTATCTATGTTTTTGATTTATTGGGGAGTCGGTCCTTCCTGGCACAGTTAGGCACCTGGGTTCCTTTGGAGTGTGCAGATTCCTTATTCTGGTTATCTAATTTTGCCAAGACATATTAGTCAATCCAGATGTGCCTAGTTTACTACTCACTTCATTTTGTTTCCCTTTTTGCTTATCACACTCTGCATATGTTTTCTTTTCTATCTCCATCATCCATTGTAGGTGTGTATTAGTTCCTGAGCAGGTTCTAAATTAAGTAGCAACCTAAAAAAGAAGCCAGTCTTTTGTCCCCCACATACTCTATGTCTTTTGTACATTTAGAATGCTACTGTAGGCAATCTTGTGTTTGTCCCATGCACGCTCCTAGAAAGTATGTTTGTGTTCTAAGTATCTTTTAGAAAATGTTTAAGCTTTTAAAATTTCAATGTACACAACATTATCACAAGGTACATATAGTTTCTACTTAATTCTACAGTGTTACGATTTTTTCCTCAGAATATATTTTTTTAACACTTTGAGGTCCTGGTTCGTTGACGTCCTCCACCCTGATTGGGGGATTAGGGAGACGACATCAGGGCAAGCATCACCAGTTCAAGTTAGGGCAAAATGACAGCGCTTTTAGCAATGCCCTCTCCCCAGATGGGAGGATCGGGGACAGGACATCACTGGATGTGCTGCCATATTGCCCTCAGTTCAAGTTATAGCAAAATGATGCTTTTGGTGATGTCCTCTCCCCCGCCGGGTAATGTCAATGGAGAAGCGAAAAAAGATAGCAGAGAGAAGATGCAGAGAGCAAAGAGATGATGCAGAGAGCATAAGATGCAGAAGTGGTCAGCAGAAGTGCACGTGGTCATCAAAGAAGGCAGGGGAAGTTACAGAGCTACAATAGTTCTGATAATTAGTTTTATATCCAGCTATTGGTCCTGATTATGGAAACCGCTGATCGCTTAGCATGCACAGTGCCCAAATCAGACACTGTGTGTACTGTAAAAGCAGAGGCAACCGGGTGTTTAACAGGCAAAATGCCCTATGATCTTAAAACTTGTATATTGCAAGTGAAGTCAATGTGCAATGATGACTTGTAAGGCAAGGACCATGTTGGTAAGTATGCTTTATACAGTGGCAAGAAAAAGTAACAGAAACTTTTGGAAATACCTGGTTTTCTGCATTGATTGTTCATAAAATTTGATCTGATCTACATCTAAGTATTAGATAATTACATAATGTGCTTATGCTAATAACACACCAACAATGACAATCTTTCATGTCTTGAATACATCGATTCAGTATTCACATTGCTGGTGGAAAAGGTAAATGAACCCTTTAATAACTGGTTGAACCTCGTTTGGCAGCAGTAGCCTCAAACAAGTGCTTCAAGTAGATGCAGATCTGTGATGTCACTTCCTGTGACTCCGCCTTGTTCCTGGGCGGAGCAAGAGAAGAGACGCTGTGAGGGAGCAACTCGAGGGCAGCCTTGCGGGACTGCGCGGGAAATCTGCAGTTCAGGTAAGGAGGTGGTCGGGATTGGCTAAAAATGTGGCGGGAGTGGAACACCCACATTGCGGGAGCGGGCGGGATTGGGCAAAAAATCAGCGGGAGCAGGATTGAAAAAGCAATCCCGCGCAGGGCTCTACTTCACGCCTTTAGCCAGGGCTGGCCTAAGGGGGTGTGCGACCTGTGCGACCGCACTCTCCGTGACCTGTGCAACCTCACTCTCCGTGATAATGAGAAGTAGGCAGAGGGAGTAGATAGTTAGAAGGGGCGGGGGGGATAGTGAGAAGGGGCTGAGGGGGGTAGTGAGAAGGAGGGGGATAGTGAGAAGGGGCAGAGGGGGATAGTGGGCAGAGGGGGGGATAGTGAGAAGGAGGGGGATAGTGAGAAGGAGGGGGATAGTGAGAAGGGGCAGAGTGGGGTAGTGAGAAGGGGCAGAGTAGTAAGAAGGGGGCGCCAGAGGAGTAGTCCACACAGGGCGCCAGAACACTTAAGGCCGGCTCTACCTTTAGCTGTTACTCTAAGGTTCTTTTTTATCTTCTTGGGATTATGTGTTGCACCATTGGAGTCTTCTAGGGGGGGCAGCCACAAGACAAAATTTGCTCCATTTATAAACTATTTGTCTAACTGTGGACTAATGAAATACGTAAGCCGTTTGAGATTAGTTTGTATCAGTTCCCAGCTTTGTACAAATCAACCATTCTTGATTGTAGGTCTTCTGATCAGCCTAGGGGTTCATATGCTTTTTTCCAAACCACACTGTGAATGTTTGAATGATGTACCCCATTGGGACCAGAACGATGCAATAACTTGTGTGTTATTAGCCAACAGATTGTGTTTATTCATTATTGTAATTTAGATGAAGATCACATCATTGTTAAGAAAAATCTATACATAAATGCTGGTAATTCCAAAGGGTTCATTTGTAAAATGCAATCTTAGAATTGAGTCATTATTCAATTCACTGTGCAGGGAAATGATTTCAATAAATAAATATTCACAAGTCTTTAAGAATGAACATATAATTTGCTCATTAACTGAATAATACACCTTAAACATTAAGTACAATGTAGTATAAAACTTGAAGAAGAAGAAAAAAAGGTGCAGGTCAAAAGGTTAAATTACGTAGGTATTACAATATCTGATTGGCATTAAAGTTTATATCTTTTCCACAGTTGTTGAACTTTAATCACTGTTTGCTTAGAGACACATTGTTGGGCCTCATTTATCTCCAAACTATTCACTAATCTATCATCACCTTTCCTAAAATGTCACTTGTATCTTGTGCTAAATGCATACACAATACCAGCTACTAAATCAAAGGGTTTTTTCTGGATTACTTCTTTCATATAGTTTAATCCACTTTCTCACACAATGTGAGAAATATGGTGTTTTAACTATTTTATAGCATTCATTTTGCTGGGTTTATATTTTTTACTTTGTAAGCTATGTCATACGATATGCAGTATTTTACTTTATGAAGAAGAAATAATAAGGACATCCAAAAGCTAACTAAAATTGTTTCACTACACAAGGTAAAATAAATGACATACAGGGATGCCACTAAAAGGTCCGATGCATATGCCATTAAGAAATTGCTAGACACGACAAAGGGCCCAGAAGAAGAGTTGTGTTAGTGTGTAAGACAGTAACCAAAATCATTAGTGACCTGGTACCAGAGGTAAGGTCCAGACATTACTAAAAACGTTTTTTCTGAAAGGGTTAAAAATTTCCAGCCCTAAAGAAAAAAAATGGCCAACAGTGCCCTTCCTGTGAGAGATTATTGCATATTGCATACCTACACACTAGTTTCACTAGTCCCGAGTTTTTCTTTATATATATCTACTGCTTGATGGTTTGCTCGGTTTTTACAAGTGTGGTACAAAAAATGCAGTTGACTCTTAAGAATGTCAACAAAACTATTAGAAAGAATAGTACACTTAACCTCTTGGCATTGCAAGTAACCATGAAGCTTGCTTAGACACAGAGTGTAAGAGACTAGAAATGTCAGCCTGAAAATTAAACTGAATATTGGTAAATTTGTAGGTTGAAGATTAAATTACTCTTTGTTAAATAAATCTCATAAACCATTTGAATGCTGGGCAATATGGAAAATACTGCTTTGCAATTTAAAACAATTTATCACAGCATAGTTATATATATGGTAGACTGAAATCAACATGGCACTCGAGATCAGCATGTTACCTAAAATAATGCCGGCCGTAAGTGATTTAGAACCAGACTATGACCAATGGATCTTGTATAGCAAACATCTTACCTTACAAATCAGCCATGTAAGATAGACTTCTTGAGATATTTAGAAGTTCAGAAAGCAAGCTAGGGTCTCATTTTAAGATAAGGTATTACTACTAATTTATTGATGATAATAAGTAATACTAATCTCTTTGAGGGCCTTCGTATTGCACATGGGTGATTTGGCATGAGCTGTTCCTCTCTTGTGCTTGATCTGACATATCATTGTTGGTTAAATAATAATGTCGATTTGGACCTTGATAAAGGTTCAGTGTATGGACCAAAACTTTGATGATTTGTCAAGTTGAATAAAAACATTTTGTTTTAAGTCTACAAGACCTGTGAGTGTGCTTTTTATGGACTATTCTATATGGATAAAAGTTCTGGGACACCTGACCATTACACCAACAGGTACTTCTATGACATTGCATTCTAAATACACAGATATTAATATGTAGTTAGTCCCCTCTTTGCAGCTATAACAGCTTCCATTCTTCTGGAAAGGCTTTTCCCTAGATTCATCCAGTACAGCATCCAGTACAGCATTTGTGAGCTCAGGCACTGTTCCACACCAAACTCATCCAACCATGTCTTGCTTTGTGAACCACTATATGAACAAAACTATTGAGACACACCTAATTATTGAAATCAGGTTTTGGGCTAGTGCCCTTACTTACAGTAAATCTTAATCCTAGCATACCAAGACATTTTGGACAATTCTATGCTTCCAGGTTTGTGGGAACAGTTTGGGGAAGACCCTTTTCGATTCCAGCATGACTGTGCCCCAGTGCACTCGGCTTCTTCTCTTGCATCTCTCATCTTTCTTTGTCCGCTGCTCCTTGTGTCAGAGCCTCCGGACACACTCGCGGAACAGGGCTGCAATCTTTTGTGCACAAAGATGCCAGAATAATGCTGATAGACTAGCAGGGAAAGAGAGGGTGTACCCTGGAGCTCCACCATTTTCTTTGTTTTTGTTTGATTCGTTGGGGATCCATCCGTATGAATTCACAAAATTGTCAAATGATATATATATACACTCACTGGCCACCTTTTTAAGTACACCTTGCTAGTACTGGGTTAAACCCCCTTTTGCCTTCAGAACTGCCTTCATTCTTCATGGCATACTTTCTACAAGGTGCTGGAAACATTTCTCGGATATTTTGGTCCATATGGACATGATGGCATCACACAGTTGCTGCAGAATTGTCGGCTGCACATCCATGATGCGAATCCCACGTTTCACCACATCCCAAAGATGCTCTATTGGATTGAGATCTGGTGACTGCAGAGGCCATTGGAGTACAGTGAACTCATTGTCATGTTCAAGAAAATAGTTTGAGATGATGTGAGCTTTGTGACCTGGTGCATTATCCTGCTGGAAGTAGCCAACAGAAGATGGGTACACTGTGGTCATAGAAGGATGGACATGGTCAGCAACAATACTCAGGCAGGCTGTCACATTTAAACAATGCTCAATTGCAGGGGCGTAACTAGAAACCTCAGGGCCCCGGTGCGAGAATCTGTTAAGGGCCCCCCCAACCCATCTATCTCTATCTCCCCTCTCCCTCCCTACCCCCTTCTCACGATCTACCCTCTCCCTCCCTATCCCCTCTTCTCAAGATCTACCCTCTCCCTCCCTACCCCCTTCTCAAGATCTACCCTCTCCCTCCCTACCCCCCCTTCTCAAGATCTGCCCTCTCCCTCCCTACCCCCCTTCTCAAGATCTACCCTCTCCCTCCCTACCCCCCTTCTCAAGATCTACCCTCTCCCTCCCTACCCCCCTTCTCAAGATCTACCCTCTCCCTCCCTACCCCCTCCCTACCCCCTCTTCTCAAGATCTACCCTCTCCCTCCCTACCCCCCTTCTCACGATCTACCCACCCCCTTCTCACGATCTACCCACTCCCTCCCTACCCCCCCTTTGTAGGTCACTTACCATCAACTCCTGTGTTGGGAGCGTGAGGCGTTTGTCTCGGGTGCCGACGCTTCACTGCTGAGCGCCGGCATATGGCGTCATATGCCGGCGTTCAGCGTGAAGCGCCGGCACCCGAGACAAACGCCTCACGCTCCCAACACTGCACTCTGGGCAGCGGCGGCGACGACGGCAGCAGCGGCAGCGGCGGGGAGCAGAGGCATCCTGGATTTCTGTCAGTCAGGGGGGCCCAAGAACTGCCGAGCGGTCGTTTTCAGCAACCGCTCGGCACCCCTTGGGCCCCCCCTGACTGGCAGAACTCCAGGGCCCGGTCGCAGTCGCGACCCCGGTAGTTCCGCCACTGCTCAATTGGTACTATGGGGCCCAAAGTGTCAAGAAAATGTCCCCCACACCATTACACAACCACCACCAGCCTCAACCATTGAAGGCCGGATGGATCCATGCTTTCATGTTGTTTACGCCAAAGTCTGACCCTGACATCTGAATGTTGCAACTGGAATCGAGACTCATCAGACCAGGCAATGTTCTTCCAGTCTTCCATTGTCCAATTTTGCTCAGCCTGTGCGAATTGTAGCCTCAGTTTCCTGCTCTTAGCTGACAGGAGTGGCACCCAGTGTGGTCTTCTGCTGCTGTAGCCCATCTGCTTCAAAGTTCGACTTGTGTGTTCAGAGATGGTATTCTGCATACCTTGGTTGTAACAAATGGTTATTTGAGTTACTGTTGCCTTTCTGGCATCTCAAACCAGTCTGCCCATTCTCCTCTGACCTCTGACATCAACAAGGCATTTTCGTCCACACAACTGCCGCTCACTGGATATTTTCTCTTTTTCTGACTATTCTCTGTAAACCCTAGAGATGGTTGTGCGTGAAAATCCCAGTAGATCATCATGTTCTGAAATAGTCACAGCCACCTGTCTGGCACCAACAACCATGCCACATTCAAACCATTCCACTTAAATCCCCTTTCTTCCCCATTCTTCCCCATTCTCATGCTCGGTTTAAAGTTCAGCAAGTTTTCTTGACCACTTCTACATGCCTAAATGCTTTGAGTTGCTGCCATGTGATTGGCTGATTAGCTATTTGTGTTAACAAGCAATTGAACAGGTGTACCTAATAAAGTGGCCACTGAGTGTATATTATATATAGTATATATTTATGTGATTTAACGTTGCAAATTGTACCACAGAATATATCCTGCAAACAAACACATTCTGCTAAATATTAGAATTGGCATTGAAATCAAAAAATATTTTTTTAATCTGCTTGAAAAATAACAAGAAAAAACGTACTTCTGACAACTATGTTTGTTCTCTTCCAATGACGATACATGGTTGCCATGGAGCTTTGCTTTGATTTATAATGAAAATCATTTCTGTAAGAGATAAAATTAACTCTTTTCTCTGCCTGTAAAGCTTGTGTTACACTATGATGTAGCCATCTGCAGAAACATCAAGCCTTAAAAGGTTAAAATAATTCTACTGCTTTGTGTGTGTCATCCACAGTAGTTGCATGTGAACTTGTTGAAATATGGCCTCTACATTCTGTTCTCATCTGAGCTATGATTTAAAGAAAAGGCTGTGATTTAAGTGGGGTATCTGTTACCTCACGAAGTGTTCCTTCAGCATAGAGTGCTGAATTTTAACTGGTAAGTTGGCTATTAAAAATTGCCCTAGCAAATGGGCAAGTGTTGCTTAGTAATTTATTGACTCCAATTTTATCTAATTCAAGTGATAAAAACAGTAGATAAAAAACAAAATGTTTGAATGTGTTGCTCTGCAGATGGCTTGTGAAGCAGCACAAAGGACCGCAAAGGAGAATACCACAGAGGTCTGAGCAAGAAAGGCCACCTATTTCTGCAGCCTCATAAACGGAAGCACACAAAAATGAAACGTGTAATTTATAAATATAATTGGGGGGTTGTGGAAAGAATGGCTAAAAGAGAGAATGTGGGCATTTAGACAAAAATCATGGGGACAAGATAAACAGGTGGATAAAGTGGGAAAAGAATTACAGAACACTAAAAGAGTTAAAACAGAGGGTGTGGAGAAAAAAAGTTTAAATGAGAGTAAGCCAGGGGAGATACACAGAAATGTGACAAAAAAGGAAATGATTGGTGAGAAGAGTAAAAAGTGAAGACCAAAAGAAAGTGTATGTCCCAAACAGCACAAAAATCCTAACAAATCGGTAGGCAGCAATAAGGCCCATGTCATTAACATAGTCTTACAGACTTTCCAAATGTATTTACTACTGTTTAACAAGGATGGAATATGGACTGTCATTAAAAAACATAACATTATACCTTTTCATTGTATTTATCTTATATTCTTATCTAGAATCTATGAACACTACATAGTTCATAGAAAAGATTGAAAAGAACAATTGCCACATATTGGTTTTCACTTGTGGATCACATGAAAAATGTGAGTAGCCAGCTTAGCCGGTCAACAGGTGCAGTAGACAGTGAGAGCAGCCTGGCAACAGACAGCAATGAACTCAGCCTCAACATGCATCAGAAATAAGAATTGATTTACTGAACAGGCTTATGTACAAAAGAGAACAGACATGCCAAAAAAGCATATTAATTATCGTGTGACATCATATATCTCATAACATTGGACTAAATGATATGCAAACCACACTTTTTTTCATTTAAATACTTGATATTTTCAACATATGCTACACGAAAATCTAAAACATGAAGACTCTTCAAAGCGAACAGACACCTTCATTTAAAAAAGAAAATAGGAATAAGTTACCTCATGGAAGCTGAGCTCTGTGGAATAAAAATTAATTTCCCATCCCAAAATAATCTCCTTTCTCCTCACTCATTCTTGCAAAGGCTGCAAGAACTAACCAGCCTCCCTAATGAAAAGACACGTAACATGGAGGAATAATCCATTTTAATCCTTATAACAGGATGTTAAAATGGCTGCTCCTGTCCTACAAACATAAGGTGATGCTATGTAATCTCATTTTAATACTTAAACACTATTACATGTGTTTATTTAGTGTTCTACCCTGCAAAATATAGGATCTGGAAACATGACACTCACAATCTGAGGCCGATGGGCCCTAGTGAGGTCTGATGATAAGCCCCTTTCTTTGCTTTTTTCCCTTCCTGCAAAACCCATGAGAATACAGTGAAACAAAAGTAGCACTATAAACAAAGACATAAAAGAGACTCATTAAGGAATTAAAGCTCTGTCACAGACATGCCCTGTGTGCCTTTTCCCAGTTGCACCTCCTTTTGTTTACGTTTCCTAAAATACAGGTCTTGACTTAAGCATCTTACAACTCTTGTTTTAAGGCTGTGCCGCAGTACTCTCCAGTCTCTACCAATCTGTCTGCCCTTCTGGTTTTGCAAAGCAATGGAAACTGTATGTGCCTAATTCACAATGTGTACTACTGTATATTATTTTTGTTTTTGAGTCATCACCTACCCTTTATTATCGTGTTTTGAGACTATTATTAGCTTTTCTGCCTCCTAGTTTACAGTGTTGCATTCAAAAAGTATTTTGTCATAGAAGAGTAAACTATAAAGAGAGCTGAATAAGATGTATATAACATCCCTATTATAAAACATTAGTGATGTCAGAATGATAGAGCAATAACATATGAGAGGTGACATCATACCTAGTCTGGTTGTCTTAAGATGACCTAATAGTAATGCTAGTGTCTTTTTAAAAAGTATCCCTGTTGCATTCCACGCTCAAAAATATTAAAGCGAGACATACCCACCAACATGTCCAAATTGGGGTGTGTGGCAAAGGGTAGACATGGTACCCAAACTGGGTGAAGCTTGCCCCAGAAGTGGGTGGAACATGAAGTATGACCACCCACCTGACATACCCAAATAGCCACCTTGCTATGCTAGTGTCATGAGGAGGCAAAGTTAGAGCTGTAATAGCACAGATCTCCTTTGCCTTTTCATCTCCCTCGGCCAGGCAGGGGAAATGAGGATATTCTCAACTGGCCCATGCTTCCCACGAACTGAAAAAGTGTGACAGTGAGGAAACTATTCAGGGCAGTGTCTGAAAATCAAGACTGTCCCGCAAAATCTCACCTGTTGGGAGGTATGAGTTGAGAGATTTCAAGAACACATACAGAAGACATAGGAAAATCCAGATAAGACGAGAGGTATTTCAACTGTGAGAAAACCAGACAGGACAGATGTTCAGAATGGTCCTTACTGTGGAGAAATGCTGTTTCTTTGAATCTACTCATTGACCACATCTATAACTGCATACAAACAGGTACAATACAAACACAGGCCATTGGTGTCCATGTGGGTAAAGTTACCCAAAATGAGGCAATGCCAGTTTTTTGTCCATGCCGACCTACATTACTGTATACAGCATTATATTTTACCCGAAACATATTTTTTTAATATCTCCTTCATGTAAATTTCTCCTTCAAAACAAAAACAGAAGAAAAACACACTGGAGATCTTTTCTAAATATATTTGAAAAGGGAGGCTTCTGTATGAACAGAATGAGCAAACTTTACCCATATCTGCTGCGGTGTGTAATGTTTTTGGGCCTTTTGGTACAAAACACGTTATACTGGCATCCTTTTTGTGATTTTTGTCCCTCAGTTTTCTCACCTTTGTAAATCAATGCCCGGACTCACGAAGTCCATTATTATTATTATTACCTTTTATTTATATAGCGCCAACAATTTACGCAGCGCTAAATTCAATACATATATTCAAGGGGTGTGACAAGATGAGAATTGACAGACTAAGACAAACCGATACATTTGGTGGAGGGAGCCCTGCTTGCAAACTTACAATCTTGAGGGAATGGGGTGACAAACATAAGGCACAGAGAAAGGGTAAGCGTTAGTGTGGTGGTTGTTTCAATGGCAAGGAGGTTCTAGCAGCTAAGATGGTATGCTTCTCTGGAGAAGTGAGTTTTGAGATGTTTCTTGAATGTTCGGAGGGTTAATGCTGAAGATTCGGCGGAAGTAGATTCCAGAGATATGGGGCAGCCCAAGGTGATAAGTGAGGAGGAGAGCCTTAGCCCATGGGAAGAAGGTAAGGATTGAGTAGGAGAGTATTTGCTAATGAGGGCAGAAATGTATGGAGGAGCAGTGTCCATGATGCATATTGGGCTTTTTTCATTATAAGGTTTGCGCATGCATTCACCTATGGGGACATGGAAAAAGAGAGGGAAACAGATATCCACTCTAACATGGCACCCAACAATATAGATTATATGGATAAAATGTACACAACGCCTAGAAGCCAGGCAACTACGTAAACAAATAGCCGTGTGCGTCTGTGTTTAGAGTTGTCTCATGAAGAAACAGACACCGTTGTGCTGTTTCAATTAACATGTTAACAAGAAAACGTATCACACAACCCATATCTCGTCTACCATACAAGTAACAACTCATCCTAACTTCTCTTCAAAACAAGAGCTGTGACGTGCGAGCCTCACAACATCCAATCACAGCTCTCTATTGCAGTCTCTGCTCCTCCCGCGGTTAGAGGCGTCGGCGAGCTGCTTGTGTCTATCTCAACCAACCTCACGCTCTCGCGAGATTATGCAAATGAGCGTCGCGGCCGCGCGTTGTGTGTGCGCAGCCGGTCCGGGCCTGCAGACGGCTGTGTGTCAGTGAAAGAGAGTAGGGTGTGGGCCCCGGAGCTTGTACTATTGGCAGGCGACGTTCGAGAAAAGGGGACTCGGAGTATTACAGTGAAAATATCTACGGAGTGCAAGCAACAAGGCTAAAGGAAAAGGACGGGAGGGAAGGACCCAGGGCTGGGAAGGGGGTGGGAATGAAGATGGCGGACGCCAAGCAGAAGAGGAACGAACAGCTGAAGCGCTGGATCGGCTCTGAGACTGACTTGGAGCCGCACGTCATCAAGCGGAAGAAGACCAAGGTAAAATTCGACGATGGAGCCGTCTTCCTGGCTGCCTGTTCCAGCGGAGACAGCGAGGAGGTGCTCAAGCTGCTGGACCGTGGGGCTGACATAAACTACGCAAATGTAGACGGACTCACCGCCCTGCATCAGGTACCCACCCGTCACTTCTAGCCGCCCACTTTGTTCTCGCTGTCACGGTGCTGCTGGCCGGCTCTTACACGCTGTCATTACCGGGCCCTGCTGCAGACAGACACGAACGGCTAGCCGCTCCCTGCGCCGTGGCTGTAGTACTCACCCCTGACTATCTCAGTGTCATTTCATTTGTTCCTTTAAGTCAAGAGTTAATCGCAGTAACACTCTCGGTGACACAAGGCCTGTATGAGCGGCCCGTGCTGAGCCTTGGTTATGTAGTATATAATGTCACGGCAGGCTAGCAGTGCGGTGTCCGTGCTCCACTACACAGGCAAAGAATCGATGTCATAACATAGCCAATACGTGCTAGGAATGGCCCGGATCGTCCTCAATACAGCAGAAATCCGGACTATCCTGTACTTTAATCATTCTCCCCCCATCCTTTATCACCCTGAATTTTAAAAGGACCCCAATAAATATGCTCATCCTTCATCTCGCTACTCACAGAAGCCAATGTGTGGTTACAGTGCAGGATCTTGTACTCTATCTATTCTATATACCAGTATATGTTTTAAAATAAACCGTGGTATAACTGCTTAGGGAATAGAAAGGTTAATTTTTTTGTTCTCCTCTGAAATGTATCATTTGTCTGTTTGTTTGTAAATATTTGGAACCCCCTGGTGTAATTTTTCCGTAACAATTGTTGCTCTGTCTGATGAGCTGAATGCTATGTTTATTCTTGGAAGTACTGAGGAGCATTGTTTGGATGACATGATATGCCTACGATCAAATCACCACCTATCGGTTATTCTTCTTTAATCTTTTTCATGTTCCTTTTGCGTTAAATCTTCTTTTTTTTTTCTCGAGTAGGTGAGAATGAACTTCATTAAGGTTTAGATTTGCTACGAAGTGAAGAGATATTAGCAGTTAAGTTGCCTCAAGATGGATGCTTTGTGCATGTTCTGTTTGTAGCTGGCTGATTGGAATCTCCGTGTTGGCCAAATAAGGGCAGGTTAGCACAGGGAGATAATGCAGGAGGTGGCCAGCAATAGCCAGGCTGGGAATGCAGCACCGATCTGGGTGTTTAACTCCTTTCGTGTCGCTGATTGAGATTCTGACTGTAAAAAAAAATACCAGAACTCTGCTTCCTACAAAACTCACTGTCATACATGTGCGTTAATATTCCAATCGGCACACAGGGTTTGTTGGTGGGTTGTACAGATCCACAAGAACTGCTGGTGCCTCGCGTTTAGATCCTTCTTCTAGTGATCTTTGTATGCCATGTTCTTGCATTACCCGTATATCTGTCTAGCCCTCGTTTCTTTACCTTGGTCGTTTAATATTAGGTTGTTTAACGCAGGCAAAGTGCACATGCTGTATTCTTGCCTCAAACACTCGACAAATGTATGAAACCTCAGCGGGAGCTTCAGGGAACAGTTTATATATTCATAATCGCTCAACCTTGTATGGTTCTGTTAAAATATACATCTGCAACCATTGTATATGAAAGCTTATACCCTATATTTAAGGCTTACTTTAAAGTTGAACTATGTATATCCTTATTGTGCTATTTGTACTGTCTTTGCGTAAATTGTGGATGTCTGTCATTGCAGGAGCCAGCTTGTTATGACCCCTAGAAGTGTTTATTCCCAACTTTTTGTGCTTTCTTGATATTTATTGATTTAGCGCATTCCTGGATTTTGTCCGATACCTATTTCCTATATATATATATATGTGTGTGTATATATGTCCAGCTATTCTTTTAAGGGTTTTTTTTTCTAGTTGCTAAACCTTGCTTTTCACAGCGCTGACATCAAGCGAGTACATTTTTTTTCTTAATTTCTGCTTTTATTGGGAAATACTTATGGGTTGTGTATAAAGATGACAGTTTTGAAATGTGCTAATATAATTTCCCTGATAAGGAGCATTCTATTGGTTGATAAAACCACCTGTCACAGTTTGCATGATAATCACATGTATATACATAAGAGAATGTAATACATAAAACACCCTTAACATCAACATGTATTTCAAAAAGCTGCAGGATGCCCTCTTAATTCTTTCATTATTGTATTTATTTTTTACTCCATGCAACTGATTTGGAGTCATTTGGTTAGACTTATTTACCTGAGCATGACATGATTATTCTTGGAGCTGAATGTCCCTTCTTTTATCTGGATAAGTCTCGGGTCTGCTTACCCCCATAAGGCACTCGCATTCAGTATAATGGTCCCATTATAAATTCACAGATATCAAACTTATGCTATCTTAAAGCGTTGTTGGTTCAGTCAGCGGCCTTTGATGTTTCATTAATTGCCGTCTTGTCTAGTAGTTCTAAACAAGCTGACGTGCATATGAAATACATAATGAAGGTCTCATCACAAATGGCCTGTTTGGAATTGCGGTATATGCTTCTCTTTAGTGTTCTGGTTTACACAAAACGGTTGAACATGGCTGAATCATATACTTAACAGGACACATCTATAACAGAACAATTTCCATGCTTAAATGCAAGGAAACATGAGGCAGAATTACATTTAGTGGCTAAAAAAGGAATTAAAAGGCAATGACATTAGATTATACTATGATGTAACCTGAGATTATGGCCAAGTTAGAGGCATTGGTTGGAATAAAACGAAGACTTCTTGGCTACAAAGAATATGCAATGAAAACCAAACCTTTCCCAAGATGCTAAGAGGCCACTCGATACTCAACATTTAGATGCACAGACATTTATAATTGTAGTGCAACTTTGTAACTGTTCTTTGCCTATTCTCAATACAAATTACTGTTGTAGAACCCCTGTGTCAAACCTTCTATATGTAAAACATTGGTTACTTTGTTGGCTGCCACCACCTCTAAACTTTCAGCAAACGTTTTCACAAAATCGCTTTAATGGACAGTCCAGTCCCCATTTGTGTGGGCGCTTCTTTTTTTCCCTCTTATACCGCTAGATTGTATGCTTGTGAGGAGGACCCTCTTATGTACTGGGTTGTCTTAGTCTGTCAATTCTGGTTTTGTCATACCCCTTGAATATATGTATTGTAAGAAGCGCTGCGTATATTGTTGGTACTATATAAATGGAACATAATATATATATATTTTTTACTCCAATGCATTTTATTTCCCACATCTTCGCTGTGGAGCATGCAAGCTGTAATCAATGGAGTGTAGCTGACAAAGTATGCAAGTTGCTCAGCTGTTAATCTTTAAATCGTAAAACGTATAACTCACCGGCTGTTTTTTGACCACCTTTTCTTAAACTGTGTCCATATCTGTTTTTTTTTTTTAAATATTTCCTTTGTCTTTGTTTGCAAGAGCAAACTGTGTGCCATGGGTTGATTCATGTGTATCCTTTTGTGTGGCATCCTTTCAAACAGATCGTGGAACTATTCAATAAAACCTAGCCTAAGGCCTTATATATGTTCCCAATGTATGTAAACTACAGCATATTTTGTTATTGTGCTACCTTTAAGTGATTTTCATTCTAAGTGAAGCACTTGAGGACATTTAAGGGGTTTGTTGAATGTAACAATTGAAATTAAACTTGTACCAGAACTATCCCTGGCAAGAATTACTGCAATGGCTGTGTAAACTAGACATCCTCTATGTACTTATTGGAACTCCAAGATGCCATGTCCAGAAGCTTTCAGCCTATGTACTTATCACCCAGATTTCCTCACAAAAATGAAAACAATTGATTCTTGCTCCAAAGCTTTTGCATTGCGTTAATGTGGGTTGCCCAATGTTCTTAACATTTTCGTAGGGTTGTTGGTTAACAAGTTACCTTCGTGGTAAGCTTCATTTACCTTCATCAAGTACTAAGGAATACTTGTGGAATGATCTGTCTAGGTGTCGGGTTGCTTTTATGTGTAAAATACATGATTTAAATGTTGCTTTAGTTTAGTTCCTTGTTTCTTCTGAGGAATTCTTCATATGCCATTTTTAACAGAGCATGAAAAATTAGCTTTACATTCCTGTAGAAAATTCAAGATGGAAAGTAACAACTCTTTACACTGTCACCTTTGCGACATACGTTTTTTAGGGGGGTATATTATAGGTACACTGAATGACCAAACATATATGGACACCCCTCCTGAGTTTAGGTGTTTTAACTATACCAATTGCCAAGAGGTGTATACAATAAAGCACAAAGGTAGCCATCTTCATGACAAACATTGTCAGTATAATAGGTCATACTGAAGAGCTTGATGACTTTCAACATGGCACTGCCATAGGATGCCACCCTTGCCTCAAGTAATTGTGATATTTCTGCCCTGCTAGATCTGCCCCGGTTCACTGAAAGTCCTGTTATTGGGAAATAGAATCATCTAGAAGAAACTACAGATCAGCCATGAAGTGGTAGACCACACTGAAGTGGCACATAAAAATCACGTGTCCTCACTACAGAGATCCAAAATGCCTCTAAGTGACACAAGCACTGTTTCAGGGGCTTCATGGAAAGGTTTGAGATAGGCCCTTAGTTTTCGTGAAGGGTCATTTTCATGCTACAGCATACACATGCATCTTCCAACTAGGCCTTCTTGTCCAACATCAGTGCTTGGCCCCACAAATACTCTTTTGGCTGAATGAGGACACATTCCCACAGCAAGTCTGTATGTATTTTTATTGTGGATTCTAAGAAGCACCTGTTGAATCACAAATTTTTGCTTGACTTTTGCTATCTACCAGTTTTTATTGCTGTTGTCATTATGGGAGCCACCACCCTCCCTGTTGGTGCAGCTTATTGGATTCTTTACATGATTCCATATGATATGCATACAGGATGGAGATGTTGGATTGTTTAGATCCTTGTTTAAACTGCACTTTACGACCAACATTACCACAACTGGAAAAACCTGCTTGGTTCAAATTTCCAGTAGGTGACCGCAAACTAAGAGACAGCCTGCTAGAAAAGCAACGTTTGTTTTGGTCTATATCTAAACGTAGAGCTGCTCAGAGATCATATGTGTTAAAATCTGAGCCCTGTGCCAGGATGAGCTGAGGCTATGGTTTAGATGCTCTTGTACTGAACTGGTTAAAAAAGAAAAAACAATCTGAAATAATTGACTTTATATTTCTTGAATATCTTCATGTGCTATCCTGAAGTTCAGTAAAACCAGTTTATTTTGTTGGGTAGCATTGAAATGAGGGACAACTGTTTTGTTTTGAAACCTAAAAATTTCAAGAATCTTGGCATGCTTTAGATGATATGCGTGAAACTGAAGGTCGCTAATTTATGCACAAAACTTGAGGTTATCATATGCGTTAAAGAGCATGTCGTGATTGGAGTGTTCCTGTGAGCAGCACGGAGAGCTGTAATTGCAGCTGGAAGAGTAGTTGTTGGTTCTGACGTGCTGCTCATAGGAGACTATTTATTTTACTGAAGAAGCCTCCGTAAAATATTCATGTTTCCTTGGCAACCAGTAAAGACTAGAATTAGGAATGTTTCGTAATGTGAGAGATATAATATTTCCATCTGGTGTGTCAGCTCTCTGTAGTTTTACCCGTAATGAGGACTACCTGTCATTACTGATGAGTGTTTCAGTGGACTGCCCGCCCAAGCAGAACTGATACCATTAAATCAATACTGTCATGAATTAAAATCTGGAAGTTATTCTTTATCTGCTGTTATATGCATCTGCGTGAAACCTAAGGACCGAACACCTTCAGCAGATGCCCACACCTACAATTCTAGCCATTGACAGCTTGGTCACTTAGTGTAAGTGTATGTAAATAGGGTTGATTTTATCTGCTGGGTGGGGACATACCAAGTTGCCATGTTTTGCTGTGTGCATTCCTGACCTGAGTCATTGGAAACCATAGTTTAGGATGTGCGGCATTCCTCAGCTGTCACCTCTCAAATACTGCACAATGCTGGCATATAGTAGTGGCTGAACAGGAAGTATCCAAATCTGACAGTATACCACAGTCTTTTAAACTGGCGGAAAGATATTTGACCTAAAGGGGAACTGTCACATCTGAAAGAAACTTCACAGTTGATTCAGGCTGCAAATAATTCATAGCTTTCTTTTTATATAATGCCTTTTTCTATTTTTAAAAAAGTGTATAGATTTTCCAGCTTTGTTATTCTCCATGACCCATTTATTCTGTATTGGTGTTTCTTTTCCTATGCTGCATTTGTGCTTTTACTTGCAGTCCAAGGATTGAGTTGTCCAGGACCAAAGCCGGCTTTTCTAGCATTAGATTTGGATACAACTATACAATTGCTCTGTAAAGCTGTACACGTATATACAAGAAAATGCAGCCGTGATATGACAACATTCAGCACAACACAAAAATACTGCAGAAGAGATGCCCTCAGCCAACAAGTAGCATGATGAAAGTGTTTATGTAGGTATCGTAGTGAGTGTTAGTATTTTTTGGCTGGCTCCTAGATCCTAGTTCTGGGTGATTTTGTTATTTTGGTAATAAAAAGGATATAGAATATATTGAATGGTAAATTGTTTGGCTGTGGTCCAGATTTTAACCAAATTTATCCACCTCTGTGTTGGACAAATTCACGTGGGGGGGCACTGTGGGGGGGGCACTGTGGTGAGCGGTGCTGTATGGTTCTTTCAGTTCATCTGAATTGGAAAACATTGAGCTTCTCAGATTCTGTATACTTATGGGATCAGTGTTAGTACTATTTAGAAAAGATCATTTAAGATTACACCTTGAAATTCTTTTTCTTTTCTGAAACCCAGGCAGGAGAGAATCTGAAGAATTCAGGAAAGTGGCGAAAGCTTAGGTATTTGTAAAAATTTAGCAGATGTGCTTGCGCTGTTGAGGGAAGTCTAGGAAAGATTAATTTCTTAGGACGTAGAACATTAAAAAAATAATAGCCTTGTCTCCGCTAGTGCTATCTGGTTAAAACAACCATGGCCAATTTGCCAATGTCTACTCCTGGACACATCATGGTCTTGCAAAAACCTAATTCTGTCATGTTTTGTAGCAAGTTGCTAAAATATATTTGAACATTTATATGGGAATAGCATTTTGAGCAGTATAGTAAAGACCGTTGGTTTCCATTGAATATTCCTTATGTTTGTCCTCATCCCATTCCTTCAAGATTGTAAGCTTGCGAACAGGGCTTCTCTCCACCTAATGTATCGGTTTGCCTTATTCTGTCAATTCTCGTCTTGTCATACCCCTTGAATATATGTATTGTATTAAGTGCTGCGTAAATTTTTGGCACTATATAAATAAAAGATACTTCCATTTTATTGAATATACAATCAGCAACTGGTAATATTCAGCTGCAAGCTCTAGGGTGATCAAACTTTCCTCAGAGCTCTGCTTTAAAGTGCTAAACTATTTAGTTTAACTATTTTATCATTTTCTTTCAGTAGTGTTTTAAGAAACGCTTCCTTTTAGCAGCGTATTTCATTGCTGCGCAGGAAGTTGCAGTTCTTTGCGGTATGTATGAGCAACTTAGTTGTGCAACAACCTAAAGTGAGAGACATTGCCATTGTAACAGTTCCTTCTTCTTGGGCTCTTTGAAACCTTAAACACAAATTGTGCACATCTTTTTCAAGGAAGTGCCCAATATGAGCACCCTAAACTAATGCCTTTATTTTCCTTTTTTGAAGGGTTATTTTTTATTTATAATAAAGAAAAGCTTCCATTTGCCACGCATAATGTATTATTTATATATATTTTTATATTAAAGGTGTAAGGAAAAAAGGTTGTGCGTAAGGTACTCCACACTTCCCCGGGAACCCCCTTTAGCAATGAGTGGTGGTCGTTTCAAATGTTTAACTCTGTTTACTGAAAATCAATCATTTTCTCAGAGCAAAAAGGACATAAGATTTTTCTTGCTTTAAAAATATGTTAAGAAACAGTATAACTTCCTACTCTTACTATAAAAATACATATTAAATTAGGGGCAATTACATATGGGGAAATTCTGCAGAACCCCCCCCCGATCCGTTAGCAAAACGGATGACACAAAATGCATATCATGGCTGGAGAGTAGCGTAAAGCAAGCCATTAACTCATCTTCACCATTTTTTTTTATAACTACATGAAATGATTTATCTCTGCGTGTTGTTCATTTGTTTTGTTTTTTGGTACCAAGACATCTACTTGCATGAACAAACTTGATATAGCGTAAACAGTGTCTTGTCCAGTTATATCTCAAAGGTCATGGGAACAGTGTTTTGTAGTTTTTAATGTAATGAAATCCTCATCAACAGTGATGTGTGTTTTTCAAACAAGAAATGGTTTGTGCGGTTTGCTTGTTGTTCCAGGGGGTGATTTTGGAAGAAGCTCTAAATCTTTTAATTCCATGACACTGCAATCTCTATTTTAAAGGGAGAGTAAAGCTGGTGTATGCGCATGAATGTATAACCTGCTGTCAGGACTCAATGTGTTACCAAACTGACAGCATGGTCTGTCTTAGTGGGAGGTTTTATACTTTTAACCCAGTCGAGGAAGGGGAAGCTGAGGGCTTAGTAACCAGGGTGATGGGGCTGGAGTGTAAACTCCCCCTCTGGATTGCCGGTCTTAACTGCCCTGTTTAGATTTAAGGTTTTGAAATAAGTAAATAGTACTTTGTAGATGTAATCTAATCCCACCTTGTGAGGAAAGGTAAGAAAATGAGAAGATACAATCTTATCTATAACCAAGTCATTTGCTTATTATTGTTTAATGGTTCAGGCAGCATTTGCAAAAGTGTGCTAGAAGAAAGGAGAGAACTTCAGGGCAGCAAGCTTCTCCTCACCCTGATGCAGGCAATACTAGACTTGGCTACTACTAAATATCCACAGAACATTTACATACATACAAAAAGTACAAGCTGTAGGTAGCCTGGGTAAATGTCCTTGGCAAAAATCTGTTTCCTTGAATGTTGACAACTCCCAGTATTCCATCAAATGGAATGCCAAGTCAGGGTTGTAGACTTAAAAAGAGCATTTTATGGATAAAAAAAATGCTAAAATTAGTTGAAAGACTAGGTGTTAAATCACTGCACAAGTGTGCACCTTGCCAAGTTTTTTTTGGTCAGATTACGTGAATGAGTTTGACTGAATGAGTTTATGATGATGACTAACGCCTTGGGTTCATTAGTTTTATTCTAACAGGCATGTCAAATTGTTCAGATGTGAGTGATCAAGGACATTTATCATTTTTATTAGTACTCTATTAACACTATTCCATATCTATTTTTTTTCCCAAATGAACTGGCATTGATTAATCAAATGGGACTAAACAAGTTATCAGAAACCAGTCTCTCGGGTTTAACTGTTGCAATCATGAAATACAACTCCAGTCACTTTTGTAATAGCAAGAACAAGGAATAGGAAGGTGTTAACCATTTAATGGTAGCGCTGATTAGTGTTCCCTGTCTAGCTATCAGGGAAATGTTTTTGAATGCCATATCTGTCCTGATTTGGCCATGTCGAGTTACTTTCAGATCTGGGCAGGAAT
Source organism: Spea bombifrons (assembly GCF_027358695.1). NCBI lineage: Eukaryota > Metazoa > Chordata > Amphibia > Anura > Pelobatidae > Spea > Spea bombifrons. Next base: position 49,313,112 of record NC_071090.1, on the reverse strand, counting down.
TATATATAATATACACACAGACTCTCTAACCTTCACAACCCTTACCTTTTCAGCAACCGCTTAAATCAAACAGAAAACAATGCTGCCTTTTCCTTTTATGCCAATGAATGCCTCTACACAGTCAATACCTTTTTGAGAAGGTAAAAGATGCACAAAAAAGGTTATCTGACAAGCTAAAATTGAAACTGATAAGAGTGACAACAAAGGGAAAGCCAAATGACTGAATCATTTAAATTCCTGTATAAAACCAAATGAAGTTCCAGTTGTGGACTATCCACAGAAAAGCCTACATATCACTACTTAAGAAGCTAACCCCAAACTGTCAAAGGGGGTTTGGTCTTTGCGATTGGAGTGTGGTTAGCCGTTTAATCCTTGTGCTACAGGACCGTACAAATTCCGATGGAATCCCATTATTGAAATAAGACTATTGCAAAAGTAATGGGTGAGTTAAGTCTCAGTAGTAGGTAAATTACATGGGGGTAATAATTTGGAATGTTATCCTATTAAAATTATAAATATTTTTTTGTGACAAAGTATATGGCATCTATTGTTTTACACTGAGCCAAAATGTTGATGGTGTTGTAATCCAAAAAGTGTACCAACAGTTTGAAATGATTGGCGTACTTGTGTACTAAAAGCGTGCAGGGCATAATAGAACACCCTGGGTTCATAAGGGGAAGTAATAGTAGGTCTTGAGTAATGAATGGGAAAACAGCTTTGTGTGTATTGTCATGAATAACATTAGGTTTTGCCTACAACAAAATACACAAGTAAAAAAAAATTCAGTGGCAAGCTTTTTAAACCCTGAAATTGTTCATATTTGTTTAAATTTAGACAATATGTTAACCACTGATAACGAAAAATGAAGAAAACAATTCTATCTGGCCACAACATGGTGTGAGAACTTTCAATGTTTTCATTTTATTTGATTTTTACACAAATGGTTCACATGACACAGGTGTTCCTACACTTACATATATGGCAGGGCTGTTGTGGGGGACAGTTTATCGTCCTTTTCAGAAGCACGTGTCATGGAATAGTGTGCAGAGCATCTGTGCTTCCCACTTTGCCAACACCCCCTCCTATGTGGTCTTGGGGAAGCCCAGAACCATGTATAGTCAAAGCTAAGTTTGTAGTGCCTCTATAAAGTGATGTCATTCATCCAGCTGTCTGATTTCTTCACCAAATCCGGCATTTACTTTATGGCATTAGATGAATATGTTCATATTGAAGAAGTCCCTAACTTAGAGAGCACCTCTCACAATTTTTCTTTTTAATTTTGCGTATATTGTCTTTTCAGACAGCTGCATAGTCATTTCTGTGTTTGTTCTAACTACATTACCTACGTAATCTAGAAGACAAACACCCTGGCTTCTTATGCTGCCTGTGTAAAACAAAAGTATGGCTCGTTCTTAATCACCCAGGTGGACCCGCTGACTAATGAAAGGAAGGCACTTCATAGCGTTGTCATAAAGAATGAGCTCTGTATGGTGTCTGAGCAGGGAAAGTCCCTAATATCACACTGTGAAGTAGTTGAGTTCAAATATTTCAGCTCCGTTAGTTTGCAAACTCCCACTTTAGCGATTAAACCCTATAGAGTTTCACCTGTGTTCCCATTAAACTCCCACACGTTTTTGAAGTACTAATAGAGCCTCTGAGATGCTCGCTGAATAGTCATTGAATTTTAAATCCTTTCTGCTGACTGCAGAGCTCCCCTGCCTTAAGCAAATAGCAACGCTTTCCTGACAATAACTATGGATTTATGTTCAGTTTTTACAGATAAGTGGATACAGTCAGAATTTCTTTCCACTTTGGTCAGTAGATCTATGGATCACCATGAAGTGGGATTAATGATTTCAACTAGAGGGACATATACATTATATTTGCTTTTTTAAATACTGGGGGTGTATACTGTAAACCTTAATGTAGTGTAGTTCTGGCGTGAACTTGGTTTTGTTGTGTGTTGTTCAAATACACTCTGTCTGCAGATATGGAAATCACCATTGTGTGCAGTTGTGTCCTATTTTGGTACATCTAAACTCAAACACCAACTGAGATTGTTTGTTTGTTAGGGTGCTAATGAAGTCCTTCCTATGCAAACAATGCCCCGGTATCCCTCAAGTGTTAAAAACCCAGAGGGGCTAATTGCTTACCACAAAACGGTATCATAAAGGCTTAGTTTGTCTAGATTGAGACCATATGACAATCCTAAATACATGACAGAACCTCTTTAAAATGGTCTTGTCCTCTTTCAATGACACCCTGTGAATAGTTTGAACAGCAAATCTGGTGACTGTAAAGAAACCTTGATTCACTTAATAAAACAGTGTGTTTGCGCTGCTTGAATTGATTATTGGAAGTATGGTAAAATAAGCTACATTTCTACTGCGACAAATGCACGGCGTGCTTACTTTACATTCTGCAAAGCTTTACTCTGTAGCGTAGTACACACTAGGCAATAATGCAGTTTTCTTGTAGTTAAGATTGAATTTCTCTATTGCCCCCAAACAAGTACACAGTGCCTTTATAGGGTGAAATAAATATATATAACTGCAACTGTTAAATCAGTTTATGTTGGATATTTTAAGATATTTTATGTTTCTGCTCAAAATTAATTATGGACAAGATCATGTTTGCTTTGTGTGGGAAAAGTGCAGTGAACTCCTACATGTTAAATGTTACCTCCCAAGATACTACCTAGGATCTGCAATGTACTTGTGATTCCCCTGCTGTGTGTTAAAGATGAATCTGTTTGGCAACATTTTAAGCACCATGAATCCAGCCGAATTGGTTTCCTCTGATGTACTTAAAATACACATTTCTTATATTCACTCTATTCATAAAGAACATATGCAGGGGATAATGCTAGCAGACACTCGTGCTACTCTTAAACTCTAGCTTTGTTTGTCCAGCTCTACATATGTGTACGTATTTTGCCGTTTTAGGCCTGCATTGACGATAACCTGGATATGGTCAAGTTTCTTGTGGAGAATGGAGCCAGTATTAATCAACCAGATAATGAAGGCTGGATACCACTGCATGCTGCTGCTTCCTGTGGATATCTTGACATAGCAGAGTAAGTTGTTAAATTCAGATGACTGCCAAGCAAAGCACTGACATGTTGGTTATTGATATGTGAGAGAACTGGTGACCTGCTTCCTTCAGTGCGTAATGATTTTAAATGAGTGTTATCCATTCTATTAGCGTCTAGTTGTAATGGTGTATGTGTGTGTGTGTGTATGTAAGTGTGTGTGTGTGTGTGTGTGTATATATATAACCACACACTATACAGTGGCAGGCAAAAGTAATTTACTTGATTTTCTGCATTAATTCATAAAATGTGAATCTATACCTAAGTCACAAGTATATAAAAAAAAAGACAACATCCTTAAATTAATAAGACACACCAACAATGGTAATCTTCCATGTCTTTAATATCTAAACACATTAAACATTCACAGTGTGGTGGTAAAAGTAAGTGAACCGTTGGGTTTAATAACTGGTTGAACCTCCTTTGGCAGCAATAGCCTCATACAAGTGCATCTGGAACTGCTTAAGCTTAGCCATATTCCTAGGATGTCGGGTGTGAACAGCTCTCTTGCCGTCATGCCACAGCATCTCGAAAAGGGGTTCTTCCCGAACAATTGAAACTTTCCCAGTAGCATTGAGGAGTATCAAGGTAGCCTTTCACAAACTTCATGCGAACAGAGATGTTTAATTAGAAAGCACTGACTCCATGCCTGTTCAATGTTTTAAATATGATTACCAGATTTGTTAACCAGTTCCAATGATTCCTTCGAGCCATAAGCTATTACTCTAGGGTTCTTTTTTAGGTCCATGAGCATTCTGTCTTCTGCCCTTTGGAGTCGTCTTGGCTGGGCACCCACTTCTAGGGAGAATAGCCACATGACTAAATTGTCTTCATGTATAAACAATTTGTCTAACTGAATATGTAACCTTTTCCAGCTTTATGCAAATCAACAATTTTTGATTGTTGATCTTCTGAAATTTGTTTTTGTGATGCATGGTTCACATCAGCAGATGCTCCCTGAGAATAGCAAACTCAAGTTTGAGTGGTTTTTTTTTTTCTATGCCAAAGTAGCTATAAAACACACCTGCAATCCTGTTTCATTGATTGAACTACACGTTGGCCAACTCCTGACTCCAGTTAGCTTTTGTTGAAGTGGTTAGCCTGGGATTTCACATAGCTTTTCAAACTCACACTGTGAATATTGGAATGATGTACAATATAATAATTTTGTGCTATTAGTTAAAATAGATTGTGTTCATTATTGTTGCTTAGAAGATCATATAATATTTTAAGAAAATGGTATACGGAAATGCTGGTAATTCTAAAGTTCACCTTTTCTTGTCACTTTAAGTGTGTGTGTGTGTGTGTATATATATATATGTGTGTGTGTATATTGTAAATATTTGATATCTTTGATATAGTGGAACCGTCGTCGTCATGGCATGTGCAGTGTAAAGTGAAGCTGCAAATTGCATTTTCCCCCTTTCTTTGCAGATATTTAATTAGTCGAGGAGCTAATGTAGGGGCAGTAAATAGTGAAGGAGACACTCCACTAGACATTGCTGAGGAAGAGCCCATGGAAGAACTCCTTCAGAATGAAGTAAATCGGCAAGGTAAAGTGCAAGGTTTATGCTCTAGAACAAGCAGCGCCCGCTCTTCTCTGGGCTAGTGATTCTCAAACATTTTGCTTGGGAATGAGTTGAAATTGATCTGTCACTTCACCAATTTTAATATATTACACCAAATGTAGGTTATTAGTTGTGCCACGTCAAAAGAAAGATCTCAAGTTTCCACATATAAATTGTACCAAAAAAAGCACCAGTTATGGGAGGTTTAAATAAGTAAATGCACTTATTCAAAGAGGCTATTCGTTGCAGGGCATCACCTCACCACATAACTCACAAAATTTAGGATGTCCTAATCGTTCTTCAAATCTGGTTTTACATAGATTGATGTAATTCCTTAGAAACTAGGGAAGTTCAGTTTCCTGGATTGTTCCCCACTTTATTATGCAGCAAGTTGTGATAAAAGGACACAATTCAAACTGCCTCTCCTCTCAATGTTTATTTTGAAACAGCCAGGGGTCTGAGGTCTTTTGTAAGCAAACCATGTTTCGGGTTGTATTAGATCAGCGGTTCTCAACCTGTGGGTCGCGACCCCTTTGGGGGTCGAACAACCCTTTCACAGGGGTCGCCTAAGACCATCGGAAAACACATTTCACTAAATATAATTACATAATTTTATGGTTGGGGGTCACCACAACATGAGGAACTGTAAGGGTCGCAGCATTAGGAAGGTTGAGAAGCACTGTATTAGATGGTTTTATACACCTAGAGTTAGTATCTAAAATATAACTGTACACCATGGTTTCTCATCTCAACCGTTTCTTGTGTGGTTCTCCCTTGCAAGATCGTGTTGGACTCCTGAAGAATCCTCTTATGCGCATTTGCATCCCCTCCCAGGCTTGGCGGCTTTGGCCAAACACATCTTCTGCCTGCGCTTGCATTATGTACCCAAGGGCAGTCCCCTCCTTTCTGGGACTCTTGTTGTGCTAACAAGACTCCCAGTGCACATACGTAGTAAAGTACTCCAATTCTAATTTAACCCCTTCGAGACAAAGGCTGATTTTACTTTTTGTACCCTTTGTGACAATGGCCTTTTTAACATTTCTGCGCTGCTTGTGTTTAGCTGTAATTTTCTTCTTTCCCGTTTACTGAACCCACACACATTAGATATTGTTTTTTTCAGGACAAGAAGGGCTTTCTTTAGATGACATTGTTTTGATTGTATCATATTATTTACTATTAAAAAAATTATAAAATATGGTGAAAAATTTAGAAAAAAATGACTTTCTAACTTTTAGTTGAAAAATCTTTTACTCATCTATAAAAGGTAATGAAAAAACCTGCTAAATAGATTCTACTATTTGTCCTGAGTTTAGAAATACCCAATGTTTTTATGTTTTTTTGCTTTTTTCTACCCATTATGGGGCAATAAGTACAGGTAGCGTTTTGCTATTTCAAAGCCATTTTTTCCAAATCTGGTAATTCTTCCCCCCTTGTGCCATTTCGGGTATCTTTGAACCCGGCCAATGCAATTTACCCCATCAAGTCATATATTTTTGAAAACTAGACAGCCCAGGGTATTCCAAATGCTAGTATTTTAACTCTTTCCATGCACCATATCTACCACCAGTCTTTGTCAAACTTTATGGTAGTCATTTTTTTGCATTTGTTTTGTCATACACATTTTACTTCAGGTATGAATTAAAATGTTCTCGTTTATGTCACTATCACAAAACACCCCAATATGTGTTCAGCAACATCTCCTGAGTACAGCGATACCTCACATGAATGATTTTGCCTGGCTGTTTGGGGGCAAAAGGGCCACATTTGGGGCATGCGCTTTTTTCAATGTTGAACTTTGGCATTTGGGGATCCACTGCCCATGCCCTATTTGGTACATCTTTGAGCCGGGCCATTTCAGTGTGCCCAATAAACCCATATATTTTTGAAAACTAGACACCCCAGGGTATTTCAAATGCTAGTATTTTAACTCTTTCCATGCACCATATCTACCACCAGTCTTTGTCAAACTTTGTGGTAGTCATTTGTTTGCATTTGGTTTTCCACACACATTTTAATTCAGGTATGAATTAAAATGTTCTCGTATATTTCACTATCACAAAACACCCCAATATGTGTTCAGCAACATCTCCTGAGTACAGCGATACCTCACATGAATGATTTTGCCTGGCTGTTTTGGGGCAAAAGGGCCACATTTGGGGCATGCGCTTTTTTCAATGTTGAACTTTGGCATTTGGGATCCACTGCCCATGCCCTATTTGGTACATCTTTGAGCCAGGCCATTTCAGTGTGCCCAACAAAACCATATATTTTTCAAAACTAGACACCACAGGGTATTTTAAATGCTGGTATTTTAACTCTTTGCATGCACACATTTTACCACCAGCATTTTTTCAAAGTTTGCAGTAATATTTTTGTGTGTGTATTTTTCCCACACACACCTACTTTATGTATGAATTTACAGCTCCTGGTATATGCCGCTGTCACACGACACCCCATAATGTGTTCAGCAACATCTCCTGAGTGCAGTGATACCCCACATGCATGGGTGTGTCATTTTTTGGGGGAACTAAAAGGCCACATTTGGTACGTGTGCATTTTTCTAATTGGAAATTAGATGTGTGGCCATCCTTCCCCCCGTGTTAATTGGGACGTTGTTGAACCTGGCCCATTCAATTTACCCCATCAAATCATACATTTTTTAAAAGTAGACACCCCACGGGCATTTAATATGCCAGTATTTTAACTCTTTCCATGCGAGAATTGTTTTAAGCTAATATGCTAATTTTAGGACTTGCTCACAAAAATATATTTTTTATGTATATATTTTTTTTTTTATTATTTTTTTTAAAAAAATTTTAACATTTTTTTTCAACTTGGAGGTTCCCCTGATAGTGACATCAGTGGGAAATGATTTTTACATTTTACTGTTTTTTTACTATTTTTTCTAATTATTATTAATTTTATTTTATTTTTTAATTTATTTTTACTAATCACACTGTGATTAGAAAGCTGGGCTCCATTGACTTGCATGGTGAATGCAGTACCTGTATTCAACCTGCAAGTGGAGCCAAAGTTCTCTAGATGGTCTGGACCATCTAGCGAACTTTTAAAATTTGTGGTTCCTGTTACAGGACGGCGGCCATCTTCCTTGATGGCGAAGATTGCCGGCAGCTGCGGCTGTGACCGCTCTCCGGAGCGGTCACAGCCCATCAAAAGGTTAGTGTTTGGTGTCGCTGGATGCCTCCTGATCGAGGCATTCCAGCGACACCATTTAAGTTTAGGAGGCGATCGTCGATCGCCTCCTAAACGCTTTTAAAACGGGCGTCCGCCGCCATACAAAGTATGGCGGATGTTGACGCCCCGTGGAGGGGCCAGAGATGGCCCCTTCGTGCCGATCGCGGCGTTGCTGAATGCCTCGAGGTCGAGGCATTCAGCAACGCTTTTTGGGTGTAGAAAGCGATAGTAGATCGCTTTCTGCACCCGTTTAAAGACGTGCCGGTCCTGGCACGTCAATTGTCGTAAAGCACATGCTTTTCCGTGCCGTGCCAGGACCGGCAATTGTCATTAAGGGGTTAAATTAGGATGCGTTCCTGTCACTGCTTTAGCTGCTTGAAGCAGTTTCTCTTAAAGGTAAGTGAATTAGTTCAAACTGGTTTAAGAATGCATACTAAAGCACTTACACAGTACTTTAATATACATTCTTCATTAGTGAGGCTGGATTACATATTACCCAGAGAATTCACACAGCTACAGTTGAACACCACTAACCTAGCAGCAGCTGAAATTCCATGAGTTCAGTGGTTAAATGCTGAAGAAAGTGTTCTTTTCTTCTGATAGGAAACAATTGTGGAATGATTTTAAATGTCGTGGATGCCAAAGTGCTTAGAGCGAAGAAAGAACAATAATGTCTTTTTATCCACTCGTGTCTGTACGTTGTTCTATTGTTAGTGAAATATGGTACAAAGAATAATTTTGGAAAGTTATCCAAATTAGTCTAGTACCTTTTTATGGGTTAATTTTATAGTCAAATATTGCATGTCTGTAAAGCTTTGACTATAATTGGCACTTTTTGGGACTGCTTGCTTATTGGAGGCTGTTTGCCATATTTTAGTGAAATAATTCTGCAGTTAAATCATTTTATATAATGGACGAAGCCTTTATTTTGTGTTAACTTAGAACCCATCACACGTTTTTTTTCCTTTGAAGATTTTTGTATGCCTGACCATAAGTTAGCTTCCTCCGACCAAAGGTCTCAGGGCTTGCCTAGGACAAATCTGAATGTATTTAATTTATCACAGAAGATTTTTCCAGACTTCCCTCTCGCCGACGGGAAGACACAAAGCATATACTTGAATCTCGTGTGTCTTGGAATTTTATCTTGTCGGTAAGAACAGTATGCATTGTACTTACTGGAAGATATTTGCAACTTTTGATTACCAGTCAGCATATTTAAACGTGACCCGAACACAATGCATTGTTACATTCTGTAATTTGTTTATATGAAAGGTGCTATGGATCAGAACCATACAGATTTTAGTAGATTATGCAGACAAATTCAGGATCACTTTATGTAGCTTTTACTATATGTAGTTTATTTTGATTTTTTTTTTTTTACATATTGGTTTAGAAAAAGTGAAGTCTTAGTAACTAACTATGTGAACGATGCGTTGTTACCAGGTTTGTCACTTTGTAAGAAGACAAGCTGTATAATGTTATTCCAGAGATTGGTGCATGGAAAGGATTATTCCAAAATACACCTTTAGATTGGAGACTTCCTTATGATAGTGGGGTATGGTATTTCCTCAGATGTCAACATTCATATGTGTCCTTAAAGACAAAGGGGTAATAAAACAGGTACTTTTAAAACATTACTGTAAGGAATCTGCTAACTAAAATCCACTCCCTACAAGGAAATTTAGAGTTCCGGGGAAACATTCTGCTAATTAAAAAAAACTGCAAAAAAAACCCCAAAAGTACCATGGAACACAGCATTTTGTTGCCAGTTAGGTTAATGGAGGGATATGTATTTGTACCCTACTGTTCCAATGTTTGGGGTTGCTTAAAAATTCCTTGAATTCCTTGAATTTGAAACTAAAGCAAATGTTGTCCATTAAAATAACATGAAATATACAGTGTAGATGTTACTGTTGTAAATAACTGTTGTAACCAGAAATGGCAGATTTTTAAAGGACTATCTTCATAGGTGTACAGAGGCCCTTTAGCAGCAACCATCACTCCTGTGATCCAACGGCACGTTGTGTTCACTAATTCGTTTAAAAGGGTAATTGGTCATTGGAAAACACTTTTGCAATTGTGTTAGCACAGCTAGGAATTTCTAGGAATTTCCTTGTTTTCAATGAAACCATCTAAGTGACCCCAAACCTTTGAGCAGTAGTGTGTTTTCTAAATCAGGGCTTGACAAATTTGTTGTGAATCTAGGCGCCAGCTAAAAAAGTTAGGAGCCAGGATTTTTTTTTAAACTAACAGTTTGTTAGGAGTGATCTGATCATCATCAGCCCACTTACTAAACTCACAGCATTTGACCTGGAAGCACCCTGGACTTTCAGGTCAGTGCTGTTTTTTTGGGGTTTTTTTTTTTAAATAATTTTTTTTGATATATATATTTTTTTTAACACTTTCAATGCTGATGTTCCATTGGAGCACAGCATTGATTGATATTTAGTCCCCACAAGCTTGTGGGGACAAATGTTAACCCCTGCAATGCCACGAATGTGTTATAAACAATTGTGGAATTGAAGGGGTTAACGCTGCACTGTCGCTCTCATGGAGCGATCAGGCAGCAGGGGGGGGTGTTGGGGCTGGTCTCCACACTCATGTGGAGACCAAAGAACCCTCTCCCCTGTCCCTGAAGCTGCCTCTGGCAGCTGGGAAGCAATTGCTGGTCTATAGACCAGCCATTGCAGGGGGGAGTCTCTGATGACTGCTGTAGGCTTCCATGCCTACAGGAGTCATCAAAGGGCTTGTGGGGGCTCGTTTTTGCTGTTGCTGGTCTGCCTGGACTTCCAGGCAGACCACCAGCAGCAGAGCCCCTTGAAAAACGGGAATTAACCCCTAAATGCCGCGATCGCGGCATTGAAGGGGTTAACGCTGCCCTGTCGCTCTCATGGAGCGATCAGGCAGCAGGGGGATGTTGTGTCAGGTCCCCACACCAATCAACACTGAACCCCCTTTCCTGAAGCTGCCTGTGGCAGCTGAAAACGCTATTGCAGGTTTCTCTGCAATCGCGGTTTCAGCCTACAGGATCACTCCGTGGGAGTGATCTCAGGCTCGGGGGCGGGCTCGGAGTGGCTGTGCTGTCTGCCCAGACTCCTGGGGAGACAGCAACAGCAGCGCCCCCGCGTGGTGACACGGGGGCATTTTTTTGTGAATGTAAGAGGCTGACAAACTCCTAGGCGCCAGGACAAAATTCTGATTCGCCATGGCGACCTGGCGCCTGGGATTTGTCGAGCCCTGTTCTAAATGTTGTTACAGCATCGCAAAATGTAAAGAAAAGGCTTGCTAACCGATGTATATAAAATACAGAAAACCTGTTTTTTGTTTAAGTGACTGTGTTACAAACGTACTAAGTAGCTATTTTGTCACACCCAGGTATCGATGTTGAGGCAGCTAGAAAAGAGGAGGAAAGGATTATGCTTCGAGATGCAAGACAGTGGCTGAATAGTGGCCATATAAATGATGCCAGACACCCAAAATCAGGAGGTACAGCACTCCATGTTGCTGCTGCTAAAGGTTATGCAGAGGTTTTAAAGTAAGTATGGATTGTGTAGCCTTGACGTTTTCAACTGGTGAGCTTTTCCCCTCTTTTTAGCTATACCAAAAAAAATTCTTCCTGTTATTCGTTCATGGACAATTGAGATATCCTACAGCATTACAGTTAATGCACTGATGCTTAACTTGTAATTTGACTACTATGGTGTAATCATATTTTAATATGCATTTGGTGGCAGTGCTACATATATTACAAGTATTACAAATCAATATATAATGTGTATACATTTATAGTGCACTATATGACCAAAACTGTGTGTGCACCATCACACCTATATGAGCTTTTTGGACAGCCCAATTAAGGTCAGGGCTGTGTGGGAGCCAGTCAAGTTCTTCCACACCAAACCCATCCAACCAACACTTGTGCACTGGGGCGCAGTTATACTGGAACACGAAAGGGTCTCCCACTTTGTATGCTTTAGCATTATAATCCTTCACTGGAACTAAGAGGCCTACTTCACACTCTGAAAAGCAGACCCAGACTATTATCCCCCCCCCCATCATTATTGTAGGCAAACCCATATTCGTCCGTCAGACATCCAGAAGTGAAGTGTGATTCATCTCTCCAGAGAACACACTTTCACTGCTCCAGAGTGCAGTGGTGTGATGTGCTTTGCCCCACTCCAGCCGACGCTTGGCATGGCAAATAGTAATCTTTGGCTTGTGTGCCTCTGCTCAGCAATGGAAAACTATTTCATAATCCTCCCGATGTACATATATACATCGTAATATATACATACACAGGGAATTTAGTTCCTACTGACTTTACAGAAATCTCATTATATTAACACAGATCATGGCAGTCTTGAGTATCTCTAGACTATGAGAATGTCACCTCTTGGTTGCTGTAATGCTAACAAGTAACGATTTTTGGGATACAATCCCTTTTAAGTTAACGTGGAAAATGGTAAACAAATGCCTCTAGTGTAGTGTTTATATATGAAAACTTTTTGAGACTTGACTTCTTTATACCGCGTTGTTACATTATTCTAATTTTTTTCTTCCCCACAGGCTTTTAATTCAAGCCGGTTATGATGTTAATATTAAAGATTTTGACGGTTGGACACCGCTCCATGCTGCGGCTCACTGGGGCAAAGAAGAGGCTTGTAGAATACTTGTAGAAAACTTTTGTGACATAGACGCCATTAACAAAGTGGTAAGGAGCGTCAAGCAGCACGGTTAGAGCAGCTCTGTCAGTTTTGTACTTTTGAGAATTCAGAACACTAACAATGGAATATAATCCTATTTTTCTCTTTTATTTTGTAGGGTCAAACTGCTTTTGATGTTGCTGACGAAGATATTTTAGGCTATTTGGAAGAACTGCAAAAGAAGCAGAATCTGGTAGGCTGTGTATTACTTGAACTAGGGTGGGAAGTATTTTGCACTCCACTTTACCACTCTCTTAGATTCATATATTTTATGGCACAGTTGTGTACCTGTATGGTGTAGTATTTGGGGTACATTTCAGGATTTTGTGCATTAATTCACTTACAGCATTACAATTACAAGCCTCTGCTCTGAATTTGATTTACCGCAGTCTTTGTACTCACGTAATGGGCTCATATCTCAAAAGTCAAATCATTTCATTGTAGTGACACACTCTCACTTGGCATTATTATAGGCAGCCTTTGTAAAGTTGGCTTCCATTTTTCAGTATTAATCTTTAGTTTATTTTACAGCTCCTAAATGATAAACAAGATAAGTCGCCGCTAATCGAGTCTTCTACTACAGAAAACAACCAGTCTTTGAAAACACTGAAAAAGTACGTATATTGGCTTTTTAAGCATACAAAGCATATGTGTATGTGACATACAGTATGTTGCATGTGAATTTGACAAACAAACAAAGTATACTTTTGTGTTTTAGCAAAGAAACTTTGATTATTGAGCCTGAAAAGACTGTGAGTACCATCGAGTCACTTGAGCAAGAGAAAGCTGATAATGAGGATGAAGGGAAGAAAGATGAATCTAGTTGCTCTAGTGAAGAAGAGGAGGAGGAAGACTCAGAGTCTGAGGCAGAAACTGGTAAATGTATTCCAATCATGGAAGTGTTTAGTAGTTTGTGCCCCCTAATATGTATATGCTAGCATAGACCCCCTAATGGTAGCATTACTATTTGGAGAAGGTTGTAATAGGATGTTGGCTTAGTAAAGCATTACATTTAAAAAACAAACAAACAAAAAACAAAACAGCAACGTGAAGCTTCTAGCCATGAGTACAAGTGTATCAAGCATCAGAAAAACTGTTGTATCATATAAGTGCCAAAAATTCCCAGGTGGTTGGTTAATGGTTAGAAAGCTCCTGACTGTGTCTCCTTCCTGCTAATGATGTTGGGTTTCATCAGAAAAGTAGGTTTACGTAGATTTTGCTTCCTGTGTGGGTACCTGGCAGAGAGAGAAATCTCCAAAGAGAAACTTAGGTATCAGTCCCATTTTAAGTTTGGGTCTTATTCTGTCAGTTCTCATCTTGTCATACCCCTTAAACATATGTATTGTATTAAGCGCTGTGTAAATTGTTAGCGCTATATAAATAATAATAATAATACTTGGACAAGATCCTGCAATTCCCTATATGTGCTTGTTTGTAACTTTTGCATAAAACTCTAAAGGGCTGAAATGTCTTTATAACGAAGCCTTTATTTTAATGTTTAGATAAAACCAAACCTTCAGCACTTGTAAACAGTACAAGCAGCAGCAGCACACAGCTGACGACTGTCACAACTCCAACACCTACAGTCCCATCTGGTCAAGTCACACCTACATCACCAGTGAAAAAGGTCAGTGGTTAACATTAGTGTTTCATTGCTATTTGGACCTATGCAGCAAACAATTTGCGTCTCCATTGTTTTTGCCTGTTTACTGTTTGTTTTTAACTTCCATCATGATTGATATACAATTGGGTTTAATAAAAACTAGGTTCTTCAGACACCTCTATTGTGTATGTTAAAGTTGGTATGGAACGACACAGCCTTTTTGAAAAATTGAGACTAAATCCCATTAATCGCTGTTAATTGCTTTGTAACTTTTGTAGTTCATGGAGCTTTTTAAACTATTTTAGCTTATGAAGAATTTGAGACCTTTCTTATAAAAGAAACAATATACCGTGTAGAGGACAATAAGTAGTCAAAACCTGGGAAACTGCAGGATGTTACATAATTTTGTTTAAAGGATAACTAGATGGGTGTTGGGTATAAGGGCAAAATTGTATGACTTGCAATGTGTATGGAATAGTGTCAGTTGTCTTAAGATTGTCTTAGTATAGTATGATACTAAATATTGATGATGCAGCTCTTCTAATGGCTTGCAAGGAGTTTCTGGACAATTCATCCTTTGTTTAAATGGAGAGTTTCTTGCATGGCATTGTCGTGAAACTGATTGTGCAGTGATTAAAATACATTAGTGTTGTTTTTTTTAACATAATTTGTAATATCACATTTTCCAGATTTATTGACTTAGTAGCAGCTGTTTTTTAAGTTCTGTGGGGTCTCTGGGTCATCAATTAAGCAACCAGTTAGGAGATGGAATGATTATTTAAGGGACATTCCAGTGCTATATGCATCCCCACCAAAGAAGAATGCCTTTTAGGTATCTTGTACTTTAAATATGTGTTCTTGAGCTGAAAGTAGAAGCATGCCATCAGACTGTTTTTTTCACCATAGTTTTGTTGGAATAGTTGGAAAGGATTTGAAATCAGTGGGAGCAATTGCTGCGTATGCAGTTTATAAGACCACATGGTATCGCTTTGTAGGCTGGTGCTGATTATATCTTAAGTACACACTGGTATGCAGAAGATGCATTCAACCAAACCCATGTCCTTCAACCCAACCACTTTCTTTTACGTTGGTGAAGACTAAATTATACATCTATAAATCAAAATTGTTGCCTTTAGGTTTTGACTTTTTTTGACTAATTTCAGGAGCAGTAGTTGCCATTTCTTGTACAATGAGAAGTAGTGCCGTATGAGTAACCTTTGTTGTATACTTAGCCTTGTGGAAACGCTAGTCTGTAGCACCTGAAGTACCAGTAGCTAGAACTCATCAGTGAATCAGTCTTCTCTCATTTTTGTGTGTGCCACATACACATTTGAGGATTTTGCTTTTGTTTTCTTTTGTTGTATGTTGGTGATAGACAGTTAAATGATTTTTTTTAGGCTGTTGCACTGCAGTGTTCTCTTTTAGTGAAAACATAAGGAATATAAACATTGTTGACATTTTGTAGTTTCTCATTCTCTGCTTTCCATCTTATTCTGCCATCTTCCCCTTGGGTTCAGTATGATTTCATTGCACCTTTCATGCCAGTGGTGGAGTCCATACAGCCTACGTCTTGGAGACAGGGCTTGCGCAAAACTGGTATAGTCCTTGTGCCAAGTAAAGGTGACAAATCTCTGGTGAGAAACTGGTGTGCAAATTTAGCTGTGGTTCAAGGTTGCAGAATAAAATTAATCACAAATTTACCTCACTGTGCATGGTCAACTTACATTAGTGTGTTTGGTTCATTCATTGATCCTTTTCCATTTTTCCATGATTTTTCTAACTTTATTTTTTTAAAATATATATATTTGGTTAAACATTTTGTGTATTCTGTCATTTATACTATTAACAGGTTTTTGTGTGCAAATTTTTTTCTAGTAATATTACGTTAACCCAATTGAGATTCATGCCTAAACCATGTGATCAAAATGCATAGATTTCTTTCTACTCTGTCAAATCTTGTGAAGCTACTTTTCCAGTCTTCTGTAAAGACTTGAAGACCTGCCACAGAACATGCTACTTGTGATCACATGCCTTTTTAAAAAGGGAGAGAAAAAAATCCACTGTTGATTATTTTGGTGTTGGGTTCCTTAAAGTAAGAAAAACCTTACAGTCTGTAGTAATGAATTCTATGTTTTGTGATTGCAGTTCCCTACTCTGGCAAACAAAGTTTCTCCTAAAGAGGAGGAACGGAAAGACGAGTCTCCGGCCTCTTGGCGTTTAGGACTGCGTAAAACCGGAAGCTATGGTGCTTTATCTGAGATAACTGCTTCCAAGGAAGGTCAAAAGGAAAGGGATTTCACTGGAGTCATGCGCTCAGCCTCAAGTCCCAGACTTTCATCTTCTTTAGACAATAAAGAAAAGGTAATAACAAAATACTGTACATTGTTCTGTCCTTACAGCTTCTTAGAGCCTCTCAAAAGTATCTTCCAGCAGTCCAGGTACATCGGTAAGAGTCGTTCTGTTTTTCTGGAATTTCCATCTGTACTACTGCTAAGCTGCAGTGTGAAGATATTTAAAGTGCGCTATGGCAGTCTGTGATGGAAATTGTTTAGGAGGCATGACTTCGATCTGTAGGCTAATCCATGGTGTGCTACACCTGCTTTCTCCTTCGGTAAAGTAGTAGCCCACTATAGTTATCTGACCTTTTTAAAGGTTTATCCAACTGAAATGTTAATTTGCATTATAGGTATTTTATATGAAAATGTTGCTTACAAATCTTTATGTAACGAGAAACCAGTGAAACAAAGTGTTTTTCCCAACTATTTGCTGTGGTTGGGTACTTTTATTTTATTTTTTTCTATTTACCAGGAGAAAGATGGTAGAGGTACAAGGTTTGCATATGTAGCTCCAACAATACCAAGGCGTCTTGCAAGTACCTCAGATATTGAAGAAAAAGAAAACAGGTAATGTTTTCAATAGTTGCCAACTACTAATACTGTTTAGAAGACCCAGGTGATTTCCTAATAATAGTCTGTTTCATAGGACTAAATCACATGCTTTTTCTCATCAAGGTTTCCAGGGTTACCGAATAGACTGTTGGAAATCTATTTTCTTACTATGTACTATAGCTGTCACCCTAAAATGTTTAACAAATGTAGCATCTTGTCTATGCGCAAAGCACTGTGGTACAGCCGTTTCATGATTCGTCTCCGTTTTCAGGGATTCTTATTTTGGCTTCTTGCGCAGTGGTGGGTCTTACACCAGGCGAAAATGGGATGACGATCTGAAAAAGAATAGTTCCGTTAATGAACTCTTGAACACAAGTTATCAACGAAGGTAACAAGTCATTGTAAAGGGAATATTGAGTATTTCTGACTACTATGATGTTCTGATACTAAAAGATAATTTAATATAGCTTTAAGAGACCTTCACCTTTATTGAAAATACAAATGTAAACAGGTATAGACCTTCACATATGCCCTGCCTCTTTCAGTTTTAGGATATAGCTTTTATCTATGTACATACTTAAAATACACATGCATATTTATTGGAGCCCCAGTCATATCTATGGTTGTTCTATTGCAATGCTCTCTCACCCCAATATTTGATATTGATGCATCAGGTCTTGGAACTTTTTGTATCGGTATTCTTACAATGTTTAATTTCTCTTATTCAGTAGCTCTTTTGGTAGAAGACAAGACGATTTGATTAGTTCTAGTGTATCGAGTACTACTTCTGGGTCTACACCATCAGTTACCTCTTCTGGACTTACAAGGAGTCTTTCTAGCACTATTGGCACTACCAGGTATTCAGTTGGCTCTTCTGGTTTAAGCAGGTACATAGTAAACCTTTTTATGACACCTTTGCTTATTCACTATACGTGACAGATGTGACATGCATATGTGCGCAGCTTACATTTTATAGTTATTGCAGTAATGCCTGAGGAAATGCCTCACATACACACATTCTGTACCACACTGATTACAGTTCATTTCTTGAGATTCATTCCATTTGAGACTACTTTTGGAGAAAATATCTTCACCTAATTTTAAAAAAATAAAGCGAGCGCGGTTTCACTTCTGCCTCACGAAGCGTGCTGGCTATTGATGCTGAGTGCGGGATATGATATCAGCAGCACATCTGTTCCATCTGAGATGCCATCAAACACCTTGCACTCATCCTGCATAATCTAAATGTATTTATATGAATTTAGATTAAACAGAATGGGCGCAAGGTGTTTGATGGCATCTCCGATAGAACCTTTGTACTGTTAACACTGCCTTTTTCTTCCTTAAGATATGAGAAAAGGGCTAAATATAATGCAGATACCGCTTAAAATTGCTCTATTCACCCCCCCAACAGAATTTTGTGTGTATGGATGTGTGGTGTGTGTTCTACACCAGAGGTAGGTACCAACATGTAGTGTTGAAGTCTGCAAACTTGGTATTTTACAGAAAATTGATCTCACATAATATAGATTAATACGGTATCCACATACGATCCAGGCTTTGTTTCTGTATAAAAACATACTCTTTTTGTGTGAAATTTGTGGTTTTCTGCCCTAACCCCTTAGTTGTATCAAACTTGTCCTCGGCACTCAAATTACCTGAAAGTTTTTCTTGAACTTGTGTATGTGCTGCAGTGCTTTTTTTTTTTTTCTTTTTTTTTGCTAACCATTTTTTTAAATTGAGCAATGCTTTAAGTTTCAAACAAAATATGCACCTATGAAGTTTAAGGTGACTAATGTACCTGACACCCCTAATGTAGCACAAAAGGCATAGTACTGTAATATGCATTCCCTCTAAATGAAAAAAATAAAGCACCTATCTGACACAGAATATGCAAAATCTTCAATCTTCCTCCATGATCTGACATTTGTTGCCACCGTGGCAATCAGTGGCAGGGAAGTGTTTTCATTGAAATCAATAGGAAGACTTTACGCATGCGCACTGGGATCTGAACAGACCCCTGCCTGCGATGTTCCCCAGATCCGGTGCTGACTGGAGGTGAGTGCAGGATACATCTCCTGCAGGGCATTTAGCATAACCTCCCCCATTTAATTGAAAAATGGATCACACAAAAATGCAAAGTGCATATGATCATGATGCCTTTTAAGTTTCTTCCGATCTGGATCTTATTGACTCTTTTGCCAATCCCTGCCGAGCGTATTAATGGTGGGCAAGTTTGCGGCTAATCGCCGTTTGTGTAAAAACAGACATTTCTAGAGTTTTTATGTTGAGCAGCTGTTTATTTTTTTCTGATTGTGTTGCTATGTAACATCTCTAAGCGATCAGCTTGTGTTTTTGTTTTTTGTTGCTTTCTGTTTGATTTTATTCTTAATTAAGCTTCTTAAACGCTTTTATTGTTTGCTCTTCCCTTCTCTGTGTTGCTGCTTGTAATGTTTTAGCGCCTCAAACCGTTTATGGGCAGACGATAGTTCTGAAAAAGACAAGGACAGTGTCCCTACGGCAGTCACCATTCCTGTTGCACCAACTGTTGTAAATCCCACCACTACTTTAACCACAGTGACCACAACTTCCACTGGCACTGTTCCTTCCTCAGCGGAAGTCAGGGAAAGGCGCAGGTTTGTAATTTTGTTTGTGTGTGTGAATACCAATATTGCAGAGAAATGTCTTCAAAACCTCGAAAGGGGCTTTATTTACTAAATTGTCTGCCATCACAATTTACTCACAAAGTACCCACCGATATTAATGAAAAACCCAAAAGTGTACTTTAATTGTCTTACTGGATGACATTAGGGTAATGATGATTCTAGTCTTATTATATATGTGCAGTTTCCGAAAGCCTTGCATGTGTTAACAGATGTATTTGCCATGGATGACTATGTAGTTGTAATCCGCTTTTAGTCTTGAATACTATGTGTCATAGCTTTATTTTATATAGACTAATTCCATGTAACTGTGCACGTTAGGAGCCAGTCAGCCTTCTTATGTTAGGAGCTAAGGGTAAAGTACACTCACGAGGCTTAACATTATATAATAAGGAATATTATTTTTTAAATAAATGACACATTTAGCAACATAGCTTTTTATAACTCGTCATGTCATCTTACAAACAAATCAAAAATTTCAAGTTCAATGTTTGTGTTGGTACACATCCAAAACATCCTAGTTTACATGCGTATATAATAGTTTTAAAAATATACAAATTAACCAGCTCTATACAAAAAGGTGGTCAAATTAAAAGACTTAAAGGTGCTATTGCCCTTCCTTTAAACTTGCAACCTCTTAAATGTGCTCTGCATAATATAGCATGATATTGGAATAATTTAATATGGGCGTCCTTCTAAAGATCTGAAACGTGCATTCGTGTCATGTTACCCCCCTGAAGTCTTGAAAATAAATCTCTGCATTCTCACATTTTTGAGCCGTCGGCCAGTTTAAGAAAATATGCTATACATGCCAAACTCTAGCATTTTCCCCTAAAGCTATTTAAAATCTTGTTTGGGCCACAGTCATTTCCAGCCCTAGTTACATCCAGATATCCTATAGAGAATTCATGGGATTGTCATTTTAGTCAGATGGTGTCTGAAATAGTTTTCCCTAACCTACAAGATAGAGAAGTATATTGTTTGAAAACCTGGCCCTACAGCATTGTCGGGAAGCTCAGTTGTAATAAAACAAGTAGTGTAATAAGCTCAACACCTGGAGAGAAATTAAATAAGTCTTCCTTTGTATATTTCATGATATTGACAAATACACTTATGAATGTTTGTGTGGCTGCTTATGTTACTAACAGTGGGGAATGAATTTACCTGTGGATTTCATTTTCAACTGTTAAATTGTAATAGATGCATCATTCCTCTCCTCCTGTCTGAACAAAGATATTTAATATGGCAGTATGACAATATAGTTACATAGTTAGGCTGAAAAAAGACATGCGTCCATCAAGTTCAGCCTTTCCCATAGCCGTTTCTTGCGATTGATCCAAATATGCCTTTCATTGGACAGCGATCACCATGTTCAGACAGTTTTTTATGCTCTTTGTTTTAAGATATGATTCACATGCCACATAAATCTTTGAGCCCATCTAATATGTTGTCAATGATATTGACTTTTCCCCCCATTTTCTTTTAAATGGAGATGAGGGTGCAAAATGCCTGTGTATGTCTACTCAGTTAATTGAATGGGTCACCATCTACACTGAACATGTGGACCCAAGTTAGCATGGTAAAAGATATTTCTTTAGAGATTTAAAATGCAGTGAAAAGGCTACATCCTTGCTCCCCCCTCATAGAAAGAATTTGTTAGTATAGAATTGCAGGCTTCCATTTTATGGACTGCTGTATCTTGACTAAATGTTGATAATATGAGTGCAAGCAGCATTCTTTATCAGGCTGTGCGTCTTATGGAAAGCCTGATCATGTCTTCCTGCATTGCTAGGTCATATCTCACTCCAGTTCGTGATGAAGAATCAGAGTCCCAAAGAAAAGCTAGATCAAGGCAAGCCAGACAGTCCAGGAGATCAACCCAGGTAAGATCATTTTACATGGTGGTCTGCTCACTATTCTTTGTTACTGCATTTTCTGCCTAGCATGCATGTGGGGGGGGAACAAAAAAAAACAGAAGGGGAGCTCTACTTCAGAGTTTAAAATGTAAGCTTTATTTTTCTTCAAGCATAAAACAGTAAGGCGCTATGGCAACTGCCTCACGTGGAACGCTGAGAGCGCTTTAGCATAGCCAAAATATTTTTGAGCCATCATAACTCATGCGCTTATGAGTATTATGCCTTACTATCTTATGCTTGAAGAACAGTAGGGCTTACATTTTATACCCTGAAGAGCTCTTATTGTTTTGTTTTTTGTTTTTGCTTATTTTAATAGGAGATATAAAAGGTTTCTGAACAGTGATGCTCCATGGAGTATAGGATGTGTGTATTACAATATTGAGGAGGGTGCTGTTTGTCCAAAATATGCAGAAAGCAGTTTATATTTTGTGACGTTAGCGGAGTTCAATGCATATAATAAAATGAAATTAAACAAAACCTGTTGCTTTCGCTTACAAACCTTAGAATCCTAGAGACTACTTTTATAGGAGCCATTAGACACAAATATTTATGGCACTTTGACAAAGTCATCTGGAACTCCAAAACCACTGGATTCTTGAATTCCTAATTATATTTTGACTACTGCCACACTGTTCCTTAAAGAACCACTGCAGCACTTTTTCCATGTTAAATGCATTATTGCAGTCAATTGTGCCTTAGTTTTTGGAATTTTTCAGTTAACTCCTCCCTGAGCTTCCTTCACTGAAAGCCTGTGCTTATCGCAGAACACAAACATTTTTGCTATCATGCATGCAATTGACTTGCATGTATTTTATCATTTAAAAATGCTGTGTGCATTCGTCCTAATGGTTGCTTAAATGTCAAATTCTTCTAAGGGTGTAACATTAACAGACCTTCAAGAGGCAGAGAAAACAATTGGTAGATCCCGCCCCATCCAGACTAGGGAACAAGAAAGCGAAGAAAAAGAAAAGCAAGACAAAGAAAAGCAAGAAGACAAAAAAGAATCTGAAACCAAGAATGATGACTATAGGCCAAGATATTCCAGAAGTATAGAAGATGTAAGTCTTGTAAGTAAGATAATGTTTATGTTGGGATTTCTGTTCAGTATTAGTTTTGAAGTGTGATACTCTTGGACCATCATCCATATAAATAAAAGTAAAAAAAAAGCATCCTGCAATAGTTCTCTGCTTATATGATATATGAATATACCTATCGATATAGATAGCTGTAATATATCTATTTATAGTTGTAGATGTATGTCTGCATTAACATTTTCCTCATAGTTTTATATTTACCAGTGCAAAATATTTTGTGGCTCATCAGTAAGTTGAAAGGCTTAGCTAATGTTGACCACTTAGAGTATGTAGCTGCATGTTCCTCTGTCTTGATGTGCATCTCTAAGGTCGGAATACTAACTTTTCAATTAATCATGTAAAACGGATGATTTTGCATAATGCTGAACAACTATCGTGTTCTGTCGTAGATGTCTATGGTACCAGGTTAAAATGTCCCAATCCAAATGAATGTGGGAGTAATAAAATGTTTGGCTTGTTTAATTTTGTGCCCGATTATGTTTTCCTAGACTTTGCGAAGTAGACCGCTTTCATCAAGCACCACTACATCTACACCATCCCTGTCCTCCGGTAGTTCTCTTTACACGTCTAGTCAACTGAATCGACCCAATAGCCTTACTGGTGTATCTTCTTCTTATTTAAACTACTCAAGGATTTCATCAAGGGATTCTGAGAAAGGTACCATTATATAAATGTTTATCTGTCATTTTTTACCACTACAGGTATTTAGTATTGGCATGTTTTAACCATTTGAGTCAGTGACATCATTACCCACCCTCATACCATGTTGCCATGTGATTAGTAACATTCTGATTATAGTCTGTCAAAGAACATTTATGGTGGTATGTACAAACCTATATATATCAGTTTTGTTATGGAAAAGAGGGTATTTTGGTTTCACACTTGGCTTATATAAGGATATATAGATGTCCATTAGTAGAAGCAGAGCCCATCACAGATAAAACCGTAGTCAAGTGTATACTGTTTTTAGTGATTATTTACTTCTTTCCCATCTTCTCTTTCCCATCTCTATCATTTGATTTTTTTCCTCAGTTTTTCAGATTTGTAGGGTCATTGTCAACACTTAAAAAAATATATATTTTTGCCTTAAATTCCTTATGGCATGTTTGAGAACAGTTCATATACGTTCTATGTGTTAATGTAGATGATCTGGTGTGTCTTGTTTAGGTATGCATTTAATAAACTTATAAGTAGAAGATCAATGCTGACTTCTAAATCGCTACAGACAAATTAGTGTTTTTTGCATTAGTGGACTTTTATCACAAGATTTAAATATTCCATTTACTTGGAGCTGTTTATATTACAGATGGTGAAAAGAAAGAAGATGAAAGAGACTCTGAGGATAAATCTCAATCTAAATCAATTAGAGAAAGGCGACGACCTAGGGAAAAGAGAAGATCAACAGGAGTTTCCTTTTGGACTCAGGATGTGAGTGACTAACTTTAGCCTTCTTGAATTTGTATGTTAACGGTTGAATGTCACAAGCAAGGGTCGGCAAAATTTCTATTTACTGACACCGGTGTCGGCAACCGCAATTTGTGGTCTCCACCACCATGCCGACTCTATCCATAGGTGGACTGGTCTGTTTGCTGCTGGAAGAGCAGTTGGGGAGATCATGGATCTGTCTCTAACCAGCCCAAAATAAAGGGCGCATGAGGTCTGTTCCTACAAACCTTTGTTTCACTGCCTCTTCGTGATGCGTGCTGGTGATTGATGCCGAGCAACTTTATATGATGTAAAATCCCGGTGCTCAATGTTGAAATGTGCACTGAAGCAGAGGTCTGTAGGAGAAGGACCTTGCACGCCCACCACAGAAAATAAGACACAGAGGGAGAGCGGTAAGAGGCAAGGCTTAGGAGTAGGGCTGCAACTAACGATTATTTTAATAATCGATTAGTTGGCCGATTATTTTTTCGATTAATCGGATAAAAAAAATGAATGTAAATTTTTCATTTATTTAAAATAATTTACTAAACAAATGATGTTAAATACAAACAGCAGAATAAAAAAACTTTGATAATACATTTCTTGTCTTTATTTCCCAACCAGCCCCCCAATATATGCACATTTGAGCCCAGGCTTGCTACGCTGCCTCCCAGACATGCCATGCTGCCCCCCCACATATGCCACGCTGCCTCCCACATATACCACTCCACGCTGCCTCCCACATCTGCCACTCCACGCTGCCTCCCACATCTGCCACTCCACGCTGCCTCCCACATCTGCCACGCCACGCTGCCTCCCACATCTGCCACTCCACGCTGCCTCCCACATCTGCCACTCCACGCTGCCTCCCACATCTGCCACTCCACGCTGCCTCCCACATCTGCCACTCCACGCTGCCTCCCACATCTGCCACTCCACTCTACCCCCCACATGCCACTGTGCCTGATACGCCTTATACCCCCTGAAACACCACTCCATCCTCCCCAGACATGCCACCCTGCCCTCCCCACATATGCCACGCCATGCTGCCTCCCACATATGCCACGCTGCCTCCCACATCTGCCACTGTGCCTGATACGCCTTATATCCCCTGATACCCCACTCCATCCTCCCCAGACATGCCACCCTGCCTCCCAGACATGCCACTTCTCTACCCCCAGATATGCCACTCTACCCCCAGATATGCCTTATACACCCTGATACACCACTCCGTCCTCCCCAGACATGCCACACTGCCCTCCCCACATATGCCTTATATACTGTATATGCCTTATACCCCCAGATATGTCACTTCACTGCCCCCAGGATTTAGATTCCCCTAAATTAACCCTAAACTCCCCATTAACCATAACTGCCCCTAAATTAACCCTTAACACCCCCTTAACCACAGCATCCCCTAAATTAACCCTAAAGACCCCATCAACCACAGCATCCCCTAAATTAACCCTAAACACACCATTAACCACAACTGCCTCAAATTAACCCCAAACACCCCATTAACCATAGCTGCTCCTAAATTAACCCTAAACACCCTATTAACATAACTGCCCCTACATTAACCCTAAACACCCAATTAACCATAACTGCCCCTAAATTAACCCTAAACACCCCACTAACCATAACTGCCCCTAAATTAACCCCCACCTCCCCTAACTTTCAGTAGCCCAAATATATATATATATATATATATATTACATACATATATACACATATATATATATATATATATATATACATATACACACACACACACACACACACACACACATATATATATATATATATACACATATATATATATACATATACTTACAGTTAGATGAGTGTCACAGCCATGTGGTTCTGGCCTGGAGAAGGAAGGGGCGGGGCCAGTTGTCACAGTGATTACAGGGAGGGGGAGTAAGTAGGAGCTGCTGCTGTGAGACGGTGAGTCAGACTAAACGGATTATATAATGAGGGGGATTTTTTCAGAGCGTTTGCTCTGAAAAAACCCTCATTTTATAATCGATAATAATCGATTCAACTAATCGATAATGAAATTCGTTGCCAACGAATTTCATTATCGATTATTATCGATTTTATCGATTAGTTGTTGCAGCCCTACTTAGGAGTCAGAAAGAGAAAAGGGGTAGATATAGGAAGCAATAGAGACACAATAAGGGAGAGGTAGGGAGAAAGAAGAGGCAAGATAAAGAGAAAGGGGAGAGGTTTGGGCATTCATTTTCCTGCCGACACCTTGGGAAACAGTGGCAGTGTAAAAGGTGCTACACTGGTATCTCTGACCTCATCCATGCCGCAGACCACACAAGCCCTGCTCCCTGATCAATGTGTTTTGCCAGGGTAATCAGTGAGGAGATGCAAAGTTTCTCCCTTTTCAAAAAGGATAAAAATCATTGAAAAATAAGAACGGTAATACAAATAGTCATGGGGCCTCCTGCGATCTCACTGTGGCATCTTTAGAGGTACCTACTAATTACGCAAATGATTCTAGGGTTCTAGAAGATTCCAACAAAACATCTAGTAGTGTTCTGAGGACAAAGCAAAAAATAATAGCATGAAAGTGATAAATTAACTGAAAAAGTAATACAAAAAGGCCCTTAAATTTTTGCACTCCAGTTACAAGTATGACACAAAAAAAAAATACATTACCCACGAAAAATGTGTTGGGTGTAAGGAAACATAAAAAAAAAAAAATGTATGTGGGTTATGTTGATGAAAGCGTTGGGTATTTGTTAGCTGTGATTCTTATCCTATGAAACAAAATACAATGCTGTAGCATGCAATTTTTTTTAGTGCTTTTAGATTTTGCGTAATGTTTATGAATATGGTTTCCAATGAAAGTCCTGAGAGAAAAATACACATAAGTACCTGGTGTAATTATTCCACTCTTATTGTTGGTGGTTGTTTGGTACAGCAAACCGTTTTAAGAGTGGATGAGGAAAGTGAGATTTAGGACAGGACGCTGATTACAAACTACTGGTAATGCCGCATTCAAACACATCGTTTTAGTCTAACTATGGCCAGAATAATTACACATAGCACGGAATGTGTCTATTTTTGTTGGAAGCTCTGGAGGGAATGGACCCCATCATTTCTATAACAGAACACGTTGTAGTGAAGATTATGTTCTCACAGTTATAGTGCTCTTAAGTAGCTGGCATAAAATTTAGGTGTTTCCTCTTAAATGGTCACTACCCTAAGGTCGGATGTTAACACTTTAACTTAAGTATGTTTTATTTTTTAACAGAGTGACGAAAATGAGCAAGACCATCAATCTGATGCAGAGGAGGAAACTTACGGAAAAGATAGTCAAGTAAGTCCTCCACAAATATGGTGTCGTCAATATTCTTTCCCTAGCACCCTATTCACATTCAATTGAATCATCTTAGGTATCATTTTATCTTGGTCTTAGAAGCTTAGCGACTTGTAGACTTCAAATAACTACCTGAACAGAGTGAGCTGTACAGATATTTCTTGGCTATCGCGCATCTTTGCTGTAAAGTTCTTCGGCTCTTAATGGTTTTAGTTTCTCTGGTAAATGGTGTAATAATACCCTTGGGTGGAAAGATCTGGTGAAAAATGGTGCCAAAAGTATCTTTGTTGCGCAAGGAAACATTACAACTGTTTATGTTCAATACCAGTCTGAACCATATATTTTAAAATGACAAACCATTAAAGCAAGTAATTGACATTTAAAAAAGGCAGATATCTAGCATGGTCTATGTGGAAATGGATACGATAGAATAGTACTTGTTTTAATAGAAAATCTACCGCAGAACTAACATTGCAGTGAAGCCAGATATCAATGCTGTAGTCCCAGACACTTTCTTTTTTTATTAACATGACCTTTAATATATCTGTACTATATGTTTGAACAAAACTGAGCAAACATTTATTTCAAGGAACTCAGATCTAAAATGTATATTCTCTGATCAAACAAGACCCACACTATGTTCAAATGCATACCATCATCAAAAAAAAAATCTGTTAAACTTTACTCCATGTTTTGCTTCAAGAAATGTCCTGCATAGCACAATATCTGGCATTGATTCAAGAATGCACATGTGTAGGGGAAGCCACTAACCAGCCAAAGGGAACATCACAACATTTCATTCTTATTTGATGTAATATAAACTTCACAAAACCTTTTGAGTGCTATACAGATAAAACAAGAGCTTGGTATGGCTGTGTGGCGATTACTTTCCATGAAATTATTACACTCGGCTAATACAGACGGACATACAAGGATGCTTTGGACCAGAAACAAATTACTCCTCAGAATTCGTAGCCCACGTTTAAATTAATTTCCACAGCATGCTTTTGTTAATCATGTTTTCAGGGACTAAATCATCCGACCAGCATTTCTAACATCAGTGCTATTGGTGAGGTTGGCACCAGTCATGGGACACTTGTGTCTTGGCAGTGTGCATGCAAAAGTAGGGAAAATGTATGCCTTGTTTAAAACCTGGGCAAACACCATGATCTTAAATTTTGCTGCTGGCACCTAATTTTGTTTGTGCCTTAATGTATTGATTACTGTGGGTGCATACCATCTAAAATGATTTGCATGTAACTATGCATGTGTGTGTGTATTTGTAGCAGATCTGCAAATACATGAAGCTAAGACTGTTCAGGTTTGTGGAAATATTTAGCGTTCTATTGTCTTCTGTTTTAGAATTGCTATTAAAATGTTTTTTGTTCTATCCATTCAGGTTGATACCCTTTCAAGGTAAGCCCCATGTTACTTTATTCTAGTTTTACATATCTGAACACAAAAGTCATCCTTAGCAGGTCTGCAAATTAGGTACATACAACCTCTGATGAACACCACCTAAGACATATTACACTGTGTCATGGTTTATTCAACAAACACTAAAGCCAAAATTAAGCTGCTAATCAAGTCCCCTTGATTAATTGTTCATCAGCAAGTGTGCCCACCAGTTTTCTGGTCTGGAGCGTTCAGGTGTGTGTTAACACAATGCCAAGGAGGAAAGAAACAGCAATGTGAAAAATCAAGTATACCCCCCTCTCTGAAGTCTATGGCTTTATATATCAGGAAATAATCATCTAACAGCTAATCATAATTAGCTGTCAGATGAATGGCCTCACACATCACTCCAGAATACTAGGAGTTCATGGTCGACTCAATGGACTGCAAGGTTCCCAGTTGGTATGAGGTGTTTGTACAGAAATGCTGTGTTTGGTTTTTGCCAAACTTGGCGCTGGGCATTATGGCCATACATCTCCACTTTGATCTTGTCTGTCTTTCTCACTGTAGAATAATGGACTCTAATATATTTCTTTAAAAGATCATGACTGTACCACCAAAGTAGCAGTTATTACAATTGTGATTTAATTTTCAGGTACACCACTGGACATGCAAGTTCTATCAGTGACCGTTATGATCACATCATTGGCCAATCTGGACCTTCCAGTTACTCGGAAACCAGAAGACTTTATCATAGTAGACTAGATAAAGATTCAACAGATTTTAAAAAGGTGACATGTTTAATGATTTTTTTTTATAATTCACCTAATTGCCTATATATGTATATATTACCTGATGCTTTCATTCAGGCCAGCAATAGCTTTATATTGTGATGTGTTTTATATAGATAGGAATACATACATATATACACAAAATCAGGGTATGACAAACCCCAGGAGCCAGGTCGCCACTAGAAATCACTTGGAGCTCAGGGCTTTGCAGGACAAAGGGGTAGCACTGGCCTGGGCGCCATCGGGAATTCACAGGGGTGCAGTGAAGAGGTAGAAGACTGGCAGCAGTGCGGCAGGTCTCCGTGAAGGGGAGAATTGTTTGTGAATATGCAATAGTGCTAGTGTCAGAATGTATACCTTAATGTATACACTGTATATGTATAGTGTCAGTGTGTGTGTATATATAGTGCTACTTAGTGTGTCTACTGCATTGTAGTGCCAGATTGTGCCTTTTTGTGTGTAGTGTTAGACTAAGTGTGTATATTTATAGTGTTTGTATGTTGCATAGCATGTATTAGCATGATGTGTGTGCTACTGTATGGCATTAGCATGTGTGTATATGAGTGTATGTTAGAGTGTGTGTTAGTGCTTGTGAGCATATGTTAGCATGTGCCTGTGTTATGGGGTTAGCATGAGCATATGTCTTACTATTCGGTGTTAGGATGTGTTAGGCTCACCCCTGGCACAGACACTCATAATCACACCATACACCGACATCCAAACAATGTCATCCTATGGTGGTGGCGTGAGTGTGTCAAGGGTGAGCCTAAGGTTAGTAGCATCTGGGAGGTGGAGAGGTGGAGTAGGAGATTGCGTACAGATGCATGGTATCGAGCTCCATCACGTGGTACCATACAATCATGAAGGATACACAAAACATAAAACAGAAGTGACAGGCACAATAAGCTCCATTCAAGGTATATTCATATTGCATCATTTATGTTTAACAATGTATTAGGTATTTATCAATTTAATTAATTACTAACTTGAGTTAACAATGGTTTAATGTATTTATATATATATATATATATATATATATATATTAGTATAAATGGGACTTATGGTGGAGCATCATCTAAGACTGAAGGGAAGCTAGATCGAAACTTTCAAAATATGAAAATAAGACGTTTATTTTTTCTCAGATGTATGAACAGATTATAGTGGAAAATGAAAAACTGAAGGCCCAGTTGCATGACACCAACTTGGAACTAACGGAGCTCAAGTTACAGCTTGAAAAAGCAACTCAGGTTTGAAATATTACCGATATTTTGAATAGCATGTGTTAACCTAGTGATGCTGGAGTCTTTAAGTCAAGAGTATTTTCCTAACCCTTTCCAAGAGTTTTTTCCCATAGTATTCCAGAGTCCTTGATAAACATTACTGTATTTGATTTTTTGTATGTTTTTATAAAGCTGTGTCACCAAAAACTAAGAGGGTTATGACTCCTAACATTTCACTGCTTGTGGTAACATTGTGAGTAATCTCAAGTATTTATGTGAACGGATCCCTCGCTGTGTAAAAAAAAAAAAAAAATAAAAAAAAAAATTGTCCAACTCCTGTTTATATGTAATTTAATGTGTTTTTCCACTAATTATTGGTCATGTGACAGAATATATATTTTTGTTCAATAGAGACAAGAGCGATATGCTGACAGATCTCTCTTAGAAATTGAGAAAAGGGTAAGTTATAATTAACTATATCAGCTCTACTCTTATTGTACGTTTCTAATTTTAAGTTTCGAATGCGTGTTCTGAGAAGTGGATGCAAGGAAGTTACGAGATGCGGCCGAGTCTTGTGTGAATGTTTTAAATCTGGTACCTGACCAACTATGGTCAACTGAAAAACCCTTTTAGTTAGGTATAAATAAAGATGCCTATATGCAATAAATGCTACTAGAGATCTTATTATACATACACTCCTGTCTGTGTGTCTGATTTATCGAGTGGCTCGAGAGAAAGATAAAGGAACCTCAAGGTATAGAAGTACTCGGAAATTCTCAGACACATCCTTTAACTGCGGGCCAGGGGGTAAAATGTGGGGGGGAGACATTATTGAGGAAGAAAAAAAAGGTGGCTCCTGATTTTTTGGGCTGGCTCCTCAAACCAAACTGTCGAACCCTAAGGATTTTGAAAAATCTCATCACCCATTGCATAATTGTGTTATGATAAACAGGGATGCATTTTGGAATGTATCTGTACATAAAAATATGTAGTAGTCATCTGAATTTAAATGATTTGCACTGTATTTTTTGTTTTGCTAAAATTAAGTTTTCTTCAATTTAGGAAAGACGAGCCCTGGAGAGACGGATCTCTGAAATGGAAGAAGAACTTAAAGTAAGCATAACAATGTATTCTATTTTTTTAACTTGAAAGTAAAACAAAGTTTGGGAGGTTGCTTTTTATTGTTTTTTTGGGTGTCCTGTTTTTTATTTGTAAGACAAACTGTGCTGGGAAACAGAATAGCCAGTTATGTAGAAGGATGCTGTGTATAAAAAATATATATATAGATAAACCATTAAAAAGTTTTTTTTTCTTCTCCTTTTTGTAAAGTGACAAACTGTTTTTCCCTATTCTCATGTTGCTGATCCCTGCTGTGATCAAACAGAGGTGGTCATCGGAGGTCCCAGCAAGGTCTGGGCCAACCATCTGGGAATTTGTTGGTGTCTGCATTTTTTGGTGTCTGCATTGCCCCCGCTGGCAGAGATTGCCCGATCTCCTGTTTGGGCATTCATCATTATTGAATTGCAACTAGTGCTCACACAGAGCACAAATACACTTGTTCTCTCAGCACAGAACTGTTTGACTGCCTGATCTCCCATGTCCCAGCTGGTACATAATACATAGGGTGTACTGTTACATTCCAAGGGTTGTTTGGTCCTACTTCCCTTAGGACCTAATATATTTTATGAGCTGAATATTTTTTGTCTACACATGAAAGTCAAGAAAACACTAGGACAAATATTTGATGGTTTGTGAATGGAGGTTTTTCCCCTTCATATGCAAAACTACAAGTTTTGAATCCATATGCTCCCCAAAACACTATACACTAACGTGAAGCGTAGAAACGTTTCTCGTTTCACCTTCATCATCAACTTCAATCAGGCCCAGACCGGCCATCTGGCAAGCAAATGAGGGCCACTTACCTTTGCTGTAAGAGTATAGAGTAGCGTGCTGCCACATATATACGTTATTTAAAGGGCACTGGCCTAAAAAAAAAGTCAGTCTCGGTGAGAAGTAAAGCAGCCGCTTTACTTTTCACCGAGACTGACTTTTTTTTTTTTTTTTTTTTTTAAACCAACACAGAGCTTCTGTCGCCCCTTCAACATTCTTAGGTGTAGTCTTTAATTGAACTAATATTTATGCAGACTCTTCCAGTATTTTAAGGGCAATAATGTGTTTAGCTAGGGTGACTGTTTCAGTAGTTGGTATTCTGTAGGTTATTTGGTTATTAAAATAAGGTCATTGTTGCAATGGCTGTACTCTTCTATGAATAAAACATTTTCAATTAGCTCTATTCAGGTGCTCTAGCAATTCACTATGAATGGGAAACTATGTGAGGTGCCCTGTGAGCATTTACAGTCTTCACCGTAAAATACATTTATTCCATAATCCTGCCTCCTAATTATTTCAGTCTGTTTTTCACCTATGCGTACCATACATTCTTACATGGTACAATATGCATGCCACATTTGGAACTACATTTGGAAACTTTAGGACATGTTATTTTGTGCTTGTGTATAATATGCACCCTTCTAAGTATCCTACAGGGCAAAATGTGAAATTGCGAGCCTTTACAGTGTATGTAAAACAATATCAGTTAAAAATACTAAACATTAAGCATTCTAATATTTGTAATAATAAAAGTACAGTTATTTTGAACATTCTTACCGAAGTGCCACTTTACGTGGGCTCTTACATTTTCCAAATGACATATATCTGACTTTTATATTAGTTTGGAGTGAAAGTATTTTCTTTTTTGTCTGTTAAGCTTTTAAGATGATGACCGTTTTATTCCTCTTTCGTGTCCCGATCCTTGCAGAATCTACATCAAGTAAAGCAGATACAAACTTTGAGACAGTTAAATGAACGACTGGTGGCTGAGAATAGGGCTTTGACCAGAGTTGTGGGCAAGCTCTCAGAGTCCTGTAGACAACTACAGTCTGTGGACTTATAATTTCCTCTCCGTTTCTCCTCCTATGGCTAGCCAGGCAGGTGCTCCGTTTCTAGCAAGTGCCTTGGTATGAAATTTGCTATTACTGCATAATATGACCTGGGGATTTGCTTGTTAAAGTGTGGCTTTGCATGCAGTGCTTAACATTTTGTCCCCAGTGCACATGCCCATGCTAGATTTTGTGCTGCAGCAAAAATATCTTATAGAATTTGGTTTTATACAATTTGCGGTGCTGTGTAATTGAGCCTAAAATCATTTATAGGTAGTAATAGCTTCCTTTAGGTTCTTATCCAACATTGGGCTTTTACTGGTTAATAGTTTTATGTGCATCTTCTTACAGGTTCGTACTATGTACCTGTAATTCCAGGACTAAAAATCAGGTCCTAGTGGTTTTGGAGGTGTTGCTTTAGGTTAAGGTGATCCTAGCAGCAAATGTGTTCTAGCATTGTTAATATATACTTTTAAGTTCTGGTTGTTATTTATAAGCCACTGAAGTTTGTTGCAGCTAGAATACATTTCATTGTAGGATGCTGAATTTGGAATGGTAAAACCATGCAGGATCCTGTAACAGCTATGCCTTTAATGCGATGGGCAGAACCCTGCATGTTAAAGTACTTTTTACTGCAAAATAATGTTAAAAATTACCTTTGGTAGAAGCTGGACATCTCCTTTGTAGTCCACAAAGTGTTATAAACCACACGCTGATGGTCAGTGGAAGAAAAGCTCTCTCATTAAAACCAACGACAACACTTTCTGAATGGTGTTGGTATTTTGCAGGTGTAATGGAAGAGAATATCTAGCTTGCACATTCTGGTACGCTGTTCTCAGCACCCATCATTGTGTAAGCTGTCGGGATGTAAAAATGTATGTATGGTGTAGGCTAGTCACTTAGATAATGAATCCTATGGTAGTCTGCATAGCGAAACAGGTCTGTTGACTATGACAACATCTGCATGTGTCTTCCTAAGGGTAGTAAGCTTGTTAAATAGAGGAAGCCGTGCAAGTCGCCCATAGTCTTTGTAGTAGCGTGGATATTAAATTCACTTATAAAACTATCTTCACTTAGTTGCATGTTAGAATGAAGTCTAATCTGTATCTGTGTGGAACAAAAGTGCTTTTTATACTGGTACAATAGCAAGTGTCCATGGGAAGAACATATTATGGTTCTGGTGATAGGTCATCAAATGCGCTGGGTATAGGCCATTTAACACCAGAAATACTGTTCATGTGTCATTGAGTGAATGTTAAATGTTGAGGTTGTTTTGGTATGTTCGTTTTTTTCCGTGGTCAGAAACCACTATAAAGCCTAGATCTTTGTGTGTTACAAGCATAGTAAGAGCCTTGATGCAAAGCTTTGCATGTTGTGGATTTTTACTTTAAATCAGTCTGAAATAACTGAAGGACCCAATTTGCTTGACATAAGTGCAAACATAAAATCGGCAAATCATACGTACAAGTAAAGTCTATACTGAATGTATATAAGGGAATAATATCCCAAAGTTGCCTTTTACGGACAGGATTTTGTATATATCTTAACACACTTACTTGCTTTGGTTTATAGAATACATTACGGTATACATATACAGTATAAATACATTGGCTTTGAAACCTGTATGCCATGAAGACTGATTTGCTGGCTCTGCAAAGTGCCATTGTCATTGTTGAGGCTTTAATATTTGTAAAGTTTGCACCTAATGGGTCACTGAGCTTATTATTTCAGAGACAATTGTGTTTTATGCACACAAAAAGGGGTTAAGCCAGGTTTGATCTCCAAGAATAGTAATAAACTCTGTATACCTTTAGTAATGTCATTCTACCAACTAATAAGCGTGTACAGGTGAGTTGTTAATGCGGGCCGGGATGTTAATGCGAAACCTTGCTATGTCTCTAATGTTCCTCTCTTATTCGCTCAGATGCTACCTGACCTGAAAGCAGACAACCAGAGGCTAAAAGATGAAAACGGGGCCTTAATCAGAGTTATCAGCAAACTTTCCAAATAATCCAAGGTCTACGGCAGCAGCGACTTGGCATTGCACATCTGTAACTCCGGGGGAACACCACGTGGCGCTCACTGGACTTTGAGGGAATGTACCTTGGCAACGCTAACAATCCTGCCAAACTCCCTCTTACCTGTAACTTCCCCCCTCGTTTTTGTACAAAGAAAAGAAAAACATTGTTTTGTATTAAAGCGCAGCTGCTGAGAAGTGAAACGACTATGAATTCTTGTTTACAGTTACAACGTGCAAGGAAAATGTTCAAGGCAGACGCCTCCAATATTTAACCAGTAAGCCTTAGCTGTACATAAACCTTTTGCAATCAAAATGCTTTCTGCTACCACGGAAGAGAGTTACAACACCGTATTTTTTTTTGTTTTTGTGCCACAAACTTCCATTTCTTCCCTCCCACGTTCTTTTTACTTTTTATGTATTTTTTGTTGATATTTTAACTCTAAAATGCGTGCCAGTGTTTTTCTTAATGCGCTGCAGATGCCGCTTGTTGCTTGCTGTAACACCAGCTCCCCTAGGCTATCCGTGGCTGCTCTGGTAATTACTATAGGCGGCTGTCTTCATTGTGCAATATGCATTTATTTCCTATACAAGAAGCTAGCACCATGTTTTCCTTCCCGTTATCACGTTTTAAGATCCTTTGCAGAATGCTTTATTCTTCACCCTCATTTTTAGCAGGTACTGACTGTGTGTGTGTGTGTATATATTTGTGTGCGTGTGTATATAACTATATATAGATATCCCAGATGATATCTAAGTATAAGTATATATGCTGGACCTGTATTATTTCCAGACCACTGTGTGGCATGCTCAAAATGTCCCTCTCTGCAACGTCTGTTACTCCTATATAGTGATCTTAATAAAGCTCAGTAATTTTATGGTATATTGTCTTTTTTATGGAGGCGTAACTTTAGAGCTATTATTGTAAAGTATTCCGATTTGTTTTCATTTTAAGTCACAGATTATTAAATGTATGTAACTGTTTTCACTACATTTCATGTTTCTTTTGAGTGCTGTCCATATGATTTGTGCTAGCCAGGTTGGTGTCACTAAGCTTACCCCCTAACGCACTCTTTAACAGCATATGCACTGTTGCCATGTCAGAAGGCATGTAATGTAATACACCACCATATCCGTTTTCTACATTTCAGTGGCCTTTTTTTTCTGAAATTAACAACTATTCTAAATATGTATGTGTATACGGCTAAGTGAGCATTGTTTTTGTTAGAGACGGCTTTTTTTTATATATATTTTCACTGATCCATGAAAGACGATGGCTTATTACTGGCACATAAACTATCTAATCCATTGAAAACCGCTCAACAGATTAAAAATGTAAATTGTAAAGCTTGCTCCAGCTTATTGTATTGTTGATTATATTGTATACTATATTAAATGTGAATTTGTACCCCTTTCATTTACAGAAAAAGGTCATTGTGATCAACTGCCTATTTTTAATTTGTGGGTTTTCCTTTTTGGCAATCCAAACTTGCTGTTGTCTTTTTGGTTTCTCAGTTTTCTGGAGATACATGGTCTTGCTCGTACTGCCAAGCTCAGGATTCTTGATATATATATATTTTTAAGGTACAGCGGCATTTGTGGGAGTTACTGTGTTTATTTTGATATGTATGCGGCATGTTAAGAAGTTGCATCAAATAACGCAAAGTCAAAACTGTTCAACAAACCGTTGCAAAATTCTGTTTCTGCAACGTATGTGATGCAAGTTAAATTTTGTGGATTATATTTGGCAAAAATTGGGGTGTCTGTGGGGTATGATTAAATATTTCTAATTTAGTATTTTATATCTAGGTTATTTATTTATCAGAAACAGATTGGTTACTGTGCTACATAGGGTTTTATTGGTAGTACAGAGCAGGCTTTGTATCTGCATGAAACTAGTTAAAAACCTAATCTTTCCATGGAAGAAATGTATTTTGACATATACGAATAAAAATGAATAAAACTTTGTTCCGTGTGTGCATCACCACATCAACAGCTACCTGTAAGGCTCTTAAACCTCTGAAAATGTTAGAAATACGAAACGTTTTATAAAGGCTTACCTGCACACATGGTCTTTGCATGCGTTCAATTAATTTGGGTGAAACCTCAGATATTTGCACTGCTTGTGATATAAAGTAGTACAAAAACTCCTGGATTTTCCAGTGATCTTAAAGGGATTTGACACCAATTTAAAATGGAAATTCTAAGGAATGGCTAATTTGCAGAATATTTGGTTAAATTTTTTTTTTTTTTTTTTTTAAATGGATATAGCAATACTAGTAGAGAGGAGAAACATTTTATCAACGGTTTTATATCATTTATCGCGCCTACTTCAGCCATCATATACATAAAATATAGCGGTTACCCATTTAAATTAAAATGTTCTTCTCTGCAAATTCATGAAGTGGTTCCACACTCCTTTCTTCTCTCCATAAACCCCACTCCTTGTTTTTGTCTTGTTAAAACAAATCTCCGGCTTCCCAGTGCATGTCTGCTATACTCTCCACCAAGACCCCTGCATGCATACATTGCAGCAATTTAATGGCTACTTCATGCAGGGCAGAGTGTATGCGCGGCTCAGGAACTGCAGCTTCTTCTAATGGTTATTACTTTTCCCCTTTTTTCTCCGTTCTGTTCTATTAAATTACTTACAAAGTAAGAGGTTTGGTTAAAATTTTGGATTTTTGAAACCCTTGCTTATGAAGGGGTCAAGCACCGCTCACACCACAGGCACCATTACACTTTTGCCAAATAAACTGAAAAAGCTTTTGAGGTTTTGCTGTTCTTATATAACTACACTGTAGGAATAAAGAATAAAAAGATAGATAAAACATTGAGTTCTCTGGCGTGTTAAGCAAATAAGCCTTAGC
The DNA here is from genome assembly GCF_027358695.1 of Spea bombifrons. Taxonomy (NCBI): domain Eukaryota; kingdom Metazoa; phylum Chordata; class Amphibia; order Anura; family Pelobatidae; genus Spea; species Spea bombifrons. The sequence continues at coordinate 49,274,400 of NC_071090.1, read as the reverse complement.
AAATCTAAGTGGAACAGCACCCAACAAAAAAAAGTTGGAGCAACCAACAAAAAACGCAGTAAGACAATCCTGAATGCAGTGTCTTACCAACATTGTATTCCGTAAAGATCTTTATACATTCGGTCTTCGCATCTTTGGGAATGGTTTATTAGAATAGTGTTGAACTGGTATCAAAGGGAACTCGAGAGGAAGCAGCTTATCCTTGCTGTCCTTGGCCACAAGTTTCCCCACCTCCACAAGTTTCTGCACTTTGTGGGTTTTTTGTGTGAAGGAACTGGGTCCTGTTGCTCCAAGTGGGAAGAAATTGTCTTTCTGCTTCAGCTCCTTGCTGGAGACTGTGTTCTACCCTGCATATAACTGTGGGGAGTAGCAATTGCTTTAAGTAACTTCCTGTGGTCAAGCATGTTTCGCAAGAGCACCAAAATTCAATGAGACCCTGCAAATTTGCACTATTCTCTTTATATACCCTAGCCTATGCTTTGTAGTTGAGGGATACATTTTATAATAGCAGCCATGGACTGAGGCCGATACGCATTGTTCCACGGCACTATTTTAGTTGTTTTGAACACATACTGTGGGCCAACTACTCGGAGCACCTGTTAAACAAAACAAAACAAAAAAATGTTTCTTCTTCCGGATACTTGTGAGAGAGGGAACGTTCGAGCCCGGGATGGTCTGAACCCATGAGGTGTATTGGAGCATCCAGAAAAAGGCCATGATTTGAAGCCATGCCACAATAGAGTGCAAAACATTTTTTATTTGACACACTGGTAATTGCGCCATGCACCATTGGACTCTTCTTAGCACTGTTTTATTCTGTCATTAGCCCTAGCCATTAGGCCAGCTTTCTGGCTAGAAAGGAGATGTGCGTATCCATTTGCCAATGTGGCCTCCGAAGATGAAGATTGGGGAGGTCCAGGTTACATTTTGGGCCCTACTTGGGCACTTTGCTGTGGACTGAAAAAGGTGGTGGTGTCGAATCACTGAACCTTGGTGCTTTAAAAAAAGAAAAAGTTAAAAAAAAAAAAAAAAGCTTGTAATGTTCCAGAGTGCTACCCCCCCTCTAGTGTAGTGTCAAGAAGCATGGAGCACGCTCATAATCGTCCTTAATCTACTATTCAAAAGCTTGGTTAGTCTCCGCCCTGGTGCTAAAACTCTAGCCTGTTGCTGCCCAAGCGTCCTTCGGCCAGGCAACATAACGTATGTATTAAAAGAGTTCGTTGACTGGATGGAATCCAAAATGCAAGTGATGTTCTTGCATCTACTGTTACTCCCAGTTCTACTATCAGGAATGCATGCTTTGGGAACCATGACAGAGGCTACTAGGAGGAACAGTCAGCAACCTCAGAGATCGTGTTCCTGCTCTATGAGGGCTGTCTTTTCATAAAAAAAATAGTTTTTGTGCGGTAAAATATATCTGAACCGGCATGGGTGGGCATTTGCCTTCCAGGCTGTGCCTAATTTTCCTGAATGCATGGAGGCTGCTCCACAATTCATCCCTTTCTGAATAAGTCTTAATTCTAAAGTTCACATTCCACCATTATCTTTAGAACATACTAGCACAGCTACGTAATCAAACATTGCTTACCGTTTGTTTCTCCAAAACCAAATTGTTATCTAATAATTTTAGGTTGCTCAAGAATACATCCAACAGATATGGTGATGTGTAGGGCTTTGGGTCTGTGAAAGCAGAGGAGATATTTTGCAGTACCGAAGACAGCCAACATTGGTTTTCCATTACTCTACTGACATGAGATTAAGTTTACTATCATCTTGAGGTTCCTTAGGTTAGAGGAATTTGCAGTGTGTTATCTCCACAACCAATTTAGCCATCTCCTAGTCGTTCTACGTCTAGGGAGAATATGTTACTGTGAGTGTGCCAAATTTCCGACTCATCTATACGTGTTTAATCTTTTCCAAATGGTCACAAAGTACCTTCTGGATCAGACCAGTTTTTTTGAACCCATATTCAGTGGAATGCACTTTTATTCATGGAGACCAATTAGTTTGTAGTCACCGTACCAACCTGTTTCTTCCTATGTCTACGCTTTCTAGAACCTTTATTGTGTGATGGTGTCCGCCAAACCAGGCTTCATGTTTTTATAAAAAGTCATGGTATAACCCATTTCTACCGATTCCTGTTAGTGGGCCAAAACTTTTGCTTCAAATAGTTAAAACGACGACGAATCCAAAGAAACAAATCCATGTCACAATTTGTAAGAGTACCTATAGTAGATGGATTGATCATCGTTCCCAATACAAAACCCACTCCTAGTGATTGTGTTACGAGTGCGTGTTTCAGACTAAACATCAGCTCTTGATGCAAATGATTTGTCTGAAATTAGTAGCATTGCTGTTGCTCAACACTTTGGTTCTCTAGTGGGTGGTTTTAAGCATAAAAGCGCATATAGAAAAAAAAACTCCCATATATTATAAACTCAGGTAATGTGTGTTATTGCGCTAACTAATATAGTAAATATTTAATAAAGGGAGAGTTTTCTGGAGAGTTGTGGTCTTAATTCTCTCACTTCGCTATTCATGGTAAAGTGCCAACATTGGCAACTTTCTCCAGCATGAAAGGCTGAGCTGGACCTGCATATTGTATAAATCAATTTAAGAAATCTCCCTTTTAACTATACATTATAGGGTGCTGGTTAAGCTATTTCTACAGCAGAAGATCCCTGGAGTTGGCTTTTCCTAATGTATTGATAAGAGAAGGAGCAGAAACACAACTCTTCTGCAAATATTACCTTTACCAGGAATGCTTACACTAAGTCAGGGAGGTTGGCAGATGGTCTTTATTAGCGTGAGCACTCAGTACAAAGTAACAAGACTATAACTGATGGTGGCCAAAATTTTAATTAATATATAAGTAAGGTGCACAATATTCTTGGTCTGTGCCCTACAGGCTATACACAGCGCTAGTTACTATAGAGGTGCACTCAAAAGTAAATATCACACGTTTAATACAAAATCACAAAAATATTTATTCTATTGTATTAGAGATACATTGACGTTAGTGTATAACCTACTAAAGTTCCACAAACAAACTAGATTGTAAGCTCGTTTGAGCAGGGCCCTCCTCACCTGTTGTCTCTGTTAGTCAATTTGTTATGTTGCATACTACTTGTTATGTCCTGTCCACCCATTGTACAGCGCTATGGAATTTGATGGCGCTATATAAAACAATAAATAATAATAATTATTGCCTCTGCAGACAGCAGGAAATTTAACTGAATTCCTTGGAGCAAAAAAATGATTGCGCCGTTTTTAATGCTAAACACCACGTCGTAATTTTAGCTTTTGCTCTGTTCTTGCATTGATTCTAGAAACGTGTCTGAATTCAAGTGCATCTAGAAAGTTGTCAAACTTTTTTTCCATAACTAATCCTAAACTAAAATTAGATTTGTAACAAAAAAAAAAATTAATACATTTTAGAAATCATTGGACATTATTCTGTGATTCTATTTGGTGTTATGATTAATGGCCAAAGCAAGTACCGGTAAGTGTTGTATAACATCCAGCAGATGGCGCTGAGTGTTTTGTGTGTTTTGATCATTGATTTGGCAAATAAAGTGCACAGATAATTAAAAACATGTGTTCCTATCAGAAATAGAATGTAAACAAATAGGTGGAAAAATAGCTTGAGTTATAGAAAAAAAGGGAACTGTCACATTTGACATAAAAGAATGACTTTCACACTGAAAATGACTGTCAGCTGGGTTCACAGGAGGGCGAGCATCTTCTGGCCTGGGTGGCATGTAAAGCAGGGGGGGTTTAGTGTTTGTTATGAGGGGTGGCTTTACACTAACACACTCACTCACACACAGACCCCTTACATTGTGCTTCAGAGCAGATTACATGCTGTGAGGTTTTGCACTAACACTGCTGGGTCACATAATGTTCTGTTACGTGACCTCGCTGAGGCCCACCTCCGTGAACAGACTGGCCTGAATTGGGCCTTAGGCCAGTTATGTTTGGAGAATTAGTTCTGGCCCAGGGGGACTTGGGACTGCCCAGCCCACCCGTGCTTGTGTTACTGTAACGCAAGGTGGGTTAGAATAACTCAAAACAAAAAAATATACACATTATATATATTTTATTATTTTTTACATAGGGATCAGTTCCCAACTGGACATCGGTAAATGCACAGTGGGCTGGTGGCGCTTCCCACATTAATGTACCCTTGAATGTTTCAACTGTCCAAATCAAGAAACCTCTGTTGTGGGCTGTGGTTAGAAGCATGTCACAATGCGTATGTGACTGCATCGCGAGGTGGCCACATGGAAACTGTCAGAGGTATGCTATGTAACGGCCCAGACCTATATCAAGTTGACAGCATAGTATGCCAGAGTAGTGTCAGCCCCAAGCGGGACGTAATGTCATTTATTAGCTTCTAACCTTGAGCTTCTAGGGACAACACTATCATTTGTAGGTACATTTCTACAAAAACACATTAAATAGCAATTGCAGACAGTTTTCCATAGAAAAACACGTCGCCAGTAAAATTACTTAAAAAAAAGTAATAGCCTACGAGCTTGTGTACGAATAAATACTTAAGATGTTTTGGGAAACATTTCTCCCGGATACCATAAGAAAAATTAAGTTTCCCTTTACTTGGATATAGAAGGAAGTAAGAAATTATATTCCTTTTTCTCTTAGGAGATACTGACCTCCCATGAGAACCATAAGATTGTTTCTTTGGCATATCTCTATTTTTTCCAAAGCTTATTGTGTGAATAGTTTTACTTAAAATTTCAAATGATACTCTTCAAGTTGGTGTGGGAATTGTGAGAGATTTTGTTTTCCACAAAGCTTTTTTTCACAGAGCAACTCTTTGGAGACACAGAAAGAAGTAATACAGTCTCCACACAATACCCAGCATTTTTTTTTTATTTATTTACATTTTATTGGGTTGCACAAAGCATACAATAACACACTTATTGCCTAAAGTATAGCATAAATTATCACTTGCAGTACAAATGTAGGAATCAAATACTCATGACCTGAGATCAATAATCCTTACTTTTTCATGATGCATATTGTGGAAGCAAAACAAAAATGAAAACAAATTACGTAATTATCCAATAATAATGCTAGCCTTAAAAGAAAGGAACCAATAAAGTTTACGAATTTACGCAAGGTCAATTTTGTTGGGTTGTTTGGTCTGTTTAATTCCACAAAAGCATTCACATCTATCTGGACAAACATCCTGCAGGGGTTCATCTACTACATATTTTGAAAGCGTAGCGAGGTCCAAAAGGGCATTTCTAGGTTACTAGAGTAAGAGAACAAGACCTTTAATGTAAGTATATTTCCTGCACATCCGGTGTAGTACTCATTGAAGCCAGTGGCTGCTCACCGCATGTATCCTAGTTGAACATCATGCTGCTACTACTCCCGATGATTTCAGTGGGTGAATATATAGTTTGGGTGAGTGTTCTAAGGGAGAAAGAGGTAAATTACTGTTAGAGAAAACCATAATGAAAATACCGAAAACTTTCATACTGTAAACTAAGCCTTCATCCTTATAATTGTCCCTGGAAGAGCAGGTGAAGATTTCCTCCACTATCATTCTTTAATTCCCAACAGAAGACAAGTTGATAACTCACACAACTGATGGGGCGTATTTCTGTAACCCTCCACACCCTCTAAACATATAGCAGTAAAAAGTGTTTAATAGTTCTAAAAACTGTGAAGCTAATACATTTATATGCTTCCAATGAAATTACTCATAGGCCACTTGGACATACGTTTAAAAAGATATGCCTAAAATTTTATGTAAAGGAAACTACATTTTGATTAAAACATAATTTATGGATTATGTTATTGGCTTACTATATGATTTTACTACAGTGGACTGTGCACTAAAATTACAAAATACAGGGATCTAAACTATGCATTTTGTTGCTCAAGAATTGCAATACCTTTTAATTTAATGAGACGTTATGCATGCATTAGTAGTGTAGTAGTAGCACCCTCTAACTAGGTAAGAATCTTACCTTTTATTTCTTGAGTTGCACGCTGGAAAGAATATAAATAGATTTTAAAAACGTACCAAAAAGGAAGCAATTGCTGTCCTTGTTCATGAATACTGCTCGGTAAGAATAACAGCAAATGGTCCATGCTAGCTGAATGGAAGAATTCCTCAGTACAGAGCACATTAATGGAGCTAAACTTTTTTCTTTATGCTGTCTGGATGGATTCAAAGGAATCCGCACAGCAACTCTTGGGACTATTTAGAGGCAGTCACCTGGCAACTGGGAATATTCTCTTCCCTTCAAAATGATGACCTTTACTTAATTACTAATCCAATGGTTGTCATAGTTATGAGATCTAGAACCCAGTAAGATGGGAACTAAACTGAAAGAAGAGACCATAGGAAAAGACTAAAACAAAATGATGTACTGAAACACCACTCGGTTATCCAATGCTTCAGCTGTGGTAATACAACCTTTCTAACAACAAGGCCACTGGGTGCAAGAATGTCTTTCTTTGGAGGGTAGTTACAAGCACCTGTTTTTATAGGCATGATACTATGTTAAACCCCTCCATCAAGGATGTAACAAGAAACTATGTTTACCATAATAAATATGAGATCTTGCTTATTTTACAAAGGTGATAATGCTACACTTTGAGCACCAAATGGGTTAGACGCACAAGATTCAAGCTTCCAGTTTGTCTACTGCATGTCATAGCAGGGACTTTAAAGACAAAAAACACTTTTGATCCAATCTTTAATCATTGCTTGAACATTTCCATTTCTTAAATTACCTGGAATGAGAAAGCTATTAAAAATATTACATTTTGCACTGAATAAATCAAGTAATTATGTAATGTTGGTGTACAACTTTTTGTACAAAGGTTTTAAATGACTTTTCCCCTAATAAAGTTATTCACCACCTATTTGCGGTATACGGCCAGGACTGCCGACGTCAGGGGCGGTCCCACTGACATCAGCGGGCACCACCGCCATTTAAAAAAAAACCCGTGACCCGGAGGATTCGGGTCTTGACCCGGAGAACCTGGAGTTCCCAGGTATGATTATTGTGCTCATTTTTAATATAAAGAACCACTTTTCCTCCTAGGGCTGCCATATCGGTCATTTTTCACATATCATATCTAAGGTTTACATGTGGCTGACTACCATCTAGAAAGTGCTTCCCATTATTATGAGGGATGCATAAACTTGATTAAGTAATTTATCTCCTTCTGTGAGTGTATACATCCCATATACTGCAGGGCAGAATTATAGGTAGAAATAAGATGAGAAATATACTAAGATGTATTGTCAGCTGTATTATCATGTAAATTGAATTATTATATTGTATTTTCATTTTATCGCACCAGCAGGTTCTGTAGTGTTATTACAACATTAAGGATAAACAAAATTACACAACAGCATTAAAACACACTAAGGTACAGGGCAGCCATCAGAAATTTTGGGGCCCAGTACAGGTTTAAAACCAATGCCCCCATGCCCCTCCCATTGTATCGCCTACTGCTGCACCCAATCCCCATCTTACAATTCTCCACGCTTTATGAGAGCAAGGGCAAGCCTGATAAAATATATAATAAGTAGCCAATAAGTGGCAAGATTGTATATCACATGGCAGTGTGGAGTTGAACGCATTCCCTTGAAAACCAACTAGTGAGGTGAAAATGGATATTTGCAGAATCTCCCTGTGTATTTGCAAGGGGAGCAGCATATAAAATAAGAAATCTATCAGCTATCGCATGCATTACCCTTTCAATTAATCAATTTAATGATGCTAAAAGATGAGTAGATGACATATCCACTGTTCTTTTCTATTTCAACTCAAAAGGTTAAACACGTAAAAAAGAGCACAGAAATGTTTAGGAAGCTTACACTGCAGCTGTAGCAACAAAGCCAACAACATCCAATTGTGTCACATGAATGCTGGCTTGAATAGGTTTTCCTAATAAAATGTTAATGGGGTAATGCTTTCACGATCAAATAGTTATTTCTCTGAAGTTATTTGGTACTCCAGAGCAGAATTCAGCACACTAGATGGAACAAAATCTTTAAGGGGAAAAAACATGTAACTTGCATGGTTTTTTTGCAACCTTAGGAAAGAACATCATGATGGATCCCAGTAACAACTCAATGTCGTAGGCATCCAGCTATCACTTACATGACGGGGCCAACCATGCCAACTGAGAATGCTCAAAGATTTCGTATGTTGTAAAACCTCTGTGTTTCACGCTTGATTCTTTATAAGCTTGAAAATAAGGCTCTATAGAATAATAATGGAATTTTACGGATGTAAACTTTGTGATAAGTGTCCCCCGAGGGATCCAGAGTAGCCAGCACAAAGGAAAATCATTTGTGGATGTGTTTCATTAACATTCCCTAAGAAAAGAAAAAAAAAGATGGTTACAGCAGGAAACGCAAATGATCATCTTGGAAATTTTCGGATTACCAAAGAAGTAAAACCGGATAGATTGCTTTTGTGTGTTTGGGAGCAGAAGTCAGTGGTGGAATTTAATTTATCCCTCATGTTTTTCACTGCCTAAGAAAAACTATGTTGACATTCGCTGGCCATTGAATATATATATATATATATATATATATATATAATGTCAGAACTTTGCCACCACAATATGTTAAAACAAACATTGCATTAATTACTTCAGTGCTTTACTCAAAAAGATAAAAAAAAAAAAAATAACCTATTACTCATAAGCTTTATTTGGTTAACGTATATATACTAGATGATTACATCTGTGGCAAGACAGACCAGGACAGACCTTGCTTATAAGAAAAATATGTCACAAATTACAGGAAAGCGGTGAGACAATATCACTAGTGGCCCCGCTGGTTGTCTGCTGGAGACTTTTTTTTTGGGGGGGGGGGTACGCAAAATGTGCAGGCCAAGTAGGTTCATTATTACAATACAGAATTGCATGAAAATGAATTAAGGTAACACAGAAAGTTGGTGTAAACAGAATGTAGTGTGGTCTCTTTCAATGGATATGGCTGGAAAAAGAGGGGTGAAAGCTAAATGTGGCTCAATATATTCCATACTAGATTTAGATTTTACTCTAAATAAGGGGTCTCCCTTAAAATGGAGATAGAATTTGATTAATGTGCCAATATACACCCAAATGTGAGTTTAATAATATAGTTTACTAATATATTTAGAGGAATTCTCTTTGGCCTCGTAATGATTTCATTATTGTTTGGTTTTAATAGTTTAGCCTTTTATTCCAAATATCACTGTCACTATTTTGCTTCAGTATAGTTTACTTTTAGCGATCCATTTTTAATCATCAGGGAAGTCACCGTAATATGGAAGGCAGCTAAGATATGATTTTTGTTGTTATTTTTGTCAAAATATTTTATATTGCAGGTTAGCACCAAATGTTACACATTCTGCATAGTACGAGATATTCGTTTATAGCAAACATAGCAGCCAGCGCTATGATTGGATCCCGTCCTAGCGGAGCCCCGACCAGGCCACCTATTTGAACACCTCGTAGGTCTGCGAGCTGTAAAAGTCAGAAAGACAGCAGGCATCAAAACCACATTTTTCCTTTTTTCCCCCCGTTTTCCCGTGTTCAGGTTTCATATAATGCCTCAAGGATTCAAAGATATACAAGGATCAGTGTCTAGGCTCTGAACAGTATAATTGTTTAGCATTACATATAGAAATAATGAAAATCCTGTTCTTTGAACAAATGCAAGGTTTCAGTGGCTTGTTAAGGTGAAATGGGGACAAATACATGCATTGTTGCCTTTGAGCGCATCTTCAGATCTTACAACGTATTTGGAAAAGAGATATAAGCTAGCAGTCTGTTCCAACCTTTTCGCTGCTCATTTTATGTGCTACAATTTTCTACATTTTGGCAAATAAGCAGTATTGTAGAATATAGAGGATTGATAATGTCATCGCTTTCCAACTGCAGCCTCAGCACGGTCCTTTCATAGGTATGGCAATTTGTGCGCTTTGTGAATGCTATGGACAGTGTCAAAGCTACAATCTGCATTCATTTTCAGGGTTTTTGGTAATCCAGGTTTTTTTGGTCTGTCCTTGTTCTTATGATAAACTTGAGTCCTCAGACTTTTTTCAACTCACTATGCATTATGAAAGGTAAGCATCAACGGCTTTCATCTCCAAGCCTAGCCCTGAATACTGAACAGGTAATCGCCACATATTCTGTGCATTATACATGATCAGCTGCTTTATATTAGACTTATTCAATATGAGGATGCCAGGATTGGTCCTTTATGAAGTCGGTGAGTTGAAGCCACCATTCTCCAGAAAACTCCTGCATTAACTAGTAAACCTTCTTCTCATATTCCTCTGTAGCTTTTAGTTTAGCCCGTTTCACCCTGTCTGGTTTACTCTACCTTTCAGTGTTTGATATTGTTAAATAATTGGTGGCTGGGAGTTTCTGGGCTGATAGCCACATGAATTTAGTGGCTAAGTTGCCTGAGGTTGGAGCAGAAGATTTGTGTACCTTCACACTAGGCCTATAAATATTTTAGACCTTAGTTATATAATCCTAACGTTACCTTTCCTTAACGGGAATATTTTAGGTATTAATTCTAAGATTTTACTATTATCATGACGTAAAGTCATGATTTTATTAATGACACGGAGGCGAGTATTATGCAATCTCTTTCTTTATTACTCCCTCAGCAGCAAAGAATGAGGGCAAAAAACTTTTGACTGAAAGAGTTAACCAAATCCAACCAACAAACATGAATCTGCCTAGAGATAGGCCAGCCAATGAACAGGTCTCTTCAGCATCAAAGGGAGTGCAATCCTGTAGAACTTCCTCTTTCTTTGCAGAACCAGGCGAACCGAATCAAGGAACAGAAGAACAGGATACCAAACTCCAATCCATCTTGAAGCACCGGCAACCAAACCATGCAGAGAAGGTCAAACTAGAAAGAAGAAAAAGAGGTAACGGTAGCGACCATGTAATGCAGCATACCAAATGAGGTCATAAATCACAGATATCACATAAATATAGGGACATCATGAAATATAATAAAATGAATACAAATGTCATCATCCTTACCGTAACCAAAAGGAAACATTTCGCACGTCCCCTGGGAGGGAAAAAACAAAGGGAGGGAATAATACTCGCCTCCGTGTCATTAATAAAATCATGACTTTACGTCATGATAATAGTAAAATCTTAGAATTTTATTAATGACACGGAGGCTCCTATTATGCAATTTCAAAGCTGATCTACCAGACGTGCAGAGAAATGTTGAACAGGATGAAGGTAGAATTCCTTAAAGGTAGAATCTGAGGACCAATCAGCCGCCTTGAGAATATCTTCCATACGACAACCAATAGAAGATGCCTTGGACGCCGAGGCACCACGAACCGAGTGAGGGGAGAAAATGGACATATCAATGCCTGCCAGCTGAAGTATCCACTTAAGCCATCTGGAAAGAGTAGACGTGGAAACTGGGTGATGCGGAGGTTTGAAGGAGATGAACAAAGGAGGAGATAAGGGATCCCGTAAGGACTGGGTGCGAAGCTCATATTCCCTGAGACAAAGAACAGGGCATAAAAGAGGTCTATGAGGAAAAGCTGGGTAAAAGACAGATTTAATGTTGGTCTTCGTTCTCCTAGAAATATCGAATAAGACTCCATCAGGTCTATAAACTTTGGCAAAGAAGTCTAAAGCCCTGACATCCGAAACTCGCTTACAAGATAATACACAGAACAGGAGCAAAAGCTTAGCGGACAATTCCTTGAGCGAAAGGGCCCGATTGGGAGACCAGTTCTCCAAAAAACGTAGGACGACATCAACATCCCATGTGGAAGAATAGCGGGGTAAAGGGGGTCTGGACAACCGGATACCCCGAAGGAGACGACAGATCAACGGATGCTGACCAATCGGAACCCCGTCTAGGTGAACATGCCCCGCCGAAATAGCAGAACGGTATAAATTAACCGTACGATAGGCTTTCTGATTTTCAAAAAGGTCAGTAAGAAACGATAAAACCGAACTTAAAGGGGCAGAAACGGGATCCAATGATCTGTCCAGGCACCAGCGAGACCAGGAACGCCAGGCTGAAGAATAGGCTCGTCTAGTCCCTGGGGCCCAAGCATCGGCCAGGAGGAGGAGAGTCTGTTGTGAAACTCCCTCGACAGACCAGGGACCCCTGAAATGTGCCATGCTATCAGCTGGAGCTTGCCCTGAAGAATCAGGTCGTGAGGACGAAGATCCGGGTCGAGCAAGAGATCCTGAAAGAGAGGAAGGATCCTGGGGAAGTCCACCGACGTTTCTAGAAGTCTGGGAAACCAAGGTTGGGACTTCCACAGTGGCGTCACCAGCACTAATGACGTCTGAAAGCGAAGCATCTGCAAAATCGCCCTTGCAATCATGTTGAAAGGAGGGAACGCATAAAGCAGAGCCTGAGGCCATGGTTGGAGAAAAGCGTCTGTGGCCAACGCGTCGGGATCCGGTCTCCAGCTGAAAAACCTCGGTAGTTGGGTGTTGAGACGAGACGCGAATAAATCCAGAACCATCGGTCCCCACAGATGTTGGAGCTTGAGGAAGACGGATGGATGAAGACGCCAGTCCCCGGAGTCCCTGAGGAAGCGCGAGTTCCAATCCGCTGTGTAATTGGATAGGCCGGGAATATGAACGGCAGTGACTGAAATCCCATGAAGAAGGCAGTATTTCCAAAAATCCCTGGCGAGACAAGCTAGCGTCTTGGATTTCGTGCCACCCAGGTGATTGATATAACGTACCGCTGCTACGTTGTCCATCTTGAGTAGAATGGAGCAAGAGGCTCCAGTGGGAGCAAGACTGCGGATGGCAAAAGATCCTGCCAAGAGTTCTAGGCAGTTGATATGAAGGAAAGACTCCTCTGTGGACCATCTGCCACCTGTAGATACGGTTCCGCAATGCGCTCCCCAACCGTGTAAGCTGGCATCCGATTCTATGGACACCTCCGGAACGGTGCCAAAAATGGCCCTGCCGTTCCATGCTTCCATGTGGGACAACCACCAGGTCAGTTCGTCTCTGGATTCTTCGTCGAGAGATATGCAAGTTTCGTAAGAACGAGTAGAAGAGAGCGCGGAATTTCTTAGCCTTTGAAGAGCTCTGTAGTGAAGGGGGCCCGGGAATATGGCCTGGATGGAGGAGGATAATAGACCTATCATCCGTGCGATCTGACGAATGGTTATGACCTCGAGACGTAGCAACTTCCTGATTTCCTTCTTGATCGCCATTATTTTCGGCTGAGGAAGGCAAAGGGACTGATGAATGGAGTCCACCTGGAAACCCAGAAATTCGATTGATTGAGAAGGAGTAAGACAGGATTTGTCCCAATTGATCAAGAAACCGAGCGACTGAAGGAGGTGTAGAGTCCAGTCGAGGTGAGTTTGAAGGACCAGAGGAGACTGAGCCATGAGGAGCATGTCGTCCAGGTAAATGATCAGACGAACACCTCGGGAACGAAGAAACGCCACCACCGGTTTCATGACCTTGGTGAAGCACCACGGGGCTGACGAGAGGCCGAATGGCAGGCACGTAAATCTCCATTTCCGATCCTCCCAAAGGAACTGCAAAAGGTCCTGATGTTCCAGAGCGATAGGAACGGTGAAATAGGCGTCCTGAAGGTCCAGCTTCACCATCCAGTCCTCCGGCAACAGCAGGTCTCTGAGGCAATGAATACCCTCCATTTTGAAATGACGGTATACGACAAAAGCGTTGAGAGGACGCAGATTGATGACCGGACGGACGCCTCCTCCCTTCTTCGGTACGAGGAAGAGCGTACTGACAAAACCTGGAGTGTCCCTGGGAACGCTGAGAATGGCACCTTTGTTTGAAAGAGATTGAATCTCTTGAGAAATCAGGAGACTTTGAGGAAATTGAAATTGAGCAGTGAGAGGAATGCGAGTCTGGAGAGGCAAAGCCGTAAGTTCTATCTGGTAACCCCTGATAGTGTTTAATACCCATGCGTCGGAAGTAATGGAAGCCCAGGCCTGATAAAAATGAGCTAGACGACCACCCACTAGAGGAGGATAGGAAGGGAACAAGGTACTTACCGTAAGGACGTCTGGAAGCGGTGAATCCTCGGGAACCTCGAGAGGAGGCAGGTCTCCCTCGTGACGGGAAGAAGGGAGTGGGCCGCTGCTCGGCAAAGGCTTGGCGCTGTGTGAAGGAGCCTCTGTAGGTCCCGTGAAACCTGGTACCACGGCCGGACGAACGGCCCCTGCTTCGTCCAGCCCCTGCGAAAACCTTAGGGGCAAAAACCCGTTTCATGGAGGATTGAGCCTTGTCTAAGGCCGTAAAGGTTTTAACAAATGAGCCAACATCCTTAACAAAGGAATCGCCAAATAAGAGGCCGTTAGCTGCCTGGCCAGGTTCTTTAGTAGCCATGTTCACCAGTTTAGGCTCAATTTTGATTAAGATGGATTTGCGCCGTTCGGCACAGAGAGCCGAATTAGCATTGCCCGTCAAGCAGACCAGGCGCTGAAGCCAACCCAGGGCCTCGTCAAAATTGAAAGCAGCCGGAGAAGCTTTGCCAGCTTCCAATAATTCAAACAACTTGGTAACAGGACCAAGGGTATCTAAAAGCTTGTCCTGACAATTACGCAGGGAAAATTCCAAACCCTTCCTGGGTTTCCAGCCGGTCTTAGATAAGAACTGAATAATCTGAGGGTCAACCTCAGGAGTTTTGCAGACACCATCCGGCACCAGTGGACGAGGGCATTCGGCCCTAAGTTTGCGCCTAGTCTCCTTGGAGAGGGGTTTGCGCACTCGAAGTGCCAAGTACCGAGCAATGTGGGCAGGAGGGTCCCATTCAGCTGACCGTGGGTGGCGTAAATCATCAGGGTCAAAGAGGGGAGTACCCTGAGGGTCTTTGACACCAAAATCTTCCCCAGCGGCCATAGGGGCCGAGTCTGCTTCATCCCCAGGAGAGGAAAAAGAGGGCCCAGGAGAGTCCTCATCAGCAGACATATCTGATTCCGATTCTCTATAGGAATCTAAATCTCCATCACTCTCGTCAGATGCTGACGAATCCAATTGAGCTTTAGCCCGTTTCCAATTTCTGGCCGCTTTTGTCCGGCCAGTGACTCTTTTGCGCGGTGCACCAGCGCTCTCTGAGACAGGAGTATAACCCTTGTCCATCTTGACAGATGTATGACTGTCACTAGGGAGTGATGTTATATGTTTAGATTTACGCAGGGCCTTCTTGCCTGAAGGCACTGGGGCTGTAACAGTAGAAACAGTGGGTGCAGCTAAAGGAGCCTGCAGCAAAGCTTGCTGTATAGAATGGCCTATGGAATGGGACATAACACCCATAACTGAAGATAAAGCCTTGGAAATAGAATGCGACATAGTGGCATCTAACATACACTGAAAATCCTCTGATGACAGAGGATGAGAATCCTCAGGCTGATTGATAATGGCTGCACCAGACTCCACTGAAGGAGCTACAGATTCCCTATGAGGATCCATGCTGAGCCAAACAGGTAAGACCAGCAAGGAACAATAAGTAAACTGAAAGAAAAACAAAAAATAGACAAAACGAGGGTTGATTAACCCAAGGTAACGCAGGGAGGAGAGCAGGAAGACCGGTAAGACAGCTCACCGACCGTAGATATCGCCAAAAGCCCGCGAAACACGAGTGGAATAAACGGAGCTGACAAAAGATGGCCGCCGCGTGCGTAAATGCGCATGCGCGGCAGCCAGAGCTGCCGGCTGAAATAGCCGATAACGCGGCTAACAGCCGAAAGGAACCGCAATAAGGAGAAGAAGGCGGCACGGAAGAACACACGAAAGGTACGGGAAACGGCAGCAGGGAAACACAGAAAGAATCCGAGAGGAAAAATAAAATAAAAAGTAAACGCCGATAAAACGGACTAAAAGAACAGCGCAACACAAAGGAAACAGGTAACAATCGACAGAAAAAATAATAGCAATAACATAAAAGCAGAATATTAAATATATTAAATATATATATATATATATATGAGGAGAAAAATATACTTAACTGTCCGATGAGGGAGCAGCAAAGAAAGAGGAAGTTCTACAGGATTGCACTCCCTTTGATGCTGAAGAGACCTGTTCATTGGCTGGCCTATCTCTAGGCAGATTCATGTTTGTTGGTTGGATTTGGTTAACTCTTTCAGTCAAAAGTTTTTTGCCCTCATTCTTTGCTGCTGAGGGAGTAATAAAGAAAGAGATTGCATAATAGGAGCCTCCGTGTCATTAATAAAATTGCAGTCCTTCACTCGTTATATAGCATTAATTACTATTTAGTCCATAATATTGTTTTTAGTCCATAATATTGTTTGTGTTACCCTCCATCAGAGTATTCCCACTCCCACAGAAGGTCCCTGTGGTTTCAGTTCCACTTCTTTCTCACTCTTTCCCTAGGTTTCCCTCTATAGTTGTTGATTGTCATGCTGGTTTGCACTTGTGTACCAGTCTGTGCACCAGTGGGGGGGTATCGCATATATTTTCATTTTCTAGCCCTCTATGTATATGTATTGATCCTGTTAGTAGCCCAACAGCGAAGACTTTTTCAGCTTGGCCGAACATTGTTTTAACTGAACAACCAGGCCAGGGATAACCTTTGTCATGTTCTTTAGTGATATTGTAAATACTTTTGGAGTGAGGATTTTGTAAATAATTTGACGTGGCCCTAGAAGCCACAAGTCTCACCACATACTCAGTTTTGCCCCATGTATAATTTCTAAAAGACAGCTTCATTTGGCAGTAATGTGCAGCCCCCCCAAATAATGCATTTTCCAATGTATTCTCCCCGACTGTTGCTGACATCCCTCTAGACACTGTCTATGGAGCAGGGCAACCTGGATGCTGGGCTTAGTATATTTTCACATAGCTGTTGCTTTAAGTGCAGGTAGGAATGTTGAGTTGTCATAGCAGTGGAAAATGTTAAGGTGTTTTTGTTTAAAACATAAATACGAGACATATTTAAGTTATTATTATTTATTGTTTTATATACCGCCGTAGCGCTGTACAAAGAGTGCATAACATTGCTAATTACTGTATGTTTTCGTATCCAGTAGTAGCGTTCTGTGATACAACGTGTTGCAGAGGCGCGTATTTTTAATTTCTCATAAACGCGAAGGCTATGATTATTACCTTTTTACCTGCGCGAAACAGGCTTTCGGCAATTTCCGTACTAACTCGGAGCTTTAGCGTCACCGCCCTTCGCTTAGCTGTGGTTCGGTATTCTCCGGAATCTCTCGAGTAACTTCGGCTTCTTCCGGGAAAGCGAAGCGAACGATCAGGCGAGTTAGTTAGTGAGGTGAGCGAACGATTATCTCGCCGCACCTTGTCCTGGATACGCTGACCTGCTGTGACGGACTGTTCCACCCCCGCTGCACAGGTAATAGTCCCGCTCGTCCCCAGCATAAATATACAGACCCGGGACAGCCTAATTAACTTTTTTAGGAGGAGGGGGGATAGTATGAAATATTAAAGAAACATCTCCGGCTTCTTTGAAGCTGATGGGGGCTACTTAGCTTTCATGTCCTTGACGGCAATCAACATGAAACTGACTGGAAGGTGTCCGGACTAGCTGCCAATGCTAGCCTGCAGGCTGGCTGACTTATCGAAAGCACTTTATAACAAGGGGAAATTGGAACACTTAACTTGATTGTCATGTTATTGCTTGTTCGCCCTGCAAGAGGTAGGTTGCCTTTAACGTAGGGATAGTATGCCCCTAGGGAGGTGGTTGTGCCCCTGCAATGTGTGTTAAGTAGCCCTTAGGCTCTGTGGGAAGGGTGGTTGTTGCCCTGGTAGTCTGGGCTTGGTAGCATGTCTCAGCCTGTGCCTGTTGCTGCCCTGCAGCTCTGACTGGCAGCTCTCTGGCAATATGTGGGCTGGGCAGGGTGAATACACCAGGAAAAGTTTTCCTGCTTCTCTTTCCCCCCTGCTTTGAATTTCCTCTGTTCTATGGAACATCACTGAGAGTTCTTTGTGCCATTAGAGCCAACCTAACGAACCCGCATAAGTGGTTTGTGAATGTCCGGTAAGGGCTGTGGATTGTAATAAAGCGGTGTGAAGATCTGTAAACTGAAGAATTTTTATCATCGTTGCGTTTTTGTCCTTTCTGATGCGTCAAAGCTTTTTTTTTCAAGGACAGGCATGATTGAACCCCCCACCCCTTTGTAGGTTTTTCATATTATTATTATTATTATTATTATCCTTTATTTATATAGCGCCAACAGTTTACGCAGCGCTTAATACAATACATAAATTCAAGGGATATGACAAGACAAGAATTGACAGACTAAGACAAACCGATACATTTGGTGGAGAGAGCCCTGCTTGCAATTCATATGTTTATAATCATTTTTCTTTTAGTAAACGGACAAACGAGAGACTTCAGGAGAGCGCATGTTTGTTAGAATGCTGCTCATGCAAGTCTGAGCCAAGCTGTCTCAAGTGTTTAAGAAGTGTTGTCAGTATGTCTGCAGAGAACTAGAGAGCTGTCTCTATTGCTGTTAAGAGATTAGCGCAGCATGAGAAACTAAGGTACCATCAGACTTCGTGGCACCGATAAAATGTCATTGTGAATGTGTGGGTTAAGGATCTTGCAGGAACGTCGTTTGTGTGAGATGCGGCTCTTGATAAATACTGTGCATCAAGTATGTGGTTTGTTTTAATATGCATGCTTTTGGTCAGTAAGCTGTAATTTATAGCTATTGAATGCTATTTTTCAGATCCCGTTGAGGACTTTGGCTTTGTATGTTTCCATTTATGCCCAGAGCAACTGGAGAACATCCTTGTGCCTGATACAGACTTTGAGAGAACATGGCAAGTGGTGGCTTTAGGTCGCACACTCCATCTACCTCCAATACCACTGATTTCTTGGAGGAATGGAAAGCAAAGAGGGAGAAGATGAGAGCCAAGATGTATGCAGCTGAGGCCGCAGCAGCAGCGGCAGCGGCAGGTGGAGGAGGTGGTGAAATTATCAACAAGACTAGCAACGAGTTGAACAATAATACCAGCAACAATACTATGGCCAGTAACATCCAAGCATCCGTTTCCTCATCTGTCTTTAAAACTCCAGCAAACAGGAGGGCCGAGGAGGACCAAACAGTCGCTCCAGCAGTTAATCAACAAAAGAAAGTGCCAGGCCCAGCTCAAGATGGTACTACACCTGCAGGGACCACACAGGATGAAAGCCCTCCACCAACTTCTCAGGATGCTCCAGCAAAGACAAAAGAAAAGGCAAAGGGCTCCAGTGGCCCAAGTGCCAGGAAGGGTAAAGGGCAGATTGAGAAAAGGAAACTCAGGGA
This sequence comes from Spea bombifrons, assembly GCF_027358695.1. Taxonomy (NCBI): domain Eukaryota; kingdom Metazoa; phylum Chordata; class Amphibia; order Anura; family Pelobatidae; genus Spea; species Spea bombifrons. The sequence continues at coordinate 49,255,117 of NC_071090.1, read as the reverse complement.
AAAGAGAAGATCTACAGGAGTGGTCAATATCCCTTCAGCAGAAGTAAGTGAGGGAAGGCCGTATATGTTACCCATTATGTGGTTCCTGACCTTTAACCTTTGCTAAATGCCCTACCACAGTTGTCCTGTTTTAGAGGTCTCTCTTCAGACGTTTAAGAGACAAGTGACACACTCTTAAAATGCTTTTGAAAAACTGTCCATTTTAAGCTACTGACCCCTTTCTAGCTGTGTTTTGCTTCTCTTTTGTAGCTACCTCCATTACTTAAGAGAATTTGAAACTCACTTAGAACTATTCTGTTACATTTGCCTTAGGGTATTGACATGTCAGGTTGTTGAAGAATCTCTGTTTCAGTCTGTGTGCATAGCTCACAGCGGGCTTTCTCGTAATAAGCTTTGGTTAAAAAAATGCACATTTGATATCTCTGGAATTATAATTGGCCGACCTATCACATTTGGAGATCAGCAGACCACCTTTGCAGCCACGATAATTCTAGATTAATTTAATCCTCAAATTGGAACATGCCTGTCCCTCTTGGCTGTGAGCAACTGATTACAAGTGTAATATTGCATTTTTTTTTTTTTTTTATATATTTAGCATATATAGTTTGTTCTCTTTAGCGTTTATTAAAATTGTAGAATCATTAAAGGTCCAGTTTGAAAAACAATTTTCGTCAAACAATTCATTCAGAAGTGTATTCACTAATGTGGGAGTTTGAGGAAATATTGAACGTTTGAACTCCCTGACTTTTTTTCTCTCCCAAGAGCCTGCCCTGGTAAGATACTCCTGCAAGATTGGCTGCGCTAGCCTTGTAAAACACTGGTTCAAATATTTGTTAGTGTTTTATTCTGAGTCAAAATTTCTTTAGTTTACAATTCTAAGCTACTGCTACTTTTTATATAAAAATATTAACTCTGGGGTTTAATAATACTAATACGGGGCTAATAAGAACATTGTCGAGAATTTGAAGGAGAATTCAAACTCCCACACTTCATAGTTTGTCATGAAGGGACAACACTGGCGGTTTTAAAAAGCCGAGCTGGCCCCGGATAACACAAAGTACAGTGGATGAAGAATCATAAAAGAAATGTCACTGGCTTAACTATACATTAGCTATACATAATGTGGGGGGCAGCCAAGCGCTTCTTGTAGCAGAGGCTCATTGGGGTTGGCCCTTCATAATGCATAGTGAAGTCAAACTCCACTCTCCCTTAGTGAGTACACCACTTCATGGAAAGGTAGACACTCAACATGTAAAATATGCTGCCAAATATTCCCAACACCCAATTGTATTGGTGATGAGTGGAGACCATTCACACGTGTTTTGCGTTGTGTGTCTGAAACAGTACGTTACGATGCACAGGTTGGGAGGGAAGTCAACGTTATTACCGTCCGACCCTTTTACTTCAGTTTAAATGCTGAAGGTACGGCGAGAAGGTTGTACCGCTTCCTTTATTTGAAAAGCAGGCATGCTAGGGTCCCGGATGCTACATCTGATCTCCATCTGTTTCAGATGAAACTAGTGTTGGTATGTTAAACTCACCACATGAAGAGAAAGCCTTTTTAGTTGAAGGGATGAGGGCCGAGCTACCGTACTAGGGCTTTGTCCCTCCATATTGACATCCAGGGTTAGAGTGCAATTATGGACCAAAGTGGTAAAAGCCATGCAGTCGTGAGGAACATTCCAGTGGTTGCTATGGTGATTTACCGGTTAGGTGGCTAGTTTCTATAAAGCAACCTGTTTAGTTGTGTCTGATTAATCCTAATGAGTCCATATTCATCTCTGGTGAAATGACCACTTTGTTTTATGAGGATGATCATAATGGACTTACTGTGCTGTAATCTTTCTGGTGGTCGGACATTAAGCAAGCTTGAACAGTGGAATATTTTCTATGGAATACACTTTGGGTAGCATTTGGGGAAATTGTTCCGTCTGGATATGAAAGATTGCTAAATATCGCTCATTGAATCATGGTCTTAAAGTGGAAGGAGATGATAGTGAGCCATAGCGAGCATATCTTTGTTTCGAACCATCGCTTATACAAGTCCTAATTGTGGATTTTAGAAACAATGTGAGAAATAGGATGGTTTTAGCTTAATTTTAAGATATATATCTGATAACCCTTGACAGCACCCTGCTTAGGTGTTACACATCTGTGGCTCAGCTGAAACTATGAGGTCTAGTCACTACAGCGAGAGTTGGCAGTTAAGTTGTGGTTTCATTTCATATTATGCATTATGAAGAGTCAACACTGGCAAGATTCTCCTGCTGACTTGGCCTTGGATAGCAAGGAGTTCGATAAGACAAAATTCCTACTTTGAACAAATCCCTATGATGTTTATCCCAACAGTTCTTACAAATTCTGTAAACAATGTTAGGGACCCATTTCTCCAGAAGGCATGTTGGCTTGTTTTGGATGCCCGGGCCATGGCCTGGCTTGGTTTAACTCAGCTCATGGCTTGTATATGTAACTCTCAGTACATATACACCTCTGGCCCATTGGGCATGTTCCTTATGCTTGCACTTTTATATTATTTCACAGTGTTGGAGACGTTCGTGTAAAATGCAGAACATTAGAATTTCAGCTTATTTGAAAACATTGTTCATATGAAGTTATTGATTTATTTAGTGCCTTCGTATTTCTGCAGTGCTTTACAATGAGTAAACGGGGTGTAAGTAGCGGACTTACAGAAGCAAGAGGCGATGAGGGCCCTGCTCAAACAGTCTACAATCTAGAATAAGTACATAGGCATTTAGCGATTTGACTTTAAGCAGTTTGCTTAGTACGGCTCTTTTGTTATTTGCTATTACTGTTCTTTTTCGTGCCCGTTATATTACACATATTCTCTCATTTTTAATCTTCCCTTTCTATAATAACTAAATTTTCAGGATGACATGACAATCTGATTACTTTCCATCATTCTTAAACAGTGTATTCTTGTTTTAACCCAATTATATTGTTCCCTTAATCCGTAACCGAGAGAATGTGTTTTGGTGTTTTCTCGGTATCCTATATCCCGTGACATCTTTTGCGACTTTGGAATGTAATTGTGGTACGATTCCCTTAATAACAAAATACTCGTTACAAAATTATTGGGATTGTTCTCATGAAAGCAACGGCCTTTCTAGCTTGATCTGTTTTTTTCTTTCTTTCTTTTATCCCAAATTAGCTTCACTTTGCCCTTTTTCATGATCACATGCTTCATTGTGCAATCCACTTATAAAGGACAGTCTGTGGCAGCATAAGAAATGCCTTCTAATTGCTGCATAGAAGTGGCTAAAGCTGCAAGTGTTTGGTTCATTTATATTTATCTTTTTTTTTTTTTCTTCTTCATTATTTTTATTTATTTAGTTCTTAACTCAAGGTTAATGATTATTAAGAGTTTGACAAGTATATGTTTTTAGTGTTAATCTAGATGAAATGTTGATCTGAAATACATTTGCAGATCGAGTGCATCAGTTTGGCAGCATCAAATCATCCAAGCTTCTTTTTTCTTCACCATTGTACTGAGCTATGACAAAAGGCCAACCACCGCATGACCATTTAATTCTTTTAACACAATACATGACATAAGAGGTTCTTTTTTTCAACACTACTGATGTTTATTACCGACTGCCCCCATGCATTCTTCTTTTGATAGCTAATTATTACAAAGAATTCCACAGACTCCTGTCATTTTTGCATAATGTTTCATTAACCATTGAAATGGCCCTGTTCTGTTACAGATGTCCTTGTTTTGCTACTGGAATGTACGTGTTGGGCTCGTAACACGGGTAGATTCCTGTTGCAGCTGTAAAGGATGATGCCTTTAACCGCTCCTTTGTATACAGCACAATTGTCAGAGCGCGCATGTTGGGCCATCCCTTCCCTCAGGCAATCCTGTGTAGATTAAACATTTTGTCACGCTTGGACACCAAGCAAAGTGAGAATTTCAGATCTTTGTTAGCTGCTGAATGCGGGAAGGCTGCCCTGGTATGATGTCATGCAACAATTCCAAAGACTTCAAAGATGGCCGTTTGAGCGGGGTGGGCGCTATGTGCTCGGCAGACTTTCTGAAAACATAAAGTGGGGCGGCTGAACATATGGGCACTCTGATTTGGCCTTTAACTCATTTCATTCTCTTTCCATAATTACATTGTTACAGTGTTAGTCATTTTCTACCTGTGTTTTTCTGATGGACTGGAAAATGTGTTACATACTTTAGGTTGACAAACAAGTATAGAAAATAATTCTGGCTTGGCCTGCTGCCAGACTACATCATACGTAGTTTTATTCTTTTTGTGCTGAGAAACCTGAATGAATTTGGGCGGTATGGGTATCCTACTATAAGCTTTCTTTCGGATTTTGTATTTGTACTGGCCGCAGCCAGTGCCGGATTCTCCTGTAGGAACGTACTGAGAGTTCGGTGTCTGGCAAATGCTTTTTGCTAAGGCTTGCCTTTTTTACACTCTTGCTGTGTCGGCAAGTTTAAAACTTTGAAACTGTTCTCACTGCCTTTTATAATGTGTGTGTGTGTGTGTGTTTTGTTTTTTTTTAATGAGCCTTGCTAATCAAGAAGATAAAGTGCAGAAAATGATGTAATGAACATTTAAAGTATAATAAAGATATAGTATAAAAAAACCCTTCTGATTGTATATTATATTAATATTTTTTTATTAAAGCATAAGAATGAGAGATGATATAGACGTCTTAAGTTAGTTGGCAGGGTTCTGCAAATCTTTGGGGCGACCTTACCAATTAGAGCAAAGTTAATTATGAAAAGTTGCTGAAACTGGTTTATGCCTCATGGGCTTCCAGCACAGCTGTTTTAATTGTTGCTTTGTGTACTATTTAATGCTTCGACAAGTACCGGTATATCGCAGGCACCCAGTGTCTGGCTAATATATATACATACTTTACTGTCTCTTGAGAAGTCCCATATTGAAAATATTGTTAACATTAATCACAGTGATGTATACAGCATGGTGAAGAAAAAGTGGGTTTTATACTATTTTGTTCCAATAACTTCCCTTTGCTTACAGACCTGGAGGCCACTGTTATAGGCAGTCATGTGACATTTGGGGTGGCTTTACCGGCTCAATCGCCACACTGAGCTGATTTTTTTTATATCAATGTTAATGAAGTCTTGTTTATCTAATAAGGCTCTTTTTGCACTACATACAGAAATAAGCAGATGAAAACTAGATTTAAAAAAAAAAAAAAAACACTATATATTTCCAAAGTTTTTATATTCTGGGGTACTTGGAAAAGGGGACCACTTCAAGTCCCATTGAAAAAATATTTTCCTCCTTTTAGCATAAAATTGTTCTGTATACTAGTGTAGCCTTAAAGAAAACTTGGTTTTATTTCATCTGGTTCCGGTATACTGGAGGCTGCCATTTGTAGTCAATCCTAATATCTTTGGCGACTTTTCATGTTGAGGCAGAGTCCAGCTTCACCGTGAGTGACATTGAACCATTCTGCTATTTAACACAGATAGAATAATAAAAAATCACAGCGTTTGGGCTAAGATAACAGGGCTTGGGGACGTGCAAATATTGTATTATGTAACATTTCGAACCAGTTTAACATGAAAAACAATACAATGTTTTTGTAAACTTAGTTTTTATGTGTTTTAAGTAATGGTTGAGTTGCATATGGAATACCTAACTGTTCTAAGTTTCTAGTAAGTAAAAAAGTAATGCCCCCCCTCTGAGACATCATCAGCTCACACTTATATGCAAATGACTTCTTGCAGTACAGTCTATTTATTTTGTATATAAGACAAGGTGCAACTATTTTTCTTCCTTGGATATAAACACAATAACTAAAATTGAACCCCTGAGGGATAACGCATGTGTTGATTAATGTTAAGGTCACCTTTGGCTTGCGTAGTCTGAACAGATGGTTCTGTGTTTGTTCCTACAGTATAGCCTTCAGTTGATTTCTGTATGCGATACACATCCTTGCTGTCAAGGAGTACGCAGTGCAATCCGTAATAAGGTGGTGGTTCAGTAAACATCACGCCCTTCCATAGTCATACACTGTGATATTTACAAGTGATAGGACTCTGAGAAGTCAAATAGTAATTTCAGACTCCAATTACTCATTTTTCTGTTGATGAGATAACTTCTCTGAACGAGTTGTTGTAGTGCCACCTTTTAAGTACGTCCTATAGTTTTTACTGGAGAAGTATTCTGTAGGTGTAATTGGGCTACCGGCATTGAAGGCTCTGCAATATGCAAATGATTGGAGAATATGCATTTATTTATTATAGATTTCCCCCTTCTTTAACCGGCTGGACTGTGTCCATTTATATGACATCACTCTTAAGTTTGATATGGAGATCAATAAAGTTCATTGTTCATATACAGTTATTTAAAGAAATATTAAACAGTTCTAGCTGGAAGTGTCAATAGCCATTACATTTAATATTGATCATATAGATCCTGATTCAGTGGATCAATGCAGACTAGTCATTTTTTTTCTGTTTGTGTAGCCATGAATATTATGTCATGTTTGCTATATTAGAGTGTGTGTCAAGTCATACTCGTTATTATACATCTACATTAATTTTGCTACATTTTGTTTGTCTAATGCAGAAATTATAGTATACCGTATTTGCTCGATTATAAGACGACCCTGATTATAAGACGACCCCCCAAAATCTGAATATTAACTTAGGAAAAAAAGAAAAAGCCTGAATATAAGACGACCCCAAAGGAAAAAAGTTTTACCAGTAAATGTTAATTCATGTAAACTATTTTTTTTAATAAAAGCTATGATTGAGAAAAAGATTTTTTTTGTTTTTATTTCTTGTATTTTCCAACCTGTCCCCCAGTTACGCACATCTGCCCCCAGGCTTGCCACTCCAATATGGCACTGTGGCCCATGATATGCCTTTTAACCCTCTATATGCCACTGTGCCCCATGGTATGCCTTTTGACCCCCCTATGTTCCACTCTGCCTCCAGAAATGCCTTATACCCCTATATCCCATTCTGGCATTTAGGGGGTTAAAATGCATATTATGGGGCAGAGTGGCATATAGGGAGGTATAAGGCATTTCAGGAGGCAGAGTGGCATTAAGGGAGTTAAAAGGCATTGTATAGAGCACTCTGCCTCCAGAAATGCCTTATACCCCTATATGCCACTCTGCCAATTAGGGGGTTAAAAGGCATATTATGGGGCAGAGTGGCATATAGGGAGGTATAAGGCATTTCAGGAGGCAGAGTGCTCTATTAAATGCCCCCTTAACGCCACTCCAGAAATGCCCTATGCCCATTTAACACACACACACACACACACACACACACACACACACACACACACACACACACCCTATACCCCCATTTAACTAACTAACACACACACACACACACACTCTCTCTCTCTCTCTCTCCCCCCCCTCTCTCCCCCCCCTTCCCCCGCTCTCCCCCCTCTCTTACCGGTGCTTCCAGCCGGGGCAGCGGGTTGACGTCGCCTTCTGCTGCAGCCGGAAGGAGGTGTGGCTAGCAGCGGGGGTTTGTATGCGTCCGTCGCGTATACTTTCCCCGGCTGTCAGAGATCAGAGTTCCCCGCACCGGTGCGGCACCGGTGCGGGGAAGTCTGATCTCTGACAGTCGGGGAAGGTGTATGCGACGGACGCAGACAACCCCCGCTGCTAGCCACACCTCCTTCCGGCTGCAGCGGACGTTGTCTACGCGGATCGCGTAGACGTCAACCCGCTGCCCCGGCAACACAGCAGGAAGCACCGGTAAGTGTGTGTATGATGGGGGGGGGTCGGGTGAGACAGGAGGATCCAGGTCCCCTGCAGCGGTGCGGGGGATCTGGATCTTAGTCTCCTAATCAGACCTCTATTTGAGGTCTGATTAGAAGACGACCCCGATTAGAAGACGAGGGGTATTTTTCAGAGCATTTGCTCTGAAAAAAACCTCGTCTTATAATCGAGCAAATACGGTATATTTTCTTTTTGGAAGGTGAGATGTATATATTATCAAACAGTTCCAAAAAAAATAATAAGTCTGGATGGCAATCAATGAGTTAATACGCTGTAACCAAAAGGAACTAATGTCATTGAATGTGTATGTCTGATTAGAGTTTGATCCGTGTCCACAGACATAGCGACACGATTGAAATATTTTACGAAAGAAGAATTCTTATTCTCTATTCCCTATATGTAGTTATTTTTGTATTGGTTTGTAAGGATTCTGCATTTAAGGATAACTCGATTACATAAAGCGCTTTTTATCAGGGTAAGATGGTAACACAATGGCAAGATAGAAAACCAAGTATTTTTCAGCTGCTTATGTGAAAAATGATTCATGCTGGCTCGCTTTGTGGATTAAGTGGTCAGATAAGAAGAGGTGTTTGATGAGCATGACTGAACACTTATTTTACGTGTCAATCTCTGGCAAACCAGACACAATTTCCAGGAGAGCTGTCTCATTCCCCTTCAGCGAATTTCACATGTTCTGCTGACCTCTGATAATACTTGACTTTTCTTAGGTAATTGTGTCCTGTGTTAACTTGCATTCGCATCACAATAGGGAGGTTAAGGGAAATATATAGTACTAAGCAATGGGTCTGGCACCTTCCCCTACAATGACATATCCATGCGTGGGAGCTTTAGATAGGTTGACCATGGGTGTCATGAATAAAATAGCCCCTATGGAACATGAAAACAATTTACGTTCCACGCGTTTATTCAGTGTTATTGCGGAAATGAAACCACTCTTCTCTTTCTCTCTTCAATCCTCACTCGCCGACAAATGACCTTCCTTACTGGCCATCTCCTCAAAGCCAGAGATAGACCGCAGGCTAGACAAGGAGTGTGCTTACAAAAGTTTAGATGGTTCCAAAATGGAAGCTTCAGGCAAGCATGAGGGTAAAAGTAAACCTTTCCCACATTTGTAAATGTGAGAACTAGCTAAAAAGTACACCCTGATAACACACAACACACCATTTCACGTATGATTGAAACACTCTGGATGGATGCTCTGATTTCCTCCTGATTAGGGTATGTTGTTGTTTTGGGGGTGTTTTGGTTGCCCGCAGAACTTAGCTCTCATAGTCGTTCTCATTCTGTCGCTTTCGGAACCAACACAGTGAAATCTCATTCTGTGACAAAGTAGAAAGGATTGTGGGTACACATGTGTGCTGCCAACCAAGTGGCCATATTTGTTGTTGTTTTTATCTCTATGAAATCGTAGCCCATTGGCTAACAAGATGTATAGGAGAACCGCCCCCCCCCCTGCAATCTGATTTTTCAATGACAAGTGCACTTTAGAAGTCTAGGTGACTTCGCATCATCTTCTGAACCCTGGCCCACATACAGCTTATGGCTTTAACAGCCAAGCATATGTTTGCTGTAATTCAGGGATCTGCATATTTCTGTACATCATGAAAGGGTACATTATCTGCCTGTAACCAGGCCCATCAACTTCTGTCAGAGGATGGCGCATATTCTAATCTCCACTTTCTGGATTTATTTGTGGTTTTCAAAGACAAAGGTATACAGTCTGTGAAGTTGGGTAGCTTTTCATTCTCTGTACTTTTTCTTCCCCTTTCTCTATGCTTTTTGCCATGTGATTTAGCAGATTAGGATGGCGTACTGTATATGGTGACCTTTACTGGAATTATAATGCCTTGCATTCCTGGGCCCGCACCTGTGTTTGTCTAGCCTGTTCATAAACATTACATGTAAGTGTCTGGTTTCCCTGTGCAGCTAGAAAACACTCTGGCACATAGCTTTTTGTTTCTTCTTTTTATCGGACCACCTCCAAACATTCCTAAGGAGCAGCGGAATCGCAGTATCGCATGATATACCGCAATAACTTGCTACAACCGAGATAATGTTACTTAACTCCTGCAGCGCCAACACTCTCAGCCTTTATTTACTTTGTAATAGAGTGCTATTTATAGACTCTAAGCATTATTAATTAAAATACTGTATGGGAAGGTTGATATTATGCCAAGCCATAAGCAAAGCTCGCTGGGTTGAGCCCTTCATTATGCATAATGCTATCGGGAAGTTGATTAAGTAGCAATCAAGAATTGCAAACCTATAAAACAGGGCTTGACAAATTTGTTGTGAATCTAGGCGCCAGGTAAAAAAGTTAGGAGCCAGGATTTTTTTAAACTAACAGTTGGTCAGGAGTGATCTGATCATCACCGGCCCACTTACTAAACTCACAGCGTTTGACCTGGAATTTTTTTAATTTTTTTTTAACTCTTTCGATGCTGATGTTCCATTGGAAGCACAGCATTGACTGATATTTAGTCCCCACAAGCTTGTGGGGACAAATGTTAATCCCTGCAATGCCACGAATGTGTCATACGCAATTGTGGCATTGAAGGGGTTAACGCTGCACTGTCGCTCTCATGGAGCGATCAGGCAGCAGGGGGGTGTTGGGGCTGCTCTCCACACTCATGGGGACACCAAAGAACCCTCTCCCCTGTCCCTGAAGCTGCCTCTGGCAGTTGGGACTCAATTGCTGGTCTATAGACCAGCCATTGCAGGGAGGGGAGTCTCTGATGACTGCTGTGGGCTTCCATGCCTACAGGAATCATCAAAGGGCATGTGGGGGCTCGTTTTTGCTGTTGCTGGTCTGCCCGGGCTTCCAGGCATACCACCAGCAGCAGAGCCCTGTACAAAACGGGAATTAACCCCTAAATGCCGCGATCGCGGCATTGAAGGGGTTAACGCTGCACTGTCGCTCTCATGGAGCAATCAGGCAGCAGGGGGGTGTTGTGTCAGGTCCCTACACTTGTGTGAGGACCCAATCAACACACAACCCCCTTCCCTGAAGCTGCCTGTGGCAGCTGAAAACACGATTGCTGGTTTTGCAGCAACCGTGTTTTCAGCCTACAGGATCACTCAGTGGGAGTGATCTCAGGCTCGGGGGCGGGCTCGGAGTGGCTGTGCTGTCTGCCCAGACTCATGGGCAGACAGCAGCAGCGCCCCCGCGTGGCGACTCAGCCTCTTACATCCACAATTTTTTCTGGATCTAAGAGGCTGACAAAACCTAGCGCCTGAGATTTGTCGAGCCCTGCTATAAAACATCTGTGTTAGAGTTGTCCCTCTTTGGCAGTTTAAGCTGTTAGGCGGTGTGCATTGGTTGACAACTAACATCGTGCCACTCATGATTACGATCGTGAGCATGAATAATGGGAAAACATTAAAGCCTTGGTTGTTCTGTTGTGTGCTACACTAAATAGCAGGGGGAGAAAAGCGATTGACTGTAGCAGCTAATGAGTACTACAGGTCGACACACCAAGTATTTGGAACCAAAGCTATTTTGGTAGTTCCTTGTGTTGAACCAATCAGAATCCTGCTCGTGGTCATAATGCTTCATGTAAAATTGTCAAGTTATGAGAATTACAAGCATTATGACATGAAGTGCACCAGAGATATAGTACTGTTAAAATCTAGTAATGCTAGATGAGAAAGTAGTTCTAGTAGACAATCACTCTGTCCTACCATTCTACCTAGGAACACTTTATTTGATGGTAGTAGAGAAGAATCATTTGGCCCATCTAGTCCGTCTACTTTTCCCGCTTGTACTTGGACCTGGGTTTCTGCATCATACATGTTTTAAATTCCTTTAATGTACTAACATATATCACTTTTGCTGACCAAAAATCTACAATCCTCTCTCTAAAGTAGAGCTTTGTTAGATTGTATCTAAGCCTCTGACCCGCTTCTGTCTTTGGAAACATATGTAATTATGCAAGGAAAACAAAGGAATGGTCTAAACTAGGGAAGGCCTGACACTTTTTGGGACTGGGGAAGGTTTTGGTCCCCGCAATCCACTCAGTGTCAACCCTCCACACGTTCACTCGCAATTTTTGCTTTACCTTCCATGAGGTGAAGGCTACACAATCTCCCACAGCAGGCCATCCCAGTGTGAAGGATCAGCCTGGGTTGTCTCTCCTTTTTGGGGTCTAACGACCCCCCCCAGGGCAATTCCGAGCCTGCTCCTCATATGAAACTTGCAAGGTTACTTTACGCATATCTTCAGTGTAAAGTATTAACAGTCTGTTGGTCTGTACAGCTACAACATAGGCTGCGAAGATGGCTTACCACGTCGTGTTGCTCATTAGACTCTGCCCAGTGAACAGAAGACTATAAAATAAGGCCCATTAGGAATGTGTAAATGCAGATTGATAGGAAATAACCCATGAAACTGCTAAACGGAATAAACTAACCGTTACATTTCTTGAACGCAAAACTAATAGGTGTGTGTGTGTGTGTGTGTGTGTGTAACTATGTAAAATGCCATGTCTTCTGCTGTTAAAGGTGAACCGTAGAATCTCATAACTTACAAGGCTTGTATGAGAAGTGACGATTATGAAGCAATAGTCTTTGTTGCCACTATGGCTGTTTCTTCAGGCATTAGAGATGCTATATTCACTAAGTAAACAAACAAAATAGTCGGTTTCTCTTAGAAATTCCGCTGTCTCAGCATTGGCTGTCTGCATCCTGGCAGGTAGCCCCATCAGTTATTCTGTGCATGAACTCACAATGCGTTCTTCCCTAACAGCAAAGTTAGGATTTAACCATGGCCAAGATGCACCGCCAATTTTTCTTTTCCTCAGAAACAAGCTCCAGAGCAAGGAGACATCGGTGAGATCAAGAGATATAATGTAACGGCACAGCCATGCCAAAAAATAATGTCCGTGACGGTGCTGCTTAGCATTTTTGCCTACCCGTTGTATTTGCTATGACTATTTTTTCTGCTCCCGCAGAACTCATGTTTTTTTTTACTTTTAAATAACTGAATATGGGGCCTTTTAATTAATCACACTGAAATGTAGGACATATAATCAGCAAAGTAGGAAACTATGTCTTGGTGCCCTGTTTTGTTCTTCTTCCCACCCTCTTGTTTTGATATCCAAGTATAAATAACCCTGGGTGGCTAAATGGTTGCAAGTGAAATGCGTTGTCTGCCCAGTAAAACATGAAAAGATCAACGTGTAAACAGTATGGAGGAGCATTGTCACTGCGTTGGTTGTTTTACTGGAAATGAATTTCAGTCCATCTGTCTCCATGCCTCGGACAACTAACAATATTTCCTGTTTTACACCTCTTCTAAAGTATCACCTTGCAAATATTTAGAAAGAATAAGAGAAGTGGTGCATGCTGACGTTACCCTGTGAGCATGAGAGACTGCTAATTAAAGTGCGGATGTACTATTAGATTATCCTAGCTGCTGAACCGTGTGGGAAATGTTGGCCAACCATGCTCTGTTCATTCATGTGAGATACATTTCAGGAGACAGGTCTGCTTTAACAGGTGGAGGATATTGTTCATTCTTCCACGGTGGGTAATCCCCTTCACTTTTCATCCAGCTGACCAACTTCACTAAGTTCTGGAGTCTATAATAGGGGAGATAAGTTGTTGGGTTTAAGCTAGGTAGCTCAGGTACTGCGTGGCTAGGAATTACTATTTCGGGGACTTGTCGATTGTTAGTATTATTTTTGGTAAATATATAAAATATACCCAAAGCAAAACCCCCTTTTTATGCTTTTAGACTTATTACAAGGAAACAAATAGCTTACATTCTTTATCATAGGCGGCTCTTTTGCTCATTTATCACTTTTCAAGGCTGTCCCCAAGAGCATACTTATCATTCCAATCATTTGTTTTTATCTGCTTAATATTGGCATAACTTATCCAAAATAGTAAAATATTCTTCCTCTTTGCATTTCATCACGTAACTTTACATAGCTGCTAATGTTTAACTCATCATATTGTTTGTTTCTATATTTTTTTTACAGCAGTGACACTTGGCTCATAAATTCTCTCCAGTTTAGGCTTGTACACAAGAGACACCTCAGCGGACGATCCTGCCGGTGTCGAGCACTTTCTACACTGATAAATAAAACATGGAAACGTTGTAACCTGAAGTCATTGTAGTTTGTCATTTAACTTTAAAATTTACTTTCTTTTTTTAAAAAAAAATCCCTTGGGTAGTGTCCGATCCCTGTATCTGACCGTTTTCCTGGCCAAGTATTTTGCTCCATCCCAGCAAAAAAACAAAACAAAAAATCCCCAATAAAATATAATTTAACCCTTTCAGTATTTAAAAGATGAACCCCACACTGTACTTGTACATGTGAAAATATAGACAAGCTATGACGTAATTTACAAGAGAACTGCAGTAAAAATTGCTTCCACCTTCCCGTAATTCTTCTGTAACTTATAGCTTTATAAAATAGCACAGGATCAACAGGTTTTTTTCCCCATTAGTCTGTATTATTCATGATTAGGGTCATGAATAATAAACTTGCATCTCTGTTCTCCAGTGATCCTGGCTTTTGACAACGTGAGGTGTTTTCTGTGTTTCTCTCTTGGCTAAATACAGTTGTAGAATGTTTATTGTTTAATATTTTTTGCGGTGTTATCATATAATTAGTTTTTTTTTATATATACCAGATCCCGCAGGGCAAAGACAATACAAATGTTTGAGTGGGCAGAGGTTGTGAAGTGCCCTGGTTGTAGACCTTGCAGGCTAGTTGTTGTGTTTTGTTGTATTTTCAAGAAAATATCCATATGACTTTTGGGGTAAAATGTATTGTTCATTTCTCAATTTGTATACCAATGTGTATATTGATAGATATGTACATGCATGTAACATTTATTATTATTATTATTATTATTATTATTATTATTATATGTCCTTAGCAGAGCGTTCCAAAGAACTGTTCTACACGACAGTAGCAAAATATCTTCAGATATATAACGATTCAAATCAAATTAATATATTTTTTATTTTATTTTTATGTTTCAACTGATTTTCTTTATTGTTACCCCTCCTTTAGTTTTATTACATATTGTGAAACCTCCTTCTATGAGTGGGGCTTTGCTAAGCTCTCTTAGTTGTGTTAACAGGATTGACTTTGTCACTTTTTGTGACACAATGCTGTTCACCGTCGTTGAACAAACTATGGTTGTCTAGATGTATAACCCTTAGAGCCGAGGGTAACTGAAGTCCTAGTCGGACAGTGCCTTTAAAACAAGTTAACATATTACTCCAGATACTAATGTGGATTATTATTTGTGTCGCAACAATCCACCATCACTCAATAGTACACACACAATAACCGCCAGTGATCTTCCATTCTCCACGGCTGGGCTCCTATGGATAGCAGGAAGGGAGAGCTCAGGCAAGTGGGGTTTAAGGCATGAGGGAAATAAAGGCAAGACAGTCTTTATGGGTTTGCAAACTATGTGTGTCCCTGGTGACATTTAATGCTGGTCTTAGCAATTCAGGGGCTTTCATAGCACCGGCTCTTGAGCTCTTCTACTGCCTCTGTTACAGAACATTGAGCTGTAATATAAGGAATCTAATGTTAATGATGAACAGTAGCAAAGGTAATCTCTTCAACTAGGTTATTGCCTAATTCTGTGACTGGGATCACATAAAAATCTACTGAAAGTAGTTTTGCTATCACTTTGGACAGAGTCAGCCTTTAATCTGAATATACCCCGAGTATTTTTTTAAAAAAAATCTGAATTGTGATTGCACATCTGTTTTGCTACTCTTACTTTTGTAAATGACAGCAGCTTCTGTTCTGATGTAGCAGATCATTAAAACAGACGGAATAGGGAATTTATGTTGAAATATAGACGCCTATTAAAACTGCCCACAAAAATCAAACCACATGTTTTTCCATGTAGGTAATGAGTTCTTGCTTATTGAAAAACTCAAGGTTTTGAACGTTCCTCCTAGCAAGGTATGCTGAGGGTGGTGAAAGCAGGCTGAGACACCGGACCACTCTATTTACTTCCTAACATGATGTGTGTTAAGGAGTAAATGTCACAGAACACAACGTGAACATCATGACACACTTAATGTAATAGAATATGAAAATTCTACAAGGAAATGGAAGCGTGTTCTTTCTTTCTTTCTTTAGAATGTAGGAGTTTTTGCCCTCTACTATGATATCCTTTTCCGTATCAGATGTCTGGGGGTTAACACATTTAATTAAGCAGTCACGTGGCAACTCCTATTCACGTCAGGGTTTTGTCTTAAAGAAGTAGTTTGCATTAAGACATTAGCTGTGTCTGGGGTGTTATAAGAGTGTTGCTCAACATTCTTAAGTATCTAATGTTGTGCAATCTTTAAACCACAAAATGTTTTTGATGAAATAAAAACCTATGCCGTTGTTCAGCTGCTTAAATCAGGAGAACTGTATTGGAAGCGCATATTTACACTTGTTTGCATCACCATTGTATGCAACACAAAGTTCCTATAAGCACATTTTTGAATTTAAGTGAATTTAAATCTGGAGTGTGGGCTACAAATCTGCAGATGCCAGGTTTCCACACACAGAGTAAGTTTTTTTTTTTTACCTAAAGTTTTCTGGTCAGGCTACCTTTTTGATGTGCCACAGAATGTGACGACACATCAGGAGACCTCTGCTCTAATGGTCCAGAAGGGTTTCACGGATTATCTACCTCAGGAAATCCTTAACTTAACCAAAGTAGATAAAAGCTCATGAAAGTTTTTTTTTTTCTTCCAGTTTATACTTACCAATACATCGAGGCTACCAACGCCTCTTCCCTTTTGCCCATCTTGTGCCATCTAGCCTCGCTTTATACCTCTTAAGCCCATTACCAATTCTTCTCCACTCCAACTACCCCCAGGAATCCGCTATCTGTGATCTTTAACGGCTTTATATCATTTACAATTATTAACAGAACATAAACTTCAACTTATATTCTCTCCATCTGACTTTATCTTAACGGGTTCTTACCCGCCCACCTATGAGTCAAACGATTAATGTAAGATCATGAAAGTTTAAATTACAGATTCACTGAGAAGAAACATGTAACTTTGTCAAAGACCAAACCAAGTAGCTAAAATTTGAGACTTCCATCAGGTGACTCGTGTGACCCTCAAGTTGAATCCATTGACTTTATTGCCTCTGCAGTTGAACTCAAATAATCTCAACTTGATCTGCTTCTTCCTGAGGCCGTTAAGTTATACCGGTCATTAGACAATTGATCAGTGAACCGAGCAAGGCCTCATATATCAGGAATCTCCGCAATGTCCATCTGGCAAGCCCCCTGCTTACTAGAAATTGGTTTATTTATGAAGACTGGACGTGTTGAATTGTTAATTGTGTTTTTTTGTGTGTTATTTGGTCTTTAGGTAGTAGATCCCTAATCAAGTTAACCATACAGCGTATTTCTTTAAGTAAGGTCATGTCCGGTTCTATAAGTCCAGATGGGTTGTTGGGATATCCCACTGGGTAACCAGTAGCCTAACGGTGTCTCTGGATACAATTCTTATTTTGTTACCACATCCACGACATTACAGTTTGTTGCAAAACAAAAACCTGAACGTATATTGAAATGAATCATGAGCGTTAGAGCTGGAGAGCTACCTTTGTTGTTATTACTGTTACACATTTATCATCGTATGTTATGATTTATAGTGACAACATGAATAAGCTAAAAAGAGTCATGTTGGTTATAACGAATAAAATACCATGTAAAAAAGGTTTCTTATCATGACATCATGCAGTTTAATACTTCCTGTCTCATGTCTTTAATATCCAAAAAAAGATTCTTAATACATGCTTACATACATTTACAACTCCGTGTCTGTGCTGACAGGGCAATTTGAATGTGTGTCGCTCCTTCATCTTTATAAAAGTTTTGCTCTTCTGGCAGGATGTGTAAGCTGTGTATATATAATATATATTATACATACATACATACACGATGAGTACCTCAAGCTATTCAGCTGATTTTCATGTGAGCTGAGGGAAGAATAGTTTAGCTTTTCTCCGTTTACAGGTTGTCGAGTGTGTCTTGCATTCCGAAAGTCAAAGAAGATTTAAGTCTTACTCAAATCTGAACAACATGTAAGGGGGGCCCTCTAATACTTTAATGTGCATAGATGAAATACATGTGCGTTCTGAAGAATACCGCTGGTTAATAAACTTTGGTCATTCCTCATAGTCCTTTTTTACAGGAACAGTCATACCAAGTGAATTAACCTCCTAAGCACCACCTTGGTGCAAAACATAAATGTTGGAACACATTAGGAGACTGGCTGTCTCTGGTGTTTACTGCCAAAAAGATCTATTTTGGTTCATCTGAGCATAGAACTTGATCCAATTTTAAGTTCCAGTAGTGTCTGGCAAACTGATGACTGTTTTTGAGAGGGTTTTTTCTTGAAACCTTTCCATACAACTTGTGGTGATATAGGTGACATTGGATTGTAGTTTTGGAGACCTTCTTACCCCAAGATGCAACTAACTTCTGCAATTCTCCAGCTGTGATCCTTTTTTGGCTTTTTTGGTTGGACTTGTGGACATGGGAATTTTCAATGCATTTGATATTTTCTTATAGCTATTTCCCGTTTTGTAAAGCTCAACAACCTTTTGACGTACATGAAAGCTTCATCCCTTGGCCTTCCCCATTATGATGGATGACTAAGGGAATTTGGCCTATAATATTTATACCCCTGTGAAACAGGAAGACATGGCTGAACAATTTCCTGTTCCTAGTCATCCAGGGGTACTAAAAATGTAAAATCACTGGAAATATACTTTAACTATATTTTTATCATATGAATTCATAGGGGTGTCAATAATTGTGACACATATATTAAACTTTTTTTTTTTTATAAACCTGTGTTGTATTTGCTATTCATGAGAGCAGAGTATTTTTGGGTATAGTTTGAAGAAAAGATCAAAAGGTTAAACAATAAAAACACTTTCACAGTTTTCTTTGCTCGTATTTACCAAGGGCTCCAATATTCGCGGAGGGCACTGTAAACTAGATCATATTCGTCAAATTTACAAATGTGTATGTTGAAAAGCAATATGAAACAATTTCACTGCACTAAAGATATTTTTTAAAATACACTAGCTGAGTAGTCATAACATGTTCTCATGACAGTAGTCCTAGTAGCATATCTAGGGTTGTAGAGAAGGGACAGGACTTCAGAGGACGTTAAGACTTGAAATTAGTTTACATACTAGTTTTGTTCCTTTTGGAACTAATCTTGTATATTAAGCACATATTTACAACAATCATAGGGTACATCATTTTTCACTGTAAAAACCAAAATGATTAAAAAGTTCTGTTATCCAAATGTATTGTGTTTTGGAGATACGCTACCAGAAGAAGAGAGAGACATAGTTCAAATCCTCTGATGCTTAACATGATTTAAATTAGAACAGCTTGTTCTTTGTGCAGGAATGTCTTCATTTTCCTGGGTGTTTAGCTACACAAAGCCCTCCAGGTGGTTGCAGGAATACCCAGTTAGATATCATGTTAGTTTTTTTTCACATAGCCAGTGGCTTCCCTGCACTTAGATTGGGATCCACTTGGAGAAGCTGTAAGAGCTTTGTGGACAAGTCTACATTTTACCTAGAAAGAGAGAATTCCTTTGTGACTCCATGGGCTGTCAGCATAGTAATTAGATTAATTTTTAGTAAACGGTCCAGTTTGCGTTCTAGAGCATTATAGCCCTTACTGCAACATAGGAATTGTTATGAAAACCCCTTGTAGGTCATTTAATATTCATATCAAAATGCAAAGGACCTATAAATGCTCCATGTGGTGCCCCTTTTAATTGCAACAGTACTAAAATAAATTCTGTTTATAATGACTTTACAGTCCCTAATTGTTGCTTGATTAGTGTTAAGTGTCATTCACGTTAGTGCCAACTTCCATAAAAGATTTTTCTGGCAAGTGAAATTGCAGGCCACAGTCAACAATGTCCTATTTTTATGATTTTATTTTCTCATCATCATGATATGGGGTATTTTCACTGTGGCAAAGAATGGAATGTTCCTGCTTATTGGGTCGTTCCATTGGTTGCTATGGTGACAAGCAATTAAAGCCAAAGTATGCCATTTCTAATTTTTAAGGCTACCCATAAGAGTCATCTTTTACATATTTGGATCCCACTCCTGCAGTATAGGAGTCAAGATATACGTGTGTGTGTGTAAATGTATATATGTGTATGTGTATATATATATGTATGTGTGTGTGTGTGTGTGTATATATATATATATATATATATATATATATATATATATATATTTATTTATTTATTTATTTATTTCCTGGCTGGAAATAAGACAGCGGTGGACGGTACCAGCCTAAGGCAACATCAAGAAGCTCTGTATGTGTCAGAGTATTGTCACCATTTGAGGCTATATATACAGGTTTATGCATCGTACCTCATGTGTGACACAATCAGGACTCTGTTGTGACGTCCAAGTGTCTTCCTGGTCACGATCACTAGCTTTTCATTTAGGATTGTGGGTAGCATTTACGTCTAACGTAGAAAGAAATTATAAAGTTATTACTTAAGACTTTTTGCAACTTGCATGTTATTTACAACAATTGCACAGTAACAAAGCGGGAAAAAAGCATATATTGAGTAATCCCTTTTAAACATAACCGGTAAGAATAACCATATCTGCTTGCTTTTTGACAGGTCAAGAACTAATTGTTCAAGTGAATTTGTTTGTGGAAGTCTTCTAGCTGGTTAATCTTTCTCCAAGAGTAACCAGCATCTATTAATCATTGTAATATGCAAACATTTTGTTATGTTAAACATAAAATATCATAAATAGCAGTAACTTGGTAACACATTTTGACATTTCTAAATGATATTTTGGTAATAATGAGGAATATCCCATTATATAATTTGTGGAAAGAGTATTGTTATGCTAGATTGAATAAAGGAATGCAAAGTATTTACTCTTCACTTGGCAACTTTCTTGTTAGGATTGTAATTTCTTTTCTGTAACAAAAGCTTAGTTGTCTGTTTGATCGCTTGCTGCATTTCGGTGGTAAGTGGATGATAAATCTTGACCTGTTCACGCTTAAAATTGGGTTTAGGTATGAAAGGCTATGGAGGTGTGTGTGTGTTGGAGGGCCAACACAAGTTAAATACCAGAGGGTGATGTTTCCAAAAGTAAGAACCTGATTACTCTGGTCTGAGTAATGAATGAAAGAAGAACATCTGCCACAAGCACAATGAAACTTTCTGAGATCCATGTTTTTATGTTGTTATTAAGGATCTCTCAGGCTATGGACATAAATACCGGTGTTATTGCTGTTTTTACCCCTTCTCTTCTTTGTGTCGTAGGTTGTAAGCCCATGATTGTACTGCGTTGCAAACAGTCTTAACAACTAGGTGTAACTACATAACATGCAAAGTTTATACAAAGGCTCTTAGTTAAAGGTGAACTCGTCACAAATTGTTTTATTACTAGTAAAAGGTAAAAATAACTTCAATAAGTAATGTTTTCTTACAGCAGCATATTAGTCATCTGTATGTGTTTGGTTAAGTGTAATGTAATAGAAAAACACCCCGCCTAATAATCATTATTTTTTTTTGTGGTAAACGATATAATGGCGCAATCAGAACATCTATGGAAGAAAGGATTTCATTATACAAACAGGACTTATTGTTTATTGATTTATATAGCGCCAGCATATTCTACAGAGCGGTACAATGGGTAAACAGGGCATAACAAGCAGTGTATAATATAACAATTTCGACTCACAGAAACAAAAGGTAAGGAGGATCCTTCTTACAATCTAGAAGATTTTATTAGCATTGCCGTAAAGAATCAGATCAGTGAGCAGGGAAATAATTTTTTTTCTACGGGATTTTCCCTTTAAAGATGCACTTCCCTCATACTTTTACATCCTTGTGTTATTTTCCTATGATTGTAAGGAATATGTATGCGATACATGTAGTGTATTTCTCTGTTTATGTGAATGCTCATCCGTGGCCTTGGAAACCTCAGACATCAGAGCGTGGCATTGCAAAGTGCAAAATCATCTTATATAATTAGTAGGGGGGGGCAATGGGACCTCTTTCTTATTGTTTGTGGAAATGCAAAAAAAATGGTACAACGTCGTTCCCTTAAAACAAGAAATAATAAAAAAGAAACATAGAAACTAGGTAAGTAACACACGCACTTACTGCTTCATACTTACAAAACAGTTGCAGTTTTTCACAAACAGAATAGTATAACAATTACTAGCATTAATATACTGTATGCGTTTAGCTGGGATGCTTCCTTTCATGAACATCACATTCTCCATGTACAAGAACACCTTTTGGTGGAAAGAATGGTGAACTGACCTCACAGCATTCCATGCATTTTTTTAAAGAAATCCCTTTATTCTCAATACAAATTAGTGAGCTGGATGAATGCACAATTTCCTTTTTGAGTTCATTTGAGGTGAGAAGTATTGGGTTGAAGAAAGGAGTCTGTGACGAAGCTTGGAACACTAGCCTCTGCGTTTTCCTAAATAGAACAAATGTTGATGTGAATTGTCATTCATTATGTCCATTGTAATTGGTATTTGCTAGTAGTTCTGGTTTGGACCAGTGATGTCTTGCCGTAAATGATAAAATAACAATTGCAAGTTTGCCGTTCCGTGGTTGAGAAGACAACTCATTGAAGTTCACTTTCTCCCAGGGTGCATGGCAGCATAATATTCTTAAATAAGAATGGAAAAAGATGCATAAATGGTAACAGTATTTTCATGCTTCACAAAAGTACTTACCAAAGGGTGGTGAGAATTAGGTGAATGCTCACTGATTTAACTAAACTTTATAGAGGGCCAGACAAAGTCATCCTACAGCAGAAGCTGTTAAACTTACTTGCCGCCCCTTGCAATAGTGCATTTGCCCCCTTTCTCTACTCCGTTCCCCCTTTCCCTGTGCCAAGCAGGAGATGTGTTCAGACACGAGATACGCTTACCCCCTTATATGCTTATGCCCTTTTCCCACACCCCAGCTATTTTATTATTATTATTATTTTATATTAACGTACTCACAAATGACTTTAATATACATTGTGAATTGGTGAGACTGGGGCATTATACAGTATCTTTTAGTAAACTAAACTGTAAAATGTACAAAATGTGCAATTGCTTAAATTAGTTAACTGTATAAAAAAATCAGACTTGGAAGTGTTTTTTTCTTCTATTCTTACATATTCCTTATGTGTCTATAGGGCAGTGACAAATGGATAGCATGCTATTGAAAGTTAAACATTTATACTACCTTTAATAGATGGTTTGTGTACTGTTGGAATTCATAGCTGGAAGGAGCCAAGATGTTCTCAAGTCTTTCTGTTAAAGATGTTATCTACAGAAGGCAGCAATCTTGGTTTGCACAGGGTACAGATCATCCGGATTTTATTTAAATATCACTAGTAAATAAATAAATAATTTAGTATCCCCATAGGCAGCCAATCCTCCAAAATGGCGTACTGATGGAAACGAATACACAACTTCTTAAAGTACCTTCTGATATGTGTTACTTTTGTACTGCATGTCTGCAAGATGGGGATTATATCTGAATGTATTGTAGCATAACTAACCTTCTGTAAAACAACGTGTACCATAAATGCTTTACACCATCTGACATATCAAACAAATGCTGTGAACTGCAGCTCTGTAGCCCCGTTGTGATCTAACGTTTCATGCCACTGATGGGACACACAGCTAGTTATGTAGGGTTTTGCCACCAGCTGCCACTGAGCTAAGTGTGCCAAAGTGTAAGTAGTAGTTTAAGCGGAAGGGGACATAAATAAATGTAAATACTCTAATATAAGAAGGCTTTCATATTTATAGGGAATACAAGATCGTTCTGATTAAACAAAGCTTCTATGTTAACAAATAAACACTTTGAGAGGGACTTGTTCATCAGGTGTATAGGTTTATCCATTGCGTGCATATGTGATTATATAAAACCCTATCTTTTTCATTATTATTATATCAATGAAACTCATCCAGACTCACAGCATTGTGATATTAAAGAGTTGTATGCAGTAGATGCATTCTTGTAAAATATGTATGTATATCTATATACCAAATACATTTTGCTAATCATATATGGCGTTTTGTGTTTGCGGATAACAAAAGTCACATAACTTGCTTGTTTTGGGGGACACTGCATCCCATTCTCATTTATATCCAAGAGGTTCCTCGGCCACTCCGCATGGTTCTTTGTCAGGTTATTGAAAGCGAACTGGTGAGGACTTTGGCTAATATGTACTGGCCCTGTGTTAACAGCCACCTTAATTACCAAATTAGATCATAAGTCAGGGGAAACGTCTTAAACCATCTTTGTAGATGGCCATTGTATGCAGATGGAATATGAATCCTTGCACAGAATCCATGTCCTGATGTGAAAAAAAACATAAGTATTGTCTGGAAGGGTCTCCAGAATGCCATACATTTCCAAAACATATTGAAGAACTTACTTGTTGTTCCCGTTGCTTTACCTTGTGTATAGTGGCATTAAGATTGTAACTGATTTGTGGAAAGTAATTCAAGCCAGCTTTTACTAGCATGTTTCTTCATCTGTTCTCCTTGTTACTAACGAAAGTCTATTTTTCCCCAAGAAAAAATGAAAGAAAGCCTGAGTAAATCTACTTAATTATCTGCCCATTGCAAGTGGTAGAATTAGAGAGCTTCAAACTGAAAGGGCCAATTGATTCCTAGGTAAATAAGATCAGTTTCACTAATTACTCTTGGCAGTCGTCTTTGTAACAAGACTACCTAATTACCACTATACATGCAAGAACCAGCTGAATTTTATATATAAGGACCACAATTTATTTTATTTTTTTTTGAGTGGAAGAGGGAAATTTTAGCTACACTAAGGCAACATGTACTAATAATATAACAATACAATGTTTACGTCTTCTTTGGAAGTAAACAAGAATAATTACGGATGTTGTTCTTCCGAATGCTTTGAGATAAACACTAATCTAGCAGACATAACTTAGGAGGCCCCACGCAGTAGAGTAGGACTTGGCATTTCCGAGAGCACTGGTTTGACTATCCAAGTGGAAAGCATACACAAAACATACGTGGCTTTTGGTAACATAGCTGTTGCATTCCAGTACTGTTTTGATGAACAATGTGTTTCTGCGCCAGCCAGGATGATATCATTGCTTAACCTATTGCCATTTCTTGAAATTGATGTTCGTAGGTGCAGTTTTAGGACACATGTTTTGAAAGGACCTTAAAGCATTACCGCAGTTAACCGCGTATTCAACCAGCAGTGGGTATAAACCCCCGATACCGCCGTGTAGAGAGCACGCTGGGAGATCTGGCACGCTAACAGAGGTTTCAAATCTTTAATATTTTTCACTTTTGCAAAACCCCTTTAGCATATATCAAATTAAATGTCGTCTGCCCGAAACAGGATTCATGTATAAACAGATCCAGGGAAGGACTAGATTTGAAAATGTGGTTTCAAAAAGAATGTGAGCTATTGCTAAGGCTGCGATTTTCTGTTCTTTCCATTGAATTGCGAGTAATCGCCAAAGCCCTTTGTGGGATACTTTTATTGTTCTGAATAAAATGGGAATAATAATTTTATAATTTGTGGCATATGCCTCTGCCGTACTGTGAAAGTCTTTAAAGGATTTGGTATTTATCAGAGCATGTCTGAAAATTTATATTTGACAACTAGTATTCCTAAAGACAGCAAATTGTGTCTATATGTATATATATGTATGTATGTGTGTGTATGTATGTGTGTGTATGTGTATATATATATATATATATATATATATATATATCTATATGTGTGTATATATATATATATATATATATATATATATATATATGTGTGTGTGTGTATGTGTATATATATGTATATATAGATATACACACATATACTCCCTAAAAGAACTAGGAGCCTATTACAGTGGCAGGGGATTACATTGAAATACAAATGTATATAATGGATTAACATACAAGTCAAATGTAAACCAGGAGTTTGCTTTTTCTTCTTGTGTTGAATGGATTTCCTGCATGCTTTACAAAGGAATGTGGTGCAAATCATAACTAAAGCACCATGCAATGTAAAATATCCCCTTGACGTAGATAAGAACAGTTTTAATAATCAAGTCTACCAGTCTTTTGCCTTATAAGGCTCCTATTTAACATCCAAATCCGAGGACTGTTCTTCAAATAAACATTTAAGGAATGCGTCTTTCTTTTCTGTTTTGCCTTTACTTAAAAAGCAAGCGGTAGCCTTTTTTCCCCCCCTTTGAGCGGTTAGTTTAATGATTTACCATAATTCACCATTATGAAGATTAGTGCGTCTGTTACAGTTTGTACCTTGTGCGCATTACATCTGTTGTTGTATCCTATACGTCAGAGACTGCCATCCCATTACAGTCATGGCTTAGGGTAATAGCTGCTGTAGGCCAGCAATGACTTCTTGAGCCATGCCAGACCCAGTATTTGTCTACAACATGAGAAAATGCTGTACAGATGATTGTAAGCTCAGTTGGCTTTGCTCTGGCTTGGGAGAGAGCGTGTGTTGAATTCCTATTAGAACAGTATGGATCTTTCTGCGGTTGTGATCCTGTTACTAAGGGAGACTGTGGTGTAGTTGTCACCAGACATTTAATGTAGTAGGCATGGATTTTCAGCTTCAGTCTATGTAAATGAGAAAGATTAGATACACTATGATGAGTGCTAATTAGGCATTGTGAAATGCCTAATACAGCCATTGATATGCATATTAGCTAGGCATGAGCCATTGCATCTCTTTAACCCACTATGCGTTAAAGGGACAAGCTTTAAATTATTTGTCTAGATTTAATACTTTTCAAATGTTATTGATAAGTGACCATAACATCAGAAAGCCTGCATACAGTACTGGTGGCAATAATGTTCTAACGTCTAATGGATGTAAAAGCTTGAGACTAAAGAACGAGTCATGAGACTGCTACCTCTATGTGCATGTGTTATCATAATATGTCCTGTGTAGATGTAAAAATAGTATTTTTACATCTCTTCATTAACCAGGTAAATTAGTCATTTAGCCTGTGATTGTTATAAAGCACGGAACCGGCACATTCCTAAAGCAGTTGCCATGGTTCTCAAACGTTGTCATTATCAAAGTATTTCCCAAAGACTAACAGCTTGCAAAATCCTTACTTTCAGATTATATATATATATATATATATATATATATATATATATATATAATTTTTTATTAATTGCAGTAAAACAAAGAATAACAAATAAACCTAAAATTCTTGGTTAATCATGCTTGCCTTTTGTAGTGTTACAATAGTTGATTGGTTCCAAAGGACATTAGTCTCAGACAGTATTATGATGTAGGACATGAAAAATAGACCTGCTACGTAAAGTTTATTTTGGCAAAGCGTAGAGATTCCTGGACTTACTGTGAAGTCTCCGTGAAATGCACATCCCGTGTGACCTAAGATGTCAGTGACTTGAGAAACTTGCAGGAGGTCACCACATGTTTACAGAAGAACCACTGGCTCTGCAGACTGCTGAGACATTTTTCTTGATTTTAATGTGTAATTATTCTGTTCCAAGTGACTGGGCAAATTAACCCCTTTTGTGCACTTCAGTTTCTGAAGTGGTGAAAAACCAGCGGCCCTCTTGCAATCCATTGTATGGATACTTTTGTTCAAAAGCAGCCAGACTGAGGAGACAATGTTTGCTAATTTACATCTTAAACAAAAGGACAATCACGATGGGACCAAAGGGAGATTATGTGGAACTTCTGTTTACCTTCCAAAAGAAACTGGTTTGGATATGTCACGAATTGTAGGTCTAACAGGTTGCAATACATTTGTGTTTACTCGTTTACCTAATCGTAACAGGATTGGGTAGCCAAGTTGGTTCTAGATCTCAATTTTAGATATTTATCTTCCCTTTTCTTGTCCCTTTAAAATATTCCATACTATTCAATTGTGGCCTTAGCTCATACATAACCCCCTCACTGTTTATAGATGGCTAAGATTATGACAACTGATTTCCTATTGAATCTAAAGCAGTAGTTTCCATGTTAGGAAATTTGGGAGCACAATAGCAGAAGTGCTCTGACTATATCTGATCAATCCCTTTCTAAGCATGCACTGCCTTGCTGCAGTCTATACTTTGCAACACCTTTTTCCTTTTTGAGCATTGTGGCCACCATTGATTTGGTACCTAAAACCTGATACTATATAATACAGCTAAAAAACAAAACAAAAAGATTTACTGTGATCTTACTATGATCAAGTAAAAGCCCCATCTTTAAATAATATTTACAACACTTTTAATGCCTAAAAGATTAACCTGAGTCATACATTTTTATATAATATATATATTATATAATTTTTATATATAAGTTAGCATTAGTAAATGTCAGTGAAATATCCTTTCTATGGTATAATTCCCAGTACAGCACCGACCCTGCAGTGTAGTGCAATTAATATGTGTATGAAGTTGAACTGGTTTTGGGCAAGTCTGCCGGATAAACCTTTTGTCGTGGACATTCATACCTTTTTTTTTTTTTTTCCGCATTTTCTTAAAAACTATTCTGCTACTCATATTATCGTATTGTTTCACTCCACATGGTTTTCTAACTAGCTGTTACTGGTTTATGAAATCTGTGGATCTCTGGTAACGTCCGTTGGTCTTCATGCATCTCCTTTGCTCGGGCAATCCAGTTGGTTTCTGAATCGTATCTACTGATCATTGTGCTCTGTCATACACGATTCCGAGACTGTGAACTACAATAGCTTTGGCCTGCTAAAATGTGGCATAACTTGTATCCTTGGTTATCTTTATGGTAGACATCATGGAAGGCATGTGAAAGAAAAACATTTCGATATAGGGAGGCTACACTACAATCACTTAATTCCGTGGAATTTTCCTCTATTTACTCTTGTGGTTTCAGATGTGTTTTATTATTATTATTATTATTATTTTCCGTATCAGTACATCAGGAAATGCTCAGAGATGTGGTTTCTCTGAATGTTTTGTTACCTGGGAATCATCACCTAATGGTTGACAAATAATAGCGTGTTCTTTGTGTTAAAATACCTTAAGGAACCTTATTCACACAGGTGTGCATGTGACAACGAATTTCTTTCATAATATTGCCAAACACTATTTGTATGTTAGTCATATCTGTTTATCAAGGAACTGACGGAGCAACTACTGTATGAAAAATACTATTTCCCCCTAATCTGTCCCTGAGAAGTATTAGGTGTACAAAAAGAAAACATGATTCAAAGTTTATTCTTTGCTCTAACATTCTATTAAGAAATGTTTTCTTATTCTTATGGTACTTTTTTCTCTCCCAATCAAAATACTTTTAGCTTCCTGGAACTATGTACTGTGGTTGTTTTATGATACAGTGGTAACATTCATTAGAATGTCCATTATATAACAAAATAGCTATATTTTGGCACCATAATGTATAATTTAACTTTTTTTTATCTGCACAGAGTCCTGATGAATATGATGATGATGAAGCAGGGCAGAAAGAACAAAAAAGAGAAAATGCACTTACCCAGCAAAACACTGTACAGAATGAGTCTTTTAACATCGACCCAAGTGATTCCTATTTGCAACAGGTGAGATCATTCACATTGTGTTCAACCAATTTTATGAGGCCTCTATTAATAGATGTGAGTTAATAGGTTACACACACATATACACACACACATACATGGCCATGTAAAAATGCATGGCTTGCTCCTGTTTCTCGGTTAGTATGGTCATGCTTTACAAGCACCGTTCCTAATATTATTTAGAGGCCAAGCTCATTTCAAAATGTGGTGGGATTATTTTTGTGTTGGACTCAGAACTATCTCAGAAAAACTATTACTTATAATAAACTATGAGTACCACATTGTCCTACTATTTCCAAGCATTTTGGTTGTGTTAAATATATATGTGTGTGTGTGTGTGTGTGTGTGTGTGTATATGTATGTATATATGTATGTGTATATATATATATATATATATATATATATATATATATATATATATATATATATATATATATATATACACATACACACACACACACACACACACACACACACACATACACAGTGGGTCACCAGAGTAAAATATAGTATTCAGACTTATTTTTCTGATTTATTTTTTGTCTCGATTATATGTACTTTTTTGTAAACCTGTTAGCTGTACTGTGATTTTAATTCTCAACAAGCGCAAAAGGTTAGACAGTTTTCCTTATTGTTCTTCTTTAAAGTATTAATGATTTTGGAATTCAAATAATTGTGAAATATGCGAGTCTTATTTTGTTTTGCTGCGATTACTGACTTGATTAGACCTTAAGAGCGCACAATGAATCCCTTCAGCTTTTTCTTTTTTGTGCACAAGCCAACAAAACTTTGGAGGTCGTTCTAGTGTTTTATTAGAATACAAAATAGATTAGTTAGCTTTGATGCTGAGGCAATAATCACAATCCAATATCTCTGGAGCCTAAAACAAAATATGTATACGCACCGTTGCTGAAAGAATGTTTCAAACTTAGGAAGGATCTGCTTTTTTTCTGTGCGTACAGTTGGTTATGACGAGTGCAACAGGTTTCCTTAAAAGTATTTTTTTTTCTTTCCGTAAACATTTTGAGATGAGAACTTTCTTTTTCTGTTTTACTGACACTTTTGTGTAGACGCTTATCAATGTGTTCTATGTAACAGCGGAATGAATTATGTTACTGTTACAAACACCAATCCAAGTATGGTTTCATTAATATCTGTTTCTACAGAGTCTGTATTTTTAATGAAACCTCATTAAAACTCATTTGCTGAGATTTTTCTTGAGCTCAGTTAACATTTGTGTAAATGTGACAGTGACTTCAATTGATGAAATTCCACAAACCTGATGTAGCACGTGATTATCAGGTAGTAAACAAAAGACATGCCTTCTGCCAATCTCCCCTGCCAAGAACATGGAGGCCAACTGTCTACATTAGCATTATATATATATATATATATATATATATATATATATATAGTAATACTCCTGGGGCCTGCAATCTTCAACATATTCAGAATTAAATCAACACAGACGGCAGAAAATATAAACTCTTTCACTTGATCTGTAATTTTCGCTTAGTATGTTTATATTGGGAAGACTACTTTATGCAAACTGTTTAAAGCTGATGTATGTCCATACATTTTGTCATCCGTTGTGTGAAACAATCCTAGATTCTAGAACAAGTGAGAGTGAATGAAGAACTTTTAGTTTGTGAATTATTGTAATTGTATTGGAGATGTTTCATATTTAGGGACCATCTGCCTCATGGAAGGAGAATCTATTGAAAAAAAGGTGGCAGCGCTAGCATTATCTAATCAGGCAAGTAGATCTCCCTGCCAATACAGGGTAAATCAGGCTGTCACATGGTAGCCTGGGGTGCTTTCTGTCAGTAGGAGCCAGCATGACTTCTTCGAGTGAACAGAAATTGGTGCTAGAATGCCTGAACTGGAAGCATTGGAACCAGTGGGGATCTCTAATGACCCTTCCCCCACTGGCATTATGTGATCAGGAACACAGCGCTGTAGAGCATTGCTTCCTGATCACCGTTTGATCAGTACACCGTGAGATCCTAGAAAATGGCAAAAAGTGGTAGTTAGTTTGAAATAAGGGCACCCCGGTGTATATTTATTGAATATTTTCATCTTGAAACAGTTTAAATCACCATTTGACCTAGTGGATAGAACTGTTCAGTTTATGTTTAACACGCATGCTTCACTTTTTAGTGCTTTAGGATCATACTACAGGTGCTTGTTAAGGTACTTTGATTCTGTTGACTTGCCGTGGTTTTATGCGCAAGGCTCTTCATTACCTTTCAAATTGGTCTCTGTAGGTGAGCCTGGTAGATCATGCTTTTGGTGATTACTTGAAATGTTAAATTTTTTCCTTTCGGTGTCGTGTGTTTGGAGTATGCTAGGCAGTTGCTTAGACGCAATTACTGCTGTTCAATCAGTTATGTGTGCCTTACTGTTACAGCATGTAGTGTGTGGAACTCTTCCAGTTTAGGGAGGTAAACACTTCTGCTTATCACTGCTCTGATGTGATCTGCTTAGTGTCGTTTGCTATGTCATGATGTCAGATCCTGGAAGTAAGAGATAAAGGAACAGAACATAAGGAAACAGGGCAGAGATAACTAGAGTCCCCTTAGCTGCTTTCATTCCCACACACATAACAAATAGAATGGGCCAGAACATCTTCCCTGATTATATGTAATATATGACAAATAATGCATTTTCATATGCATAAAAAAAATACATACACTTGGCTTTCATGATCAGTCCCCCTTCGTTTAGTGATTGATTAGTTTTCTGATTTGGCTGATAATAAATGTAATTCTAGAATCATCAGAAGTAAACCAAATTACTGAATTGTGCTGGTATGGGGGACACACTCTCCATTATACCAACTTAGCATTCAGCAAAATTGCTCTTTCCAAGGTGCATCAGATTTCTGTGGTGGGAATTTTCATGATTCAGCAACTAACTCTCACAAGTAGCTCATTTGGAATATGTTATTATGGTTAATGGGGGTTTATGGTTTCATGTATTCTGTATTTCCATATTAATATTTATCAGTTTACATGCTGATGTAGAAATAGTTTAGCTGCTGGCCATGGAAAGATGAGTGTTTTAAAAGCTTATTTAAATCATAGAAGAAGACGGTATAATCGTAAAGGTGAAATTGCTGGGGGCATTCCAAGATGAATCCGTTTCTGTCGGATGGGGATGTGGTGTAAATTTGTAAAGATAGGTGTTGTGTTGAAATGTCTTTCTTTAGATGAGATGATTACCTGCCATATAGAGAGAAATAAAAATAAAGAATTTTATAGGAGCCAGATTCTTTTCAGAAGCCTTTACAATACAATTTAAAATTAACTAACTTCAACACACATTAAAACAAACCAGTAGAGAAGAAAATGAGAGCCCCGATCTTGTGAGCTTACAATCTATTGTACCCATATAGGTCCTTGTTAAACTGGATAGAAAGGCTACCACACTTAAATGTTGAGAGCCAAGGCTATATGTCACTTGAGATTTGTCTACCCATGTCTTCATGCGTATACCTGGGTAGAAATCTATTGCTATACATAGCCAAGATCCCATGATCTTGAACTAGTATCTCGTATTGTGTAAGGTAGCTAAGAAACATGGTGGATGGGTAATATTTCTTTATTATAGTTATCAAAAGCCTTTTAACTTGTCATTTACTTTCCCATGTTATACACCTTCACCTATAGACTATAATTGTGGGGTAAAAAATAGTTGAGGCAGACTGAAACGTGGGCAGTTTACTCATCAAAAAGGAATAGATGGTTTCTAATACTTTCTTTTTGAATTTTGCCATATAGGCAATAATATTAGAGGGGTCATTGATCAAAATAACTGGGTTTCAAGAGCCTCTTAGTCTGGTTATTAATATAAGTAAGGGAATAAAACACATTTTTGATAATCGGTCCTTCGGTTTGTATTTGAGCGTATGCAGGAGAACGCAAAGTTATGCAGGTCAGGCGATTTAGTTTCCATGCTGCTAATCTATTGCAGATAAATGTTTGGCTGCTCTCAAACTTGAGATGTAAGCCTGCCCCAACTATCTATGTTGTTTTGCCTTATAAAGTTATGGGAAACAAGTAAAGCATGACTTCATGTTTAGGTATTCTTATAACTTATTTTTATTTGTGTGTTTTTGTTTAGGAGACAATCAGGACTGTGCCAAACAGATATAAAAGGTAAGATCCTACTATGAAAAAAGGAAGAATTGAACATAGGAGGCTATAGTACTCCTTAAATATATCCATTGGACGTAACCTAAAACCATATGGATTGTTATGTGTGCGCGCGCGCATGGATGTGTACGTGTGCATGGATGTATGTTTACATACGTGTGCCGGAGTGTATGTTGGAGGGGGGGTAAGGGGCAAAGAACAGACAAGTTGTTTGGGAGCAATGATGGCACAAGGCAGTTGTAAAGGTGGGGGCCCCCAGGGCAATTTTCGGACCAGGCCCCTGTGGTCTCTAATTATGCCCCTGTGGTTATGTCTCACATGCATTACATCCAGACGGTAACGGCAGGGACACAAAGCTCAGTGCAGTCTTCTCAGGGATTAAGTGAATGGTTCACTGGCTTGGATAAAAATCAATGTATTTTATGTGTTCAATTAAAGTTCTAGATTAATCATAGATATAATCTGCTTGCCCTACATGTAGCCAGCAGGTGACTTACTAGCTCTTTTTAGCTACAACTTATCTAGTCAATGTTGCACAAGCTAAAGCGGATCAGTTATCGGGAATTTACCACCATTTCTTTACTTCCATCCTCTTTCTGAAATGCATTCCATTAACAGTGGCAACCTCTCCCATATTTAACAATATTTAAAAGCAGCGTGAGGTCCAGCAATATTTTGGATCACTAGAGTGCTTTAAAGGGGTAACGCACTGTTCAGGAAAATAAATGTTTAACCAAAGGTTAAAGAAGTAGGTGTTATGGCATTAAAGCTATTTTTTACTATTATTTTTTTTTTTTTTTTTTATATATATATACAAGTGAACATTTCTCAACCAGCATATTGTGTTCTTTTCAGTTTTATTGGCACAAACTATTTTTTAAGAATACTACTTTGGATATATTTAGCAAATACCAGAGCAAGAAAATGAACAATACTAACTAAATATGGTAAAACCGAGTTTCTTAAGTTCCTCCTGTCTTGATGTGTTTGGACGTCCCTCAATTATTGCGTTAGAACAGCGTTTATATACAACATTGCCTGCCAACTTGTGCTTTTGATTAGCACACAGCTAGCATTCTGTACGTGTATTCCCTAAACCTACAAACATTGTGTTTATATATTTGCTAAACATACAAATGTTGTATTTAAATGGTGTTTTACATTTTGTTTTAATATTTTTCTTGCTGTGTTTTTCTGTAGTTTGCTTGCTTGAGGCATTATAAATTGCAAAAGCGATGTTTTTTTGAGGCTGACTTCTTTCACGTATGTTGCTTTTTTTAAGCATATAGAATAATATTCAGGAATGTGCGTGACATGTGCCAACCACAGATTTTATTTTCAGCATCTGTACGAGCAGATTTCAAATATGAACACACAGGCTTCCTAGAAATAAAGTATATGATTAAACAATACAATTGATAATCAGTCTTGTGGTCTGCAGTATTGCGTAGCTAAAGCTTGAGAATGCTTGAAAGCTCAGTATAATCTTAACGGAGTATTGCATTTATACAGAATTAAATATTTTTTTTACAGAACAGGCATGAAATGCTGAGGCACAGTTCCTAGTAGCAGGCCATACTTTAGTGGATATGTTGCCATTGCTTTGTTCACTTAATTGTGTATCATCGATCATTTTTGAAGACCTATGCAGCTTCATATGATAGGTGCTGTGGTGGCACTCCAGTAATAAAAAGAACGCCTATTCGCCCATAATACAAAGAAACAGTCCAAGAAAAAAAGGTCCAAGGGCACTCTCCTTGTTGAAAGGCAACACTTAATTGCCAATTACTAACTCTCCTAAAAGTTCAATAATTTACATATGTAGAGTATTGCCAAACCCCGCTCCCCTACCTTTAGAAAGGGTCTTCACCCAGGTCAAACCCAGACAGTTCCTAGTGTGTGTGTGTGTGTGTGTGTGTGTGTGTTTTCCTGGTAATTTAACAATTGGCTGCTGCTTTATGACACCTTGATGTGAAGCCAAATATTTGACTGGCCAAGCTATATACACAGTATTTCATAGAGAAACTTTTATGATGAGAATAGCCAAAGACACTCTGTGAAAAGTCCAAACTGCAGTTTCCATCGTAGTCTTTTAACAAATTCTAGAAACAGATTTGAGCCACCCCATGTATGCGCTTTGGGATGCCTTTCTGTGGCGCTGGAGCCACCCCATGTATGCGCTTTGGGATGCCTTTCTGTGGCACTGCTGCTTATTTCTACCAAAAGTAAGCTTCTGGTGCCTCTCTGATGCACACAGCTTCAGTCATCTGAACTTTAAAGGAATTTGGAGGAAATGGGTTTTGAGCGGAGTTTTAAACTCATCAACAGTTAGATTTTCATTGTTTACATATATATGTATATATAGGAAATAGTTAAGCTAGTTGTTGAGTTGTAAGGTGGAGAAGGGGTAAATTATATCGCTGCCAAGATACCTGGCTATATAATCACCAATTAGAGATTGTATATTGCCCTTTGTGATAATATTGATTGTATAATAATTAGATCTAGGTGATATATTAAACCCTTTATAAAACATGTACGGGTTAAAGCTACTGTTTATACAACCTTTTGGGAGAAATGCCAGGCTCTCATCAAGCTCCTTGTAGCTTTAATTTGGTGACATTATTAGTATATTAGGCAAACGAGTGTATATGAAATGGATTGATAAACTAAACAGTACACTCTGTCTTTAACTGTGTGAAGGTTTGTTAGACTAAAATGAATTATGCTGGTGGATTAGGATATAGGACTGTGGTGAAGTTGGGACTTGGATAGTTGCCCTTCTACCCAGCCTCACGCCGTTCACAGTAGATGTCTCCATTCACAAGCATATTAAATGTATGTACTTTTTTCTACTAACTGTCCTTTCATATAAAACAGGTTAAGATTTTTCCGATTTCTTTCCAAACGGGTGCTAGCTAGAGACGAGTGAAACGTTGAAAAGCAGGCAATTTATTCTGCTTCCGTGGTAACTCCTGAGAAAGACTAGGTGACAGTAAACAGAACCTCCTCACATCGCTTCCAATGCTTATGCCACCAGAAACCAGAAATTTAAGGTTTTTTTTGCGAGGGAGTATCAAGACATGGAAAGTGCCATCCATTTTCAGGGAAGAGGTTTTCCCCCCTGGCGTTGGTAGCTATTTGGCTAGTAATACTAGTCACTCATTTTCTTTTCTTAGTAGAGATTATAGAAAAGGTGTGTTGAATTCATGATTGTATGTTAAGATGTAAACCGGATTTTATTTATTCACCACCTATACTGTTTTTATTCCTGCAGCACCAACACTTCCCCTGATGATGACGCCACAAATCGGTGTTCTCGATCAGACCGGTCAATGTATAATCGCTACAGTAAAGATACAAATGTGTCCGTAAACTCCGGGCAAGGGAGCTTGGAAAAGAAAATTGAAGAACTAGAAAGGGTAACTTACGGCTCTTTTCTGTGTTTATAGCAAAAGTCTGATAAACCGTTTTACTAACTGATTTTTGTTTTTTGTAGGAATTAGCAAAAGAGAAACAAGAAAATCTAAAGTTACTGAAGATAATGCAAGACAAAGAAGACTTAATTATGAAAATGAAAGAGGAAATTGACTTACTAAACAGAGTAAGAGTTTGTATTATTAGTTACATAGTAACATAGGGTGAAAAAAGACATGTGTCCATTAAGTTCAGCCTTTCCTATATCTGTTTATTTCTTGCTGTTGATCCAAAAGAAGGCAAAAAAACCCAGTTGTGGCTCTTTCCAATTTTGCAAACTAGGGGAAAAAATCCTTCTTGAGCCCAGAATGGCAGCCAGATCTCTCCTTGGATCAAGAAGTTGTTTCCCCATAATTTAAAAATTATATCCCTGAATATTATGTTTTTCCAAGTATCCATCCAGTTGCAGTTTAAACGTCTGTACAGACTCCGATAAAACTACCTCTGCAGGCAGAGAATTCCACATCCTTATTGTCCTTACTGGAAAAAAACCCCTTTCCTCTGCCTTAGACTAAATCTCCTTTCTTCCAGTCTAAATGCGTAACCACTTTATCGCATCAAGAATAATATGTGTATAGTAATAGTTGAGTATGCCATACACAATGTTTTCCTTTTTTTTTTTTTTCAAGCTATGCAAAAGAGTTGTGTAAAGTATGAAGAGTTCAATATGTATAAACAGAACAATTTAGTATGTTGTGGTTTGCAGACTGTGTAGCAATCACTCTGCTGTCATAACTAGCCTTTCATAGCTTTTAATTTGGCAAATTATCTTCTTTTTCCTATTTTGTTCCGAAGGATTTGGATGATCTAGAAGATGAAAATAAACAGCTAAAGCAAGAAAATAAGACCCTTCTAAAGGTTGTTGGCCAGCTAACAAGATAGAAGATCTACTGAATCCTCATCAGCAAAACACACTACTGATTTATTTTTATTACTATTATTGTTTTTGGGCTGGCAGGGTAGATGAGATGATCTAGTTTTAAGGAGGACATTGATGAAGTGGCATCTTGAATTATGAGTATTTGAGTGGACTAAAACGTTAGGAGGTAACATTTTGCACCAGCTTTTTGATGACAGGAATTTTTTATAACTGCAAACAGTATTGCCTGTAATAAAAAAATCCATGTATCAATTATTATTGGGGACGTCTTAGAAAAACAAACCCAAAGCAGCGGCGGATATGTGAAATACTAGTATATAATTTATTTTGCCTCACTAATGTATGGATAATGAGCAAGGGAAGACCACTAGCAACGTTATACATTGCACACGCAAGAATCAAAGTTCAGTCAACATAGCAAGATAAGAACAGCCATTAGACGAAGTTGCTACCAAGCATTTTAGATCTCCGTCAGGAAAGATCCGAGAGGACAAAAGGCAAGGAAAGCAAAATGTAAACAGAGTCAA
This sequence comes from Spea bombifrons, assembly GCF_027358695.1. NCBI lineage: Eukaryota > Metazoa > Chordata > Amphibia > Anura > Pelobatidae > Spea > Spea bombifrons. Next base: position 49,216,686 of record NC_071090.1, on the reverse strand, counting down.
TAGAACAGGATGTTTAATGTCTGGAGTGAATAGATCTCTGCATACAGCTAGAGGCCTTCAAGGATGTTTTCAGATCCTTCAAGTTGACACGGAAAATCCTAACAATTTATATACTATACTAAAACATCATGTATAATACAATTTACCCCCATTTTAGTGCACATGAACAGTGGGAGTGTATTATACACACGCTCACAAAATGAGATGTATAAATGCTAGTGCGCATGATTCTTGAGATGTTACTTCAGTATGGGTGAGCAAATGTTCTTTTCCCTGTTACTGCAAAGAAGATAAATAATTGGAGTTTCCAGTTCGGCTTAACTGTCTATCAGGCTTATTTTGCACACTGTTCATTTACTTGTCTATTCATAGGTTTTGTTTACAAATTACATCTCGTATTAAGCTGTTAGTGACAACTTAGAAGCTTTGGGATTTCACCCTCTGATGAACGTGTAAGTTGGTGCAAATTTGGATACAGTCTATAGAAAATAACCCTTAACAATGTTGTTCACCAAGTTTGACAAACTGTTGGTACATAACTAGTCAGGTTTAGGGCTTTTTGTGTGAAACCACAAGAACTAGAAGCAGAGTAAAAATGTAACTGACATTGGAGTCCCCCTAAGAAACGGCAAGTGGTTGTATAATAACCTATGTTTTTTTAAAGAGGAATTGAGTATTTTTTGTTGTTTTTACCTTGTTTACCTTTAAATGTCTCACTGGAAGCCATAGAGCCGAATCAAAGCAAGATGTATTTTTTTTTATGTTGCCATTGATATTTTACAAGTTTGTGAGTAAGCACCGGAAAATCCTTTTGATCTTTGAAAGCTGCAGCCATCAAAGATTGCAGGCCTATGGTGACAGCTTGTACCGTATCACCTGGGATGGTCCCAGAACCTTGGAAACTCCCCTGTCCCCAGGCAACATTATGCAGACAACGCGGAAAATCTCAGTGTGAGTGAGTGTGCGTTAAAAATGTGTTCCCATCTGTGTGTGGGAGAAGGCAGATGGGATAGATTGAGATTCAAGCCCTGTTACCTGGTTGCCCTTGAGACTTGTAAAGAATGAAGGCACAGTGCTTTCTGGCCAGTTTGGATGTGCCCTTGACCCATCTTTCTACTGAAGCCAAAACTAATACCACAACTGCCCCTAACCACCCTCTCACTTCCCCCACTCCTGTTGAGTACATGAAGAATAATGGCACGCACAGCACTTGAGGCAATGTGAGCTTATCAAAAGACCCATACGTTTTTCTCTTAGAAGAGTAACCTTTTTATGGTTAAATTAATCAGGGCAGCCAATTAAAGGGCCGTATTTATTACTATTCATAAAAACATGACATGAAACGAAAAACAGTGCTCTCACAAGTAGTTACAGATTTTTTTTCAGGCAAAATAAGATTATTCTCTTAAGGGTTACAGCTTGTCTTTTTGCATCTAACTATATATAAACATCTAAAAACAACTAATTTGGCAATAAACAAAGACAATTCAGGTTGAATCCCCCATGCTTGGGTAATATTGCTTTTGTTTACTTTTTGTTGACTTCTGCAATGGAAACTGATATAACAACTTGAGAGGATGTTATGTGTTGTGGCAGAATACATTAACCCATTTCATGCTGTAATAGGGAATATAATATGTTCAATAAAGTGAAGGAGAACAGGGTCCCCTTATATACACAACAATCACAGTGCAAATCCGTGGTGTGAAGATAGGATTTTCATTTGTGTTGTGCAATAGTGTAAACTAATATTGTATGTTTTAAAATCTACCCCCCATTTGCTTATTACCGTTGCTGTGATTGGTTGACGTTTACATCTTGATTTGGTTTTTATTTTACAAAATGCTTGTGTGAGGTATGGTACAGTGCTGGCAAAAAATATGAGGTTGCTATTTTACCTTTTAGTATATGCACTTTTAAAAATACTATTTTTTTGTGCTTTTTATCTATTCAGATGATTCTAGCACAGTGTTAATTATATAAATAGCCCTAATAATTCAAACTTGTTCTTGCAAAAACACCAGGTGCTTTTGGTAGCTGAAAATAAACAAATTCATAAAGAATCCTTTTGGGCACCAGGGGCTTTGTCACTTAAAATATTGACGTTTTGCAGGGGTTTTTATTTTTTATTTTTTTATTTAGAGAAACAGTCCTATTTCAAGGGATCACTCTAAATGGCTAATCAGACCAGGCAAATTATTAAAAGACTATGCAGTGCTTTCATCTGGCTATTATTTTACAGTAACATATAGTATAGTAACAACTATAGGACCCTTTTTTTTTTTTTTTTAGTGTGAGATAAAGTAATAAACATCACCATATATTTTTCACAAAAATTGCCAGCATGCACCTTATTATGATTACTCCTTTAATGTGCAAAAAAAATCTTATAAAAAAAAAAACAATTAATTAAGGAAATCATTGTTTACTGCAAGAAATACTATTTGTAGTTGTGTACTTGATGCATTATGTTGGGTACATATAGCAAGTGTCATGGCTGACTAACCTTATAGGAACTATATCTTGTCACGTATAGCCTTACAATCTTAATGTTTGCTATGATTTTGTGTCACAAAAACATATATACTAATACTAATCTAATTCTGCCACCTTTTGTGGGTATGTATGTACTTATGCATATGCCATCAAAAGCATCCATCAGGAACATTTGAGATATCATTTCTTATAGCATTGCAAAATCATTACAAATACAGGTACAATTAATTGAACACTTCAATTGTACATGATGAAAAGAATGGTAACGGCACTTTATGCTGATGGATAATGTATCAAGATTAATTTTACTTTTACATTGCTTTTCAATACTTCTCAGTGTTCCCCTAATGACTGAATATATCTAGTACTTTTTGTTAGATGTTTTGCAAAAAGTGATGGCTATGAAATTATTACAGTTCACATGCGAACAGATCTATGTAGCAGAAATATCAGGGGATCATTAATATGGACCATAAAGCATTAATTTCTGAACACAGACATTAAAAAATGCATACAATCACACATTTACAAAAAAAATGTCAATGTTATAATTGACATACTTACTACCTTATAACTTGCTTATCAGCAATATTTCCAATGAATGTTTGTGTGTGTTTTTAGGATTTGTTTTTCTTCTAGTATTTTGAACATATCACTTAATGAGAAAACACTAAACGCTGCATTGGTATTTCTTGAAAAAAAAATAATCTGTTTTGTCTTCTACAACTAGTGATTTCATTTTATATCAATTATGAATTTTTAGTTATACAGTAAATAGAGTAATATTAAAAGATTGCTGCTCTTAATTATTGAAGCTGTACATTGCTTTACCACAGAAGAGCTGTACTATAATGTGCAATTAAGACTAGTGTCCCCCATTTTAGGGCTGTAAAAGGGTCTTTGTATTCAAAAAGGTTGTGGACCACTTAGCTTGATGCTGTACATTACTCAGTCATCCAGACACTGTGCAGTTCAAAGCTTTAATCATAGATATTTTTTTTCTGCGTGTAGCAATAATTTGAGTAGGTTTTAAAAATCTAACGGATGTATATTTCTGTCATTTGTATTCTGTGTATGAACAGTTCTGAATCGGATACGTTTGGATAATGTTTCTTCCCATTCAGTATACTATTGCGTGTCTTTGCATCATATTTTTATTCTATAGATATGTGGCTTTCGTATATCTTTGCATTCATTAATCGTGAAAGTACCATAGAAAAATAACATTGCACAAGCTAATGCATGTACAAAGTTTACCTGTCACACATCAATAAACACTTAAACAATCAGTGTTTTGTTGTTTTTTTGTTTTGATCACCTTAACAACTTTTAGCATATGCTGCATAAACTATGACTTTATTTTAGCCTTTGCACTCGTGGTTCCTGACTTTTTTTTTCAGAATTTTCACTCTCTTCCGCCTCTCTAGGCAGAAGAGCTGGATGTTTGGTGGAAGGGCATAGAGGTCTGCACCGGCGATTTTAAGATACATGGTGACTTTGTAAGAATAAAGAGGGTTGTCACTTCAAACATATAGTACATTTGCAGTTTAGTATAACAGTGGCTCTGTCACTTTACAGATCTGTGGTCAGACCTCACGTAGAGTACTGTTTAAATGTGCTGGATCAGAAAAAGAGAATATATATATATATATATATATATATATATATATATATATATATATATATATATATCTGTATATATAATCTTGGAGGAAAGAAAAAAGAGGGGTAATGTGACAAACATTTACATACTAAAAGGGACACTCCAGCCATTATATGCACTTTAAAATGTATCGTGCGGACGTTCACCGGCTGCGGCGATGCGCGTAAACAACCTCCTCTGCCGGTACGTCTGCACGATGTGCTTTGACAATCTCCCCTGCCGGGACTCCCCTCGTGGCAATTCCCGGCAAGGGAGATTGTTAAAGCACATCGTGCAGACGTGCCGGCAGCTGAGGTTGTTTACGCGCATCGCCGCTGCCGGTGAACGTCTGCGCGATGTGCTTAGACAATCTCCCGTGCCGGCACTCCCCCCGTGGGAAGTGCTGGCAGGGGAGGCTGTCTGAGCGTATCGGAGAGTAGGATACGGGTCCCCTGCACCGCTGCGGGGGATCTATATCCTAACCCTGCTGCCTGCCCGGCGCCCGGAACTGCATGTCCCGGGCGTTGGGCGCTAGACCCCGAATATAGGCCGCACCCCCAATTTAAAGACTTAAAGTGGGGGGAAAAGTGCGGCCTATATTCGAGCCAATATGGTATTTATAAAACTTTCCTGAAACTAAGGCAAGCTTAAGTAAGGATTAAGGTCCGAGTCAATATGTCAAGTAGATGGGCCAAACAGTTCTTATCTGCAATTCTTTATTTCTACATTTAACGGTGTATATGTAAAATAGAATCCTATTCCCTGGGAGCAGTCCTCTTAACTTTCAGATTAACGGATTTCGATTATTATTTCTTCTTATTTTTCTTTGATGGTAGCCATTTTTTCTAGATACATTGTTAAAAGTAGATAAGTAAAAAGCAGAAATGGTATTTAATCTTAACAATTTTGGGTAGACTACAGCACCGCAACCATTTTTTCTTACCTAATCCTTTCTAGTGACTTTTTTTTAAAATAAAATCTTTCTTCAAATAATAGATTGAGGCCTCCTCGAATCACAGGAAACAGTTTTTTGCATGGTGTTTATAGATGTGGATTTTTGCCATATTACATTTGGTTTCTTGCATATTTCAAATAAATATAACATTTCACTTGAAGGAATATTCTCTGTGATCTTTCTTTCATTGTTATTTATGTTATCTCATTTTTTCCTCAAAAGGAAATTGTGCAGACACCTAGGAAATATTTGATCTGCCCTTCAGTTCCAAATGACCCTGCTTTGGAGTAACTGCCAAATACAACATCTTTTTTTCCTGAGTTATCTGCGAAACCGTTGGTGCTCTAGTCTCATTTTCAAGATATAAAAAATAATTTTATAACAGTCTATTTTCTCACAGATTTGCAGACAGGCAACATATTTATTTACTTTTCCAACCCTAGTAAAGTCCTGTAAAAAAACAAACAAAAAACACAGTTAGCCTTATAATTTGTAGTTGAGTTTCCGTCCATTTGAAATCCACCTCACCGTATGAACCAGTGGTGTAATGAAAAATGCTGGGCCCCCTTGTGAGAACTCCTGTGGGGGGCCCAAGCTCCTCCCTTAAAGTGCTGTCTAACGGGCCGCTTGAATAGAAAATGACTTTATCTGACCCATGAGCCAGCGTGCACCTACATCAGGTGGCCTGTTAAGCTTCAAGGGCTTGAAAAGGGGTTGAAAAAGTATGAATGAAACACTGAGGCGAGGAGTTTTGTGGCGCTTAAATTGGGTGGCCCCCAAGGAGATGGCTAGCACTTTCTGGCCTGGAGACAAGTAAAGCTAAGTGGCACCATCACCCCCCCCCCGTTAACTTACACCTGCACTGGACATTCTTCCACACACTCTCATGCTAACACATACACATTCATGTGTCACTTACATGTACTCACTCTCTCCCCCACTCCGTTACCCTCTTAGCCCTTTACCTTGACCGTGTACTTGCTTTAACATTGCGTTATGAAACCTCGCTTGTTCTTGCCTCTGTAAGCGAGGCAGCCTTTTCACTGAAGAATTTCACTCTGAGGGGTTCTGTGGGGGCCCCAGTTATGCCAGTGAAATTAAATATGCAAGGACAAGTTTACCCCTTTCTGCTGAAATCACTTGATAGTGTCATATATATATATATATATATATATATATATATATATATATATATATATATATATAATCATTGTACAGCGCTGTGGAATAGGATGGAACTATATAAAACAATAATATATATACATACATATATATGTAACATTAAGCATGTCACAGTATTAAAGACTGTTCATTGGCAAGGCTGTTTATAGTCTGCGTTCTATATTAAAACATTTATTTGAAGGTGCAACTGTAATCTAACAGGATTCAAATAACTTTTTGAAACATTATTGTAAGAGGATAAGGTCCTGATAAGCACCATGCATGTCAATAGGACCTAAATTTAATGCTGTTTCTGCCTATATATACCAGTACCTTCTAGCTAATGTCCTTTATTAAATGTTCATGTTTTTGATATTCATTTGATTCAATGAGTCCCTCGTTTTGTATTCATATCAGCGGTCTGTCTTTGTACACTAGATAACCTTTCTGTACTTGGAGGAATTCACACTGCCAGGTGAAAAGAACATGCAATGAAAGCATTCCATGAACATGAGTAGCTTAATCATAAAACAATAGTGTGGCATCTGTTTAAAACCACAACATTCTTACAGAGACAAGGGAAATACCAAGGTTCTGGTATTTGCATGCTTTCCCCAAATCACCCAGGTGTACACATTATAGCATACAGAGAGAATTACCTTTTACAATACTATTTCATAAAACAATGTTATCAGACATAGCAAGTGGAGTTTGGATGGAGTTAACCAAGGTTATTGTTATTTAGTCGTTGCCTTTACTTCTTAGTTTGTTGTCTTGTATTATTCTTGCAGTCGCTTGGTCATGTATAACTGGGGAACAGGCAACTTTACAATAGGAAAGTATTGAAATGTGTATTGGTTTTAGAGTTTTCACCCAAACTAGCAAACATCTCATATGCCTGAGTATATTCAATATATTTAAAAAATCACAGAGTGGAGGTGTACTCACCGAAACAAAAATGCAACACTGACGTGCATCTGGTGTGTAGTAACCATGAATATCCCCAAGGAAGGATACATAAAAGGCAGAGACCATACACTCTGGAATTAGTTGAGGGAATAGCTATCAATAAAAATCATGGATGGGATTTTGACCACAAGTTGTCTTTGTCAAGGGCAAATAACAAACAAAGGAGGTCAATTGCAGATCCTCCATCAGGCTTTCAGGGGTTCTCCACTCCAGATTCACTTCAGTCTTTGTGTTACAAATGTTTTTTTGTGTGTGCGCACATCTCTTCAAATAAATATGTTTCCATTAAATAGTGAAATGTACATATGACTATATGGTATAATTATACCTAAGAACTGCAGTGAGGTTGAATACAGACAAATGCTACCTAACACATTTAATGCCTTGCAGGTTGCTTAATAATAGGTTTGATCCAGAATCCTAGTATCGTTAAGCTTTCTCAAAGTCTACCTGAGGAATGCCCAGGCCCTAGGAGAGGAGGACCTCTGGGCAGGTAACCTTGAATAGTTCCCCAATATAGCTATAACGAAACTTTAACTATGTGGCATTATAAGCTAATTTTAACAAAATAATTTTGCAATGGCTTTCCATATGCTCCTATAAATGCTTAGATGTTTATACTTAGATGAAGTATAACTGTGAAAACAATGCATTTTGAGCCCGTACATGTACGGGCAACAAGGTCTTATCATAGAACACCAATCTAAGACCAAAAAAACCCAAACCACTGCACTGCATAATGTATATTTTTATCTATACTCTATTAAAATGGAAAGGATCCTGAAACAACTATATGTAGAGAAGAACAAGGTGAATATCTGGATTCTATGTGACAGTATTGCTTGTTATAGGTTGTAGTTGATGTTCACTAAGAACAGTTAAAACCGTGACTCACAAATCCCAGCATAAAGCTTTATAATTACAGCATACAAAGCAAGGGGGAATCAGTATGCATTATTTTCATGTATTACCCATGTTTCGCTGCTCATTGGCTTTGGCGGGAATGTCAGATATGGTGCCCAATGGCACTTGAGCTGAGAAATGCATGTTTGGCCTAGGATGTGAGGTTGAGATAAATAGAACAGCCACTTATCAGTCACAGAGGCTGAAAATCTAAGAAGTGGCCAAGGACTGATTAAGGTCTGAGTCTCTACATCTGGAAAAATAGGCAGACTAGATGGGCTGTTGTTAATCTGTTGTTAATTTATAGGTTTCTATGTTTCTGTTCCCAAGCCCACCTACTTTTTTGTTAGACAGTTGTACCATCCCTTTCAAAATTCTCACCTGCCATTGTCATAACATCAGCCATGGCTTCAGGTTCCCCATCTCTACCTCTTGGCCTTCAGAGCTTGTGACATCTCATTGTGGATAGCAAATGAGCGTATATTTTTGAGCAGAGTGAAATGTCTATAAACAACATGTGCTTCTTATCCACTATGTTACCTACAATAATATACACAGCATTTATAATCAAGGTAACCCTATGATATATATATATATATATATATATATATATATACACACACACAGGTATATATCCATGAGAGGTTTCCTTTGAACATACTTTGTTTGAAGTTAGGCTAGGTCATTCAGAACACCTGGAGTATTGACCTAGCATTCTCTTCTATCCATAGATCTGCAAGATAGAATTCAAAGCAGAGCCTAAGTCATTCCTGTAAAGCCACTTAGAATTGTTAAGTAAATTGTTCTGCATGCTACAGTTAATAAAATACCTGGAGCATATATGTAAAAGTGTTTAAAATATCTTTGCGACGTTCAATCTTTGCAATATCAGTGTCTCATATAGTTTACTTCTTCTAATCTTTGAACACTTATATTTGTTTCTAGATTGGTAAACTAATCAGTTTAAACTGTGTGCAGTATTACCATACCTGGGAAGGCTACCTGTAGCTCTCCTTTGCACTAGGTGGGTGGCTTCGTGTGGAGGTTGGGCTAGCTTGACATGTTGGCAAGGCTAGCCATGTGATGGACAGGTTGACCACACATGGAGGTGGGGCTAGCCCAGATACCATAAAACTAGCTGGGACAAAGGAAAATGGCTGGAGGTGCCAAACACCGCTCACCTGTCTGGAGAAAGAGTAAAGTGATCAGGAGACTCTGGGTCAAACCCATAGAGTTCCTAGGTAAGGGTTAACCAGACAAAGCGAAATGAATTATGTGTAAGCTCTACAGGGAGTTTCACATAGAAATACTCTGCAGAGGACAGGGCACCTTTAGGAATTGTCTTTTTTATTGTTCCTTTAAATCATCATTGCAGTTCTCTCTATGCTCTATACACTGCTTTTGTATTAAATAGCAGGTTTTGGGGTATGCTATGGTAGATGTGTATGATTTAAATCTAGAAGATAAATTAATATGTGTAAGCACTCTTTGGCTTTGCAGACATGCTTTGATAGGTTTACACAATCCCATTACGAAAGCAGTTTCATGTGGATTTGTCATTAAAACAAAAACACCCTGTGTTTATTCATCACCGGAAAGAATGATTAAATAACTTTAATTACACCTTGAAGGTTTAACTCAAACCAATCTTGTTGATGGGATAAGAAAGAACTCCTCCTGTGTTAATAACCAAAACCAACCAAGAGTTGTGGTTTTTTTTTAAATAGTAATCATAATTTGTTTATTACTAGGTCTGATGTATTGAATATTATAGACATGTTATTGTGAAAATAAAAGCAAAGGTTGCATTAAGATGGCATTAAGAAGCTGTCTGCGATTGTATGTTAGCATTTTTGTTTAAATTAAACTACTATTCAAATATCCTAGTGCTTTGTGCTTCAGGTAATTCTCAATTTTCCATTAAATTCCCAAGACGTTAAAGTGATGAACTGTGATTAAAGGCTCCATAAATTAACTCATAAACATACTTGGGAACTTCCCAGGGGTGGTACCCGGAGCTCCCCTTCTCCTGAGAGTATGGCCACGTTAGTGCCGAAGGTAATAACACATTTTCCCACAAGGGTTGCCAGATCAGATCTTGTCATTTAAAGTTACATTTAGGTTACAGAAATAATAGAAAGAGCTTACATTTTACCCAAGTATTTTTGGTGGACATAATATGCTATTCATAGACACCTTGTGGTAGTAGTAGTAGCGTTAACCCCCCCACAAAAAAAACATATAATTTACCCCCAAAATCCAAACCAAATGAAATCATTTTCTTAAAAGCTCCCACCCACTTAGTAAATCTAATACATGTGGTTGTACATATATGTAGGGTGCAAACTCAGTCCACATAGGTGACAGTCAATGTTCCATCTAATTTTTCTTAGTTGGTGTGCGCAGAAATTTTCTCTTGTGCAAAAAGTTTCACAGAGCAAAAATTTCGTGCGCACAATATCCGCGCCGCATAAAGTTTCAAAAAAATGATTTTTTTCTTTTTTTGGGAAAAACTGTTGTGCGCACAATTTTTGGACGTGTACGCTCTCTAAAAAAGCTATGTGCGCGCGCACAAACGCACGGCTTAGAGGGAACACTGGTGACAGTACTCAATCTTATACAGTTTGGGCACTGGCGTTGGACAAGAATGTCTGGCTTGCAATCTCCTTTCTATTTTATCCCAAAGGTGTTAGATGGGGTTGAGGTCTGGGATATGTGAGGCCAGTCAAGTTCTTCCACACCAAACTCATCCAACCATGTCTTTATGGATCTTGTTTTTTGAACTGGGCACAGTCATGCTGGAATAGAAAAGGGCCTTCCCCAAACTGTTCCAACAAAGTTGGAAGCATAACATTGTCCAAAATGTCTTGGTATGCTGAAGGAAAGCCGTCCCAGAAGAGTGGAAGCTGCAATAGCTGCAAAAGGGGGCCCAACTACATATTAATGTCTGTGTTTAGAATGCAATATCATAAATGTCCTTGTTGGTGTAATGGTCCCAATACTTTTGTCCATATAGTATATATACGATATGTAGCTCTCGCCTCAATCTTGTCATATCTGTCTAATCATTCTTTCCGTCATCTTCACCTTTTCCACATTTTTGTTGGTATGCCTGATGGATTACTCCTTGGTCCTCTGCTTTTTTCTCTTTACACTTTATCCCTTGGAAAAAATAATCAACTCATATGGCTTCCATATCACCTATATGATCATGATACTCAAATCTACCTTGTCTTTCCCTGATATTTCTTCTTATTTCACGTTACCAACTGCTTGTCTGCTATTTCTACTTGGATTTCACAACACTACCTGAAACTCAATCTCTTGAAAACTGAACTCATTATCTTCTGCACCTCCCTCTCCACCCCAGTACCTGAAATCTCAATCTTTATTAACAACATGACTATCTCTCCTACTAACTAGACCCGATGCCTTTCTCCTTCATCCTTCACATTCAATCCCTCACCAGATCCTGAAGTTTCAATCTTAAAAAATCGCAAGCAATAATCTTTCATATCCTGGGAGTACAAAGCTGAGCCGCCTTTCCTCATGCTATACCCATAAGTAATGTTTTAACGCATACATTGCATATTTTATTCTGTTAACGAGGTACGTTGCTAGGTTCTAAAAACATCTGGGACTAAGGTCCATTAGCTATCTAGAAACCTAGAATCCAGGGACAGCCAGTCACATACATGCACAATGAATGCACATGAATACTCTGGGCTACCACTGACGCAGCCATCTGAAGAAGACAAAAGGGGTTTGCAGCCAGGGCTTCAGCTTAGCATCAATACACATTTCTTTAATGACTGTTTAATTCTGTGTATTCACATTAATTGCATCTTGTAATTTATTTGTTGTGTTTGAAGTTTTATTTTGGTTGCTTTATAGTGAAAACAAGCAAACAAACAAAATTCTTTTTACAGTTTGCTAAAGGAAAACACACTTTTTGGGGAATAATCAAGGAGAAAAATCCACTACAATAGCATTTGTAAGAGTTGGGGAATGTTATAGATTGTGGAATACCAATGAGGAATGGAACTTCCTGAAATCAGAAGGCCATATGAACAAAAGAGGAGCTGCTACAAAAATGTATATTTTGACATATTTACTTTAAATCCTAATAATCATTATATAAATCAGATGTGAGTAAAATTTGGCCGGTCAACTGAAATTTAAGTGTTCAGCCTGTCTTGCCTATTGATAGATTGTCTTTCTTCTTAATTTCCCTCTGTAGGGTCAACGCCCAATGAACTGTATACTTAGACACGTTGCATGCCGGCACAGACGAGGCAAGAGGCACACAGTACCCAACATATTTTTCAAAAGAGCTTCCTGTTAATTTGTTATCAGATCCTAAGCGAGAAACCTCTACACTTTCAGTATACAAGCAAGAACATTATTTTACTTTCATTCCATGACGCTGTTCAATTAAAATTTAATTTTATTAAATTCTTCTTTATTATTATAAAGAATTATTATTATTTGATTTATAGCGCAATCATGCTCCACAGTGATGTACAATAAGATTTGCACCCCAGTTTTACTGTAACACCTTGAGGTGATCAAAAAGTTTAAAAAATCAGTATCACCCCCTCTTTTTTTAAATGTTTTATTCAGCTATAAAAGAAACATTTATAGGAAAGAATTGAACGTTTGAGAATAATAATGCTACACAATAATACTATATACAGTGGTAACCAGGGCTGGACTAGCAATGACGAGGTGGCCCTGGCACTTTAAGGCCGGTGGCTATCTGATGATGTAAATGCGATTGGATAGGCTCATGTAGCATGCAACTGGGCATATCCTCCCGGCAGCCACACGTTGCTGCAGACGATCTGCCACTAGAAAGGGTAGATTGGGTGTGTATGGGCACTGTCGGGCAGCGCCCCATTGGACATTTGCCTGGTATTCCAGGCCGTCAGTCCGGGCCTGTTGGTAACCAATCATTACCCAAACATCAAAATTAAAGAAATAAACCCCATAGTAAATTAAATATTCAAATGTTCCATAAATGTAAATTACAGGAATATGTTGCTTCATGATTAATTGACTTCATAAGGATGCATACATTTTAGTTTTGTCATTGGTCATGGATGATTATTGAAAGCTACATAAATGCATATCTTAATTTGCACACACACATAATATATCACTATTAAAACAATGGCTTTTTTCAGTTATGCTCCTGTTGTTGAACGGGAATATTATGGATGCTCATTTTAAGCTCCTGTTTCCATAAATTAAATTGTTGTGTTATATTCTGCTTGCTATATTTCCCCATTGTACAGCCCTGCGTAATATGATGGCACAATATAAAATAATACATATTAATAATATGAGGACTATTCTAAGAAAAACTGTTTTTGATGTGAAGCTCCGGAATGCAAATCATTTTAAGAAAGCCTCTTTGATCTTAAAAGTAAAGCATTTGGCAGTATCCAGTAGCTGAAGTTAGATAGGACAGATTACTGTTTCCCAAGTCCAAACCGACTTTAAAATCTATCAAACTGATTCGAATTGGAGTCAAAGATCACCAAACAATTTTCAGAATGAGGAACAAAAATGTATATAAGCAGTAAGCAGGCTGGAAGAAGGCTAGCAACATTCTTAGGTTGGGTACAATAAATCAACATTCAGTTTAGTCAGTAATGGAATCTGAAATAGCAAAAATGTTAAATTGTTGAAGGTCAATATTTTCTTGCAAAAAAATGTACACCTGTTTGAACCAGTAAGAATTACCTTACAATATCACTTATTTAGGTTCAGGTGTCAATTACAAAAGAGTGTAAGTGCTACATAATGTCTTACTGCAGCCATTGTTCCATATTAAATATGAATATTATCTATAGGTACATATTATACTTAGGATTTTAGCGTGTAATATTTGGTTACTTTGAATGCAGGGCCATATTGAACAGTACAAAGGTGTTTTAAAAGTAAAAGGGTGTCAAATGAGTACAAAGATGGTTTCAACGATAATATCTTGCAAAAAAAATAGTTACTGCCGTTCCAGTAGCATCCTGTTATTATGATATTTTAGCAAGGTAACATGATCTCTTTTTCTGACAATCTTTTGTATCTGTGGATATTTTGATCTTTATCTCTATCAAGCCCAGACTGGCTGGTTCCAGATGCCGCCAGTCACTTACCTTTAGAGCTGCTCATCCAGCCCCTTAGTGTGCAGGCGTATGCTGCGACAATGTAACAGTGTGACACGCAGCCACGTGAATACAGCCGATGACCATATTTTCAGTCGGGGGCTGCATTTATGCCCCAATATTTGTGGTTCTAAATTTGTCCAGAGAGGGGCAGTACACACATCTGCACTTTCTGTAATGCTTACAGTAGTACTCCACTCATACTTCATTTGTTATTAGATTAGCTTGCAATTAGCAGTGGCCTATTTTGTCCTAGGATGACAAGGCCTAGAACAGCCCACGTGGTGGGGACTCCATTGGGCCAATCATCCTATTGGACAAATGGCCTCCCTCGTGTACCACAACTCTCAATAAGCAATTTGAGAAAATCAGAGACTTTTCCTGATCCTGGCCCAGCTATACTCAAGAAGGCTATGCTGACTTATGTAGTACCTTTTCTGTGCCACCTCTGGAGGAGAAGACGAAGCAGAAGCCAACAAAAGGAGAAGAGTAAACAATGCATGGATGATATAACTGTGCGGTATAAGCCTACATCTTTATGTGAATAATGAATAAAACAAGACATGACGTGTGTCTTGGTGACAACAAAGGAGCTTCTTGTGTAGTGTGCTATTTGGTTGGAGAAAGGCCTTCACTGTTCTTAGTAAGGAATTAGTAAGGAATACATTACTGTGTATGTCAGTATTATACCAACTATTGCAATGTAGTCGTATGCTGGTACAGCTGTAGCCCTCTTAACCATACTATCTGTTTACAGAGAGCTCCAAATTGAAACCATAAACTGTTATTGTTATATACATTTCTTAACACAACTGCAAATATAAGTGTAAAACTATGTAAAAAACAGTACTGGAACATGACATTTTTCTTTATTAATCGGACATTTTTACTCCTGAATGTGTTTTGTTATCATAATCCGAGTCACACACGGCAGCTCTGCTGCTGCCAATATTCCTTCCTATAATCCCTCTGCGCACCATTTACTGATAAAATAGATCAGATGCATTTTGAAATTTGTTATTTTGTACATGGCAAACAACTCACTCTAAAAAAAGGCCTTGAATCCTTCATAATACACAAATTGTAGCTTGAGCTATGAAACATTACTGATAACCACAAATGAGAATTTCACTTACAGATATTATATAAAATATTATATAAAATAATCACTTTATTGGCAAATGGAACTATGGACAAAGGGAGACAGACCAGAGATCCATTACAGGATTTCAGCTGCATCTAATAACACTGTAACATTCAGATCTAGGTGTGAATTGAAGGTTTATATTACATTGTTTAGCTCTACTATAACTCATAATGGTGTTGCTAGCAATGGTGTATTCTTGCCAAGGCCAACTGGGCTCACGCCTTGGGTGCCTGGTCTATACTGTAGAGGCAGCTGCCCCTCTGCCGCATGACAGGGATCGCCAAATCACAGTGTCCCTGTAACACCACTAGTCAATGGGCTCAATGAGATCCCTAATCTCCCCAACTGGCTCATTAACATTATGGAGGGCTGCGCGGAGTCAGTACAGTCCTCTATAGTTTGTTTCTGCGGATGGGGTAAAAATTTTGGCCAAATACACAACTGGCTGACTAATGGAACAGATCCTGGATACTGGGCTCATTAACGTGGATAATAAATAATCATGTTACTGTGGAGTTTTGCCCAAAGGTATTCTAGAAGACCTTTTTTCACATGTTTTTGCTCTATTTTCTTTTGTAGCCTTTGTGACTACTGTGAGTTTTACATGCATATGTGTGCTAGTGTGCTTTATATCCCATGATCAATCTATTTGCAATCATTAAAAATGAATATCACCAGAGGTATGTTAAACTACACTTACCTAAAGCATCCCTTTATTTATAGTCTACTTCTGCCACCTAATGGACAATGATGCGTATTACACCTCACCTTAAATGAAGCATCTTACTATGTCTGATGTTTGAAATTTTGTGGTGGGATACCTGCACCCTGTTTCTTGTTGTGCGATAGACTTTCTTTTTGTAAAATGTGATTTTGATTTGGCAGTAACTTAACTTCTATCCATTTATATCCCCATAATACCTTATAAACAATTCTCATATTTAATTGTAGTTATAATTTTAAATCATCAAAGACTATCTTGCTAACCTATTAGATCATTATTTTATTATTACAAATGAATGTTATTATGGGTTGAAATTCAAATTAGTTTCTTCTGCTTTTACACCGTGTAGGAGACAAAGGAGTGGATGTAAAGTAAAAACTTTGAACACATATATTTTCCTTTTCATAAAAGGCCTTGCCCTTTCACAACATACTCCTTTGAATTATACCAAGTTAAATATAGGTTAACTTGTAGGCCCCCTCTCATGTCTCCAATAACTATAACATTTAGAAGCTGATCTTTTATTATAATGGAATTAAAGTGAAGAATATTCAATAAGGATTTGATTGAAGGAGGTGTTGATATTGTCACAACTAAACCTATAGCCTTTATCTGTTATTCATCTTTACATGGGCAGTCTTTTAGAGATATTATTAATTTTTTTTCCCTGATGAAGGCAACCCAAATCCATATTTTCCTGTTGGTAATTTGGTCCATAAAGTGGTGGTTCAAATACATTAATGACTCCAAGGACAGTTGATTTAATCCCTGGATTAACAACAATTTAATTCAGAATCTGTATTCATATATGCCCTCTTATTCAAAAAACTTTTAAAAGCACTTAAAACAGCACATCTATTCATAACTTGTAATGAATTTCACAGACTAATAATCTTATCTACTCATATCTTGAGTGACAGACCTTTAGACTGAGGAGATATATTATCCTGTCTGTTTTTCTAATTATACAGAGCAGAAAATAAGACTTCTATCCTACAGTCAGACTCCCCGGAGGATGGATCAAATATTTGTCAGAAGGCTGTGCAACTGCAAGCTGTGATTCAGGAAGACTTAGAACCTGGTTGGGGTCACCATGGATGTAAAACTAGATACATTAGCACAAATCAGTCTTTGTAAGTGGGTCATAAGTAGGTGGGATGGGTGAAAAAATAGTGAGTAAGGGTAAAATGGCTATAGGTAAAAGGGTTGAGCATTCTAATGACACTGACACTTTACATATTTCCCACCTAGTGTTGCCTTATATCCCTTTTCCTGAGATCCCTGCTATCTAAGAACCACTATACCATATTCATACTTTATAACATAATGCTCAGATATCCTATTTTATCTGTCTGTCTTATCTATTTTACACAATAAAGCTTGATTCTTCACATATCTATCATCTATCTATCTATCTATCTATCTATCTATCTATCTATCTATCTATCTATCTGTCTGTCTATCATCTATCTATCTATCTATCTATCTATCTATCTATCTATCTATCTATCTATCTATCTATCTATCTATCTAGCTATCTATATGGATAGATAGATAGATAGATAGATAGATAGATAGATAGATAGATAGATAGATAGATAGATAGATAGATAGATAGATAGATAGATGATAGATAGATAGATAGGTAGATATTCAATTATGAATAGCTCATTGAATGTACTACATTTGGGGGTTTTTGTAAAGGAAGAACGCTATATAGCTCATTCAGGTTGTATTCAATCCCAGAAATCGCTCACAATGGCGTTGTTGTATTCTGTTTTCCATTTCATATTGAAATTATGAAAAAGAATTATTTCAATTCATAACCCTAAAGATAGTTTTAGGTTTATGGTTAAAAAGATAACGTGCATCTAATGTGGAAGTTTCATTCCATTAATGGAAAGCACACTATATTCCATAAAAATAGCATTATTATACTATTTAAAGTTTTTTTCCTTCCATTTATTTCTTCTTCAGTAAGTAGGTTCAGCAAACAACTTCATTGTCCTCTTCCCTAGCATTATATGGGGAAAAATAACGAAAATAGGTCTTTAGTTACTTCTCTTCTTCTTACTTCCACGCCTGAGTTAAAACCTCCAGATAAGGCAGGGGATTATTTGGTGAATAAAATCAGCAGTATCGCTCCCTTACAGCTTCAGGGCTTCTTTACGTATAAACCCCACACTACGAGGCTGTGAAATTTCATAATCTTCATTTCCCTAAGTAAAGTTTAAATGCTAACCTTTCGTGTGCTGCTGCATAGTTTTATCTGTGGGAGGCATGTGCTTTTTCCAGTCAGATTAAGTTAGTGTCTTTTTAATTAAAACAAGGTATGTGGCTGCATTCCTGATTGTGAATCTTAATTGTAATCTGTTTTGTGTTCATGGATTTGTATACCACGTTACCTTCGTTTTATTCATAAGATCCCTAAAAAGAGCTTTCTTTTCCCTAAAAAAGGTAAAGGGAAAAGATCCCTAAAAAGGGGTTAATGCATCAAAATGTGCCCAAACCTCAAGCAATTGAATTATAATTTTACACAACCCAAGTTTTTAAATGTCGATCTATTCAAACATTAACATTAAGCTATATTAAGCTATTTTCACATTAAATATTCTGGGATGTCATATGGAAAGTCCTCTTCTGTTTAAGTCTTCTCATTCAATAAGACAGCTGCATACTTTCTTTGCTATTTCAAATTACCACCATTACTGGATTCTTTATCCATATATAAAAAGAAGAAAAGATGCATCTGTTTCATCATTGAGTATATTTTTCTTCACCGCTATAACATGCTATATTTCTTGACCTTTATTAATTGATAATCAGCATTCTCATTATAACATAATTTTGACACCGAGCAGCGCCATTTCAGATTGTGACACATACACATTGGCAAGGGCATAAATATAATACCCGTAGCCGTCAGCAACAATACCTGAACAGTGTATAGACAAAATAGTTACCTGGCACACAAACCATTGTATATAGATGAGTGCATGCTGTCCAAGCCATTTCATAAAGTGAATTTCACCATAATTGCAAATGATCGTGTGTTTATCACCGGTCATCGTGGTATAATCTACATGTCTGGCTGTTTATTTTGTTGATACCCCTGAAATACTGGACACACATTTCATAGTGAAATTACCCTACCTCTCTACCTCTATGTCAACCTGTCTTCCTTTTGGTATTGGTGAACTCCTTGCTTGGTCAAACTTCTATAACCAAATCTCTGAATTTTTTTTGTAGATATATTATTTAATTGTTTTGCTATCGTAAAGGTGAAACCATGGAATTGTTTTGACTTGAGCATAACACACAGTGCTGTGTACAGTAATTTCTTTTAGTATACTATAACTATTTGTCTAGTATTCACACTCATGTACATGCACAAGGAGTCTTTAAAGTCGGGTACATCACGTGCAATAATATAGATGTCTTTTCCAACAAGTGAAATGGAAAAGTAAGGAAAATACTTATTCTTCACATGTTTTACTGTTCCTTATTGTAGGTAGCGCCCCATTTATTCTATGTCTGGAAATAAAATCTTCAAAATAATCTACTGTTTTGGCAGTTTCTTTAGATGATTTCACATTTTGTTTTGCAGAATGATCACTGTGGGATATTCTTTTCCTAAATACTATAATTAATATTCTCACTCAATATCTTTTCATTTCATTTCAAATTGCCAAATAATTACATCCAAAATAATGTCTACTGTGTAAGCTGATTGCAACACTACACATTTAACATGTTCCCGTCACTGGCTGAGCCAATGTCCACTTGAAGAGATTAACCGCTTCAATGAACAACCACATTTGCAGACTGTGTATAAAAATTGTTCCCATTAACGTGATAATTGACTTTTGGGTTGTTCCTGGCATCCAGTACAAAACGAACAAATGGCTTGTGTCTCAAAATAGTGTGAATATGTGGCTCACTTATGTTCATGTTATGCAGAAAAGAAGCACAAGATGTCAATTTTGTACAAAATAAGTCAGTGTTTTCATAACTAATACCTTGGACATGTCTTTTAACAAAAAGGTACAGAAACAATTACCCGCAGATATCACAGGTACCAGGGATAGGCACGCACATTATTCATGGTGGATTTTATTAAAGATGCTAGACTCACACTTGCACTTATACACAAACATCCCAACATACATTTTCCCTTACAGACACACTTGCCGTCAGGGCTGGCCCAAGACATAGAGCCGTCTGGGGCGAAGTTTGAAATGCCCCCCCTGCTGACGCCACTGCTTATTATCTACCCTTCCTCTCCCTACCTTCTCATTATCTACCCTTCCTCTCCCTACCTTCTCATTATCTACCCCCCTCCCTCCCTACCTTCTCATTATCTACCCCCTCCCTCCCTATTATCTACCCTCTCCCTCCCTATTATCTACCCTATCCCCCCCCCTTTGTACTTCAATTACCTTCCAGCAGTCCTGCGGCAACAGTCTCCCTGCTCTGCCGCGGTGGGCGCTGCTTCACTGCTGAGCGCCGGAAATGACGTCGTATTCCGGCGCTCAACATTACAAGCCGGCACCGAGACAGTGCTAGAGGGCTCTTCTCCACTTAAAAAAAAAAAGGCGATTGGGGCGGCAAAGTGCCACCTCTTCAAAAGTGGCGCCTGGGGCAATTGCCCCACTCTGCTCCATGGCAGGGCCGGCCCTGCTTGCCGTAACATACAAACTTTCCTTCACACACAATTTTAAAATACAAAAAGCACATACTCTTACTCATATTTTCTTTTTCTTGTTTGTATCTCTCACTTTCTCTTCTTTCCCTTCCCTTTCTTCCCCTCCCTCTCTCCTTACCATTTGCAATTATCATATGTGGTCCTTTGGTGGGAATGTGAGGTCTGTTCATATTCTGGTGTTCAATATCAATAGCCACCGCACCTCACTCTCTTCATTTTGGTACGGTTAGAAGGAGACACGGATCCTGCCAGCACGGGCAGTGCAATGGACAGCACAAATTGTAGTGATGAACACCACTGTCTGGGTACGGACACCTTGCTTACATCTCAGTGGTACCAGCTTGAAGATCCCACTTCTGCACCAAGTAGCCTTGTAGAAGCACTAGGACCTGGAACTGCTGTGGCCCACAGTATTACACTACCACTGGCAAATTCCAGCCTAAAGCAGCTAGACCTACATATTCATGCTAACCCACAAAACACAGGCACATTCATGCTAACTCATGCACACTTATACACTCTCACTCTAACATACATATATACTCACTCCCTTCCTTACTCTCTCATCCTCTCGTTACCACGCTCTCTCTTACCCCCTTACGCACACACTTTTACATACAAGCTCACATACATACATACTCACTCCCTCGCTTACCCTCTCAACCTCTCACTAACTCACCTCTTTACTGCAGCTGTCTTTCTAGCTGCTTGATTTTAATGCAGGGTCACGTATCTTGATGTGTTCCTGCCTCACTGGACCATTCCAAAATTCTTCTTTGTGAACTGGGAAGGTGATGGATAAGTGGATCAGCCTCCCAGAAGAAGTATTAGAGGCTATAAAACAGTGAGGGAATTTAAACATGCATGGGATAGGTCATATGGTCAAGAATTTAAGCCAATACTGAGGACTGAATAATGCTTAAGCCTTTACAGTAGCTAAAACAGGCAGACTAGATGGAGTGGGTAGGTCTTATTTGCAGTTTCTGCAGGTGAACAGAGAGATCAGAGGAGACCATGACAAGGACAATGAGAGGGGGGATATTCCAAGGTACTCGTAGAGGTGTGGGACATGGGTGCAAAATCATTGGAGGGAGG
Organism: Spea bombifrons; assembly: GCF_027358695.1. Classification (NCBI taxonomy): domain Eukaryota; kingdom Metazoa; phylum Chordata; class Amphibia; order Anura; family Pelobatidae; genus Spea; species Spea bombifrons. Next base: position 49,194,722 of record NC_071090.1, on the reverse strand, counting down.
CTTCAGGGTTGGAAGGGGCATGGGGTTGGTTTAAAGGAGTAAGACTGGGAAAGTTGTTAGAAGGTAAATAAGTAGAGGAAAAAGAGTTATGGAAAAAGGGAAATATTACATGAGTAAGCAGGTCAGGGAAAAGGCCTGTTGGTGGGTGTGACAAAACAAAATGCCAGGACCAGTCTACTTCCTCCCAGAGTTTACCATGATTTATAAGAATGGAGGGAGCACTGGTTGGGATATTCATAAATTATATTTAATCCTACTTTAGGATGCAATAATCAAAATGTTTACTGAACAATATGTTGTAACATTGTTACCAATAACGAAACTGATTTAATTTTATAGAACAGAAAAATATATACATATACACAAATAATGTGACAGGTAAGGATTAGGCAAGGATATATAATATTTTACAATGTAGGTTGTTTGGATGAAACTAAAACTTAAAGTTACTTCTTTGAACAACAAAAACTATGGTGTCTAAAAAAAAAAAAAAAAAAAAAAAAAAGAGGATGATATCTTGTAAAGGAGTTTGAACGTCAGTATTTTTATTTACATAATTGATATAAACTGTGAGAACAACCTGTGATTAAACCAGAAAGACCAGCTGGATGGTTTTGGGGCCAACTGTTAATTAAGTAAACCTAATCCTCTTTGGTTTTGCTATAGTTTACTTCAACTTTTTTGAGGGTGGTGTGGCACCTTACCTGAAGAGCCACCACGCCACATGGGACGTGCAATGGTTGTCTGGGTTGCAACAGCTCAGACATTCATAGATTTTACCACTCATGGACCAGCCAGGGGAGATTGGGGGTCTTTACAACTGACCAATGATCCTCACTGCCTGTTCCTTTTTATATCTTGCCACTGATGCAAGTAAAGAGGACCAAATATTACACGTTGAATTAAAGATTTAGCGCTGGATAACAAATATGTTTTAGTATTAACAAGACTGAGACTAAATTTCCCTGCCCTATAACACTGTCTCATAGAAACAACCCTAGAAAGCCTTTTAAAGGGCCACGCTTGTGGTAGCGATTTTGGAAACTGCTGTCAATGCAATAAACTATAAAAAGCATCATGGAAAATGAAGAAGATTAGCCTCAACAGCTGCTTGCTTTCAGATCTAAATCTTCAAAAGGAAGAAACTTGCATTTTTTTTCTACTTCACCAAGCAATAGAAAAAAAAAAATCCTATAGGGAACATTTTGAATCTGTAATCAGAACATATAATAGCCTCATTCTCATGTAGCATAAATTATAAGCAATTAGTTGGCTTTCTTTGCTTCACAATCTGCATGATCTGGAATGTATAAAATGTTTTCAGTTTAACTCACTAACTAAAGCTGTCAGTGGGGACCACATTGCTTTGACAGCTGATTTGGGGTTAAATGAACTGAATAAGAACGATAATGCTTTTTCTTTCTCTTTTTTGTCAGATTTTCTAGATGTAATCATGGAAGTTGTATATATCTGCTCTGATGGTTCATCAGTGTTAGACAATAGCTTTTTGAATGTGTTAAATGGGGACATGTTTGTTAGCATTTCTTTCGTTTTGTTCCTGTAACTCTGTTCTAGTCAATTACTAAAGCAAGACTTCAAAGTCAGAACAAGGTATTTCTGTTTTGCTGCTAGGAATGTGTAAACATGCTTGAAAAAGCCTAAGCTGCATGAATAAATGTGTTTTAATGTGTGTTTTTGTGAGCATGATGGAAGGGCTGGCATCTCACCTTGCATGAGATGAGCAGGATTTCAAGGATCATTTCTGTAACGCACCATAGAAAAATCAAATCCTTTGATTCAAGACTGAAAATCAGACACACTATTGAGTGGGCATGTATGTGCGTTCTAGGCAATACAGAGACCAAAAAAATAGCCCTGATATCAAACCAAAATGTTTTCATTGCTACTGCAATTTTTAATTGCCAGGTGCATCTCCTTTGTATTAGTTTTGGTAATATGCGATGCATTACTGTGCAAGCATTGTTCCTAAGAACAAGCAAACATATTACTCCCACCACGCACACTCATGTTGGAGTCAGGTGTCTTGGTGTCCCAAGGGTTCCACTTAGGCAACCCCTGCTCAGCCTCACTCTTGTCTCACCTCTGCCCCTGGGCTATGTGGCTTTTCCACATATAGTATTATGACATGTTCAAATCTGATATTACAGCAAACGAATTTTCATTTAAGTAGAACTCTACTCTTATGGGACCGTTACAGAATTTTTTTTTTTTATAAATCTGTATTATGATGCACATTTACAAATACACAATACAATCATCAAAAGGGATGATTTTAAAAAATGTATTTTTGCAAAAAAACCTTCGTTTATTTGGCCTTCCCATCCTTCTCCGAATAGAATAAAAAATAACTCATTTCAAAATCCTGTTGAATACAAATATTTTCCTTCACTATCAGTTATCCACAGACAAAACACACCAATGTTGGTGAAGTAAATGCAAATATATAAATAATCGTGAAAATACAAACATTTTAGCAACCATTTCATTTTTTCTTTTACACAGAACATTAGCAGAACCGTATTAGGCTGCTAAACACTGATTTAAATCCCCTAAATTGTGACTATAAATTCGATTTGTCCTTATACAGTTTCAGATGAAATATTCTATGGCTGTTCAGTTGGCATTACTTTTTTTAACCTAGAAATGTAGTATTTATCAGCTGAAACAATGAATCTAGAAAAAAACATATCAATCATTCTTTATCAACAGCAAAAAGGTCAGACGCAGGGACTTATTTTCTTTCTGGGAAACGTCAGAATTATATTTCATGGTCATCAGGAGAAGCCATAGGAAGGTATAAGAGCATTTTTGTGGGTTTCTTTTGAAATTACTTTGGTCATACGTGCAGAGTGTGTGTAAGCACACAAAAAAACATTACTATTAAAAGATGTCTTATGTACAAGACATTAACAGTGTCAGGGAGTTCCTGCTTCCTTGATTAGAATTTCCTAAGGAATGATTATTTAGTGTTATGATATATTGGCAGCCAGGGAACAGGAAAAGTTGGATTGAAGTAAAAATCTAAAGCAAGATAAGAGTAAGTGGTTGGCAGAACCTTGGACTGAGAAACGCAGTTCAAACAACAGCTGCGGTTAGACAATATGACAATATAAATTTAAAAGAATATTTAAATTGCTGTTGTATTGTATCTTCTGTTAAGCATTGGGTACACAATTCTTGTTGTCTCTTGGAGCCTCTAGCTCTCAGACTTACCAATACGCTCTTTTTCTATTTCACCTTGTCTTTATCCCTTGCCATGTCTGTGCCCCATTGGTGCAGATCTACATAAAGAATTCTAGAAAAAGATTTGTGCCTTGAATTGCAATGCAGGCAGTCCTAGGGCTTATACAAATCTAAGTTACCATGCACCACTAAACCTTTAAGGGGAATTAAAATACCGTATTTATCGGCGTATAACACGCACTGGTGTATAACACGCACCCCCATTTTTGAACAAAAAAACTGAACAAAAAAAACTTCATCAGAATCACTGCTATCTGGGAAACCACACACACACAGTAAGACACACACACAGTAAGACACACACACAGTAAGACACACACACAGTAAGACACACACACACCCTAACCCCCCTTCTCAGGATCTCCCCTCTCTCTCCCTAACCCCATCCCGGTCACTTACCTTCAACTCCTGTGTTGGAAGCGTGAGGCGTTTGTCTCGGGTGCCGGCGCTTCACTGCTGAGCGCCGGCACCCGAGACAAACGCCTCACGCTTCCAACACAAGAGTTGAAGCGCTGAGGCAGGCGGCGGGGGAGGCAGGCGGCAGGCGGCGGCGGCGGAGGCTGAGGCAGGCGGCAGGCGGCGGGGGCGGCTGAGGCTGAGGCTGAGGCAGGCGGCTGAGGCAGGCGGCGGCGGCGGAGGAGTCCTGGATTTCTGTCAGTCAGGGGGGCCCGAGAGTTGCCGAGCGGTCGTCTTCAGCAACCGCTCGGCACCCCTTGGGGCCCCCCTGACTGGCAGAACTCCAGGGCCCGGTCGCAGTTGCGACCCCGGTAGTTCCGCCACTGGCTCTAGGATTTATCGGCGTATAACACGCAGGTAGGGTTTCAGCTTCATATTTTAGTTAAAAAAGTGAGTGTTATACGCCGATAAATACGGTACTTATCTGGACAATATAAGAAGTTGTGAGGTTTGGTGCCTCCTTGTGGTACTTTGCAGTATTACAAGTAACCACAATGGGTTTTCTTTAGGCCAGAAGGCGTATTTATTACGTCCATACAGGTTCCAGACATGGGTTAGAACTTGTCTTTGTGGTACGCTGGCTCTTTAACACAGCACAAACTAAAAATGAACATCAAACAAAGAAAAACCTATGCGAAGAACTTACTAAACAGGGCCAATCCCAAGCAATAAAAAGTATTCAGCTAGTCTAAGCACAGAAAAAAATAACATTGCATTTACACACAAAAATAAAGCCAGCCACCATGTGTACGTTTGTTTTAACCTGTTACTTACCGGTGGTTATGATAGTGGTCATGCACAACTCCCCCTTTACATATATATCTCCTGCCACAAAAGTATCTTCTGAATGACATATTAGAGGCAGTTCTTTAGTATTAGTGGTGTTCATGTCAGTGTTCATGTCTGTATTATAATCTGTCAAAAACATGACATCTAACTGTTTACCATTGTTGGCACTTAATTAAGCCAATTGTCAAAGTATCTAAGACAAAAAAAAGACTTGGATATAAATAGCATATGTAATCTTAGCGATCTGCATTTTAAAATACATTTTTTATGGTTATTCATATATTTTGGTTAATTTAAGTAATCATTTTGTATTGGCAATTTGTAGAAAGTAATCCCCAAGATATTTCCTCTTTCTTGAGCAGTTTGATAAACAACCCTAATTAATAAATATAAGAATGCAAAGCACATGCTTCATCCTCAATATAGCTGTCATGTTATTTAAAACAGGCAAATTGCTGTAAGGCACAAAGCACATTAAATATCTGCTCTAATTAGCTATATGTATTATAATTACATTTTCTATAGCTTTCTGTTAAGAAAGGTAATGGGGTGTAGGCCTCTGCCTTGGGCTTAATACAGAAAAAGCACCTTATTAAGACCATCATTTGGTTGTTGGACCAACCCAATTATCATCTTATTTTCTCCTAGAAAAACACTGACTTTCGATCTCCAGCAAACCAAAACAAAAGAATGAAAACAAATGACTTAAATGTCATCAAGTTATATTCTCAATGAATAAAAGTCCATATCTTTGATGTTTCTAGGAAAAAAGCTTCCATCTAGAAAGCATGGTGGACAACAATTAAAAAAAAAAGTACCAGCTTATATGTTATTTATTTCTATGGAAGATCCACCACCTCATTTGCCTACTTTCCATTCTTATGAAAAAACAAACAAGCAAACATACAAAAACGGTAAAGTGGCCTAACCTTCACCCTCTTTTTAATACTAATGCCTCTAGCTATACAGCCCATAAACCTACTTGGTTTTTTTCAGACAGTTTGTTGCATTATCGTGCAGATTACAGGAATTCATGTAGGAGGGTTACGTTATAGTATGGGTAGAAGAACTGGAATATCTCTGCCACCAGAGAATATCATTACGTTTCAGCCTATTACCTGCATCACTGGTGTATGACAGGCAGTAAGGCAGAGATCTTGTCACAAATGGGTTCCCATGCTATCACATAACACAAGTTACTGCTCTCTTGTGCATCCTTAATTTTGAGGATGAAGGATATGCAGAGGTGACCGTGCCACCCACTGAACCTACCACAAATGGCAGTCGATTTATGTAAAATTAAATTTATTTTTCCCGAAAGGAAAAACAGGGTTAAACATAATAATAATATACAATTGAGGTAATGTCACTAACATAACAATAACATAACAATATACTAATATACTAAAAGAGTCTACAGCTGTAGTTTCCAAAAACACCTATATTAGACAATGCTTAGTTAAACTGATTAAATTATTTTTTATTTTAAATGGCAGATGGTTTATTGTAAAAAAAAAAAAAAAAAAAAAAAAAAAGTACCTGGAAATTAGCCTGCTTTGCCAGTGAGTACTGTTACATCGATTGGGATTAAAACACCTGATATTTTGTTGGGCGATTCTCTTCCTGCTGTTGCATGTCGAATGTTGGCTTTTCATAATACATAATTTTGTGACATTTTTAATATCAACCTCACCTAAAACTCACAGTTTAATAAATCTTAACAACTGGTTAGTTTAAAATTATTTATTTAACTATATAGGTGTGGCTGGCCCATCACAATGAGTGGCTCTCTTACATCGTGTGTAATATAACCTAAAGCCTTCTAGACTGTAATCTTATTTGAGCAGGGCCCTCCTTAACTCCAAATTGTTATATTAAGATGAGATTACATAAAATACATACATTAAATTAAATTCACATTAATGATACAGACACTAGGACAAACAATATTATTTGTGTACACAAAAGCAAACCAAACCAAAAATGGTTCGGCAAATGGATAAAGGTTAGAGGTACTAGGGTGTCAAAGAGAGAAGGCAAAGGAGAACAGGTGGGAGAGGGAAAAATTATTCTATAATTAATTCAAAAGCCAAAGTTGCTAGTTAATAGATGTAGAACATTTCTATACCTTCACTGAGTTGTCCCTCTCCAATGTTTCTGTACTCTGTAAATCTGTGTTAATGATAAATGACTTGGATCATTATTGTGTTTTTTAAGAATTGGCTGTTTTTTGTCAAGCCTCTACCAATATTACCATTATACAGTCCTGTGCGATATGATGGCACTATATGAATCAATAATAATAACATGTGTTATGGTAATGAAGCCATATATAAGGTTTGCCATATTATACTTGTTATTTTACTTCTGTTAAATAACAGTTAAAAGTATCAAGAACAAGCAGAACCAAACACAAATGAACATTGGTGCAGCTTCCTTAGTCCTGGGGTCCACCACATCTTCAAATCGAAGTCACAAGAAATTATAGATAACAACAGCACATTATGAATTTGTATCAGTCGATTACAGGGGCCATTGATCCTCAATGTATGAAATATTAAAATATTAATGAAAACTGTCTTATTTTGCTCCTGGCAGACATCGGAGAATGATAATCAATGGAAAGATGTCAGAATCAACCCATTTCCCTTTGGCCATTAGTTGTTTTAGGGAACAAACGAAAACACATTTATTTCTCTTATATTTGAGACAATTCTCATTTATGACAGCAAGGCTTTACTGTGCGATGGGTTATTGGAATCTCACACATGTCAATTACTTTCAGAAGCAGTCAATGGATAAACATAGTACCTCAATAAATATTAAGACTTTATAAATATAGATATGACTGTTTATAGTTGTGATATTTGTTCTGCAATCTGTTTGCATTGGACAAATGTATTTTACTGGATGTTTTCATATTCATGATTTTCCCCTGAGATACTTGCAAGGCAATATTAGTTTAGACTACTGGAGCAAGAATAGGTCAGATGGTGGACGAGTAACTAGTTAAGGAACAAGACTAATGGCAATAAGAAAGAGGGTATATTGAGAGACACATTTTAGGGAGAATCATTTATATTGAGCAATTTGGTATTAGTTCAGAGGTGGTCATGTTGCAGAATATGGTGGCTAAGAATTTAGGGGATCCAGGTATGATGTTATGTAGATGATTTGGCATGAAGAATGATAGAATATTACTCTGATCACAGGAAGAAAGTAGTTCATTATTCGTATAACTACTTAAGATTCAGCTGTTTAAAGTAAATACTGGTCAGAAGATAGTGGATCACATATAATCTTTTCTGAGTTAAGACAAATGTTGATGAGGACCATCATCATGTCAGCTTTTTATGAATTGTTACCTTTGTGTGTGCCAAATTTTCTGAGGTGGTTACTTCAATGTTACATAAAAATCTTTCCAAGTCTTCTTCTGATGCAAAGGTATACCATCACATTGTGATTGATGTAAAGTAAGCTAGCAAAGGGTAAATTCAATAGATGTAGACTGAAATTACTAGATGGCTTTGGAGTAAACACAACAAAGTGATCACGGTGCAAGCTTTTCAAAAAGAACCTGTAACCATCATGTTTGATACAGAAGCAGAATCGCTTTTATACAAAACCCCAGTGTACTTCATGCGGTCACTGTGATTTTCTTTAGTTTGTATTGTTAGTTACAAGTATTGCTATACATTAACAGGCAGCTTACAAGTAATGAAATTACTCAAGAAGTAAAATGTCATAAAATGAAATTGTCATTTCAAACACATGCACAATGAAAACAGATTCGTAAGAAAATCTGTGTGCGACACATGCAATACATAGAACCATATTCATTTGTTCTTTCTTTTGTAGCAAAAAAATCAAGCTACAACAATGTCAACCAAGAAGAAGTGATTCTGGTGAAAATCATATTCTGAGTACAATAAACAGGTAGTATAAGAGTAAATGTTTAAACATTGTAAAACTCTTTACCGCCTCCTTCTTTAACACTCAACCCTTCCTTCTACCAGTTACCACAAGGTGACAACGATGAGGATTTGTATTGCTTTGGATCCATCTGGAGACCCGAGGGCATTCCAATAACCGTTTTAAGGTGCCATGAATGTTTATAACATGCTCTCTTCCATGATCATAGAGTTACATTAAAAACGAGTTTTCTACTTTAAAGGGAACTCTCACAATGTTTATTACTAGGATCAGGTTAAAAATGAGTTCTCAGAATATAGTGCTGTTTTCTTTTTGAAACATTTCTAGTTTATGCATAATATGTTTTAAGGCATTCACTGCATCTTAACATATTCCAGCGGTGTTATCTAATATATTAAAGAAACACCTTGATTCCTTCTTCCTTCTGGTAATGACTCTGGTAACCTGACTAATGACGTTTTTGGAGATAAGTATTTAATTGTTTAATTAGTATTGCCTGAAAGAATCAGCTCAATGTGTTGTTTGGGCAGGGAAAGTAAACTAAAAGATCATACTGCCTAAAATTGCAGCATCCAGGTCTACAAATGAAGGAAGTTTCTTGTAACAAAATGAACTAAAAATACTTTTATGCAGTGAAAAACTACATTACTATATGCAGCACTGTATTTACCAAAAAAATACATTTTTTTTCATGGAACTTCTCATTTAAGAACCCAGGTCTTGAGCAAGTCTCCTTGCGAGGCAGGTCTTCTTGCATGAATATCAAGCTCTCTTTTGTCCACAACTACACAAAAGCCTTTTGAGACACTTTTGCATGATGATAAGCAATGGGAGATGCTTTCAGTTGAATCTGGCTTTCAACCACATATTGATTTTGTCTAACACATTAGCTTTGTGTGTCATTCTCTGCTATTTATATAAATTGGAATTGCAGTCCTATTAAATTACCTTACTTTGATCATTATACTTAATTTACCACTAAGCGCCATTATCCCTTTTTTTATCCGTCTAGGCTTCTAGATTTTAGGTTGAAATCATCAACAAATTATTTACTGCCTTTTCAGTCTCATTTTTGGAACAAAAGGATAACACCAATAATTAAGTAATCTGTCCAGCAGCTAACTTTCAAGAAGCATTGGACAAATTAGTAATGAGATAACATACTTGACAAAAGCTAGGAATTTTAATTAGATATTCCTTTTATTTCTGTTTAAAATTTTGGATTTAGTGTAGCTTTTTTTATTTTGGATTTTAAGTAACTATCTACTAGATAAAATATTCAGGAAGAACATCTTCTATGCAACCTGTATTTAAAAGTGGTGGGGAGTAACCTGATAAGGTATGGATTGTAGAACCAAGGTGACCTTTGTTATAAACCTTTTCTATAAATATGTGGAATAAATGAATAGCTACCCTTCTGTATCTTTTCAACCATACTCATGCACCCAGTACCACCACAAATGTTGTCACCTGTTTCCAAGAAGCTCTTCTTTTCAGGCTTGGTCTGCAAATTCTGGTCTGTCATTTTAGTTATATTGGTCCCGATATGTTTGTAGCTATTGCAGCAGTTTAAAGTTCCATATACAGTATAGGTTTATAATGATTAAATAGTAGTTATGGTTAACAGTTTTATTAAATATTTATACTGTATTAACATCACAATACCTTATCTGCTCATTCTCTTATTTCGGCTATGAATACTATATGAAATTACCATGCATTGCTCAAGGATCCACAGAGGACCTGCTACTAGATAACTAAATATCATTTAGATGCAAACCTTCTTTATCGTATATATATGAATTCAGAAGATATACCATATTTGCTCAATTATAAGATGAACCATCAGTTTGCATGAAAACAGACTTCATAAATAATAAAGATAGACTGCAAGAGACACAAACAGGAAATAAAATATTTTTATTGAATATTTGTTGAATATGTTAAGATTTTTAACAACAATCAGAAAACTCTACTGTGGGGTTCACTACACAAAGTGAAACTAAATTGTAACCACTTCTTCAAAAATGAAGGTAAACACAGCAAACTTTTGTTAGCTCGCGGGTCACGAGCAATATGGCAAGAGAAAACACCCGAACATTTCTACAAGATACAAGAGAAAAACTCACACATAGAAACACTCAAGCAGGCAGTAAGTGTACACAAAGGCAACTAGGATTTCTACAGCATCAGATTCTAAGACTTCACACAGCTTTGTCCAAAAGGTAGATGTGGCTTTTTTTTGTGGATAAAACCATATGTTCAATGGGTGGTATAAATGACTGTTTTATAATACAATTAGGCAGTATGGGGAAAAAAATACATAATAATCTTTTATCCTGTACCTAAAGCATTATGAACCTGCATTTTGAACATATCTTTGAGACATGTAAACAAAGAATAAATAAATAAATAAATAGATAAATAAAATGAGAAACAAAAGAAACTGAAATAGTATGGTGTGTTTTGGTCAGTTTGAACTATTTTAAATTAATATCACCTTACTATTTCAGATGATGCAGCATACAAGTGTAAAACCTGTTCTACTTTATTGTGCCTTTTTCTATAAAACCCAGGATCTGAAAAAAGAAGGATATTACTAAGACCTTTGATGTGATTTACAATCATATTTTTTGTCAAGGTATGTAATAATAATAATGTATAATTAACGTCACCACATTTTTTCATATTCAGTATTTTACCAGTAAATTAATGAATTTAAAGGAAACTGGCTTTAGTCTTGAGGGTGGCTTATGAACATTATTGATATCATCTGTAGAATGCTTGGTGTTAGTAACAACCTTCTTTGAAAGTATTTCAAACAACACTTATGACACATTAAGGGTCTGATATAATGCCCTGGATATTTTCATGTTTTTCCCCTCATTAACATGATAAACCACTTCAGAAATCTGTGTCATTTCATGTCACGTGCACATGTTACATTGATGATGGTAATTTCAGGTAGTGTCACCTGAGGCCTGGCGATCATATGTTACAATAGTGCTAGGGAATTCACTTTTGCTGTTATTAGACTACTTCCTAAAGTCCTCTTTAAGCCTGAACAGCTAAAGGGGATTGGAATCATGGAATCATAGTCCAAAGTCAGTCGAAGAATCCCCATGCTAGAAGGCTATATATATATATATATATATATATATATATATATATATAGTTACCATACAATGTTGATTGATATACAGAGAATCTGGGGATACGATTGCACAGTGCTTAATGAATTGCTGTGTGATCTACCTATTCTACATAACCAGATTCTGGCATAGCTCCCAGTTTCAAATTGGTCCATTGTAACCTTTTTTTGTGCTATGCTCTCCTTCAGCAGTGCAGTAGAAAGAGATGGCAGTATTAGTACAATATCACTATAGAATTGATTGCTATTCACTGAGAGAACTAAGTTTCATCTAAGCACACACGGCAGTCACAGTGATACACAGAGCAGTCTTTGAAGACTCTTATGGAATGACTAATAGCTTCATAATAGTGCCATTTACTACATAATAACATTGAAAACATTTAAAAACTCCTCCTGAAATGAGCATATAATATACATAAGAGGGTGCTCCAGTTTGCTAGCACTTGTTCTTTGTTTTATACCTTTTTTAAAGGACAAATTAAAACTTATTATACAAATATTATATAAAAAAGGTCACTAGCTGTTTTGGCTTACTTGAAGTGCATTCAGAATTATGGCTAAATCAGTTTATTCTTTATATATTGGGTCACAATACTGTTTGTTAACTATGAAAACGTAGGTGTGTAAGAACTGCACAATGCCTTGTTAACAATGTTCAGTATGCCTTACAACCTGTCCGTATAACAAGATATCTTTATACTTTGAGATACAACAGATACACACGTAGAAGATATGCGATGTGAAATTACGCAGACACCTCACACAATTTACATTGTATCTAAAGCTAAAAGTCACAGAAATCGTTGGCTTATGAGTGATTGCTGTTATTACAAAAGCTAATCTGGTGTGCCATTAACAGTAATCCTGTAGTCAGTCATCCCTAACCTTACTGCAATCTGTATATTGTGGTAAAAGGTCATTGCCCTTCAATGTTCCTTCACCTCCTCTGATCTAAAAATGCCACATTTTTAGTCTTCATTACTATGCATTTCACATGCCAACTAGCGACTGCGTATGTTTGTGTCTTTTGAGGTCAGTCACTATATCAGTCACCTCTGAAATAGGTCTACAAATGTGAACTGATTTCCTCTCTCGACTGAACATGTGAAATCCGTCAATTCATTGATAATCTAATGTTCCTGGTCAGATTTAAGTTGTCCTTTAAGATATCAGTACAACTTTACTAGTGCCTTATAAGTTGGAATTTCTTCTGGAATGTGGACGATACAATAGTTAACCTGTAATATATTCTTAATTCTCATATATATTTAGTCAATTTACATCATTTAAAATAGAACATCTTATTAAAATCACCTAAGTATACACATATTAAGAAACGTTAACGACATACAAATACACAGACTAGAAATAAATGTTGGCATACTGGTATATACAAGGGTGTGGTTATAACAAATTGAGTCATGCTCTATCTACACATCATATTGCTTAAAAGAATATAAAGAGGGCAATTGTCTGATGCACAATAAGTTTTCTTTTCTTAGGGAAGTCATAAGGACATTAAAGTTTGTGCAAAGAAAATGAATAGGTACGAATGACCTGGATCAGGAATGCATGGTAAGACATGAAAGGACCCATACTACTGAGGTATTTACATTTACTGGCTAAGGACCACTATGTGGGCAACTGCAAATAGGTTTTGCTTTATTTCTTGACCCCAAGCATTACGTCTACTTCCTCCTCGGGTGCTAAAGTGTGCCACTGTGCAATGGGTCGCCTTGGGTTGGCCAACATATCTGACCAATGCCGGAGTTCCGCTCCGGTGCTGTTGTAGCCCACAAACACTTTTCCAATAGCATCATTTTTGCCAATCTTGTCATAGTCCAAAACAGTTACAACAATTTGCACTTTCTGAAAAAAAGAAGCAGATACATGGAGTAAGTAACATTAATAAAAAAAAAGCTTCTCAAGACAACAACAAAAAAACAAGAAAATATTAATAGAACTACAGAAAAATAAAATGGGCACTTACTAAATACTGGTTTATTGATTCATTTAAAAATGTTTTTGTATTTAGATTTTTCAACAAATTCACCTCCCTATATACTTTCCCTGTCCTTGAAAATGTAATGAATATAATGATTACCACAGTCTAAATGGTTAACCATGAAATGGGCAAACTAGATTGGTCTAATGTTTCTAAGTTTTTATAAACCATGTTCAAGAGGCGCTGAATTTTTTTTTTTATTGAAATGGACTTATTTCACATTCTGTTCCCATTGTAAGTATTTTCATGTAATATACAATGTAGTTATATGTATGTATCAAAAGTCAAAATCCGGAAACAAAATTGTCAGTGTTGCTTTCTTGGGGTCATAAATATTAATAAAGTGATGCAACAATTATTCCCCAGAGGTTGTGTGTTGACGCTAAGACCTTAAAGGGTTCAGTTGATTGGATAATAAAGGAGACCTGTCACCATCGTAGCATTTTGCATAACTAAATTAATGTATTCAAACTATCTTTACCTCAGGGAAGCTCAGAACTGTTGAAGATCTATATATTGAAGATACAAATAAGCAATATATATGTATATGAGAGACCCACCATACATGTATACCATGGGAGCAAGTCATCTTAACTCCCTTTTCTCAGAATCGGTATTGTCATGGAACGTGAAAAAGTCCATTGCAATTAGATTTCTTGTTTTTAGTTCAGTCCTCCTTGAACACCTTACTATGGTTTAACATTTGGACTTTATGGTAATCACTATATTTATTAACTTTTCAAAGGATAAAAAGTACATTTTTCTTGAAAAAAATCTAAAAACAACAACTGTTTTCATTACTATTTTAAATATATAGAGATCTCTTTCTTTATTAAATCTAGAGAAAAATGACACCTCATCAAAATAATTCATAAAGTAACAAAATCTCTGAGCTGCCCATGTGGGGACAAGAGAAGGTTGTGCTAATTCTGGTTGAATGTAGGCACAGAGTCCTTATATCTGCAAAATTCACATCACATTGCTATTCACTGCCAAGCAGATTATGATAAGGCAAATTAACTGTCAAATGTGATGTACAGAAGAGAGGTAAAATCTAATTTACTCTTATCCACATAACCTTTGTCAGGACACTCATATTGTTGGGATTTTTTTAATAGAACCATTACGGTTCCCTCACATAATGTCACTTATGACTTTCTGCCGAAAGGTTTAACACTCTTTAATGACACATTATGGAAGTCAATGTGAAAGAGTATAACGAGAAAGAGACTTTACTGTGTGGTAACCAATAAGTAAATAATCCCAATATATCTGTGAAATTAAGTAGACCCTTTTTTACATTCTTTGCTATTTTTTCAATGTAGGGTCTACATTTTAAACTTGTGTTGTTAGAATCTAGAAATTATTTTTTAGGAATATGGTTCCGTGTGGTAATTACTTCACACATACAATGTACTGTTTGCACAGTCTGGGGTTTTAAATTACCTGAATTTGTTCAAATGGTACTTCAAAGCTGAATGACTCATTGTAGTAAGGATTAAGAGTATTCTTTTTAATAGTGGTCTTCTTTTTCTTCAGCCTCTTGCCATTTTGCATCAGATGAATTTTCACATAGGGATCTGAAAAGAGGATTTAGATTTAATTAGATACAAGTACACTAAATTCTGAGGTCTATAAAATGCATTTAACATTCCCTTCAAATGTCACTGCATGGCTGATTATTCAGAATTTCAACCCAATGCCAAAATGAATGTTCTAACACTATATGGTTTAAAATGTAAGTATACAGTTATTTGTAATAATCGTAATTGGATAAATCACATTGTTTTTCATATTGGAGCTTGTTATATTACATTATACAGTATATGTAGTGACATCATAAACACAATTGAGTATGACATCAATATTTCTATTTAAATATCTGCCTGCCCTTACAAAGGCCATTTTGGTAGTCTGCTTTTCTATGTAGATATTAAATATTTTCACTTGCTTAACATGGGATGGTAACCACAATTTATGTTTTTTTTTGTTGTTTTGGGGGACTTTTGGGATAAATCTCATACCTTATACATCTTTCAGTTTGATAATACATTCTAGTGTGTATATCTCTACCTTCCTTTCACATTACATCATAATGGCTTCTCATTTTTATGTTTTTGATCAATAAAAGCAATGCTGACCATATTCCCCTCTATTAAATAGTTAATATGGTGAAGGCATGTTGGAGTGAGAGTTGTGTTAAAGAAAGTTAATACAAAAGGCATTGTTAATTTTCAGATATTTCTGTAAGAAGAAAAGGGTAAACACAGCATGAAAATGGTATATGAAATTGAAAAATTTTGGAATTTTTGAAATGTACAACAATGGTCCACAATATCATGAAATGGTACACAGAAGTGCTACTTATTCTACATGAGCTTGTTTCTTGAACCTTTCTGTTATGGAAAAGCACAGGAAAAAATAAATCATGATTTTACATTATTCATGTGGAACAGAGGAAATCTCAGGCACAGACAAATTCTTATGGTTATGTGGAATACAGCTTTTCCAGTACATTTGCAATCCCATAAATGATCCTCCTTGTGTCGTCAGTCAACCTGATGTACTTATTGGTAAAAATAAAAGCTTTTAACTATTATGTCATGTACACAATGCAATGCTATTTCCCTAAAGTTATTTCTGTTTTGTAACTACTGTTATGCTGTTCATATAAAATAAGATCACCATCTATCTTTCTCTTCATCAATACAATTGTCACGAATAAAGATTGAGGGACATTTAAACATTATAAACACAGTTGTAGGTAATATTCTTCGACGTGCTTCTACATTTTGTTGCCAGAGGAACACTAAGCTATGCCTGGCCAGGCAGTGGAAATCTGAAAAGTCTCCAAAAGCGATGGATGTTTCGGAAAATTTGTAGGTACACAGGTACAAGGAGGACATGTCTCATACCCTATTTAATACACAATGTATTCATGATAAGACATGGGCAGAGTATCTGTTTTCCAATGCACATTGCCCTTTATTTGGTGGTAGAGTGAGGTAACATAATAGGGTGACTGAAAATTTAGGGTGACCTCCTTTGTCCCTCAGGAAGAGCCCCCTGGCCATTAACAACAATAATAATTTGCCTCCTGGAATGGTCACACAAAAGAGCCTTCTGGAAATTGGAGGAATGAGGGAGGGGCTGTCCCTGTGGTGTGTGCTGTGGCTCCCTCCTTTTGCAGAAGTACTCCAAGAGACTAGAGTATTACAGACAGATTTGCAGAGAAAGAGAAGCGTTTCTTCACATCTCTTTCTCCATGAATCTGGGGAGATGGTGTGCACAGAGGCTCCATCCTTTTGAGGAAGAGCTCTAGGAGGCCTGGTTAACAGAGTTGAAACTGGGGAGAAGCAGACAAAGAAATAAGAACAAGAAAAGGTGGAGCTGCGGAAAAGGAGAAAGGGAAACGGAAGTGGTTGGCGGAGAAGGTAGCAAAACTTTGAGAGAGTGAGCAAGAGTGCGTCTTTCTGACTTCTGGGGGCCCATTTCCCCCCCAGAAAATGTCAAAAATAACCACTGCTTTATAATATTAAATCAATTTAATCTCTCACTTGTTATTGTACCTGCTTCATTATGTGTTAAGAGTTATAGCTCCTTAAAAAAATCAGTCCAGCTCAAAGTTCCTAACACATAATTTAGCATTTTCTTTAGGAGAGCCTTCAGCAAACAGAAATGTGCCCTGAACCCTCAGCATTTAAAGGGTTAAATCTGTGACTGGAATACCATGGGCATTGCAATCTTTCTGTACATTGTGCTACTGTTTTTTTCTGAGATACCCAAAGGCATAGAAGGCATATCATACTAATTAATTTAATGGCAAAATTTACTTACAGGTATCATACTGTTCACGCAGCTAAACCTCTTTTCCTACACTAATCATCTCCCATGTTGTTGTTTTTGAAATCCCTAATTAAACTGTTATAACCACCAGATTTGTTTCAGAGATTTGTTTCTGACAAATAGTACAATGGTAATAAAGGTTAGTAAAATTCATAGCTGACCCTCAACGTTTTTTCGGAAAAGATAAACTTGTTTCACAGTGGTGGATTCACAAATAAAAAACAAGGCAGATTGTAGCAATGTATACAAGTAGTCTTTAGTATCTTAAATCAAGCCTGCCAACCACATATTTTTACATATACATTTACTTATAATAAAGCTAGCACAGTACATAGGTGAAATTTCACTATTGCATTCCATGATACACACAAAAACACTTATACAGTCACTCACTCATCCACTCTTTCATTTACACAATTCCTTCACACAATTATTCATTCTCTCACTCATTCAGACAAATCATTTACACATATTCATTAATGCATTCTCACAATTCCTCCACACATTAATTCATTCATTCTCTTATTCATTCACACAATTTATCCGCATTAATCTATACTCTCACACATTCACGCAATTCAGCCACACATTAGTTCATTTATTCTCTCATTGATTCACTCAATTAATCCACACACCAATTCCTCCCTTCTCTCACTGATTTACACAATTCACCCACACACCAATTCCTTCCTTCTCTCACTGATTCACACAATTCATCCACACACCAATTCATTATCTCATCCATTCCCACAATTCATCCACACATTAATTAATTAATTATTTTACTCATTCTCACTCTTCAATCTTTATTTCAATATTCTTACTACCCCCCTTAAGGAGACTAAGGGGGCAGAGCGGTTGCTGAAAACATTTTTATGTGCGACCACTCCGCGCCCCTCTCTCTCCCCCTTTCCCTGCTGCCTGGGTGCTGTGCACCCCGTGCACCCACCTCGGCGCTGCCCTGGCCTAGGTGATGGGATGACTGCATGGCGCTCCTGCTGCCATGGTGCCCTGTGCGGTGGCACAACTCACTCACGACATACCCCAAAGGCTGGCCCTGGTAGCAATGGTACAATAATAATCTGGTAATCACAACAAACCACACAAATACCAAACAAGCTGTCCCTTAATAGGTTTTTTATAGCTTGAATCATAGAAAATAAATGTTATAGTAAAAATGCCCCCATAATCCAGCACATGGTAAATCAAATTTGAGACAAATATATTCTTTTTAAAGTATGTTTCTGAAGAAGTTTGCTTGGGATTGTGTACAGAGTTATAAAAAGAAAGACAACTGGTATTTTTCTGAATAAATAGAGCAGCATTGCTAAGATTAGTCAAGGGGAAAAAAAACACGTTAACATTCCAACCATGATTGCTGAACAGGTCCATAATTATGAGAAGGCACTAATTTGAAAGCCTCCATTTCACTTACAATTAACCAAGATATCAGCTAATTATCTGAAGATGAACAATTGTCCTGCTTATCAACAGAGTAAAAATAGAAAGTAATACAAACAGCAAACTGCATATTTTTCTAGTTAAAGTTAGACGAGTTCATTTCGGGAATGATAAAAATACATCATAATATATGGTTGGGCAAAGCTAGCTAGTAATATGTCAAAATACTTATGAGAGGGGATGTACGACCATATCTAATACTGGGAGGCAAAACTGGAACAGTTTGTTTCGATGGAATATTTCAGATGATTACAGCAAATGTAGCTTGGATACTGTCATAGGTGTAGACACAGACTGCAGTATAGCCAATCAGCGCCCAATACACATAACTGGGAAACAGGGCTGGACTGGGGACGATTAAGCAACCCTGACACTTTAATACCAGGGGCCACTAATTGACGTACGTGCAGCCATTGGCTTATACCTGGGAACTCTCCGGGTTTTGCCTGGAGACACCGAGTGAAGCACTACTTCTCCGGGACACTAGAGGGAAACTCAGAGTTCTTACCTAGACATAGCCAGCCCCGATAAAATCTATTAGTTCCTTCTTTAGAGGAAAGTATGCAGTATGGAAGAGCATGATAGCTAATTGTACTTATCCAAACGGTAGTATAATATTAAATCCATTGATAATGCTATATCTTACATCATATATCCAAAACCATGTACATTTTAGAATTTTAACAGGTTTGTAAAAAAAACAAAACTTTTCTTTGAATCTATGAATAAAGAACAATAAAGAGAAAATAATATCTCTCTGGTTACAGTTTGTTTCTGATTATTTTTCTTCTTCAGTGTAAGAGGATTGAAAAAGAATGCTTTACTGCCTATTTAAAATTACCCCATTTATTTACAACGCAAAGGAAATTACCAATCAAAAAGTTATTTGTAGTCGGCAAAAGAAACGAATAAGATGAATAAGATGAAGTTCTGATTTGATGAAACAATTTTAGTGCAGCATACTTTAATCAAAGAAGTCACATCCTTCCATGTTACAGAACTAGGAGTCAAAATAAAGGAAGTGGTTCTTTCTGATTACATTTTTAGTTGAACATTCTTGATGCCTCGCTAACAACATCACGTACAATAAAGAGATTAGCATCAAGGCTTGTTGTCTACAGAAAACTATTCAACTTTTTTTGCAAAAAAACAAATATATATATATATATGTATATATGTATACAGTATATATATTGTAAGAAATATTATTTGTCACATTTGCCATTTGTTTATTTAGCTGATAAGATAGTTTGGTGATGCAAAATACAGAGTAAATCACGAGTTACTAATCAGTAAAAAAAATCACTTATGTAGAATTTTTTTTTATATTATTGTGTGGATTGAAGGCTTCATAATTTAACACTGCTTGGTTGATTAGCTATAACTTCTTCTGCGGTTCTACTTTACAGAATCATAAAGAAACTATAGGGATACATTATCCTCCTGATTAAGACATATTACATCTCTGTGGTTCCTATCTCTATTTTCCACTTGATAAAGCAAGACCATAGAGTCATTTATGTTGTAGCATTGATAGTGAGAAAAGGTAAGTATATATATATATATATATATATATATATATATATATATATCTATGCTCAGATACTTATGAATGTGCAGCAATGACTGTGTCCATTTCATAAAATAAAAAACCCTGCATATTACAAGTTATACCCCCATTTTACCAGAGAACATTTCATTTTAAGATATGTTGTGATGGTTATATATATAGTGAATTGCTTCTAGAGCCGATGTATTTTTTTTCCAAGAAACTGCTGAAATAATAATGTGTAATTAACATATCCACACATTTAATTTTAAGCACAGCCGTTTATCATCCAGGGATTCACGGACCTGAATTCATAACGACAGTATGCAGCCTTAGCTTGGTTTGAGCTGCAGGTGCCGAGGCATGTGACTATGGGATGGATCTTTTTTTTTATTGCGTTGATAGTACACAGTTGGAATAGAGGCATATTGTCTTGTAATATTTTATTATACTTATCTGTTACTTCTAGTTCTGTTACAGTGACTGTGCTTGCATTCCCATGATCGACTCCCTCGTGGGAAACAGATGTTTACTTAAAACAGGGGTGAGCTTAGTGTTATTTATGCCTGGGTACAGTGTTTCTTTGTCCCCCCCCCAACTAACACACAACTTTGCTCAAATCTACCAGCCCTAACATCATACAATAACGCACAATCACTCTAACACTATACACATACATTTATACACTTTAGCCCCTTTGATGACTGTTATGGGAAATGTTCAGACCCTTTTAAGATGGTGGCCTTTCATGTATATAGTTCAATTCTAGGTTTGTTAAAGACATAAAAAAAAGATTTATTTGCAGGACTTTAGACAAAGTAGGTTCATAGGATGGGTGCATAGAGATTGTAAAGCTGCTTGCATGTAACATGCTCTTAAAACGTTTAAGTCCGGAAAGGTTCCTTATACTGGATGGGGTTGGAGATCAGAGATTGTGGTCTGCTCTGGCTAAAGAAAAAATAAAATCAACAATTTAAAGTTATGGCCTAAATAAATTTTAGAATTGAGGAATCCAGAGGGGCAATGATAGACAGAGAATATACAGGAGACAGTTTTTATTTAAGAATCCACAAAAACTCTGGTTCATTCACTTATCATTTCCCGTCTTGACTACTGCAATACTCTTCTGGTTGGCATTCCACTGTCTCGACTCTCTCCACTACAGTCTATCCTTAATGCCGCTGCTAGGCTCCTCTTCTGCTTCCCCCCTCTGTGAAACCCTCCACTGGCTTCTGATTACCTTTAGAATTAAATTTAAGATCCTGGTACTGACATATAAGGCCATCCACAATACTGCTCCTCCGTACATTTCTGACCTCATTAGCAAATACTCTCCTACTCGATCCCTACGTTCCTCCCATGGGCTAAGGCTGTCCTCCTCACTTATCACCTCTTCCTTTTCCCGTCTACAAGATTTCACTCGGGCTGCCCCATATCTCTGGAATCTGCTCCCAAGGAACCTTCAGAATTCACCCTCCCTCCCGACATTCAAGAAACATCTAAAAACCCACTTCTTCAGAGAAGCATATCATCTTAGCTGCTAGAACATCCTTGTCATTGATACCCCCACAATACCTCTCACCCTTTCTCTATGCCTTATGTTTATCACCCCATTTTCCCTCTAGATTGTAAGCTTGCGAGCAGGGCTCTCTCCACCTAATGTATCGGTTTGTCTTAGTCTGTCAATTCTTGTCTTGTCATATCCCTTGAATATATTTATTGTATTAAGCGCTGCGTAAACTGTTAGCGCTATATAAATAAAAGATAATAATAATAATAATAATAATAATAAGTGCATTCCTTGATTGTCGAGAAAGGAGAACATGCCTTAACCGTAGCACAACAGAATCTTAATGATGTCTCTGCTTAGTTGTAAAGTCTATTACATTATAAGTCTTATAGTTGATTAGGTTCCATACTAAACTGGTATGGCCATAGAATGGTAACTTTCAGGGTAGCCATTAATGGCTAGGAAAGTCATGGCCAAATGTAGCAGATATGGAAATATATTTTCAGAGGTTCTAAAATGTGGATTTCTGAATTTGCTGGGCTTTAAAAGGTTTTGCAATAAATGAGTGCAAAAAACCCAAACAAATAAAGTCACGGTCCATATTTTTCCTTCATGTCATATCTTCACATATCTTCTTGCTTAATACCTCACTGATTATGTTTAATTCATTTTATGCAAATACAGTGAATAACAACACCCCCCCCCAAAAAAAAAGATAAGAGCTACTTGTCACTCAGGGCTGAAGTAAACTTTTGCAGAAACATACAAGCTTGGTTTTTGTGCTTTTAGTTTTCAGTCCTTTATTGGTAAAAATATGCATGCTGTCCGTCCTGATGGATTCATTTTTCTTCTATTCTTCCAGCAGAGATATATACTTCTGAACGAAGAGAAAGCATTTATTGCTACCATATTAGGAAATTAGTCTGCACAGCATAAGTCCCTAGCGGTTAGATGATAATCAGCAGGGAAACTGCTATGTCTGTAAGCTCAATGAGCAAAGACACGACCTACGGTACAATCGACAGGTTGCAGAATGCTACTTTATCACATGCATCTAGCCGTGCCGAACTGCTACGATAAGATTAGGCTCCATACTCTGTAACTGCTATGTGGGAAAAAAGACATTTGCCTTCATATATTTATACCTGAAATTATCATTAACATGAAAAGTGTTTCATATACAAGAGCTTCATTTTTACCATTTAAATGTTATTCTTCGTAATAATTATTACTATTACCGTATTTGCTCGATTATAAGACCACCCCTTAAAATCTGAATATTAATTTAGGAAAAAAAAGAAAAAGCCTGAATATAAGACGACCCTATAGGAAAAAAGTTTTACCAGTAAATGTTAATTCATATAAACTATGTAAACATTTTTTTTTAATAAAAGCTATGATTGAGAAAATATTTTGTTTTTATTTCCTTTTATTTTCCAACCTGCCCCCCCCCAGTTACGCACATCTGCCCCCAGGCTTGCCACTCTGCCCCAGAAATGCCTTATATCCCTTATATGCCACTGTGCCCCATGATATGCCTTTTAACCCTCTAAATGCCACTGTGCCCCATGATATGCCTTTTAACCCTCTATATGCCACTGTGCCCCATGACATGCCTTTTGACCCCCTATGTGCCACTCTGGCTCCAAAAATGCCTTATACCCCTATATGCCACTCTGGGAGAGGTGGTATAAAATGAGACTAACAATGGATTACAATAAAAAGGAGTGTAAGAAAGGATGCCGTCAGCCTTTTAGGGAGAAGAAAATCATTATTATTAGGGGAAAATTAAAGATGTGTTATGATGCATAATTTAAAATGTGAAGTATATTATTTCAGTTTTAAAACTCTTACAATGTAATTGGTGCAGAGAAGGGTATTAAGAGACACATTTGTTCATTTTATATAAAACCTCCCCTGCCACATGTGTATGATAATATCATTTAGCTCAACGCACATTTCCATATGCTGCCTTGGGAGGATTACAAAATATTTGAACATTGTATAAAACGATACAAACTTGCAATTGCATAATAGAAAACATAATACAAATGAACCACAATCTAATCACGCTCATTTGCAGTACAAAATGTTGCTAATTTACACCTTGCATATTATTTAGAACATACAATGGAACTAAATTTAAATTTACCATAATCTGCCTGAAGTCTTATCATTTTAAACAGCTCTTTTTAAATCCCCAATGCCGAGTGCAAATCTATTGTCTTGATGACTCTGGTGGAAATAAAGTCTGCAGTGATTTCTTTCTTTCATGCATCTGAATGCTTAGCACTGCTCTGAACAAAGGTTTCTAATAAGCAGGAAATTTTCCATACATTATTCAAAGCTTGAAAATGAAGCATTCATATTGTTAACTGCTGTGCATGCAACCATTCCCTAAAGTGTTTTAGATTTGATTTTCCTTTTAACCCTGCCACCCCAAAAATCATACACGACACATCATCAGTAGTCTACTAAAACTACACTATTGTTGAAGGCAGTCTTGAGTTGAAGAAGTGCTGCAACACTCATCATCTTCAGTCAACAAGGAAAACAGACATTCAGTATAGCTCGACGCAGCAAGCTCCCGATGTCTCATTAGTATACCTGGCAATTTTCCTGGTCCAGTGAATATCTGCTTTAAAGGGACTTTTGGTCTACAGGCAGTGGAGCGGTATCTGGCCATACCTGCTACCCACCCAGGTTCTGCCTTCTCAAGATGCATCATTGACTACTTCCCACCCACGTAAGGCTAGCTCCTAAATGCAGCTAGCCCCACACCCTGCATAAAGTCACTTGTCAGAAGAGAGGGAGCAAACTCTATTACATACATGGTACTTAGCATCATGTACATAATAGAGTTTGCCATCTGTACCCCTGCCTAGTGTCACCTATGCTCTGTAGACTTTGACCAACCAAAGCACTATTAAAACCCACATGCATACAAAAATGGGATCAAACGAAGATAATGCCTACTATTCTTTTTAAGTATCACAATGCCAAACGATATACAAAAGAATGATGGTCATGGGGGCATCAGTGAAATCAAAGTGTATATTTTAGAGGGAAATGCCAAAAAACAGTAGGACACCAGCAGACCAAGATTACCCTGACCTCAAATATAGATGTCCAGAAATCATATATTTTTATTGATGTCTTTATACTGATTAGCAGTTGTGGAGTTTTTTTTTACCATGGACAAGGTCAATGATGACTCAACTAGAGGTGCACAGGGAGAAGCACTGTCTTTTGCCATGGGCTCACGATTATGTTCTAAAACAATTCAGTCTAGATCCCAAATGCATGTTTCTATAGAAATACCGACCCTTCAAGCTATGTGACTTACACTTACCGTACCTAAAAGTTCATAGCAATATTACGCATGATATATTTCCATTACATATTAATAGCTGAGGAAATGTATTGACTTTTGTGATTTGACTAGATATACTGTAGTGCCAACAATTCTGCAAATGCACATATTTCTAAACAGAAACGTTATAGAACATTTAAAACTCATTAAAACCATAAAAGTTGAATCCCTCATTATTAACCACTGCAGTATATTACCAGACAACAGGAGAAGATGGTTGTAACAGCTCTCTTGAAGCTAAACAAGCTAGATACACAAATTAGCATCATTATCTCCAGTATATTTTAATAAGAAAGTATTTTATCATTTTATTGAATATAATGGGTTTTTATGTTGATGTTACACACCGTACGGGTCATGGAGCAAAGAAATCCCATCTTCTGGGTGTTAGTTAGCATCTTTTGTAATACAGTATTATTTATAGGTGATTAGGAAACTTATCCCACAAAAAATATGTAACAAGGTTTGTCTATTTCACACATAACAGCCTAATGTAAAACACTGTGAATGTGTTAAACTAATCTATGCTTATCTGTCTCTGTAGCAGAATCTGTTGGTTTTGTCCTTGTCCCAATTAGTTGGTAGCACAATGTTGGTTGGTTTGTCATTATGAGACAGCATGCAATTAGCTACCAATATGGTGTTACATAAAAAATAATTGTAACATTGCTGCACTCACTACAACTAATAACATTATGTGTTTGGGCTGTTTGCCAAATCAGATACGTTATATATGACATAATTCGTTGTATGCATTTTTTTTTCTTGGAAACACTCCCTAGAGGTGGGTCTAATTTTTAATATAAATTTTACTGCGATAATTTAGCAAAGAAATCAGTAGTTGTATTTTTTCTTGGCGGATAAAAGTCCATTGGCATCTGCTTGTTCACTTATCCATACACAATACATCTTATTAGGCACATGTTCATAAAATAATAATAAAAAAAAAAAGAAGTCATGATTCGTGTGTAGAGATGTGCCCCATAATTCCTTGGACCCTAGACTGCTAAATATTTAATATAATGCATTCCTATTAAATTCTTATGAACACATTCTCTTTTGAATTCATGTGAACAGAACTTGACAGCCCCCTTAGTTTTTTCAGTTTTGTACCTAAATACTGGGGCTTGCTTTATAGCCCCAAATTTCCTTGTATAAAACCCTTTATATTATTTGTTACCAATGTTATGTTATTTTGTTGCCTTACAATTGCTACAAATAATATACACTTAACATAAAAGTTCAGAAAGGGTTTATATTTCAAACTCAGTAACTTATTGTTTGGAAAAATATAATCTCTCCCTGAAAGAATGTGTACTCTTTCTTCTTATCGATCGACCAGAGACTTGATATAGAATATTGCTTTTAGCATTTACAGGGCAAAACCACGATATATAGTGTGTGTCCTGTTCCATTTAGCTGTTCTATTATCTCCACAATGTGTGCTGACAGTTCACTGTGCTGTTTTCTTTTTTTTCCCTACAGAATTAATGGTTTCCAATTATGTTCTTTTTTTTCTCAACATGGTCGACATTATGCAGCCACATTATGGAGAAACAAACCACAAATGAAAGTAAAAATATCAATATCTTCTCTCACCAGACATTAAACTGGATAGCTTGAGAGGATAACTTTGCAATTAGCAGTCAAGAAAGACTTTAGGCTGCATAATAAATGGGCCTATTCTGTGGCATACTATCAGTATGCAAAAGATTAAGCAATTTCCTGTGTGATGGGAGAAAAACACAATTTTACTTGGAAATTTGATTGTGCACCCTAATAAAATATGCCTGGAAATCATTCCAAAGAACGTAAACATTCGCATTACACTATAATGTTATTTTTATTAATACTGCATCTGTGAGCACCAAAAGTTATTTTTACTAGGATTTTCTCAATATCATACTTCCTTTATGACTTAATATTTTAAAAAAAATATATATATATTAAATGCCATCATTTTATATTATGCCAGGATTCCGTTATCTAGGCCACACTTATATTACTGTACGACTCTGTCATTAAATCTTATTACTTTGATCATTCAAACCCTTATTATTCCCTTAGGCATTATATTTTCTAGATAAGTAACGACCTAGAACTAAATAACATAATAGAGCTGTGCCCTAGCCACTGACCCTAAACTTCACGTAGAGTAACTGACTTTTTATGTAATTGGAACAATCTCTACGCTAGACCTGAAGATTTTTCCACATATTCATCAGCTTCATTAATAAGCATTTTGTCTGTGTCAGCTATAAGTATTCTCTCTTTTCCTGGCACCGTTATTAGGCCATCACTAATATCAACGCCATGAGTAGGCGTTAAAGATACACAAAGTCCATACTACTGCTGAGTTAATCTAACGCGGTCGACTCACTAATGGGGAAAGTTTTAAGCATTTATTTCATTCATTTACAATCACAAACATATTTCGCTTTGATTCAGTTTCATTTTAAAGGTATTTTTTGCAGGTGGTATGCTGTCCAATCGTTTGAATAATTCTGTATAATTTACCACCATGTATAGCTAGAGAGGATATGCAAAACACCACCCATTGAGTAAATAGTATGAGTGAGAACTAGCACTGCTTTAATCAAGCTGGGTTGTGAAAAAAAAGCTGCCACATTCATCAGCACAAATACATTCTGTCATTAGAATAATTGCACTGTAACAGGGAACATTTACTGTTCCTACAATGCCAGCATTTCAGGGCTTATTTCTGACTCAAAAGAACACAAAGCCACAGCGGTTATAGCAACAATGAGGTACATTTTCGCACTCAGACGTTTACTGGGGAATGCAGCATATTTCCTTAAATGAACCTATCAGTATTAATGAGAAAAAAAACCCAGAAATGGAATGTTCTTTGTGTCGAATGAATTAACATAAATAATGTTTATTTAATCAATAAAATAATTTTGCATTCTGAAGGAAGTTAAAACTAATACCAGATAACATTTAGACCATTTTACATTTTAGTGTGGGGCAAAGTAAAATGTATTTAGTTAATGCAGTAAAGAAAAGTGACTAGTCGGGAAATTAGTAGGACATGGGGTAGGGCAGCAGCTGCCCATGGTGCCATAAAGTCAGTGGACAGCCTAAGACTAGTCTAAGAATTGAGCCCTCTGCTAGCAATGCCTTTGTTTCCCCTTCTGATTACAGAGGCAAATGTGATGTCCGCTCTAGGCAGGACCTTTAACCCTACTCCAGGAAAAGAGGCTCTGGAAAAGTAAATATTTATAACTTGAATGACGTTAACAAGAAAAAGAGGCATCTCTCCATATCTGTTGTGAGAAATATTATTCTTACCCAATGGTAAAGGTATTGAGAAGAAAGAAAATGTATGTAGTTCAGAATTCTAGCAGTGGCACTGGGCAGGGAGAAGTTGAAATCCCTACAATTACTTTATCATACTTTTGACAAGGACACTTGGCTAAATTTTTATGTTCTTTACTTTTCAGAGAGAAAAATATGAAGTTTTGAAAGCTTTCTACATTAAGATTCATTTTCTTTGACCTCTGATGTCAATGCGCTGGAAGGTACTGTAATGTCCTCTGTGTGAAGTAAAGGTTATGTCGTTTTTCTACACGTCTTCCAGTGCTTAGTTTGTAAAGTAAATAAAAATGAACCAATTCATACTGTGATTACTCCTGCTGTCTGTGTTTTTTTGCCAACTTGCTGTAGCTAGGTTTAGGATAATGAACATATACCATGTGCTGAACAGAACAGAACATTTCAAAACATGTCGCCACTTTCCAGAATATCAGGGATCTATCTATATATTTAGTTTTTGGCAGAGAAACTGAAATGATTTGTCCTCTCTCTATTTTCTGAGTCATTGGTTTCTATTATTCGGCTTACAGTTGAAATGTTCTACAAACTTGAGCTTAAGCCTTAGCAATTTGTCGTTCTAGTTAGGATTTCCCCAGAATGACCTATTTTTTTTCCAAAACACATCTCTCTGATGTGTTTGAATTTTTTTTAAATATCTGCAAATCGCCAATGTGGTTCATTGCCTTTAAAAATACCTGAGGTATCTTTTTTCATTAATGTTACCATGCTCCCTACATTTACTTAAGGAGAAAATGTATTTAAATCTTCATTTACATCATGCAAATATCACAATTCACAGACTCATGTTTGATGTGTATGGTTGTACTAGTCAGTATGAAAAGCAAACATAATATAGACATACCCCTCTGTAAGGACATTTACTTTAAGGACACTGGCGAGTAAGGACATAGTTGCATCACAACCATTCCCTTGTTCACATAGGCAGACATAACATCATGAAGCCAACACAGTTTGTGTTTTAAGTGTCTTTTGTGGTTTTTTTAGTGTATTTTGAGTGTTTTGTGTGTTTTGATGGCAATGACCCGATGAATGCAGTGCAGTACATGCATTGATACGTGCTTCACATTAAGTACATTTTAGTTTTACATACACGCTCTGGACCCCATTGTATACGTTAATGTGGGGTATGCCTGTATCTCTCAAAATAAGCTGCAATTAACAATGATTAAACCATGAAACCATTAAATTCATAAGGTAGTTGAATCTGGAATATTAATGAGATTTTGTCGTGAAAAAATAAAAAGAGATCTTTCTGGCATGAACACATGTGATTTCTTGATGGAAAAGGTAGAGGGTCATCTGAGGTTACTTGGTATTGAAATGTATATAAAAGAAACAAAGGAACCCTGCGTTAACTGGCATTTTGACATTTTTTTATCTGCCATTAATTTATCCCAGTACTATCATGGAAGTTGGTATCTCCTGGTACTCGCAATTGAGCAATAGGATATAAGGGCAGGAGGGTAGGTAAAGGGCAAGTGAGTAATTATACGATTAGGCACCCAAATGCAAATGAAACTGCCACATTTGGCAAGAGCAGGGACATGTAGGATACAAATGTCAAAACATACAATTAGGAAGCCTAAAATAATATCTTGATCGAAAAACATTTCTGAGAAAAATCACAAAATTTGGTATTGTTTGTAGAACTATTGAACATATTTTAGTAGATGCAGGAAGCACCATTTGACTATTGGTTGCTAGGTTGACATGACTCCTTTAAATTGTTTCTACCCAAACTGCATATTATAAACATACCCCAGTCTGTCCTAGTACCTCGAGTCACCATCAACATGAGATGAATGGTAGACAGACCAGAGAACTTTTTTTCCCCCTAAAATTATCCATATATCTTGCAAAGCATTATAGAATTGTTAATCTAAATATGTATTTCATGACGGTTTACAACTAAAATTGCAAGTTTGACCTATTTCTAAAATAAAACAGAATGTGATATTTTAGATCCAGAGCTGATAATGTGAGTCTTATTGTGATATGCGAGAAATACAAAAGCATTGTTAGCTAGCTTTGCTGTACACACTGGTGATTTTAATCATTCATTTCTGAAAACCTCACATCACTGTTTCCATTAAAAATTGTCAGAAATAGCTTTTATAGCCAGTTCTACAACTGCCAAGTAAATTAAAGAAGTGTATCTCTCTGGACTGGGATTCTGGGGGCATCCTTGTGTCTAGCATAACTACTGCAACTCTCTTAGATGGAACTATTATTTCATTACCCCAGGCAGACTATATTCCATTTGGAAGTACTACATCGCTGCTTGTTTTGTATTGTATATTTCAAGAATATATCCACAATACAAAGATGTATGTATAAAGTGTTCACCTAAGAAACCTTTCACACTGCTGTTTGGAGTCAAATTCAGACAACTCGGCATAGAAACATCTTCCCTTGGCTGGAAAAAAATGTCCACATGACTACAATGTGATGTGTGTAATTGGACCTGCTAATTTAATCTGTTTTGGATGGCTACACATCTAAGTAGTAAAAGCTTTTCTATCCCATCCATATTTAATTAGAATGTCCACATTACTGGGTCTGGAGATCAAAAAAGGCTTTTGTTTGTGCCACATTTTTCTGTGATGATGCTCTGCTCACTTCTTAGGGAAAATAACCAACCTGTATTTAATTAGCAAATCTATGCATTTTGGATATATGTATGTATATATATATACAGAGAGGGGGGGGGGATTAACACACACACATATATCCTGTACATAAATATTTGCTCCAATATCTGTATAATATATATATATATATATATATATATATATATACACACACATGGTGCACGCATTAACACACATATATCCTGTAAATAGATCACAGACATGCAAGTTTAATTAGTAAGACTGAATAAACACCAATAAACACCATACTACGGGTTTAAGTATGAAAGGGATAGTCGTGTGTATTTGTTTTAAAATTTGGTTTACTAGCCCCTGCTACTGTATTAAGTGAGAAGTGTTTTACTTTATATGTTGGCCGCACTTTGGGGTCTTCTATGCACACACGCACACTTAATGCTGCACATGACTAGGAAAATAGTTATTTGTTAAGTCTGACATTTTAGTAATATACTATGTGCAGCTCATTACAAGGGTAAGAGTACAAGTCAACTAAAACTGCCTTCTTATTCTGTTTATGGGATCATGCACATTTATGGAAGGGTGATCACAAGGATCCAAGCATTGACTTGGCTCAGTGCTTGTTTGGCTTATGTTCGATGATCTTATCACAGCAGGATAGCTCTTATCTGCAGGAAGCATTTATACATATTTGTAAATTCTGTAGGTTTGGCTTTGGGAACAGCAGCTTATTATTGGGACTCTAGAGTAGCCTTCCATCTTCTGTTACATTGAGTGGCATAAGGTTTCTGTCACATTAGTTAATTAGTCTTATTCTGTCAATTCTAGTTTTGTCATACCCTTTGAATGTATGTACTGTAAGAAGCGATGCATGAATATTATGTACTTTATAAATAAAAGATAATAATAGAAACATCATTAAAACTTTGGAAGTAAAATGCCCGGAATGTAAGTGTACAGTAATCGCAATTATATGCAGCAGAACTTTTGTTTCAAACTTGATTAAAAACCATGCTGACCTTGATGATTAAACTGTATGGCTGATAAGCACCAGTGGTACTTTCAGTACACTATCTTGTGTTTTTTCATAATTAACATCACTCTATGTGGCTGACAATGTGTATAAGTTTTTCAGAAAGTCTTATCAGCTACCTGGTACTTTGCATATCATTACCCTCTATAATCCTCCTCGATTTAAAACTCTAATTAACTTTTTAAAGTGTTATATTCTTGATGGGAAAAATATACCGTATTTGCTCGATTATAAGACGACCCTGATTATAAGACGACGCCCCAAAATCTGAATATTAACTTAGGAAAATAAGAAAAAGCCTGAATATAAGACGACCCTAAAGGAAAAAAGTTTTACCAGTAAATGTTAATTCATGTAAACTATTTTTTTTAATAAAAGCTATGATTGAGAAAAAGATTTTTTTTGTTTTTATTTCTTGTATTTTCCAACCTGTCCCCCAGTTACGCACATCTGCCCCCAGGCTTGCCACTCCAATATGGCACTGTGGCCCATGATATGCCTTTTAACCCTCTATATGCCACTGTGCCCCATGGTATGCCTTTTGACCCCCTATGTGCCACTCTGCCTCCAGAAATGCCTTATACCCCTATATCCCATTCTGGCATTTAGGGGGTTAAAATGCATATTATGGGGCAGAGTGGCATATAGGGAGGTATAAGGCATTCCAGGAGGCAGAGTGGCATTAAGGGAGTTAAAAGGCATTGTATAGAGCACTCTGCCTCCAGAAATGCCTTATACCCCTATATGCCACTCTGCCATTTAGGGGGTTAAAAGGCATATTATGGGGCAGAGTGGCATATAGGGAGGTATAAGGCATTTCAGGAGGCAGAGTGCTCTATTAAATGCCCCCTTAACGCCACTCCAGAAATGCCCTATGCCTCCATTTAACACACACACACACCCTATACCCCCATTTAACTAACACACACACACTCTCTCTCCCCCTCTCTCTCCCCCCCCTTCCCCCGCTCTCCCCCCTCTCTCACCGGTGCTTCCAACCGGGGCAGCGGGTTGACGTCGCCTTCTGCTGCAGCCGGAAGGAGGTGTGGCTAACAGCGGGGGTTTGTATGCGTCCGTCGCGTATACTTTCCCCAGCTGTCAGAGATCAGAGACTCTGATCGCTGACAGTCGGGGAAGGTCTATGCGACGGACGCAGACAACCCCCGCTGCTAGCCACACCTCCTTCCGGCTGCAGCGGACGTTGTCTACGCGGATCGCGTAGATGTCAATCCGCTGCCCCGGCAACACAGCAGGAAGCACCGGTAAGTGTGTGTATGATGGGGGGGGGTGAGACAGGAGGATCCAGGTCCCCTGCAGCGGTGCGGGGGATCTGGATCTTAGTCTCCTAATCAGACCTCTATTTGAGGTCTGATTAGAAGACGACCCCGATTAGAAGACGAGGGGTATTTTTCAGAGCATTTGCTCTGAAAAAAACCTCGTCTTATAATCGAGCAAATACGGTAGTTGTGCATGGATTCCCATGCACGGAATGTATTACAGTTCAACAAAATAATTTAACAAACTATTTAAAAGTGTTTTTTCCTTTTCAGATCCAGCAATGTGCCATTATTCCAACCTAATATATGGCCAAACAGGAAAATCTGCTTCAATAAAACTGTAGAATACATATAACACTTGTACTTGTACTGAAAAATTTACAATAAAAACAAAACTAAAAGAAAACATATAACATATAAATTCCCCCTTAAGTCGTACAGAACAAACTTATGTCAATTGAAAATGTTCTTCTCAGCCAGTGAGTGGATTGCTCCTGTAAGATCTATACATCTGCTAATAATTGAGTTGCCACAATGTACATTTTTTTTAGCTTTTTAAATTGTACTCATGTTATGTTTGCATGACAGGAGCCCTTTAAATATCAGTCACTGTTACCAGTTCTCTGTCATCAATAATCCAAACCCCACCTTAAAACAGGCTCTCTAATTGTCTCTAATTTTGTCAAGTCAATTTGCTGCTCATGCACACTAAGACTTACAGCCTAATTTTAGTAGAGGCTAATTATGCCTGTGAAAATTCTATTTACATATCTCTTTTTTTGTCGCAAGCAGGCAGGCACACATTTTTAGATATGTGCTACGAATACAAAAGATTTATCTTGTGGCTTTGGAGAAGAGATCTTTGGATATTTTCTTTTTATTTGCTCAGTGATAAAATGATAAAGAAAATTGGTTCCTCTTTTTTTTATATAAAGTGCTAAAGAAAAAAAATCCCTCCTTAAAGCAGTGAACCATTACAGTAAATATGTACTAGCTAATCTCTTGAACCCTAAGAAAATGTTCAACCAAGGCAAAGCATGGAAAAGAATGAAGGGCAAGAGTGTATAAAAGCATAGGACAGGAATGACCACCCCTAGGCCTTGAAAGCTTAAATGATTAAATGACTTGAGTTAAAAGTAAGGTTTTACTAAAATGTGGCCTGTTTGTGGCCCTCGAGAGCTTGGAGTTCCCTGCCATAGGGATTTATTTTCCAAACAGCAAGTTTAAATGCATTGTGAAGGGTCTAACTTAGTATGAGAAGTACCAAGATAGACAATGATAAACTTGTCCCGTTAATTTGTAAATTATCACCTCAAATCACTATATTTAAGTGAATAAACTGCACAGTCCTGCAAGAAAGGGTCAATGATTAAATAATTTATGAAACCATTGGCTGTTCTATAAACAAAGAAAAAGCATGTTTGCAAATAATGCATAGTTAGAGGATTCAATGCAATTAAAACATAATGATCCCGTGCTTTGGCTGAACTGTTGGAATTTCTAATGAGGTAAAAACAGACTAATGAATATTACATAAAATTTACCAGTGAAACGCTTAAGGTAACCTTATGTTTAATAACTTACCTTGATGATAATATGAAAGGTTGTTCTTTTATTGTAACTTTTGTCGCTCTTACCTTACATATGGACTTTAATGCATATGATTGCAGCGTGGACCCTTTAAACTATTCCTGCACTCCTTCCCCCAGGTGCCCACATGGTATACTCATTGTCAGTCAGTTCCAGCACTGGCTTATGTAAGATTTACAGGGGGAGTAGTCTACTGCGAAAATGACAAGAAAGTACTCACACTGATTTTAAGCAGCCAATCAGTGGTGTGGATACAGTACCAGGGAAGGGAGCTGCAACTTCTCCTTAAGGTAAGTAATTATTGGTTAACAGGTTGAAGAATGCATATTAAAGTTTACAGGTGACCCACCCAGGTTACACCAACCTCTGAATACCAACTGCCCGCCCCTCGCAAACTGTAACTGGAGCTAGCGCCACCCCCATTTGTAGTTAACCCTGCCCCCTGAGAAAGCACCTCCCCTGAGGAGAGGATGTTCTTGGCAGCCAACCATGAAACACAGATGCATTAACCTTTCAAGGAACCTAACAGTAAAATAATGTGTATCTCTTTTTTCCTTCAACATGACTAAACACCCGTGGTTTTTGGGACAACGCTCATGATTACCGTAATCCATGTCCTCGGGTGGCAAAAAAAGCCAACCATCTGTTATCCAGTATTTACTACATCCAATTTATTTTGGCTTGTTACCAAGTACTGAAAACACATATTAGTTAGCATTCAGACTCCGCTTGTGTTATATTTGAAATGTCAGTTTAGTGTTCCATTAAAAAAAAACAATCATATATCTCCCAAGAGCCCTTTACATTTTAAAGCAAATCTGATAAAAATGTAACTTAGCTTCTTATATCCAGCTAGCAATCTGTTCTCCCAGACATTGTGTCTCTTGTGTGAGATTATTTAGACATAGAGTTATGTCAGGGTGAATTTAAAGAGACTCCAAGGCATTCTTGGAAGATATGTGTCCTAAGATTCTCTGGTACAAGCCCACTGGGGTCAGAGTATTATTTATTTTCGTAAACTATTAGCATTCAAATATGCCAGAACCCCCCCCCGCCCCCAAAAGAAACAACACTGTAAACATGAAAAACTATATACAAATGCCCAAGAGCAAAGAAAACTCCTGTGCAAATAGCAGGGATGCTGGCCTTCTGTCGGATGTTGTGTTGTCTCTTCAAATCAAAAGCTAATATAATCTGCTGAAACATTTTCCAAAAGCTCCGATAATTTGTATGATACAAGCCAAACATTTTCTTTATGTGATTCACTCCAGGATTCCAGCTTCACGCAGAGCGCTCTTAGTTTCTGTAATATAATTCTTTAAGGCTGAATTAGCTGATAGTGGAGTCTTTTTTTTTCTAAGAAAGACTTCATGTTATCTTTTCACATGTGCTTTCAGGCTGCAGGAGTACTTAGATTTGCTAACCTCACAGCACAACAGAATAAATCCATTCAATAATAAAACAGAACGCACAATGCGTATTTTTCAATATTTAAATATTCAAAACAAGTCTGGTGTATTCTACGGCGTAAACGCTATGTGGTTATACTGTAGATTATGATGGGATTCTAATTTTAAAATAACAAAATTAAGAGCGGTTCACAGAATAATAGTGAAGTCGTTGAAACAAAATGTTACTGGAATTTTGTCATGGGAAAAGATGCACATCCGTATAAACACTTAAATAGGTCACATTCATAACTGCAGTAGTAATGGGGTTTAGTGACGCATTACAATAATCCTTTCAAATACCACATTACATTAACTGCTTTGAAAAGATGTTGGAATTTGTAAAAAAAAAAAAAATGAAACAATGAAATAATATAATTGCGTGCTATTAGAATATTAAAACTGTAGGGTATTTGTAAATATTTTATTTATTGTAAAGGCATTTGTAGAGATCACTATATAGACATGGGATCTCTAGTTTGACGGGTAGATAAAACGTGACAGACCATCACAGTCATTTTCTTTAGCTAATTGCAAAACACATCACTTTATTTTAAATTGAAAACCTATTGTTAATATATAATTGTGAAACCATGGGCAAATGCACATACAGAGGGGACTTCTTTATTCTTGATTCTGCATTTTATGTTTATATTGCTTTACATTATTTACACACCTGGGAACCTCACAGCCCGTGGAACTCTTCCTTTCACCTTTATAGTGAGGCGGGAAATGGGTATTTGTAAAAATAAAGATGTCCTGTGCATGTCTAGCCCCCAAAATAGTTGAAAGTGGCACAGAATAGGGGTGGCAAAACACAGCTTCCACACTCCGAGGTTCATGACACTGACCCAGAAGGTCACACAGTTTGCTGCATATCTGATATACACTCTTTGGGAGTCTAACCATACTCATGGTCATTTTCTAGTAGTATGTAAGGAAAGCTCTCTGTGGTCACAACAGTATTCTAGTAGGGATATCTGCAAAATGTTGACCTACCATGACTGGACCAGGGATTATTGATCTATGGAACCTACATCACATGATGGATGAAAAGGTCCAAGATGTGACATAGCAAACATTAACATCGTAATAACATATTTTTAAACAGATAACATGTGCTTTCTTAATTGACACATCAGTTTATCAGAACCAGGGTTCTAAAACTCATGATATCCCAAACTCCAAACAAGCATCTCAATTAGCAATTCACTGAACTACTTGTTTTCAGGCAAGAATACCATAATTCCTGATCTGTGTTTGGCCTTCGAGAGCTGGAGATGTGCACTCCTGCTTTAAGCAGAAACTGTACAACATTCACAAAATCATCTCGCATCTAAGTGCGTTATACACAACATTTTACAAATTGTATTAGACTTTGCATTGAATTTGCATTTCAATATTTATCATTTAAAAGTATCCCCTAAAGCAAGCATACTCTTAACAGCAGACTGGATTTAGTTATTTCAGA
Organism: Spea bombifrons; assembly: GCF_027358695.1. NCBI lineage: Eukaryota > Metazoa > Chordata > Amphibia > Anura > Pelobatidae > Spea > Spea bombifrons. The sequence continues at coordinate 49,156,597 of NC_071090.1, read as the reverse complement.
AATGTTCTATCTGTAGAAGACATTGAAATGTAATTCTATCTTAGAATAAATAGATAAATGCTGAACTGTGTGTGTATGTGTGTGTGTGTTGAAATCTATATTTCAGTGAAGCAATTGACTGCCTCGACTAGCTTTATTGATCTGAATGTATTTTACGCGACTGAAAAGTTGCTTACAACAGGATCCGCTGCGATCTGAGGTATGCCAACTAATATCAGTGTGTTGACACAATGGGTGGTGGAAGCTCTGACATAGTAGGCAGTTTTAGTTCTGTAAATATAAACATGGTGCAAACTTTGGGTTTTCTGTTTTCCAAGAATTGCCTGGATTAAATTTGAATATTTGTATGTGCAATATATGCTATCCATACTAATTAGGCTGAAATTTATATGAAATTCGAAGGCCAGCGTCCACAACTGTACTGTCAAAGTACATAGAATGTTTGTAATGGACTCTACAATTAATAATCAGGGCTGGATTTCCTACTAAGCACATAATATACACATACCAAGAGCACTGTGATGGGGTTTAACACAAGCCCCATCTAGTAAAACTCAAGACCCTTTGACCACCTGCCAGAGCCCCCACAATGTTGCTTTAATGTTTTTAGTGGGGACCTTTAGGGATGTGTGGAGAGGGCAACTGGTCTGTTTCTAAAGATCCATTTTTACTATTTTGTTTCAGAATCTCACCACTGGTGGTAATATTTCAGTTTAAGACTACAATTAATCAGAATGAATAAAAAAAAGATTCATATGATTAAATAGGAACGATAATACCATAGCAACTGGCAATATGGCAACTCAATAACTTTATTAGTCAGCATAAATCAAAGCTTGTGTATAGAATCATGTCACACACTTTTTTATGTATGTGTAAATATACATTTATATGCAGGCTTTGAAAAATTACATTAAAAAATATGGCCAACAAAAAAAAGGTGTTTAGCGTTTCTAAATATAAACTTGACATTCCAATCTGCTCTGATCAGAGATAAAATTCATTCTTTCTATATCCAATGTTTTATTTTTTGCAACAATGTCTGTTTACGTGGAGACATTTAACCTCCAGCCATACAATTCCTATGCTGTTCAATTCCGAGCGTTTGGTTCATCACATGATTTTCCTTTTGGATCATTTTACTATCCCCAGGTATCATACACAAGCTTCATTTCTTTTAACTTTCCTTTTTTTCTACTGCTATTAAAGTGCCTAAAGGGAACACTTGATCAAAGGCCTCAGCTACTCTTCTGTTGATCTTAGCACTTTCTCCTTAATGAAAATGGAAAAGCATGCCTTTTCAAGAGTGTTATATTTGAAGTTTTTGATCTACCAATCACAGTAAGTGAGCAGAAAAAAAGGCAAAGCCTGCACTTTGTTTTATTCTATAGGTGCCTCGCCCATTTAGTCTTTTGAGCTTAATTCTCTTCTCCATGTCGGTAAGGTGGGGCACTTGAGAGTTATCTCATCGTATGCTTAGTTTTCTCTGCCTTAGCTCAGTTTTATTTTCAATATGGTTTAGATACATATGTTTTAATTAGTTCATGGAATAGTCTTTGTGGGCTTTCATGAACTGGTGGCAAGGTGAAATCTAATGGTCATTAGATGGAACCCAATCAGTACTTGTTTACCACAGGCACAGATTATACATTTGTTGCATGGTTGTAACTCTGAATGCATCATCTACAGTCTTAAAGAACAAGAAGATACCGGTGTGGCCTAACAGGATGAGCTAGTCACAGAAAACAAAAAAAAAACAAAAAACATATCATTAATTTAATGTAATGCAACACTGCATAAAGAAAGACCATTTTAGAATAACAGAATCCATAGCATGCAAATCAAAACTACTGCAGAATAATATATTGCTTTTAAAACATTTTTTTTATTTACTAATGAATTTTAATTAACCAAACTTAATTATATAAAATGGTGATGCCACTTACCTGACAATCCACCGACATCCATCTTTTTTAGGTTCTTTGCCTCTAGAATAACAACTGTCAGTTTGCCAGCCGTGGGTACATAACGGAGGGAGAAGCAGATGTCACCCAGTTTCTCTTGCTGAGAAAACATATCAAACAGTAAATCAATGAGGACGTTGGGAATTAAATGCTTTTTAATAGTGATTATCATTATAGATAGATTCCTTTTCCACGAAAATTTACATGATTACATTTATAGTCAATAGACTGTTTTTACCTAGATCTACATAATGGCCAATAATGCATCCTTCTTTGGAATGTAGACTTAGATCACTTTTCTTGTATTGTTTTGTAAGTTTTGTTTAAAGCAATAGAAATTCTGGAATTCACAAGCCAGTTCCCCTTCTTGAGAATGAACCTCGAACATATGTTACATATATAAGTAAAATCATCAGGTACATAATGTACATAATGTAATTAACCCCATTTTCAGCCCATAATAGTTTTTCAACTTTCCCATAGTTTAAAGCTACTATAAATGCCAAAGAAGTTGCAGAAGATATTTGTATACATATTTGATGGAATTGTTCCTCTCATGAAAAAGAGTTTTTTTCAAATAAGTATGTTATAGGCCTCTCTGGATTCAAAAATGTTATGAAGTAGAGAGTAAAGGTCTCTGGTGATCTAATTAGCTCACATAGGTATCTGGTGGATACCATGACATACACTTCATCTGGCCCTGTAAATATATATTATTTATGTGGGTACATTTCTTTGATCATTAAATTATAATTTTAATGTAGTCTTTGATGATTCCTTACATGCTAATCACAGACACAGCATTAGCCTTCTCTTTAAGAGTATTTAACTGACACTAAGCTATGGTAACTTCTCCCTAACACGATCTAGAAGATTGTGATTACACTCAACAAATTGATTTCTACATGATCAAGTTTTATTGTGTTACACTGAAACAAATAAACATTATTTTAATGGAAATCAGAAGCCAATGATATTTATCTTTAAACTTAAGTACATCATCAATGGACAATAACAAAAGATAAATATACAAGTGCTCTGTTGCAAAGATGTACAATATATAAATGGCAACTGCCACCCAAGACTGATCCAAAATTATTCACAAAAGGCCTGTCCAGGTCGGATCAGCCTTTTGTGAACAATTTTGGACCGGCCCAGGGAGGCAGGAACAAAGTGGTGTCACAAAAAGCGATGTGACATGACCCTGCAGAAAAAGCGAAGTGAGGAAGTGAGGGAGTGAGAGAGGGGGTAAGTATGTGTATGAGTATATGTATGTCCGTATGTATGTATACATTTTTGTATGCGACGATGAATGTGTATATGTAAGCCAGCATGGATGTGCATGTGTAAGTGTGTGTGAGCATAAACGTGTATGTGTAAGTGTTTCTGTGTGAGCATGAATGTGAGGATGTTAAATGTCCACTGAACATGATATATCAACATTTACAATATTTGCATTATTAGTAATCAGTGTTTATATACAATAATTATTATTTGCAAATAATAATCTATATAAATAATATTTTATATTCATAAATAAATCTCAAAGTAGAACATGTGCTAATTTTAATTCTCATATCAAAACTGTCCCATGTAAAAAATGTAAAAACTATTCTAAACCTCATATGGTTAAATGCAGGGATTTGATTTGTTACAATGACATTTTATTAATATTCATGCGTAGTGTCTTTGTCGGCAATCTCATTGGCCAGTTTACAATCAGCTTCATTAAATTACAGAGGCACACAAAAGATTCTAGGAATAAAGTCTTATTGTTCATAGTTCCTCCCTTACTACCTCTGTTCAAGTACTCAAAGTAGAGAATGATGGGAGTGGCGTTATCATCTCATAATATCTATTCAACAAATCTCAAAAGCACAACATGAAACTGATTATTCATTTGTGTTCCAGAATAAAATTAATCACAAAATGCAGATGCTAAAATACAGTGTGTCCAAACTGCAGTCCTGACACTGACCTAGTTACATAAAGAAAATGAAATGGAAATGGAAAAAATGTGATTCACATCTTTAATATTCAGAACACGTACATGAAAGCATCAACTATTTTGGCTTATTATTTGATTTCAACTCTGTAGTACTCACAAAACATGCATATAACTCTACAGGATATCATATTCACATTTGTCTTTAGCAGGTCACAAATGAGACTGTAATTGGGTTCATCAGCTAGGTAATCCAAATGTACTTAATCATGCAAATTAAATTTGACGCCCTAGAAATGTCAGTAAAAAGAGTCTCAAATAAAAAAAAACCAAGAACTCAACATCAGAGTTTTGTGTAATATGGTAGTATGCAACAAATACGACTGGCTTTCCTCGTTAAAGATAAACAGATGTTTGGAATAATTTAAGTTCTGGTCTTGGTAAACAGGACATACAAACACACACAGACACATCATCACCATGAGATTCTGTCTGCAAAACTATTCTATTTTATACACACAATACCTTCTAGCTAAGATGACATGATGTGCTTTACGTGATTTTAATAAAAAAGAGAAGCCAATACATTACACTTGTTGATGGCACTCCAATATGACATCTATGACTGTGACTTCCAAATAGCCCAAAATACTATGCTAAGATGTTATAAGGAAATACTATATAATAATTAACACCAATTATGTCAACAGAGTTTGCCAGAAAGGAGTGAATGCCCTCATTTTCAAGTATGAGGTCTGAAGTCTGAATTTGGGTCATTTTGGATGCTATTCATCTGAAAGTGGAATGTTGGAGTGATGCACGGAAGTCAAATAAAAAACAGTTGAGTGTAATTGTAATATAAAACTACCCTAAGCTCTTAGATAGTAAAATAGTGAATTTTCATTCCATTACTACTTAAAAATGATTTTATAAAAAGAACCCAGGGGCTGATGTAGCACCGTGTTTAATTAATGCTATTTCAGAAACTGTTCGGAAAAAGTTATTCATTTGCCGCTTATTTCATACAACGGCATATTGCGACCAATATATATTTTGAAAGTTCTGGACTGTGTACAGCAAAGGTCTACAAAATATCTACGAAGCAAAATTATCCCCTCACACCACTGCACTTAAATATCAACTTAACTACGTCTCAGCAGAAGATTTCTATTTGGCAGAAATTTGAAGGTGCTTTATAAACACTGTCATTTAGGTTTTATGAAAAAGCTACTTCATTGTCATTAGTTGAAAAAGACGGTGCATTCATCTGTCTCTCTGCCTCTAAAAAGCTATGGTTGAAAACACCAGAGATTAGACTCCAGAGAAATGTTCTTTTATTCATGAATAGGGGTCGTAGTGTCAAATATCACATGTATTGGTTCAAAGAAAATGTTAGACACTAAAAAGGAAAGAAAAACAAGGGAAAAGGGAAAGGAATAAATTCTTTGAAATAATACAAAAATGGGATATCTCAAGGAATGACATTTAAGGGCACTCTACCACTAATGTCTTCAACTTGCGGCAGTTCTATTGATCCCAACCCACTCCATTTTACATCTTGGCTTTTTCTGCGCTTCTGCTTGATCATATTTCTAAATGTCACTCACGTTTATGTGGGCCATTGCACAAAACAAAATTAATTTAACTCAGAACAGAATGTTAATATTATTACTTTTGACAGCATGGAACACTTATTAACTATAGCTTGTCAAAAAAGCTTTTCCGTGACCGAATTAAACATTGAGCCAAAACATAATGTATGCTGAAGCTGTACTCTTTTCGAAATTACGAGATGTGGCAAGACACTAAAGCACACAGCTCTTCCGTAATTACAGAGAAATAATGTGGCTATTGTGTGATTGTACTGAGGAGTGGTTATCTTTGTCCAGTTATGATGGGAAATGAGAATGCACAATGCAGCAGCTTGCATGGAAAATAATCAACCTTGGATAAGGAGAGGGGTAATGACCAGGAATGGAAGACAATATCAGAATGTGTTTTCCTTTTCATGTAAATACTAGAAACTCATAGCTCCAGTTTTTTTCATACCCCTTGAATATATGTATTGTATGGAGCTCTGCGTAGATTGTTGGCGCTATATAAATAAAAGATAATAATAAATTACTTCCATGCCTGTAAGTCAGCTACTTTCAAAAATAAATCTCTCCTAGGAGTCAGGAGCACTCTTTGATAGACAAAGCAAGTCCATGTTAATATATCTTCTGTCAATGTTTTTATGGCGTAATATGCTTTATTGTTTTGGTAATTAAAAACTCAGTCTGCGAGAAACTGATCCTGGAAATCTGGGTTTTATACAATGTCCATCTCATGGGCTACTGCCATTGGTTGGCTCTTTAAAGGGGTTAAAAAACATTAGTGACATTTACTGTGGAAAATAAAAAAATACTAAGCTACAAATTATTTGTCACTGCCTTCCTCGTGTTCATCACTGTGCCTAGACTGTCCACACGTTTTGCTTTCTATGCACCTTACAGGGGCGTAACTAGAAGCCTCAGGGCCCCGATATGAGAATCTGTTAAGGCCCCCCCACCCCCAACCCAATCTACTCCCTTCTCACACCATCTCCCCCCTCTCCCCCCTTCTCAGGCTATCTACCCCCTCTCCCTCCCTTCTCACAATCTACCCTCTCCCTACCCCCTTCTCATTATCCACCCTCTCCCCCTCTTACTATCTACCCCCTTCTCACTATCTACCCTCTCCCAACCCCCTTCTCCCTATCTACCCTCTACCTACCTACCCTCTCCGTACCCCCCTTTGTAGGTCACTTACCGTGCAGTCCTGTGGTGGGGGCGCAAGGCCTCTGCCTCGCTGCTCTGCCGCGGTGCACACGGCTTCACTGCTTCACCCGAGACAGACGCCTCACGCTCCCACCACTGCAGTCGTGGCCTTGCTGAGGCAGTGGCGGAACTACCGGGGTTGCAACCCCTGCAACCCCAGTAGTTCTGCCACTGGCACCTTAGGCATAGGCATATTTAATCATAGACATGTAATCGTTTGTATGTAACATAAATTATATGTGAATTAATGAATTAATAAGTTTAATATTTCCATGCTATCTTCCCAACAAAAGAGGGATAAACCCGTTTAGCACTGTGCATCTCTCTAGCAGCGACATGGAAAACCAGATACAAAGTACAAAGTGGAGAGCTGCATCATAGTTCTTTCAAAGTAAAGTAAGGCTGTAGAGAACATTCTGTGCTGCAATATGATAAAATACACACAACAACACACACATTTTATTGACTTTACTTTGGCTCTTAAAGTAATTGTTTGTCTGCTTCTTCTTCAATAATAACAGCCTAGACATAGCTTTTCGGATTTGCTTTTAGCAAAGAACGTCAGGGCTTTGTGCCTGGCCAATGGGAAGTGTATGTTATTTTAAAGATTTTGTGAGTTTTCCTTTCTAACAAATAATATTTTTCCATAATGTTATCAGCCAGAAAAAATAGCTGGTTCCAAAAACCTAACAAATGTCAGCTAAGACAATTATCTGTCTTAAATTAATGTTTTTGTTAGGGGCAAAAAGGGAGTCTAATAATACACAATGATATTATGTATCTGGCCAATAGAAATTAATTTCACTCAATAGCCAAATATTATGGATTTACAGATTAACTCTTGAATTTTAAAAATATATACAATTATTAATGCTGTAATCTCAATATTTAGTGAGTATACATTTTATAAATAGCTAATTTATGATGAGTATAATCTAAGGGTTCTTTTCAACTTTTCAGACCTCAATATAAACACCTTAATATCCTTTTTTTTCAGTGGAATCATCAGCTACATCTAATACCATAACATAAATAAGGGAATATATTCCCACTCCAACATATAAACTCTATTCTATTCTGTTACACCACACAGAATAAACCAAATCAAAGAATATGTCTGTACTGGCATTATTAAAAAAATAATTACATTGAATTATCTAAATGAAATCAATGCTTTCAGTGCAGACAGACAGAATTATGTCCACATATATGCCAAACCAAACAGTAAAAAGTAACTAAAAGTAAATATTTTTTTTAAAAAAGTCTCTCCCCTCCTTAGCTTTTTTAGACAACTGTCTGCTTTTACATAAATGTCAAATGCACATGGAGCCCATGAAAGTGACATTACACATATAGAGAATGACAGGCATGTATAGTAACTTACATTCCATAATAATTCTAAAGAAGTTATTAATGACTAGGTTAGCTCAGAAACTGACAGGAATGATTGTATGTATAATTTCATCTTTCCTGATGCATACTTCCAACTGCTAGTTGTCATATTAAAGTACAGCTAGGGAGTTCTGAAGGTGCAGATCAGGTGAGGTTTTTTTGGCACATGTCAAAAGGGGCATTACACAGTTAAACCTGATTTCCTTTTCTGCAGATGCCTTCATATGGAAATCTATAAATAGTTGGTATATGTGTATAAATACATACAGAATAACATATAAATAAAAAACTCCAAATAATTATAAATGAGAACAGTACTGTTTTCTATTGGTGCTTTTAACTGACCCATACATAAATCTAGACAAAGAAAGCTAATAATGAAGATACTTAATGCGTATTGTACAGGCTTTTGTTGAACTAAATCCATTAGTAGCTGACATTTTTTAAGCTAGGTATGTTGGTATAAAATAATACAGTCTTAAGGATTAAAATGATAATGTGTCCAAGGTAAGTGCGTAATAGCCAAATTAAAAAGATGTATTGAACACATAATAGATCTTAATTAACTACTGAATTACCCTTAAGTGACTTAATCCTGCTGAGCCCAGTACCTATGTATCAGCATTATTGAACATACTGATGAAAAACACAAAATAAAATGTGCAAATATATAATTTTGCCTTGTGAAATAAAATGTATGGGGAAAGACATGTTATTGTAAATCTGATTTGCTGCAATTAGTGTATACGTTTATTCTTTGTATTCATGTAAGGTTTGTGTCACTTAACAAAACATCAGCGTGGTCTGGGCAGACATTTCATTTGCAGCCATTGTGTTCTTTATGGCAATGGCTCCTGTTGTGCTTATGACACTTGGTTAATGGACTGAAATATAATAAACATAGTGGTGTCGTTATAATTGGCACCTGCAGTCATAGAACAATGTAGAGTTGTTATATATAGCCCAATGGAAATAACGTAACTTGTGTTATATGGGTTTACATTTGTCGTCTGAAACAGCCAGGGGAAACTGAGTAAGGATTAAAAGAATAAATATTCTAGCCAGATAAAAAAAGGATCTTTAGCTCTACTGGCCGGTACCTTGTATTTTTTATAAACAGGCAAGCTAGTAATTATGCCTTTGCTGCGTAATGTAACTGTACACAACTGGGTTTATTCTCCAAAGGGAGAGTTGTGGTTTCAGCTCCCTCAGTTCACTAATCATTATGAAGGGCCAACAGTAAGGTTCTTCAGCAAAAATGGCCCAAAATAATACATAATTTAATGGGTAAGGAGACTAAACATGATTTAACTATACATTGGACAGGCCCAGCCAAGCTCTTCCTATAGCAGAAGCTCACTTGGATTGCACATTCATATTTAAAGCAAATTCATTTTACATTGGTCTTGTAAAAGAACACGATCTTTTTAAAGTTAGTGAATTTTTAAGGAGCTCATAACTAGTGGATATATTAGGCACAAATACATATAGACATAGTGGTGTATCCAGTCCACTAACCTGGGGATTACCAGGAATTTTGTTTAATCTTTTAAAATGACTTTTGATTCCTAAACAATTTATTTTTAAAGTCCTGATTAATTTATTTTCCTAATATAAAGCTCAATGGTCGACTCATTGATTGCATTTCAGATAAAATAGTAACGGATGTAGCAATCATTTTTCATCAGCAGCAGCCAATATATCTGATGGCATATGTTCGATTTCTCTCGCAGACCCCCAAAATCTCCCTGTAACTAGCATATTTTTTATTATAAATATCCAGTACAAGCAGGTCACATATTTATTGCAGTGAATGGTTTAGCCAGGAATGTTTCTTACTATGGCTCAAGAAACAGTGTTTATAATCTCTAACGTTCAAATTAAAGAGATTTGAGAACATGTCTCTGAATGGAGCTATTTATTTTAATGATTGCAATACCACAGAGCATTCAATGAAAGTGGAAGCAATCATTTAGTCTGCATACTTTTTCTTATAGTAGTCAACATGTGAATGTTTTGAGCATAGTATTAATTTTATTTAGCATGCTATCTTTTTAAAACCTTAATAAAAAAAGGGTTAATATCTTACTAAGCAAGGGTTTTAAATTACCCTTCACCTTTTAGTGGGCCTATGCTAAGAAAAAAATGGGGATTAATTAACAAAAGTGTTGGTGCTCCTGCCACCATTGTAACCAGTCATATAACGACAATTTGCTGGTAGCTGGAAATGTCAAATTATGCATTTTTATTTTTATTAAATCCCCCCTTACCCAAATGATATCTGTATTAACATTATAATGGGTTCTTTGAATAATACCTGGGACCGAATCCTTTGGCCTGCTGTCAAGGCCCTGAGCTGCTATGACTGTAGAGAGTTGCTACTAAGATGAAAGATTGAGTGGAATTTAGTGTTAAAAATGTGTTAAAAAAACTCCACCATTCTTATATTTTTCCCATTATTTTGTAATGAAACATTGAAGCAGGCCCATCTTTCCACAAAGGGAAACACTAAGTCAATGATTCCACTCTTTGGTGAGACAATCCATCCTCACGTTCATTCGGAGGTACATTTGAAAATGGTGTTCCAGGGTCGATTCAGTTCTGACAAAATGCCCCATAAAGCCTCATTAACAAAAAAAAATGCTTTTTAAATTACCTGAAGTAGCTTAATATGAATTATTTACATGTAAATAAATATTAATTAAAAATGTACCTTTCTAAAACACTGCAACCTACTGTCCCGTTTGTAACCCGTTTTGACCACTTGAAATCTCACGTGAGAAAGTTAGGGCTGAATGCAGGTCCTGCAAGCCAGGAGATGGGGGTACAACTGCATACAGATGATTCTGATGAATCCCTCCATGCATTTGCAGTGGAAAATTATCATTATTATCTTTAAGAGTGACACTCAGCTATCATAGTAAGAACAGGAGGTGCCGTACGGCTATTAGCAATAAGTCTGAGGCCAGTGAAGGATGTAAGAAAATGAAACAAAAAAAAGTATATATAGGATAAAAAAGAATGAGATCCATTTCCAAAAGTCCTTGGTAACAAATGAAACAAAAGCCCTTAATATAGCAAGGTTTTTATTGAAGGTATCACAAGGAAGAGATCAGATGGCACATTTTACCCCTTTCATGTTCTAGTGTTGCAAGAAGACTTAAGAAAACATCAGGAGACCCACAAAATAAAATAGTGATAGAAATTCTCCTACCTCCTCTTTCTCAGCACTCAGCAGGTCGCGCCATTCTTCAGTAACATGGCCAAAATCTACTGTGTTCATGGGTACTTTCACTTCCCCAATGACGTCATGCTTGGAGAACCGATCAAAGTCATACACTGTCAACACCAATGTTTTTCCACCCAGTTCAGAGTAGGGCACCTTTAAAAGGAAAAATACAATAATTGTGATTGGATTCTTTATTTCATATAATCCTCCAGAGTGACTAAATACATTGTTTCATTCAACTGCAGTAATATGCTCCATCGCTCGCAGTGGACTTCTAACATCAATGACTAAACAGAATATTTATTGTTCTGCAGACTATGGTATGATTTACAAATGAGTGTAGTGACCAGAAAATATTTGGAAAAAATGTTCTTGTTAATATTATTATATATCCAATGATTATACCACCAACAGTTTGTATGGTAATAGGATACCAGACATAAAAAGTATTGTATATAAATTAAAATAATAAAACCATCAGGTGATAAATATTTTGTTAAATTATTATTATCTTATTGTTGGCATTTAAGCTTAGCTCAGTAAAATACATTGGCATGCCTTGTGCCTGACAATTTATTAACACTGTAGCAGGTGCAGAGGAAGAACAGTTCTGCTTTCATTTCCAATTGCTGTTATAATAGCAGACCAAAATCTGTCCATTAATTTGTTTGATCTGCCCAAAGCTGCATAGGACTACCATGGTATAAAATAATTCAGTAACTTGTAAAATCTAGTATATTATTTCTTCAGAGTTGCTAGAATCACGTTCATTTACTGACTTAGAGGGGAAAAAAATTACAATCCACATTTTAATTCCAAAACTATTGTTAATGATGATGATGCCATATGTTATGATATCATTGCAGCTAATGGGATGACTCATTTGGGATGACTCATCTGAGAGCTGCGTTATCTAATAATGATCTCACATTATTTGTGCCTATTTTCTTTTGTTGTTTTTGGCTGTCATTTGTATTTCTAATGTTGCAAAAAAGTATTCTATTGTTATTTATGTGCAAATAAATAATGTGAATCTGCTTGCCCCAGCCACAATCTGGGAACACTGAATTCTATACCTACAATGTGCAATGTCAGTAGCTAAAAAAACTCTAATTTTAGTATCCCAAGTGCCATGGCACTTAGAAGAAATATAACGTCAACCACGTGTCAAGTAATAAATTGAATCCTGGGGGTTCAGTTATGTTTAGTTGGAAATAAGGTAATAGAGCATTTTGTTAACTTAATGGCTTTTTCAATAGTCAAGAAAATAGGTAATCCCCTTTGGAGAGTCACCTAAATGTCACTTTCAAAATGTTTAGGCATTAAACAATGGGAAATGTTACCCTTGATTCTACAATGCATAATAAAGACTGCCGCCTTAGATTTACTAATCATTTATGAATTCATTGACTAAAATATATAATTCATTCTAGCTCTGTATGCTTGCTAATATTGACCTTTTTAAATGTGTTAGCCTTCATTATAGCACAAGTAAAAACCTTAGCTAACTGGAATTGTGTTTATTCAGAATGGAACTGTGCATGAATTGATGAATTTTGTTATCTGAACAATAAACATACAAATGATTTAGAACTTTTGTATATTAGCAATATATTTAAATCCTTTCTTTTATATGTTAGTATTAGTATTAAATAGATGTTTAAATTTCATGTCCGTCGTTGTACCATATATCTAGAACTCAAACAATAATATTTCTGCCCATGCAAATCAGTAGAATCAATACCGTATTTGTTCGATTACAACCCTGATTATAAGAAGACCCCCCCAAAATTTGAATAATTATTTAGGAAAAAAAAGAACAATTTAAATGTAAACAATTTTTTCATATTTGATAAAAACTATGATTGAGAAACATTTATTTCTTGTTTTTATTTCCTTTTATTTGCCAACCTCCCCCCCCAGTTATGCACATCTGCCCCCAGTTATACACATCTGCCCCCCCACCATGTAGACAACCTCCGCTGCTACCTGATACTTCCGCCTGGGCTTCTATGACTGAGCACCGGAAGGTCATGTCACGCTGGGTCTCCGTTATAGAAGCCCCGGCGGAAGTAGCGGGCAGCAGCAGTGAAGGTTGTCTGCGCGCATCGCACAGACCTTCACAGGCTGCCAGAGAGGAGGATCCAGGTGCCCTGCAGTGCTGCAGGGGATCCTCCTCTCTGGCAGTCGGTAACGCGCACAGACAACCTCAGCTGCTGTTGGCTGGCACTTTCGCTGGGGCTTTTAGGATGGAGCACCGGAAGGGCATGTCACGCCAGTACTCGGTCATAGAAGCCCTAGTGGAAGTGCCGGGTAGTAGCAAATGTCTGTGCGCATTGCTCAGACCTTCACCAGCTGCCAGAGAGGAGGATCCAGATTTCCCTGAAAAAAAACTTGTCTTGTATTCAAGCAAATACGGTAATACCCAAATTTATAGTACAATTTCTCCAATAACTGATTTGTGTTGTTTTTTGTTTCTTTTTCTTTTTTGCATGACAGGAAACCTACCAATAGCAATATTCTTACTTCTGACAGTGCGGCAGCGTGCTATAGCTAAAGGTTGGTGCTTGTATTTTCAGGTTACTGGCTCTCCACTGGGGAAAAAGATAGAATTCTCCAGGAAGTAAGCATTGGAAAGTAACTTTTTAGTGACTCTCTATAGCTAACAATTATGCATAATCATTTTCTGCAGAGTAAAAAAAAAGTTGCCAATAAAATTTTAAGATTAAGTAACAACCCTACGAATTATGAAAGAATACCAAATCGAATAGAAGGAACTAGTAACTCAGGCCCAGAAAGCCTTTCTAGCCCATATGCATCTGATCTGCCGGGAGATGCAGCATATGGCCAGAGTCTGGGAATGCACGGATGCACTTTACCAGAGCATAACCATGAAAATTACCACCACACATGTCCAGCCGCCGGCTGCACCTATGTCATCAGGCGGTTGCTGATCTTAAAGTGCCAAAGCCACCTTGTGTTCCCCAGTCTGGCCCTGTACTCATTCTAAAACTATTAGTTTACATGAGAAGTAAACTAGTGTCTGTGGGTTTTATGGCACACTAGCAATTCACCTCAAACTTGAAAAAAACTCTTTCATATCTGGAATTACTATTGTAAAGTGGCAAAACATCATTTTTTAATGCTTGCTAGAAAAGCAGAACATCATAGAAATGCTCCTTATTAAAACACTCATTTAATTCCCACTGTTTCTAGATATTTAGAGTTGCCACAGAGTGTTTATTTTTGGTAAAATAGTACAATTATTTCTTTTGTTTCCATTCTCTTTATTTAAATTATTCAATGCTGAAGACAGAAAAGAAGGCCGAGAATGGTTCAATGCACTTTTAATAGTTCTATACCATTTCTGGAATTACTGTGTTGCGTGGTTATATAGCCACTGAATGTTATCATGACTGCATTAGATTTATTGAAAAGTCTTGGCTTTGCATTTGTATAAACCAATACACACTGCTTATTTACTAGCGTTATTTTATCACAGGCTTAATTATAGAAACTGAAGGCTTTTGTAGATTTGTTTTTAGCTAAGATGCGTACGTCGTATTCTTTGGCCTTAGCAACACTAAACACCTGTTTTATAAAACATAGACAATATTCTACACAATTTTCATGTCAACTAATGTCACATGTAGATAACACATCAAAAATTGTGACAATCTATATGAATGAAATTAAAATATTTTAATACTACACCATATTGTCCTTTGCATGGCAAACTTTATTTGACAGGCAGAAACAAACTGCTTCATCAGGCAGAGAAGGACCTGCTTGCCAATATTAAGGTTAACGACTTTGCTTCATTACAAGTTATGCACTATATACTTTTTAAACCGTCTACTTAGTAGCTAATGTAAAGGGAAAACTTCATTTTCTTCTCTTTTTTTGCATATATTTTTGTGATTATCATTTCTGCGTTCTTGTTTATATATAAAGAACTTCTATTATCGTAGTAGATAAAATGCAGAATTATTTACCCTGCTGAATTGTGGTAAACAAAATAATATCTGAGTCTTAATCTCCTCAGTCGACTAATGAATGAGTTTTAAAGCTGTGCCATACGGCAATCAAAATAAAGTGTCAGTCCCTTTCTAAAAAGCTGCCAAATTCCACATGGTAAACCTCAGATGATAAAAATAAGGAAAATTGACATTGTTATACTAGCTAATATAAGGAAACTAGACAAAATAGCTAAAAAGAGTTAATGTAGTTATATCAATTTTCCATATTTTGTCATGTTAAAACCAGCTTTTGTCGTCTAGGTTTCACCTGTGTAGGCTTATCATATGAAATCTGGCAGCCTTTCAGAAATGGACTGACACTTCATTTGCTGATTGCCATATGGCACAGCTTACAGAAAATTAAGTCTGGTGGAAAAGCCACTTCAAAGATCTCTTCACGTTTTAAAATAAATCTGACTTCTCGGATTTAAAACCAAAGCTACATACTTCATTGCACACAGAATTTCAGATAACAAAGTTTGATTTTCCTTGTTCTCAGGCCATAAAAAGGGAGGTTGACCAGTTGACACTGTTCTCTCCTGGCTTACTTCCTACCTCTCTGATCATACCTTCAGCGTCTCTGTCTCCGGTAACACTGTCCCTTCCCTTCTCAGCCGTGGTACCCCAAGGCTCTGTTCTACGTCCCCTTCTGTTCTCTCTTTACACTACCTCACTTGGCAAACTAATTTTATCCTTTGACTTTTAATACCACCTGTATGCTAATGACACCCAGATCTATCTATCCTCTCCTGATCTCTCTCCTTCTGTCTTAGATCATGTAACTAACTGTCTCGCATCTGTCTCTACCCGGATGTCTACCTCAATCTTTCCAAAACCGAACTTCTCATCTTCCGTCCTCCCAGTGCTAGGATTCCCTCATCAGTTTCCCTTAATGTTAATGGTGCTATCATCTCCCCGTCTCCTCATGCTCACTGTCTTGGTGTTACCCTTGACTCTGACTTCTCGTTCACCCCCACATTCAGTCTGTCTTTAAAAACTGCCATCTCCATCTCAAAAACATTGTCCACATCCGTCCCTTCCTAACACAGGATGCCACTAGGGCTCTTGTTCATGCCCTCATTATCTCCCACCTTGATTATTGTAACTGTGTCTTAGCTGGTCTCCCTCTTACCTGTCTCATCCCTCTACAGTCCACCATGAATGCTGCTGCCAGACTTATGTTTCTCTCCCATCGCTTTACTCTCCGCTCTCTATCATTCTCTTAATTGGCTGCCTTTGCATTTCAGGAGTCCTTTCAAAGCCCTTCAGAGAGGTTCCCCTACCTAGATCTCATCACTCATCTCTTAATATACTCCTAACCTGTCTCTCCACTCATGCAGTGATCTCCTTATATCCTCTCCTATGATTTCTAGCTCTCATGCACACTTACAAGATTTCTCAAGGGCTTCCCCTATCCTCTAAATTGCCCCCCCCGAGCCTATCCATCTTTCCCCCTGCCTTCGGTACTTCAACAAATCCCTCAAGACCCGCTTCTTTAAGGACACTTACAACATTGCACATAAACGCCGTCCCATATTCCTTTAACCTTTCCTAGTTCCTTTCCTGCTTATAATAATGCAGCTAGTTTATACCACTAGAAGTGAGTATAACAACATGTCCAACACACTTAAAGGCTTAACTCTACTTTAATTTTTTTAAGTGATAGAGGTTAATACAGTATGGAATGTAAACATGCATGTGGCAGGCACATGGCTATCCTGAATCTAAGACTAAACAGGAAAAACAGGCAGAGCAGATTGGTCGAATAGTTCTTATCTGCCGACTAATTCTATGTTTCTATTGTTGGTGCTTGAATTTTCAGAAAACACTATGTATCACCTGATGTACACCACATTTTCTGCATCTGCCAGACAGCTGCCAGTAAGCACACATCTGTGTCTATTAGGTGAGACAAGAAGCGCTGTATTTTTCTTTCACTGCTCCTTCACTAGAGTAAATCAGTAGAAAGGATCTAGTATGAACCTCTCTTGATGTTGGGATTCTCTCACTACAGGACCAGTGAGTGACAGATGCGGCTCAGATCAAGAATACCTTATCAGTTACTTAGAGAAAACAGCTTGCAAATTCTAGAGCACAAGCTGCTTTCTCAACATCCTAAACAACTAACTATTCTAAAATTTTAGTGGAATTTTAATGTTCATCACATTTTTGTTGCTATCCCGTTTATGTAGACTAATGTGTGTACTGGGCACTGGGATTGGGTGATATATTTTAGCACCAATGGATCCAAAAACTGCTAATGTGCACCTGGGTCACAAATGTTCCACACAAGACCAATTTAAAAGTTAAAAAGCCACATATAATTTGATATTTCACATTTCATTTGAAATGTGAGTTTGATTCTCAAAATGTTTTTTGGCCAGATTTCTCAATGAACTACAACTGGTTAATGAGCAACACTTTTCCATTAAGCAGTTGTAACAACAAAAATACAGCCATAACAACATGGTTTGAACAGCTTGGATGTAAAAATAAGGATTTATTTAATTGCAGAAAAACATAAGTAGCCGAGCCATCCACGTTAGAAGGAATCTGTATTAGAAGAATGTGAACATGTTTAAATATTATGAAAAGATGATTGCACTTAGCTTGACTAATAGAGCTGTCTGAGTAATGTCAAAGTAGTATAAGGGTCATCTGAATTGTTGGAAAACCTGATCACTTATGATTAGAAAAGTGTCATAATTTTTACCCATCATGAAATGCTAATTAAGGTCAGTTTCAATCTCAATAAAAAAGCCAGCATAGTTTTACGAAGATTTTGAGGACAATTTCTGACTGCTTTTTCTATGATTTTAGTCAGATGTCAGAAATGGCTATATGTAACAAAATGCTCACGTAGGCTGTTGAAAATAAAAATATAGAAAAAATCTATAGTTGGATATCAGTGACTAATAAATCACTTGTGTTCGACCAATAGAAGATAAACATTGAAGAAATCCCATCGCTACTGGCTACACCCAATTCAGTCGTATAATACCAAACCCATCTGATAATGTCAATTATTAAAATGCTTCATGAAAATAACTGCACGTCTTCATGAAGAATACAAAACCCTTAAACTGTTATCTTTCTTTCACCTGTGAGACATTAAAAACCATCATGTTGTGCTGTTCTCTCAAGGGGTTAAAGAAAATGAAAACAGAGGTTTTCTTATTTTTTTAATAATCTTCACAAAAAAAGCTGGAGCTTTTACTGTGGGAAGGAAGATAAAAGAATTATTGTAAGCGGAAATTACCAGAGGGGTCAAAAAAGACTTTAGCACACAGTAAAGGCTTAAGCCTTTGGGGATATCCATCTTACTGAGTGATTACTAAGCCTGAATCTTTTATTGTCTCTGTTTGGGAACTAAAGCTGTCACATAAGACTGAGGATGCTGTCGAAATGAGAATGGCCTACAGAAAAACAAATGGGATGCAAGTTAAAGAGATATTTAAAAGATGACATGGAGTGATGACGAATTACTGAAGGAAAGTTCCTGGTGACATGAACAGATTTAAAAAACAGCTAAGCTGACAGTAATATTTAGTCCTAGGGAGGTTTTAAAGAGCAAAAGCCCCGACAACAACAAGAACAAAAATAACCATCTCTTAAAAACAATTGTTAATTATATGCTTCAATATTTTTTCTTCATCTCAAAGCAGATTTTCTATTTGCTGCTTGTAGAATTTTATACAAATGAATATTCTTTCAAAAGGCTGAGCAAAGCAGTCTTATTTTACTACAACATCAACCATTTTCATAAGAGGTATTATTCAACACATTAGCTGTCTAACTAATAGGTTTTAAAGAAACAGACCTATTGTGAGTGATTTAATTTAAAAAAGAATCAACTCCTCCCCCACCCATTTCCTATACATCTGCAGAGTGTTTCCCCAAGAAAATCTAGATTAAGAGTATACATGTAAAAAAAAAACAGTGAGCTCAATATGCATTAAAAGACATTTCAAACAATCATTCTATATAATATATAATCGGTTGGATTCTATAACAAGTAACTGAACTAAACCCCATGACTTCTTCCACCTCATCACTCACTAGGGACATGCAATATCTTGCTCAAAATGCAGCCCAGGTAATTATTTCCCATTAACAAATATTGTATTCTTTGGACAGTGTTTTTTTTTTAATATCAACACTGATTGGATTTATTTAAGCATCTCACTATATATATATATATATATATATATATATATATATGTATATGTATTGCATTAAAATGCTTTTTTGGGCTAATCGTTTCAATTGAGAAAAATAGTATTCATTATAGAAAAACATAAATTCACTATTTTCATAAATCCATTTACCTAACATATTCTTTATATTCACACAAAATAACGGAAAGATAAAACCACTGAGTTTGGCAATTGTTGAATGGCTCAGAATGTTGGCAGAAAAAAGAACACAATTTCAAAATGCTAAAATCAGCCCCTTATTGCATAAAATTCCTTAATTATATTCAGGATTTTTCGACATTTGTGGTTATCTTTACGGTGTGCAGAAAGACATTGCATATTAAAAAAAACAACTAACCTGTTTTCAAGCAAATTTTAAATTGACTTTTTCATGTTTCTATGTTAATAAGATGGTGTCTTTCCAGCAATATATCCAATGCCAAGCTACTGCTGTTGTTTAAAGGACATCAGTTTATTCATATTTACATTAATACACCTTAGGCCTGTTGTTGACTTTTCACTTAAATGTTAATATACCTAAATCAACCCTTTGGTATTTTAACCCCTGTGTGAGTTCCAGCTGAACGTTCTAAAGTATGATATATGCTATCATAATATAATTCAAGCTGAATGAAAGCTATAAAAAATTGCTTGATTTTCCCTGCTACGGGCAAGAAAATCTATAGCTGTTCTGCGTGCAGTGCCACCCTCCTCCACCATGAAAGTGACAAATGGATCTACAGTTACACTACTGAAGCGCTGCACACATTGTACTTAACCAGTAATGGCCATATGTCTAAAACTGCAGAGACACAACAGCAGCCAGCAGCACAAGTATGTGAAACGACCCTCATCATTTTAAACACTCCTGTTGCCTTAAAATTTCCCATTCCAGCTTGTGGTGAAGTTTTGAGAAATGGCCATAACAGATTTTCCACATAATGCGGCATGAAACCTAAAAGGCACATTGGGGAGACTTGTATATTTCTCAGCGCAATAATGTTTAAAAAGTGGTATATACAGAAAACTGCATTGTTGACTTCAAGTATTCAGTATTGGGGAATTGTCACGTCTAAGGTTATACCAACTGTATTCATAACACGTATATACACATGCATATTAATCATTCTACATGATGTTTTACGTAAGTATCAGTATATAGACCACAGCACAGTAGTATGCATTGTGGGATGCTCATGATGTCATAACTCCTGGAGTGCCTGGGTAAGTATGCCACTATATTGTTTCTTTTCCCGCTACTATTTGGGCTACAAAACTAAAAAAAATCTAGAATCTAGACTGTGACTCATTCAAGAAACCATTTTCATATGCATTATGAAGCACCAAAACTTCTGTTAATCCTGTCAAATGGTTTCTTATTACTCATATTTAATGCAGTGAGGTGACATTAAACCACTCAACCTAAATGCACAAGTCACTATTTAAAAAAAAAAGAATTGACTATATATGTAATTATGAACGTCATTTTTATTTTATAAAAAAATGGAGGATTCATGTATATATGTATTGAAATGTTCAAATGAACCAATTTTAAATGACATACATGAACAATGTTTCAGCGAGCAATGAAAAAAAAAACGTAATACCTCATATTAAAAAAATTATTATTTATTGATTTACATAGCACCATCTATTTTTGTTATATCACCCAAATAATGTGTTTTCTTTTTGTTTAAATCTAGGTTTTGTGTTAATTTTGACCTTTAATTTCACTGTTTCTTACGTTGTTCTAAAAATAATACCAAATTCCTATTCTGTAACACTAATTAATTTATTCCATTCTCTTAGAAGGAATGTATCAGCCTAAGGCATCTTCAAAATTATTTGTGCATATTTCCATGCATATATTAAACAGGAACATTGATAAACACGTGTTGTATGTGTTTAGTGAAGACACGTAATAATCACTTCATATTTCATGTTCATTTTGTATCTTTCACTTGATTTTGATCCACTCTGCCATAACAACTTTCCTCTTTCTAGTCATGGTCATGCTAAGCATCTAAGCTGGGCCAAAGCAGTAGCTACCCAGGTCTCAAGCGTTCCAAAGGGTCCATTGCATCTTGTGACTGACTACAGTGGAGAAAGGAGACGCAAAGATCATATAGATAGAGGTGCAAAAGAATGATGGGGAGAGGAATAGTGAGATGCTGGTGAGGGATAGACCTCGAGCTGGTTTGCCTGTAGAGCATGTGGGATTCCCAAAGGTAGATTTACTAATAAGTCTCTTGTGTTGGTGTGAACACAGAAAAGAGACACACAGTTTTTATCACTACCCTCGCATTGAAAAGAGACATGTGAAAGCAAAGGAAAAGTTTTTTTTTTTCCAATGGACCCATAAGTAGGAATACTCCTTAACGCATAAATAAAAAAATATACAGCACAAATGGCAATACTACATATCATTGCACTTCTATTGGTCATATTCACATTCAAAACATGTTGATAAATTGCCTAATTTAACAACTTGGAAAAATTAAGACCTAAATACTTTACATTCTAAAGTTTTCATGAACGCCTTGATTATGGTACATATTAGTATACCGTGTTCTTGGTTTTGTATTTATTATGGATTATGCTTACAACATCTTTTACATTGTAATCTAGCTGGTTATGTTATGTCTAAACACTATCCATAGCAGATGTATTGCATTTTGTACATCTGTCTGGATGCAGCCGTCATCCACCTATAGACAGGATAGAACGCTAATTGGCAGCCATTTGTACAGAAATATTAGAGGACAGATTGAGATTACAAGACATTTGCACAACTTGCACTGACAGATGGAATGCGATTTCAGTGTATGTTATAAACTGACAGTTCATCCAATCAGACAGTGAGCTCTAGGGCATTGCTTGGGTAGAAAACACTGATTTTAATTAACTCCAGTCAGCAATATATAAACTATTCAGTATCGTTTATGAACCCATTTTAAAATTGCTTCACATACAGATTATTATTTAAATTCCCTGTTGATATCATTACCTCTGTACAGTTGTTTGTAGGGGTGCTGAAGGAAGGGCTAATTATAAATGAAGAGGTTTTTTGGAATTATATAATTATATAGATATAGCTGGTTTATCTGAAGGGTTGAATCAGATGTTCTAGTCAGGTATTGTACATAGAACGGAGCAGCATGTGGCGTGCGCAGAATCTGTGCCAACTCTGTGAAGCATCTGACTGATGTTCTACATCAAATGAGTAACACGTCTTATAATATGTCTTTTCCATCTGGCATGGAAAATAAAAACAATTGCAGTTGAGCATTTAATGGTTATGTGCAGTATCCAGTAGTTACAACAGAATATATTAAATTGTGCCAGGCTTATTGCATACAGCTGTGTGGTCTGATGAATTCTTTGTGGTTACAGCTGCTGAATATTTTATCAACACTACGAATTGCACTATTTGCTTTTCTGCCGACAAGGCTCAAACTTGTTTTCTACCAACTATACATACCGTATATATTGTTTTAATAAACAATATTAACAATACCTTAAAAGTGAACTGCTCGTTGAAGACCGGGTTGAGAGTTTTTCTGTGGACCTTTGTTTCAAATTTCTTCTTTTTATCTGGAAGCAGGAACACTTTCACATAAGGGTCAGATGTACCCCCCATGTCTAAAGCAGGAAGCTCGGCAGCCTGAATAATCCCCACCATCAGCTGAAAACAGGAGAATACAAGAGACCTCACTTTCCACTTCACAGACATTAACAGCAACTGAGATTTATAGGTACATGTTACAACTTAATAATCACTTCTCAGAATTATGAATTGGAAGTAGACATAACTTATCCTGTACACAAAATTGATCCACAAGGTCAATGCAACACAGATGAGCAGGAGGATACATTAATAGGGTGGTGGCACAAGAATAACCCTGACATTATTTCAACTATTACTTACAACTATTTCCCCTTATAACCTTTATTTCACTATTATATGTCCCTTACAGCTCTCGGGTTTTGGTGATTGTGGTTTCGAGATGTCCAGTGACAATTTAAATTACTACATTTTGGCTACAAAAAGCAATTGTCCTCTCTGTTGTATATTACTGTACTTCAAAGGACAATGTGACTGTAATTTATGCAATTCTGATTCCATTTATATTCAAGATATAGGTATGGCTCCTATACTGCTGCATATGTACACCCTACTTGAAGGACTGAACAATGAGTTTATGATTTATACCCATTGGAGTGGAAAAATTATTCATGTCTTCTGAAACAATATCAGCAGGAAATAAGCTAGAACGCTTTTCCTGGAGTGCTTTAGTTGAACTTCATCTTTTAAGATTACTGCAAGGCACAGATTAAGGGGAATTACAATTATGATTTCAAAAATTAAAAATCCAAAAATCTGAATAACAGCAGAATTGTGCAACTAGTAGTACATTTGGTATTCCTTTTCATAGTCTCTATGCTAAACATTTTACTATGCACAGCTAATTAAGATGTGAAACATATAAATAACGTGGTTATATATTATACCTACAATATTATTCAGTTATATTTCATAATAATGTGTTAATATTATGCTCATTACTTGAGCCAGGCAATGGATTATTATGGCTCCATTTATTAATATAGAATACTAGCGTATGACCAGTATTAAAATGACGTGCCTCCTACCTCTCTCATTGCCTCCTTGGGTCTCACGCAAATACTGTCACTTTTTGGTCAAATTTACTGGAAACTCAACTGTGATTGGAACTATGAGAATTTTTGGACCCATTGAGCAGATCCTAGAGCAGAGGTCCAGTCATACTGCACTTACCACACTCATTTGGTCATTAGACCTCGACGTTAGCATGATTAAAATTCCCATGGTCACAAGGTTTATACAATATATATATATATATATATATATATATGCTCTATTTACTGTGCAAGTATGCTAGCTGTTTCTGAAGGCAAGCGAGCCACTGGCATTGACAGGTGCTGTTAGGTTTTAAGCCTGAATACTGCCGCTTGAGTGAAAACAATGGGAGTGCTTGCACTTCATCTGGAGCACAAAATGAAACTAAATGAAACACCTCTCGCTACACTAAAAAAAAGGCATGAGTGGAATAAACACTGTATCCCTACAGAAAAAATAGACATGTACAACTTTGCTGGAGTTCTGCTTGCTGGACCCCTACCTGATATCCTTTGGCAATGGTGTGAGTCAATCACAGCTTTACCTTTCTCTTCAGGTACATAGAAACGCATGATTTTACAGCACGCTATCTTATACTTTTAGAATCTTAGGCAATGGAAACAGTTTTTATTTATTATTGGCACAAGACTGGGTATTTACAATACAGCTCTTAAATATACTAGAATTGTTCTGCACATACTTTACACAGTGGGAGAGTTCAATGACTTTTTATTTGACTTTGCAGCATTGAGAGTCAGAACAACATCTTTCTTTCAATAAAGTTCACTAGTTTGTTTTCATCTTGAAAGAAGGCAAAATGTGTTTGTAAGAACCAATTTCATCCACTTATTATTCTTTGGCAGGCTTTTGCTGTTTGAGGTTTATAAGGTTCCCCATTGATTGAATTGTATTCTAGGGCTATTGAGTGGACCAGTCACAATGGAAGAGAACAGAGGATTTGTGCTATTGCATTTGCTCTGAACATTAAGATGAGGTCTCTTTGATCCACAGGCTTCTGAAATACTCTCTGTATTCCCTTTATTTGAAATGCACTTGTGTTAAATCAAAATGATAGGCTGCTTTTATTTTTTATTTTTAACTCCAAATAAGCCGTTGAACACAGAAAAAAAAACGCTTTACGACACCTTCTTAATAGTGTTGATTAATGCTTTATCAAAGTATACCATGTTAATGCTTATATATATATATATATATATATATATATATATATATATATAAACAATATAAGTGGGGCAGCTGTTCTGATTTAATGGTTTAATGCATTTGTCATTTAGATATTGGGAGGTCTAGTATTAATAAGAACATTATACAAGGACTAGATTGTTTTTGTGTTCTATGTGCAGTTACTCTTTTTCTTTTGCAGAATGTGTGTTGTACAGGAGTGGGGGACCTTGAGAGTTTTGTCTGCTACATATGTTTTAAGCAGTTGACACTTGGCTGGGCAAATCAACAACCATCCCTTGCTTCTGTCCTACTTTAACAGTGTTTAAATAACATTTCTACAGTGAAGGAAATGTTATCATATGAAGAAAAAAACCCAACCTGATTATTCTGGAAATCATAATCCAAAGAGTACTGAAGTTTGCCCAGTTTTTCCTGTTCTTTAGGTTTTTCTTTGTCTTCTCCGTCAGTCAAGCCAGTTTCTGCATCATCATCATCATCGTCGTCGTCATCCTTTAAGGCCTACAAATTGAATATATAGCATGCTAGAGTTAGTAAATGTTATCAGTATACTTCCAGACATTCTGGCTCAATGGGAAGCCATTTCAAGGAAAGGCCAAATCGATCCAGCCATACTTTTGTGATGTGCATTTCTCACATGTAATGTAAATAGGCACTCAGCAGGCAATAATAAAGCAATGAATGGAGCTCAGATTTAGCCATAGGAACAAAGCAGGCAAAATTTCGATAAAGTATAACTCTCTGTAAGAATTGCATCTAAATTTTATATTATGAAACTGGGTTTCTTGGTAAAAAAATCATCAAGTTCAGCCCGTAAACATGCTAATAGATGTGTAAGAATTTAAACTTGTATCTCAAGGATACTGAAAATTCTGTGTAGCATGCAATAAAAAAACCAAGGCTGCTTGTTAAGTGCCTACCAATCTTAATATATCAAAAGGACACCTGTATTAATCTACACAAACATATAGTACCATCATGCGAGGGCAACTCACAGAGAAAAAGAGTTGCGATGCGTTAGGGTAATTATGTCATTTGTTCTTCAATGTAAATCTAGGCTGAGCTAAATTAATTAAAATACAAGCATGTTTTCAAAATGATGCATGTTTAATAAATCAAGGAGAGGCTTTGAAATCTTGTAAACTACAGCGTTTACGAGTTTTTGAGTTCTTGCTGAATTAAAATAACATTGAAAAGTAACTTTTAAAGAAAAAATATTTAAAGTAATCGGATATCAAATATATAAACGTTCAATAAAACCAGTGTGACTTCAAACTGTTTTTCTCTTAAAAAAAAAAACCATACAGAAAGATGAAGCATCACATTTTAGTAGCAGGGTCCTATTTAGGTTTATTGCAAATATTTGGTGATTAACTGAAACCAAATTTTAGTGGAATATTTTTGAAAGAATGTGCAAACTATCATAGCACATGATCAAATATTCATTTGCCAAGGTATTCAACATGAAACCTGCAGTAAAGTATGTGATGGATGTTAACTAAGGAATATATTTGGCACGACAATCATTATCTTTTGCCAGTATGTTAAATGCTTTTCAGCGCTGTGATTTAGCTTTTGGGCACTGATTGTGATTTTATCTATCACACACGGAGGCCATTTGGTCCCACTAGTAATCTCATTGGATGGCTAATGAACACCTTCTGCATCTTGTGTCATCCAAAGCACAAATTACATTTCACAAACTGTTAAAGTTGTAGTGTGAAAAAAACTTTAATAGGCCGCATTGTCCATGCTATTTATGGAATAATATATAGCCTTTTTTAATAAACAATAATGACATTATATATTAATACCAGGGGGTGCAATATATTTACCTTTTATTTCACATGGTATTGTTACACCTAGACTAAAAGAGGTTCCGTTGTCCGTTGTCAAATCACTACGAGGAAATGGCATGTGGGATATTCACTCACTGCATAAAAACGCAGAGGGTTGTTTATAAAGAGAGATTGTGGTGGAAAGTTCGAAAAGTAGGCTTATCACCATAGCAACCAATGAAATGTTCCCGCTTACTGGCCCACTCCATTGCTTGCCTTTGTAATTAGACCGAAGTTCAAACTTTGCACCAAAACAACTCCTCATACATAATCCTGATAGTGATGGATTAATTTTCTTTTGGTTGCATTTCTTGCACGGTAAATAATATTAATACAACGCCATAGCATTAAACAGTTAACGTGGTGCATTTATTAATACTTAATGAAGGTCGATTGAAGTGACACTGGTAATGAAACGCAACCTACACTGAATCATTGCTCTGTCAATATAAAACAAGATATTGTTTGCAGCAGTTACACTTGTTTTAACTCTTTAATGCAATTCTGTTCATGTTTGGAGGAATGTCCCTAGTTACTTTTGAATGAAATCAATTTAGTTCAGCCTCTTGATGTATTAAGCAGAGTTAAGCAGTGGATTAATCTTAACTGAGAAGCCCCAGCTATCAAGACAACTAATCCCAGAATGTTTTAGCTGTCTATATTATATCCAAATTCGAAAACAAACCTACCGCAAGTGACAATCCAGAACAGTCATGAGATACAACACAAAGAGGAAGGACACAGAAGAAATCAAATTAAGACAGCCACACATTAACAGCAATAAAAACCATGGAAAAGTGACCATAACAAAAGTGTCTTTATGTCCCTGGTTGAGTACCTTATATTAATATGTGCTGCCATGAAATAGGTCAAGAAAAGTGTGCTAAGGTGGGCAAAATGATGTCTTAAATTGTGACACATGCTCCAATCTCAATTTAATTAATAGTATAACCAGTTTTGTAAGAAAAACTTTAACAAGATTTGTATATCTCCATAAGTTTACCATCCATGAAATCATGGGAATAGCACGATGGCATGTTAAATAAGGAAGGTTATGCATTTCTTCATGTTTACTAGGGATGTCAATAAAATACAAACTGCATGCATATATTATACATAATGCAGCAAAACTGGTATCCTAATTATAATACAGTATATACCATGCATATACAATTTTTCTAAAAATAGTTATGATACCATAAGAAATAACATAATTATTCAAATAACAACCTATTTGACAAGGGAGAGCATAAGGCAAATAGTTGTGTAAGGTCTTTATAAAATAGCAAAAAACATATAATAATAAACTTAATTTAAAACCAGCCTAGCTGCGTCAAGAATAAAAGCCTGACGATTCTCAACAGAACCATCTAAGATCGTGTTCAGTTGAAATTGTCACGTTATCTTCCCACCACATTCCTAAACTCGTGAAACAGTTCCCATTCTCCCTAAATGTCACTTTTAAGTTAATTAAACATATTTTGTAACTCACTGGCATCTTCAAATAAGTGAAACAATATTGATAACATATACAACTGTAATATAAAGCATACTCTTGTTATTGTAGACATAATATTGGTTTAAGAAAATATTGATAACATGAGCATGTGCCAGTTACCTAACTTATACTTGCCTATTTGATGGCAGCCTCATTCTTACTGGACAGACACTAATATATTTAAATTATACCGTGCCGTATGAGAGAATTTATATGGTAATTTAGACTTTATATGGTAAGTCAGAAAAAAGTTAATGAAAACAAATATTTGCAATGATTGATCAATTATTATAGCTATTTTTGAAACCCCTCCCATACTCTAGTTGAAATAAATGGGTCAATTTTCCAGGTAGTAACAGAGATAATACAGTATATTTTACAAGACTATATGACATAATACAAAACAAACTCAACATAGTTAATAGAAGCTGTAAGCAATAGCACAATGTTAGTAATAAACAGGGAATCTGCATAAAGACCATTCAGACACAGTGAATTAATAAACTCGGCTTACATAATAGATATAGTACATTGCAAATCAACCTGCTTAATAGGAATTACCAACATGTGAATGCTACATAAGTTATGACTACAGATCGTTTGTTGCTCGGAGGAGGATTTCAAATAAGGCAAAGGTAGGGAGCTACATACACTATATGTGCCTCGACGGGGGTTGGCTAATATAACATTCTGCCTAGGGTCCTATGGAAAATTGGTCTCTGCTGTTGGGTATAAAATTACGAGAGGAGCTGCAAACATTAAAAGGAATGCAAACCTCAACTAGTGATAAATGAGCACCATCAACAGTGAACATTACGTTTGGTGAAATCAGATTTACACACTAAACATTAGGCTGAGCATTACGATGTTAAGATATTCAATAATATTATGGGAAATTAACCTAAAGCTAAACCAATTTGTAAGGCTACTTGGTATTGTGGCAACTATAATATAATTACTTAGCATTTTCTAAAACTTGATATAGGTCACTAGCTTCTCTTAGTTTCCTAAGGTTATTAAAACGAATTAGAGATGTGGACGACTATTTTAAAGACAATAGCATACCTAGGATTAAAGTAAAGTAACTACAATATCTTTAGACATTGCCTTATGAAGTACGAAAGAACAACCTCTGTGAGGTGCCGCCACAGAAACAGATAGTAAATCAGTAAGAGCTCTTTATATCAGTAATGCATTAAAAAAATAGCATACAGAAAAAATAACATTGCAGATCCTGATTTTTCTATGAAAAAATGCAGTATAAGTAGAAGTTAGTATTTTAGGTTTTGATGTTTTTGTTAATAAAACATAAACTATTTAAAACATCCTCGATAGCAAAAACTAAAAGACCACTCAGATCTATTGTTTTTGTGCAAGTTACAACATGGAATCAATACCAAGCGACATGTCATGCCCTTCGGTTTATGAATGGCCTAGTGTGACATATTGTTTAAAAACTACATCAATATTAAATCAATATGTAATCTGCTTTGGATCATTTAGGACTATAAGGTGCAACAGTACAGCTTTGAACTTGAAACACAGACTAGTTATATACCTAATGTTGCAGGATATATATTAGAAATATATATCTAATCAGTGTATTCGCTATGACAGCACGGGATGAGGGAATCGATCTCACTTGGTTTTGATTGAAGTTGTAATATATTCATACATAGATGTGTTTATGTGTAAGCATTGCTTTGTTGTGTATGAATTTTGTGATCCATACATTTACACAACACACCCTTACATGTTTATCAGACTTGTAACTAAACTCATCTCTAAAAATAATGTTTGAAAATTATACAGAAAATGCAGCTATAGATACACATACAAATAATTCACATACACACACATACATGCATACACAGTTAAAGTCTAATTAAATGTGAATATGTGAGCGAGCATTGTGGGTGATATAGAAAGCACAGCCTTTCCTTACCTGGTCTTTCATGGTCTTCCCTAAATCCTTAACATCCTTCATGTTAATAGCATTTTTCCCTCCCTTTTCTTTTCCCTTCTTCTTGTTCTTCTTCTTGAACAAACATTTCTTGCAGACGCAAAAGCAGCAGGTAAGAATCAGAAGAACGGCAACTATGGCTATTGCTATTAAGGCCCAAGGTGGTACTGAAAGTGGAAAAACACAGTAACAGATTATAAGAATGAGGAACTATTATGTATTCATCCGTGGAGTGAAAAATATTTGACAGCCTAATCTAAATCAAATATAAAATTCAGTTTTCATTACTTTACAAATCACATGCAGTGTTTAATATTTCTTAATTAAAAATTCAAGAACTTGAAAGGATGTTTGACCTATACATGTTCTAGAATAATCATCTTCCCAGTGACATTCTTGGTAATTGATAATTAATTAAGAGTGTGTGATATTTTTTAAATAAAATACTGTGGGTTTGAGAGGTTATTTTATAGATGTGTAAGCAAAAAGTATGTTTATTTGACATACTTCCCATGCCTTTTGTTAATGCCTTTTGATGAAGCATTTTATATAACATTTCATATAACATTTCATAAAGTTAGTTTTGTTAGGTATATTAAATGAAGCAAGCTAAATAAAAGTTAAGCATCAAGAAACCTACAGGCGTTGTGTAGGAAATTACTCTCAGGGTGCCATCAAAAAGTTGCTCACAAATTCGCCATGTAAAAGCTTATGCCAAAACTTTTGTATATAAGTTAATATGCATTAGTTTCACAGTATGTAATCTAGACTTTACTTCCAAGTTATTAAAAACATACAGAGGAAAAAAGTTGGCGTATTATATAAATAAATAAATAAATATTATCAATGATAATCATGATTACTAAAAAGGGCCTCATCCACCAAGCTGTATATTAGCAAATCGTCTAGTTATACTTTCCCTTTGGGAAATAATCAGTGAGTCAATGCAGATCTCCAGCCACCCCACGGACTCATCATCCATACTTCTGGTTGCTGGGCCATTACATCATACATGCCTCAGAACGACGCGTGGGGTTGGATGCAAAATGTTATGGAAGCTGTGACGGTTCCCCCTGTTGCAGGAACAGCTTGGCTGGCCCTTTATAATATATATATATATAGTTAAATCTGTGACCCCGGGTCACTGAATTATACATTACACAATGCCAGCTCTTCTTTCGGAAGACATATGCTACGTATGGGCCTTCATAATGAATAGTATATAGAGGGAGTTAAAGCTGCAACTTTCTTGCGAACTCTCTGGCAACTCTCCCTTTAGTGAATAAAACCCTGTTGTGAGTGTAACTGTTGTTGAGTGAACACATCCAATGAGGTTGATAAAATGGAAGAAATTTTTGGCAAAGTTGTAACGATTTTGTTTAATGGAAGGTGCATATTATGTGAGCATTAGTGTTGTTAGTATTTATTGAGAGTTCATGTTTTATATGTTTTTGTAGTAAAGTACACAAAGCAGTTTTTCATGGTGTTATTAGTATGCTATTACATGCAGTCATAAGCCCAAAATAGCCAGCCATGGAAGGATAATGTTTCTGGTTTCTTCAAAGGGTAGACAGTATATTATTGAGTAAAAGCAGTTTGTGTGCAACAATAGAAAACTCCACTTACAGCATACTATTTGAGTAAGAAACACCTTTTAACACAATTATTCTAATTTATAGTGCTGGTGGCTATTGATGCATGACCCTGAAGAGTTCATTCCTATAGATACTCTTGCAAAAATACATACACACATGCAATTAATGCCATTTATTTATTTTTAAATAATTTCCATTGTAATTTTCCATTTAAATAATTTCCAAAAGTCTATTTTGACCAATCCCATAATTGTGCTTTAAGCTTTTCGCCATAAATACATTCCATGTAGATGCATTTGCTTTTGCTTGTATAATTGCATATTGAATAATGATAAAAGAAAATAACCATTAAAAAACAGTGAAGAAGACAATGGTAACAATGGCCATAATTTTCTGCCTTGTCATCTTCTGTGCCTACAATATCTATTTGATAGCTCTCAAATAGTCTTTTCTGAGATTATGCGTTCCGAAGAGACCGCAGAACCGTGCATGACATGTTGAAAGGAGCAATTTATGAAAAGAAAATAGAGGGTGGGAACAAGAAAATTGCTCGATCAAAGTAGTCAAATGGAGTGGAAATTATGATTGCAGGAAACTTCATAGGATATTGCCTCCTGAAGTGCTAATTAACATCTTCAGAGAGAAAATTAACACCTTCCCCAGTTTGGTACAACTCCCTTGCTTGAGAAAATAGCTGAGATGTTTACATGATCCTATACATTCCAGAGGAAATAATCGAAGACGATGCCCAGTGGAACAACAAATCCAGTTGTGATTATCTTAACCCATTGAGATCTCTAAACAGGATCCAAATGCATTGTCTATGAATAGAATAAAACACATTCATTTGAAACTTTTTTTAAAAAAAAACATCATTGGATAATCAATATTTCATTACTTTCCTAAAACACTTATTTTTAGATTGCTAAATGCTAATTGTAGGCTTATGTGTAAGATGCATGGCTTGAAGTAAATGCTTGAATGTATATCCTTTATATTAAGAAAACAACAAAATCACCCAGAACTAGGATCTAGGAGCCAGCCAAAAAATACTAACACTCACTACGATACCTACATAAACACTTTCATTCAATATGTCTTTATAAGAGCCATGTGTTGTGTACACTATTTGCAAAAGTTGCATTTCTTAAAGAGACACAACAAATGCACAACCAGATTGTTAACAAGAATACTATGTATATCCAATCCAGCCTATGTTATGTTCATATCCTTGTTAAAGGATACAGCACATGTTCTTAATTCTATACTAGATCCATCAATCCAAGCAGAGTTTCAAGCATGCTCATTAGGTAAATGAAACACTAACATGGCATCACTGCTCATTTCCTTAAATCCCAGCACTTTATGTGACCCGCCATCTGTACCGTTCTCTGGATGGAGAGATATACAGTTTGATCATACTGTGATATTGTGCATCTTTCTCCTTGTAGCGGTGCCTTTGCTGCAGGTAACTACACTTGTGGAATTTTAACATGGATAGGGATGGATGAGTACGCCACCATTACTGATTGTTCGTAATGTCCAATTCGCTTTTACTTGTCACTAGTGATAGATGGTTGGTTTATGCTGTTAGAGCTTATAAAAGACTACAGGGTTGCTAAAAGATTCCTAATTCCATTTTATTTTTAATTATTTTACATGCACTACTTTAACAAAATAAAGATTTTTAGATATAGGGTGATTTTATATGTTAATATATATATATATATATATATATATATTCAAATTTCATATAAATATTGTTTTCTTTATTATCATTCATTTCTAAAGCACTAGTATTGGTTGATCTACTGATCAGGGAGAATAACAAGTCCACCTTTTGTATTACCTACCATGTATACACATACTGCTCCATCCATTGTTCTGTTTTATTTTTCACAACTAAAACATGGGTGTTGACCTCTTGGGAAGGCCAAATATTATTATACTATTTAGCTTGTGTTTGGAAAGTGCTTTGGTGACAAGACAACTATATATTGTGGCCAAAGTTCGGGTACACACATTGAAGATCTTGGACCAACCTGATTATTTGCAAAGGAAAAACAATACTCCATATGGTACTATTTTGACAAAGATTGTACAGTGTGTTGTATAGACAGCGCCGTGTACTGACCTAGTGTTTATCCCGCTGCTTTGGTCCATGATGCTCTGTGGCATCATAAATGGTTTACTGTTTATGAGAAGCATGTTACAATGAAATACAGCAAATTTTAGTAAAAAATAAATATAGGGAATATGTATTATATGTACCAACTATACATGTTATGTTTGTACCAGAACCTGATTCATTTAACATCAATTGACATATTAAGTCATACAGTATATCAGGCATATTATGCAGGTTTTCTATTTGGACATGGTTTCTAACTTTTTGTTTTACGTGGATAGTTCGTTTTGTTCTAAAAACCAGTGTGACATTAATCAACGTAAAGCCTATAATCACAGCACAGGAGCTGTTCCAATACGTGATTTTAAATTATATATAATTTCCCTAAATGTAGCTTTATTCTCAGCCAAACAATACCTCACCAACGTATCAGATATGAAAACTTTACTTTGTTTTAAAAGTTTCTATTGAATCACAATTGTAGATGTGCCATACTCCCTGTGGATAAAGGAATAACAAAGCACATTTATAGAATATGCGCCGTCCTCAGGGAATGTCATATTCTCTGCTCAGATGTAATACATATTCAACATGGGTTTATGGTGTGTAACATATTCATAACACACACTAGCAATACATGGTAGAGATCACCCCGGCATTCCTGGTAACGTAACATTTGATTTCTAATAATCTTCAGGTGGAAACTGGGTCGCCATCTTCTCTTTAGAAGAAGAAAAAGGTAGTAACCAATTTTTACTTTGGGGATCACTTGGGGAGTAGTGTTATGACCCACAGTTTTATCCTACATCCTGCTTTAACATGGTTTAAGTATTCGGAAAGTGTTCTTGAGGTAATGTACAACTGATACTTCCTTCACCATGTCTACTGGGAAAAAACACAAAACCATTTTAATAAATAATTACAAACTTGTATTTTATCTATATCTAAATGTTGCTTTTGGGTTGTTTTTCTTCGTAAAAGAAACCACATCATTTAATATACTACTTCAAGTCAACAAGTTTGATTTTAGTGAGAGTGCTACAATTTCAAAAGCCATGCTTTCATCTAATGTAAAAGCGCCATGGTAACAGGTGCTTTATAATCAATCAATCCTAGCTTTTTTTTGGCAATACGATTTCAGAAACTCACATGGGAAAACATATTACATACGGCAATTTGTCAAAGGTCCTGTGACCTATGATAGTACATATGGCAAAAATACGTCCAGAAGTGTTTTAATATAAATCAGGGAAATAAAGAAGGCTGCCTAAAGCCACCATAATAGAATTTCCCTTCATGGAGATGCCTGTGAACTCTCTGGGTTTGACCCAGAGTCTCAGAGTAAAGCTCTGTTGCCCAGGTCTCCAGGGAGGGGTTTGGCTATGCCAACTACCCCCCCACTACCCACCCACTAAAGGCTTTTTGGATATTGCCCCTTTAGAAAGCCCATTCCCAGAAGAAGGAGATTTGCGGGTAGCCCACCCTGGAAGGTTCTCAGGAATCCGTATAGATCTTTGGCAAATTATATAAAACATGGATATAACACCGTAATTGTATCTAAAATTGTGCACACACATATATATTTCTCTAAATTGGAACTTTCATACATAAATAACTGGCACCGCCTACATAACAAACCTACGTGGCGCCATGAATCCTTACAATGCAGTGCGCCAAGTAATGATGTCGTATTTGGTGGAGTATTTGGCTCCTGTTTCTTTCATTGATTTATTAGTGACAGTATTGCAAAATGAAACATGTGCAGCATATGATTTTTGTGATAATACAGTTTGGCACTCGAAAGGTTAAGATACATTTAGATTTTTCGTGCTACAAATTAAATTTGTTATTCAACGTTAATGAAATCTCAAAATCTGACACATCTAAATTGCAATACTAAATCTTCTAATGCATTGTTCTCGCTATGAAATAACTATGTACTCTTTCAGATTACACCATTTCCCTGACAGCTTTGAATTGGCTGTCATGCTTCATTCCACATATTTTTAATTTTAATTTTTAAATCAAGTTCTTTGATGACTGGAAAAGTCAATGTACTACCTCCTTATGCGAGTGCTAACCCAGGAGCCAAAGAGACCTGTTACGACTACAAATTAATCAGCACGCTATTATAATGAACCTGCACTGAATAAAAATGATTTCTGCATTTTCATGACTTGCTTTTTAATTTTGACTGAGCCGTATACCAAAACTCACACCATTATTTTTAGCCTTACTCCATTTTCTTCCTAACTAACATGTATGTTTGCATGTATGTAATACCACTGATAGTATTACTATTTTTGTCTATTTTGTTTTGTTCCTAGGTCCTTCAAAATTGTTTATACTACAAACTATATGTATGCCTATATGTGGTGACAAAAACTAATTGCAACATTTTTAGTGGGATTATATGCTACTTTGGCACTATTAACACGATTATGCTGATAATGAAGTTGCATAAAATGAAGCCCTACATAAATTATTAAAGAGAATAATTTCAGAAGCTCCAACTCTCTTCTATGGCAGAGGTAATTATTCATATAAGACAGTACATGGAGTGTGCGTCTGCTGAATTCTTGATGCTGCCAGTACCCTGACCAGTTGTTGTGCAGATGGTATTAACATGCATAGGATTCTGTTCTTAACCAACTGTACGATGGAATTGCATGAAGAGGGAGCGTTGTTGCTAAATAATGAATATATTCAAAATAATTGATTTTTTACAAGATAAGATCCTCTGTGTTTCTGACATAAATATCACAGTACATGGTTCAATGTAGAAAAATTGCCAACCCTTAAAGAATAGATCTGTATTTGAATTTCCATACTAATACAATATGGCTTTATGTCACGTTCTGCCCTGGCTGCGGAGCTGCATTTCTGTCTTGCTTTAGTTTCTCTGCTTTGCTTTGATCCATTCCTGGATTTCCTTTTGCTTTGTTCTATTTTCCATTCCTTGCTTCTGCTCCGGCTCTTTGCTTTAGCTCTGCTTCCTTTATTAGGTGTGCCCCACCTGTGTGTTCTGTTTGTCTCAGTCTGCAGTCTGCAGTCTAAGGTATGTCTCAGTGCTATGTGTTTGGTTTACATGTTTGGTTTGTTTTGTATCTTTGTCAGCAGGGATTAGCGTTAGGACCCACCGTCATTGGAGTACTTTGGCGTAGTGGTGGGCTAAGCATACTATGGCCAGATCATGTGACGAAATCTCCAATAGTTATCTTGTAGTCCTAGGCTAGTTTCTGTATTCATGTTTGTGTGTCTTTTATGTACCTTTGCCCTTCTTCCTTGAATCATCTGAGGATTCCGGTTCCTCTCTCCTCTCCCCATGTCCCAGTTAAGATTTCCTATCCTTGCTTAAAGGAAGAAGCGTCCGAGGGTTCCGGCTCCTCTCTCCTTCCCCTGTGTTCCTTGCCTTCTTCCCTGTCCTTTGTTGTGCCCTGTACCAAGTATGTCTTGTCAGGTTATGTTTATTCCTTGTCTTGTGCCTGTTTATATTTTACGCTATTCATGTCATGTTTCTAGCCACTTCTCGTGTATATCTCATATCATGTTTCTTGCCTGGTCTCCCTTTCCCTTGCTTGTTGTGTGTCTGCTACATTAACCTTTGCTTAGCTTTCATTCTCCCAACCTGCAGCATCCTGCACGTGATTCAGTGATATGCTTCATGCCTGCTCCAGGGTGCCTGCAGGATTCGTTTTGTTCTGGATCTACATCTGCTGCCATATCAGGGCGCTGGTGTTTGGCTGCACTAACCTAGGTGCTCAACGCCTGGGCGAGTGTGGTCACCCTGCAACCAGGCCCTGCCCCAGACTCCACTGCTGCAACGTGACTCCTGCACACAACCATCGGGCGCGCTGGGTCCTTCCAGTCACCAGCTTGGACCCAGTCCGTGACACATGGCCGCAGGTAACGGCCAGGAGTTCGCGGAGTGGAGTTTGCAGCACCCGTCTGCCCTTCCAGTGGGCCTCCGTACCCGTCTGCCCTTCCAGTGGGCCTCCGTACCCGTCTGCCCTTCCAGTGGGCCTCCGTACCCGTCTGCCCTTCCAGTGGGCCTCCGTACCCGTCTGCCCTTCCAGTGGGCCTCCGTACCCGCTTGCCTGAGCCTGTGCCTGTTCCTGCCTGAGCCTATGCCTGTTCCTGCCTGAGCCTGTGTTCGTTCCCGTACCCGTGCCTGAGCCGGTACGCATGCATGATCCACTACCTGAGCTTATGCCGGTACCCTTGCATGAACCAGTACATGTACCTGGCCCGGTGGTACTCCGTTCTTGTCCGCCCTTCCAGTGGGCCTCCGTTCCTGTACCCGTGCCTGAGCCGGTACGCATGCATGATCCACTACCTGAGCTTATGCCGGTACCCGTGCATGAACCAGTACACGTGCCTGGCCCGGTGGTACTCTGTTCTTGTCTGCCCTGCAAGAGGGCTTCTAGCCATGCCGTGTGCCCTGGAAGAGGGCTTCTAGTCGTGTGCCCTGCAAGAGGGCTTCTAGCCATGCCGTGTACCCTGAAAGAGGGTTTCCTGAGTTGCGGCCAGCGCCCCACTGTGGACTCCCAGGATGAGTGCCTGCATCCAGGCTAC
The DNA here is from genome assembly GCF_027358695.1 of Spea bombifrons. NCBI lineage: Eukaryota > Metazoa > Chordata > Amphibia > Anura > Pelobatidae > Spea > Spea bombifrons. The sequence continues at coordinate 49,117,594 of NC_071090.1, read as the reverse complement.
CCTGGTAGAGTACCCTGCAAGTGGGCAACCTGCCGTGTGCCCTGCAAGTGGGCAACCTGTTGTCTGAGCCTGAACCCGTGCCTGTGCCTGAACCCGTGCCTGTCGTGTATGCCCAGCAAGTGGGTTACCTGCCGTGTCTGCCTTGTCAAGTGGCTTATCTGTTTTGCCTTCGTCTGGATCTAAATGTCAGCTAGAGACATCTTCCTCAATCCTGTACAGACATTCTGATTCCTGTTTTTGGAGGAGATTGGTCTACTAGCGGCAGTGCTGGTCATCGAAGGACTCCTACGTTTTACAGACTCCGTATGCTGGTTCCTGGGTTGATTTGTTTCTTCAGTTCTTCCGTTAGAGAGTGGGCCTTCCTTCTGTTGATGTTTCTGTTTGCGTCCAGAGGCCGCTCTTTTGGAGGGGGATTGTGTCACGTTCTGCCCTGGCTGCGGAGCTGCATTTCTGTCTTGCTTTAGTTTCTCTGCTTTGCTTTGATCCATTCCTGGATTTCCTTTTGCTTTGTTCTATTTTCCATTCCTTGCTTCTGCTCCGGCTCTTTGCTTTAGCTCTGCTTCCTTTATTAGGTGTGCCCCACCTGTGTGTTCTGTTTGTCTCAGTCTGCAGTCTGCAGTCTAAGGTATGTCTCAGTGCTATGTGTTTGGTTTACATGTTTGGTTTGTTTTGTATCTTTGTCAGCAGGGATTAGCGTTAGGACCCACCGTCATTGGAGTACTTTGGCGTAGTGGTGGGCTAAGCATACTATGGCCAGATCATGTGACGAAATCTCCAATAGTTATCTTGTAGTCCTAGGCTAGTTTCTGTATTCATGTTTGTGTGTCTTTTATGTACCTTTGCCCTTCTTCCTTGAATCATCTGAGGATTCCGGTTCCTCTCTCCTCTCCCCATGTCCCAGTTAAGATTTCCTATCCTTGCTTAAAGGAAGAAGCGTCCGAGGGTTCCGGCTCCTCACTCCTTCCCCTGTGTTCCTTGCCTTCTTCCCTGTCCTTTGTTGTGCCCTGTACCAAGTATGTCTTGTCAGGTTATGTTTATTCCTTGTCTTGTGCCTGTTTATATTTTACGCTATTCATGTCATGTTTCTAGCCACTTCTCGTGTATATCTCATATCATGTTTCTTGCCTGGTCTCCCTTTCCCTTGCTTGTTGTGTGTCTGCTACATTAACCTTTGCTTAGCTTTCATTCTCCCAACCTGCAGCATCCTGCACGTGATTCAGTGATATGCTTCATGCCTGCTCCAGGGTGCCTGCAGGATTCGTTTTGTTCTGGATCTACATCTGCTGCCATATCAGGGCGCTGGTGTTTGGCTGCACTAACCTAGGTGCTCAACGCCTGGGCGAGTGTGGTCACCCTGCAACCAGGCCCTGCCCCAGACACCACTGCTGCAACGTGACTCCTGCACACAACCATCGGGCGCGCTGGGTCCTTCCAGTCACCAGCTTGGACCCAGTCCGTGACACTTTAATGTTGGCCAGACTTCTTTTATGATCCGAAAGCCCAAGAATAGTACAGATTATACCTATGTTTGTCTTATAACCAGGCCCGGACTGGCCATCTGATACACCAGGCAAACGTCTGGTGGGCCACTGGCCAAATATAGTATGTCAGTAAGGTCTTATGGGCTTCATGGACATCTTAGTGGCCTGTGCACTCAACGGGTAAGCTAGCTCTTGTTCAGAAACGTGTAGAGCTTTGCATCTTTCTAATCCTGCTTTTGCTTAAGTTAGGAGAAGCTAAGTCCTGCTCAGTAAGCAAAACTATTAGACTAGGTATCTTATTTGTTGTAGCCGATATTACCATTAATTTGACATCTGAATTACACATTTCATTTTAAATTACTGAAATTTCACTCTGCCAATGATAAGAAAACAGATCATTATTCCATGATGCTAGACACAATCATCTTATGGACTGATTACATATTGGTAAAATATACACAATAATGAAGAGCTAGTCACGTGCACATGTATTAAATCATTGTACTTTTCAGTTATGTTGAATAAACCATGAAACAACAAATAATTGTGACCTTTCTACAATCTTTTTTTTTAATTATTCACTCAAACATATCTCAGTGGGAAACACCATATAAAAGTCAAATACTTGAATCCTGACCTATACAAAGGATGCACAATATTGGCCCTCAAGAGCCTCTAATAATGCAGATATCAACCCAAAAGGTCAAGGAAAATGTAAAGGGGCTGATACAATTTTGCTCCTACATTATTATCTTAATAATTAATCTCAGTATTGACTCTTGTGGACTGGAATTGTACAACTCATGTGTGTATACTTCAGTCCAGGAATAGGGTAATGACACCGTACAAATTACATTATTACCATAAACCGAATAAATAACAAGTGATTGACATAATTTGTAATAATATGGTTCTTCATAATGTATAGAGAAATCAGTGAACCGAAATGTTTCATCTCAACTGCAAATTCACCTTTTGGTGAATCATCCCATTTGTAGTGTGGTGTCCAACATGTTATTAGCCTCTTGGATATAGGGTGCAATCAAGGATATAAACGTGACGACAACGTCTACACAATATACAGTATATTCAAAACAGTCAAGATAATGCGTATACAATTGATGTTGTCATTTTAATATCTAAAAATAAAGTCACCAGCAATTTGTACTATTTAGTTTTAATGCAGCAGTGATTATCTTTGCCTAATTAATTGTTTTATGAGCTAATAAAATGGGTGATACTGACACCATGTTAACATTAATGGACAAAATGTTAGCTATTAAGAAGTAAATAGTCAATAAATTAAACAAGGACATTAAAAAAATAAAATGTCCAATGTATCACGGGGGATATTTCATTAGAGCGTTATAGGTATTTATTTTATAGCTATAAAACACAGACTGCGCGTTGTCCTTGCTGGTCTCTGCACATGTCCCAGTTAATGACATGCAGGCAATTGCTATTACAACCCCTGTTTCCTCGCAAGTGGGAATTTTATGTGACAGAGGAAAGCTGCTTGCTATCAATCCTGCAAACACGGCATCTGCCAGATTGCCAAGATCCATCTCGGGGATGAAAATCAATTAATATTCTAATGTATCTGTCATTATTGGTCACAGTGCATTATTCATCCCAATTTATAAGAGCGCGACATGATAATTCTTGAAAGACATGTGCTGTATATTGTTTCCTTTCATCCTTGTTCCGAATTGAGCCACAAATTGATAACTTAAATAAAAAATATTGATTAAACCCAAAAGAGAAGAAACAGAGCATGAATTCCACTGCTCCATTAGTTAATTATGTAGGACAATGTAAAGGAACTCATTTAATTTAGTTCTCTAACAGGTGTTTTTACTGGATGATGAGACTGTATCATTTTAAGGAGCTTATATACTAACTAGCTTCCATTTTGTGTGCTGTTCCATGGGAAGCTTTATCAGTCACTGAAATTAACACAGGATGGTGCTTTTTAACTCCTTCAGGACTGGCGTTTGCATACTGCGTCTTCCCTTGAAGGCCGCGGTTTTATTTAAATATTTTAATTCCGTGCTCGTGATTCGCTTCAAAGCGATCACGTGCACGGAATTGAGGGGGAGTGGCTGCTACGGATCGCTGGGGGCACCCACCGGTCAGTAGCAGCCGCCCCTCGTGATCCCAGCGTTCAAGAATGCAAAAAGCAAACTTTTGTATTAGGTAGAGTGGATAGCGCATGAAACGGTTTCGCTTTCATCACAGAGTCACATTTGCAAACTGAATAAGGCTCGTAGGTCAAGGCTTACGTTATGTACACATAAAGAATCTGCTTAAATCATAACGTATGCGGTAAAACACCAGGGTGTCTCAAAGAAGTGTGGGAAAGAAGTGTATTAGCATATGTGTATTTTATTTTACTTGTTGTACTCTATATGTTTGCTCATTTGCTCGTTTGCTTTTTTGCTCATTGTGAGCATAGTGAATGTATAACAGAATAGAAATTCCCTTCCTGTTATGGTTGAGCGATGTGAGCTTTCCTGGAAGTCCGTTCAGTGACTGTGACCTTTCCAAGCACTCTGACAGTATAAACTATAAAGGGTGATCCAGAATCTTTAAGAGGAATGAGCTCCTGATGCTTGGGAGGGGTGATAAAGGTTAAGATTAATTTGGGCCAATGCCAACGAATGCTAATAATAATCTTTGCTGCTTGAAAGCTTAACCTAGCAAAATAATAGCCAATTATTTTCCTTTTGTGCTAAAAGGGTAACCTCTGAATTAATCATTACTATGAATAATTACAGTACACAATCACTCCAACTTCTCAAGTTCCTAGGGGTAATCACCGATTGTTCCCCTTAAACTAAAAGGAATCACTTCAATGTTCCTTTTGTCAACAAAGTACAACAATTAGAATTTTGTATTGAATTTTCGTTTTGTAATCCTTTTTCGATTAGATTCCTAACTTGACTTTCCAACTCTAAGCTAATTGGAAAAAAAACTTTATAAAATGTAGAAACTGCCCAATTTGTAACCAAAATATTGTAAACTGCGTTATTTAGATTGAATGCACATGCAGCCAAAGCGCTACAGATTGTCCTCATCGCTTAGACGACATATTCTAGGTATTAGAATAAGGACTAACCTATTCTGGAACATAAGTCTCGCAATTCACATTGTAGGTTTGTCTAGTTAATTTTCACTTATCAAAATAAATTCTACTTAATCTATCTGATTTACATAACTCTCTATAATGCATGTAAATAAGTCATGTAATAAACAAAGAAGCAAAAAAAAGCTTAATAAACAGAGGTTTTGTTTCTTAAAAACACTGAAAATATATATTTTTTAAACTTCTGTTTCTGGGGTGATTTATGAGGTTGTTTGCTAAAAGAGTTTTCAGCTATTCTTCTGAAGGAGACATTTTACAATGTAGCTCTTTAAAGCGGCAAAAATAACAACAAATTGTTTTCAGAGTCTTAGCATAGTCAAGCGAAGATGGATGACTATTTTTACAAGACTTGCATACCGCAAAACAAGAAAGTCTTTCTAATATCCAAGCAAATACGCTGGAATCCAAGACTGAAGTACGGATAACCTATATAGCAATTTGTCATTCCATTACAAGCAGACAGATTAGATTTTACAACTTGACTGTGAATATCAATGCATAAATGTACTGTTCTACAGATCTGTTTAGAAGGTAATTGCACAATTATTTGAGCAATAATCACTTCCTTTTCTAAAAGTGCAAGTGAGCTATGGCACAGGGTAAGGTTTGATCATTTAACATTTACGATACAACAGACTAGGTACTCTTCTAGAGTGCTTTGTTTTCAGGAGGCTTAATGGCGTCATACCTGCCCACATTTAAACTCAAGCAAACCATTGCCACTGGGTAAACATTTTTTTTCTTAAGGACCATTGTATTTGCATAGAATGTTCATTTTGTGTGCCTTCGTGTACTTGGGTTCTAAAGAGGTCATGGCGTAGCAGTCCTCGGCGACCTGATTGGTGGGAGTCATGTGATCACTGTAACTGGCGGGAGTCATGATTCAGTTTGTTATAGTCTTTGATTTGTCTATCTATCGTATCTGTTCTAGGTAGAATGTTAAACAAATTCCGTTTAGCAAAAGTGTTACCAAAATTTTTTTAAAACAAGATATATAAAAGCATTGCCATCAAATGTATCATCTATATTACCATAATGTGTCTTTTGTGAAGTAATTTGCACAAAAAGCTCTTAAACATGTCAAAAACGATGCTGCTGCAATTCACGGTAATTTCTGAATATGCTGAAAGCTAATTTTTGAATATGTTATCATCATAAAAGATATTAATGTGATAAAAGTATATTGTCATTAGTGAAAAAGTAAAAGCGTCATATTCTGCTTTACTTACATGGAATTTTGTTCAGCTCATTCATTAACCTTTCTTTCAACTTGGAAAAATGTTTATCTGTTCCTATGCCAGGAGTCATGGAGTCTGTAGAATTGCTTGTGGCTGATGTAGGTGTCTCCATGTTTGTTTGGGGTGCTTTCAATGCCTCGTGTCGACTTTCGGTTGAATTCATTTTGGTCCCAAGGAATTACTATGGAACAAAAAACATCAAATGACATTTATTTCAACATAGTAAATAAAGGTGAATAGTAGGGTAGTGCTGCAGTGAATCGTTGTACGCTCCATCTGTAGGTGCACCTGCTTACTAAATAAATATTACTACATCAGGCTGTTTCTTTGTTTTCTTCAAATAATATTCATTAGCTTATAACAACATATTTTTTTCTTTTCCATTCACGTCTGAGCCTATTGCATATGATAATAATTCAGGTAAAATCAAACTTAAGATAATCACAATTTTGTACAGAAACAGTTTTAAGACCCACAGAGATGATTGTGGAATCATCACTGCTATGGTTCACCATCCTGAGTTAGTAACATGAAAAGAGATGCCATGGGTTCCTGTGTTGCCTATATGTTCACTGATTCATATTTATTTATATGTATATATATATATATATATATATATATATATATATATATATATATATATATATATATATATATATAAATAAATAAATCTACTTGAACATGAAAAAATATCATTATCAGCCAACAGAGCATGCTTAGAATATACATTCCTTTGAACCCTCTGGCATTTTCCAAGAACCTCTATGTCTTTTCAATAATTCATTTCCTGACCTATTAGAGTAAACAATGGAACTTAAAGGTACACTCCCACTATCATACACACTTTAATGCATGTTTTTTAAAAAAAACGAATGTGACCTTTATTTATTTTGTTTAAAATATTTTACTGGTAGATAAATGGAATAAACTCCCATTACTGGTAGATAATACAATCAGGGAATCTAAGACAAGATCAAGGACTGGTTAAGGCTACATGGACAGAATGGTTCTTATCTGCCATCACATGCTATGTTTCTTTGCTTCAATGCGTAGTCAGTCTGGTACCTGGCAGGGGTGCATACGCATTCTAAATGTATAAAAGTAGACATGATGTTTGTGCATTTGGGGCACCAAAGGGGCTTCTTGCCCAGGGTAGTACTTGGTCAAGTTCCAGCCTTGAATTCATCTATCCTTCCAAAGACTGCAATGGTAAGAATCTAAAAGCAGAGATTTGTGGTTCTAGGTTCCAAACCTAAAATTTACTTATGGAAGGCTTGTTATTCAGTTACGTTTCCTCCCGCCGTTAAAGCCAGCCCATTCAATACTATCCTTTAACGCCTACAAACAAAACCATGTTTTATTTACTGCCATCTTATGGTAGAAATATAATTCTGAACATGCTATTCATTATGGTTTGTAAACCGCTGCCATCTTGTGGGGGTTTGGTTATATTGCAACCCTATCCTGAAATGTAAAAGGCACACTTGTGCCATCTGTCAACCGCTGGAACACAAAAGTTTGGAGCGCGCCCGGACAGATTAAGACTGACATGTTCCTGGAGACTTGGGCAGATATTCTTGCGATAGATCTTCTGTGGATCTATGTCACCTTGTTAATGTGTTGAATATGAAATCCTCTGTTACTTTGCACAAAGAGAAATACGGTTTGCAATTCTTTTTTGTTCATTATATTGTTAAAATGGAGTAGATTAACTCTAAAAAACTTTATAAGGCGTTGAAATATACTGTGGAATGCAAACAAAAGAACCCCAACCAGTATATTAATATTTTTTTTTCTTGTGGCCCGAATGGATTGAACTGATTAAGAGGTATATACAAATTTAGAGCTGTAATGAGTTGAAATGTAATATATGAAATAGGCAACTGCAGCACCTTGGGCTGAGATTTAAATTGAATGTTTGAGTTTTAGGGAATGAGCTAAAAACTTATAAAAAGGGGCCAAACATTTACTATTTTATTTAACATGCAATAGAGATCAAAATATTTTTTATACACATTTAGTTTTCTTTGATATGTCAAATGTCACTATGTCGAATAATGTTTTTTTTAAAAAATAGGAATAACATTTTAAAATAAATATGCACAGTGTATTGGATATCTTAATTACCAACTGTGATAGGTGTTCTGTTTTCTGTTTGACCAAGTATTATTCCAAAAAATAAAAAAAAATAAACAGTAAAATGAACTTGGATCAGCTGTTACAAACAATTAAAAGCTAGAGGTTAATACAGCAATGTAATTTAAAGCATGCATGAAATACAACGCCAATGGCCATGTAAGGTTTTAAAGTCTTAGGAGAAACAAAATGGCATACAGAACAGGCAAAATGACTCTTATCTGAAATCAAATTCTTTTTCCACGTTTCTAAAGCTCAAGAACAAAGGCAACATTGCCTCTGAAATCTAATCTTTCAGGGGAGAACAAAATGCTGATTTGTTGAGATTTACTTTTAAATATGGAAAATACATTTTTAATATTTGTATTAAATCTCTCATGTTTGGTTAAAATAGTTGACACAAACAGCAATGTTGTTAACTATGGCCCTGGAAATGAAAATTCAGATAACTGTACATGGTTTGAGGGCACTTACAAATGAGTTTATTTGACAATAATATAGGTTGCAGCAGTAAATTCAGCTGCTGATTTATTTTGCCTTGCTTCAATCAGGTAGTCTTTTGTTGATGAATATAATTAGTAATATAATTTGTGCAAGATCCCCCAGAGTTAAGAATAAAACCACTACTAATAAGTTGTTTATTAAAGCGTATGCATCATTACACTCAGGACACGTGCAGGCACAGTGAGAGGCTGGCATGCAAAGCCTCTGATATATCTTTTTATGCATGGAGTATTTTAAGAGTAGATAACTGACTTAAAGGGAACACAGTATGCCACAACATCTCGCCTTCCTTGTCTCAGATATCCAGTTCCTATTTTCTCTGGCAAAAATGTTATCAAGTAAAAAAAGATAAACAGGTAAGAGATAACTCCAGCGTTTTGTATGCGTTTCCCTGTCTATAATTTCTCTATATTCAATATCTGTATATTTCTCACTGCGCGTTGTGCCTTAACACTTCTCAAAGGATTGATCACCTATCAAAGTGCTAAAACATGCGGTGTGAAATAGCATATTAAAAACATTTGTATGACAGAAAGGACTTTGCTTTCGTGCTTTTAATAGTCTAACAGGGACTGTTACTTTTGCGAAAAAAGCATCATATAAAACATGAATAAATAACATTTTTATGGAAAGAGCCGTCACAGGCTGCATGTATATCACCTTGCTAAGACAAATCCAGTGATGGGCTTGGCCAGAGGACAGGGGGCAATCGCCCCCAAGGCTAGTTCAAAATTCTTAACAAAGAGGCTACTCACAGGTTCATGAATGCAGCAATGTCACATAACGCAATGTTATCTGACCCCAAAAGTGAGGGTGGGGTAAGAGGGTGAGGGGGAACTAAAGGGAGAGAGAGGGGAATGGAGGGAGGGGATATGTATGTATGTTAGAGTGAGTGTATGTGTAAGTGTGTGATGGCATGAATGCTCATGTAATAGAGTGTGTGTGTGTTAGAGTGAGTGTTTAAGTGTGTGTCAGACGAGACTGAGTATGTGTAAGTGTGAAATAGTGTAAGTGTGAGTTAGCCTAGGTGTGTAAATATGTGTGCCAATTCATATGTGAATTACAAGGGAGGATCAAGGTCCAATGGGGCCACTTGGCTTTACTGGCCCCCCGGGTCCAAATGTGTCAGTCCTCCCCTGGACAAATCCTTTATTAGCCTTTGATCTGTGCTTCATGCTGTCCTGGTTCCTTAATCCTACTTGATTCCTGACCCCATTTGCAAAATTACCATCTTGGGCATTAATATTTTGCCAATATTTCATCATCCACCTTATGTTTGTAGACTGAAAAAATGCGCACAACGCTGCAACTAAAAATAAATAGTTACACATTTCCATTTGTGATAGATTTATTTAGAGACACCACACAGAGTCCAGAATCTAAGCACTCTACTCTGAAGAGCGATAGATAATGACTAAGAAAACCTTCTAGACATGCAGCTCTATCATACAAGGTATACTAGAACACTGATGGTCTAACTGTTTCATCGCATGGCAAGAAAAACTACTTCTTAATATTTCATAAAACTATAGTTCAAAGGCTATACAAAATGGTTTAATATCCATGACTTTTAACATATACCTTTACATTTCATAGGTTTAAACAAACAGACATGCTAAGCATTCATCTCACACTGTTTATCTAAGCTATTCTTGGCTAACCGGTGTTGATTACTAAGGATGCAGCTTATTAACATATAGATGGTTTATTTATTGAAATTATGTAGTCAGGCTACTGTTGACTTGATAATAACTTTCTAATCTCTTCAATCTCGCTATTTTAATAACTTCTTACTGTACCTAGCCCCTAATTCCAGGAGAAAGGAGTTAATATCGGGGAAACTTCATTGCTATCTCCAGTAAAACGTGAAAAAAAAACTTACTTTCCATGTTATCTTTTGGTATAATTCATTTTGCTGCCAAATGATGGGTGTCAGAGAGGGTTCCTTTGTTCACAAGAAATCTTGCTGACTATATATAAATATGCATTATCCAGGATAAATATGCATTATCATCAGGATGATCCTGGATTTTAAGGTTACTTGGTTAATTCCTTCAAATTTACTACTTGTAGATTTTTTTTTAATAACATTTTGCATATTGTCTATGGTGTCACTAAAACACTACTTCACCTGGAGACTCAGAGACGAAATATTCCCCAGGTATGTCTGTAGTAGACCCTATCCAAACCAGGGAGTTGTATCATATATGCCAGGTGCATTATTCCTGCCTTATGATAAATATCTGCTAAATATCTACTTTTCCACCGTTTAACATAGGTGCTCCTTCATTAAATCATGCATACACAAGCTGTTATGTAAAAACAATGAAATATAACATTGGTAAATACGATAATAAAATGCTGTCTGTCATATGACCTTAATTTGGCTTTTTGAAGGTTTTTAGCTGTTGGCCCATGGATACATAAAATCTTGTTCCTTACAATGTGTTTAAATATAATCTCACTGTATAGGGCAGTCTGAAGGAAACCATCCCGTTTCAAGTGTATAAATATGAATCTATGAAACATGATGTTACCTTATTTTAAACTAAAAAGAATCAACTGTAATAGAAGAGTTTCAACAATTACAACTAAGTTGGCTCCCTTATCAAAGGGGCTGTTACCAGTACTTTTTCTCTTGTTGTGAATATTCCCATGATGACTTCTTTTTTCTGTAATTAAAGTCTGGTGCTGACATCACTACGATATGGTTACTAGATATTACTCTCTAGTTCTCAGCATCTCACTGATGTTACATAAAGACATTTCTCACCCCTAATAATACACATTTTGCAATTTACAATTACAGCATAGATTATTATATCTTTGTAAAGGCTAAAGGATTGCTTTAGTGATATCCAGGACTTAATAACTAGCACTAGGAGTGCCATACTGTGGCGTTAAAGCTGCATATTTGATACAGGCTCATTATAATTTAACAGCTGGAGGTGATAAATAAACTAGATATATAAACTAAATGCACTAGATAAATATAGAATGATATTATTACATCTGTTGCTAATGAGGAGATATTTATTATATTGGCTATAATAAAAAGACACCTCTTTCCTTTCATATAATAAATTACAACTCCAACCTCCAGCGCTCTACTTCCTGATTTGCTATTTAATGACCTTGGGGAGAAAAGGTACAGCAAATTTTCAAATTACTACAACGGTGCTGTTTACATATATTCACTGAACATGTCTGTAAATAGGTATTAAGGTAACCTTTAGATACAAAAAAGAATATGAAATGCTCACCAAGGACAGGCAGCAGATAATACTATGTCCTACGGCGCATCCCCGCTAGGGAGTATCTCACAATTTAGCTCTCTGTGACATTACGGAGAACAATCCCCCATCTACATATCAGTCCCCCCCTTATTTTTTAGTTACCTATCAGTCATTTATATGTAGCCTCCTACACACAGTCCCTTCCTACTTTACCTCATCAAAGAGCGCCAAAATGGGCTTGTAATGGTTGCTAAACATGGCAAACCAATAGGCAAATCTTAACAAAATTTTGGCACTTTGACGTTTTTGTTTGTTTCGTTGGGAACCTCCTCGTTATCAGAGATTCGTATGAATGTACAAAACATGCAGGTATAATTCAAAATAAAGTTTGTACAAATTTGAACGCACAAGTCTGGTACACAATTACAGTTTTCAAGAAAGTCACGTCATATACTGTTAAAAAAGCTGACTACTTTTATCATATAAGTAGCACTTGAGACGAGGAGTTAAAAATAATTATCCTGTATGCACAAGTGCCAATTTGTCTGCTGATAGAACAACAACTTAAAATTGTCTGCTTATCAAGTGAAATCTGGAAAGCATAAATAGAGCCCTAAATTACCACATATTAGCATTCCTAGAATTGATTAGAGCACTTGGCTGGCCACAGTGTCGTGTAATCACAGCCAATCGCTTCCACTAGTGATACTACTGAGCCCCTTCAACTTTTAAGAGTTGCTTGTGAGCCATTTATGAAGTTGTAGCAATGTCTAGCCTTAGTGAAAGCACAAATAGATATTGATATATCAGAAGTGTGCATACTGGTATACACTCATGATAAGATCTAGGTGTTTTCTTACTGACATTCTTACATTACATTATTTTGTGAATTCTTATCGTACCTATTGCATAGATACATTAAGAAGGAAAAAATGGCCAATATTGAAGGCCAATGTATATATATATATGCAATAGGCCTAGCAGATACTTAAAAACCCCTGTCAAACATTTATTATTTAGATTATATTTTTTCTATTCACAAGATGTCCACGTACGTTTGAACGCATGTTCTGGAATCATTTTCCTCTGCTGAATGTATATGTACAGAGTTGGAAATTATAAAAAGCCACTCTGTATATGATGTGTAATTGGGTGACCACAATGTTAGCTTTGGAAATTATTGGCAATAATGGTTGCAGGTTCAAAGTAGATATGGCTTTATTTGAAGAGTAGTGTCAGTCACACGTTAGTCAATAGTTCTCAGCTCAACCCTCGAGACACATTATCAGTGCAGGATTTGGTTATTACTACATTTGTTCCTAAAACTAACATTTAAAAATCCTGCAACATTCTTGTGCCATGACAACGCAGGAGAAAGTTGCCTCAAAATAGTGACCTGATGGATAATATAGGTGTACTATAAACATATATATATATATATATATATATATATATATATATATATATATATATAATGGTTAATAACGGTTAAAGAAAGAGAAAATACTAGACACCCAAAACAACCAATAAATGGATAAAAATAAAGAAGTAAATGAAGCAAATTAACACTTGACTATATGTGCAAGTTTCTTTTGATACTATCATTATGCGTATGCTGATAACCTTTTTAATTGTAGCAATATAAATCAGTTTTGATGGTTGATGCAGGCACTCCAGCTATAATGATTGCCTTATGTATTTCAATTATTTTTTTAAACTGTACTAAGACAAAGTGCAACTGATAAACTGTTGGACCATTTATTGTTGCATCTATTTGGTTTCATTTATTTATATTAAGACTATTAAGACTGCTGCAAGTTCATTTCATTCACTTTCATTTATTACAACTAAATATATCATGTGCTTTTTGTTTGTCAATAAGTGTAATTGTTTTGGAGATACTGATTTTTATTTAAGAGTAAGGGATTTTTTTCCTAGAAATGGTGAGATCTTGGGACAAAACAAATTAATGTGTATCCTGATCCGTACGGGAAAGTTATTTTAATATTCCAATAGGATCTACAGGAATCAATCTTCTCTCACCATTCAACAAAAAAAAATGGGAGGAATAACATAATAACAAGAACAAAAGACAAATACCAGGAACAAGAAGTTAAGAAACTGACCCTCTTACAAATTACTAATTTAGTGTACTTGATTGTAAAATGTATGGTTTCGAAAAGAGACACATTTCATTTTACCGATATGGGATATCACGTACAAAATATCCATTATTCACCAAATACATAGGGAAAACATTTTCTTAAATCCTACTTGCGCAAATGATTAGTTTAACTCTGGAATCATGAAAAATGTATTTAAAATGCTAATCTCTAGACATATTTCTGACAATTAACAATACCGCGAGTTGAAACTAATCTGCCTTTCTAAGATCCTGGTGCTTCGAACATCAGTGCATGAACCATCTTGCATGTTCTAATTAATTTTACTAATCCCATGGCTATGAACCAGTAACTTAGGATGTATATATGAGGGCTGCAAATTGTTCAGAGAAACAAATTAATTCCTAAGTATGACCCACATTTACTGAATATTTTAATTGGCTTAAGTTTTATTTCATGTCCTCCTTGTTTATAGCCAGGCAACAGAATGATTCATTTTAGGTGCTTATTATGATGGATGAGTAGGTCTGATGTTTGGTTTATACTAATTGTCCACTTTGCATTGAGAGGCATTCGTTATATCTGTCTTCAGAAAACATGTCAACATACGTCTTGTGACACGGGGCATTAAAGGCACAAACCTAGTTTACCCAATTTCCTACTTATGCTTTATATGTATTTTAAGAAATACTTAATATATAATGAAGTATTTGCCACTACTGTACTCGTTTTAGGTCCAGAGGCCAGCGTTATGTTAGTTGCATGCTAGGTAGGCCAGGTCCCTTAACAAATCCATCCACAACTTGTCTACCATTACTTTTCATGGCCAACAGACCAAAAGGATGAAAGCTCCCTGTAACCATAGTTCTTGGTTTTTATATTTATTTTCTATTATTTATGTCAATACACATAATGCCATGTGCTCATATAATGTTCCTATTATTTGTATGTAAATATGATTGCAATATTATGTGAAATATTGTATGTTGAGAAGAAAATTAACTAAACATAAACATACCGTATTTGCTCGATTATAAGACGAGGTTTTTTCCAGAGCAAATGCTCTGAAAAATACCCCTCGTCTTATAATCGGGGTCGTCTTCTAATCAGACCCCAAAAAAATGCTGGCGCCATGCTGCTTACCGGTCGCGAGCAGCGTCTCTTCTGTTAGAAGCAGGGCAGGAAGCTTGCAGCGTCCTCACAGAACTCTATCTCCCCCCTCCCTCCTCTGAGGGCGGGGCCAGAGAAGTTGCTACAGCCGGTCCCCTGCAGAAGTCTGCGAGTGGGAGATCTGCAGTTCAGGTGAGGGGGTGGGGGAGGGTTTTTGAGTATGTGTGAAGTGTGTGTGATTAAGGGAATGAATGAGTATTTAAATGTTTGTGAATGAGTGTGAGTGTGTGTGTGATAGCATGGATGTGTAAGGGGGGTGGGGGTTGTAGCATGGCATATGGAGGCTGTAATCCCACTGCTATCATCCCCAGGTTCCAGCATGTACTGGCTGCCTTGGCTTGATAGGAGTGTGATTGCTGTTAGCAGTTTGATATATATATATATATATATCAAACTGCTAACAGCAATCACACTCCTATCAAGCCAAGGCAGCCAGTACATGCTGGGTTAAAAGGCATATCATGGGGCTGAGTGGCATATAGGGGGTTAAAATGCATTTCTGGACCTCCAGAAATGCATTTTAACCCCCTATATGCCTATATACCTCCAGAAATGCTTTATACCCCCTATATGCCACTCAGCCCCATGATATGCCTTTTAACCCCCTATATGCCAGAGTGGCATACAGGGGTATAAGGCATATCATGGGGCAGAGTGGCAAATAGGGGGGTATAAAGCATTTCTGGGGGCAGAGTGGCATAACTGGGGGGGGCAGGTTGGCAAATAAAAGGAAATTTAAAAAATATATTTTTCTCAATCATAGCTTTTATTAAACATGAAAATAATTTACATTAATTAATATTTACTGGTAAAACTTTTTCCCTATAGGGTAGTCTTATATTCAGGCTTTTTGTTTTTTTCCTAAATTAATATTTTGATTTTGGGGGGTCGTCTTATAATCGAGGTCGTCTTATAATCGAGCAAATACGGTATGTTATGTATATTTGACATGAGGAAACAGTAGTCAAGCATAAAGTTTAGGTTTTCCTCAAAACTACTAACGTTCCCAAGAACATTTGTATGCATGTACCAAAACAATAATTTGTATTTTATTCTGTGAATGCTGGTTTGCCAAAAACTTGCACACATGAGAAAATTATCTAAAGCTGGCATAGAACTCTAAAAGATTACTAAAATGTAATTTAAATTTCATCCTCACACTAGTTGTTTAGAAGAAACTGTCTTCATCTCCACTGATTTGTTCATTACATTTGTACAGAATGATAGTTGAAAAACACAATTAAACATAGTAACAAAAAATTGCCTTTCCCAAGCTATTTTTTTTTACTAATTGCTTTCTACATTGTTGTCATTTCTTAAAAAAAATGAAGTAGAATTTTTGGTGTGACAAGTTCATTTATTTCAGTTCTGAGAAACATACCTTTTTAGTAATCCAAAAGCTTTTTGTTGAACTATGCTACATTACTCAAATGATAAATGAGAGAACAAGGAACCAGAGTCTTAGCTATTTTATTATACCATCTTGTAAATGTTTCTGCTAGCCCTTCGTCATCCCATTCTTTTGTAACCCGCACAAACAGCAATTTGTCAGAATTTGTATATTTTTTTAAAAACCTTGTTAACCACAAGTGAATCTTGCATGTCAGGATGGACGCATAATTGTTCTAAAAGTATTTGAACCAATTTTGTTGAACCAGATGTACACTATATGAACTTGTTGGACATCCCATTCAAAAACCATGGGCATTAATATGGAGTTGGCCCCCCTATGGGGGTTATAACAGGCTCCACTCTTCGGGGAAGGCTTTCCACAAGATTTTGTAGTGTGTCTGTGGGAAGGCCCATCCTGCCAAAAGAGCATTTCTGAGATCGGGTATTGATATTGGCCAAGAAGGCCCGGCTCTCAATTGGCATTTCCATTCATCACATAGATGTTCAAAGGGGTCAGGTCTCTTTTTTAGGCTGCCCGAGTTCAGGACAGGTAATTCATTAAACAATACAGATCTATAGTAGAAACATGAATAATTAGTAAATAATTCAAATATGTATAAAACTAAAAAAGGGAAACATTACAGAAGCATAAAACTACCTTTAACATTAAGAAAACCTAAACAAAATGTAAAAGTAACAGAGTAAATCTGTACATTAACTTCTAACATATACAAATTGTGAAAACAGGAAGTTATAACAGATCCACCTCAAAAGACTTCATAGAAGATGTGAGTGGCCTCATGCAATTTTCTATACCAGATGTGTGAAGGACAGAATAACTCATTAGTCTTCGTGGTAAGATAATACATTTTACACAGGATTAAACATTAACCCATTCATTTGCCAGTTACAGTAGTAAAGTAGATGAATACCCATTTAACGGTGATCACCTGTAAATCATATTAATATATTTCATAGGTAATTTAACCTGTAAAGCGGAGCATTGTGAGCTATGCAAACTATTGTATAAATTGTGTAATAATGGTAAAAGTGGAGCAATTGTGATAGCATCCAGTGATATGATGCTGTTGATTGCCCTACTTTTACAGTTCATACAAGTACTGATATTTATGAATATAAATTAAAAGCCCACCTTTTTCTGTGAGAGCCTAATTAGACAAATAGAGCCCACAAATTAATATATACTAGAATTGTGCACATAGGGAAATCATACCACAATTGTGTCCTATGTAACTGACAAAGCTGAGGTAAATTAAAACAGTTTTCTTTTTATTCCCAACACAACATCTTGCGCATGACAATTCCACTTCGATTTTCTTCTGCATGCCAACAAGCAAACTACAAATAGGCATCCTTTGCAATTTCAGAAGTCATTATCTTAGTTAACAGCTCAGTTTATTTTTGTGTGATACGTAAGGTGATATTAAAACTGTGACTAATGTACTAGTTTAGGTGAAGCAAAGCAATTGAAACCAGCATATTTTTATTTTTTCAGTGCTTCACATTCTGCTGTGTAATCAAATTATCTTTAGAGCAGATTTCATTAATATATTCTAAGCCACAGTGAGTATTTTCAAAGCTTTATGAGGCAATTTACACATTTTATAGATGGCTTTAATAGGGTTTTTTTATGGGCACAACTTTTGCAAATCTCCATTTTTAGCTCACCGTTACATTAGCCACACATGCTAGCTTAATGTCAAATTTAGCTTGTCTGCAGCTAAAAGTAGATCTTAAAATGTCAATTGACTAAAATGTCCATGTTCTGCTAACCAAGAATTTTATTTGTCGCAGTCCATTTGCTGGCCTAATGCAAAACAGCAAAAGGAGCACCCTTCCAATAATATTACTATATATTATTTTTACTGTGATCTTGTAAATATCCAGCATTCTTTAAGTCGTCCTAATACACCCAGGTAACCAAAGATGTCAATTGTAAATGTAAATAGTTTTAGTGTATCTGGGGTAAAGTGAAGAGAAGAGTTTTGGTGATACTAAGAATTAGTGATAATGTGCATGTTCATACCTGTAAAGCTGGGTATGACAGAGCTATGGCCAAGCCAGACTCCAGGCATAAACTAAATATCATGAATTCTTGTGCATGCATCCATATGGATGGGTGTGAGGCCTAAACTACCAAATATGAGGAATATGAAAAATGCTAAAAAAAATATTCCTCCATTTTTATTGTATATCTGTCCTATTAATGCTTTGTTGTTCATGGTCCATGACTCTACCTGCTCAATTGCTGCCAGTCTGCCACATAGGACCGATATGATGTTATAACTGGAGTCTTTATTCATTTTTTGAACAGCACAAGTGGGCTTTATAGGGGAGATTTCCATCATGGCTCAGATATCCACAAACACGAAAGAGCTATGCTAGATTTGGTGCACATCAATATCAGGTTCCACTGTGGGTACCTATGGTGTTGAGCAGGTGCAGGACTTAAAATATGCAGTAAAAATATGGAAAAATACATTTTATTTATTTATTAGAACTGCATAGTTATAGAGAACAATGCATATGAGAAAAAAAACATTAAAAAAAACACTTCAAATATTCCCCATTATCAGGATGTCATAAATGCATTAAGAACATGGCCAGTTAATAAGTAGAAGTTAAATTTTAATTGCTATGTTAAAAGCTGAAAGACAAATTCTAATGTTATGAAAAGAATTACTCAGTGAAGCATACCAACATTGAGTGAAAATTCTACTGGAGTTATGCTAATGTGTTCATAAATATGAAAGTTAAATCTGAAGATGTTGCTTGACATGTATTTAACTGCTTATGTAATCTGAAGTTGAGAATGTTGAATATGGAATGCCCGGATGGCTAAATCATTCACTGGTGTTTTAAAGGCTGTGAATGGGCTCAACATTTTTCTTTAAAATGGTCTTTATTTTGAGTCAAGTATATTCGCATCAATAAACAATAACAAATACTGAGGTGAGCAATAGTTAATAAATGTACTAGGCTAACCCTGTACAGCGTATGCCACCTTCACATAACTCAATGCTGTGATCAGACCAACGGAGATTATGAAAAAAGGAGAGAATCAAGCTAACCACATCTCAAAACAAATGAAATAATGACAACGCTAGAATTTTCTCTCCATGGATTGCTTAAATAATTGAAGTTAAAAAGATATTGATTCACTGCTCTCACCAAAGATAATGCACCACGATTTACAGAGTACGAGTAGAGTTAAAAAGTAGAGTAAGGTGACCTCAGATGTTTACATCTGAAAAAAGGCAGATCTAAAGTCTCATGAAATACATCTCATTCTAGAAGTTTGGTCCCAATATCACAAACCTCATAAATGACTGCCATGTAGCTTATGTGAGGTCCTGCAATGTAACAGCCCAAACTCTGTTTTCAAACAACCTATACTGATGAGATTAGTAAAGAGCCGAGTCACTCTGGTAAAACCTCTTAAAAAGTCCTCTTGAAAAAAGTCCCTTAGATTATTTTTTGTATTATAAGTACGATTACAATTTATTGGTGTTCATAAGGTTCATTTGTGCATGTAAGTCTTTCATTTGCACAAATATTTCACTGAAAACTACTTTAAGACATAGTATCAACTGGGTATCACTCATAGATAAATATATGTTGCATAATTCATAACTCATAATTCTGAAAATCTATAACCAGAATCAATAAGAATGAGCCCAATCTATAGGCATTTTTTACAAGATCCAACATATTAATATTGCCTATTTTCATTTCTCAACCAACTTACCATTGGCTGATAAAGTACAAGGGGTGATATAGGTGATATTGCTTTGTAAGCTGATCTTTATTTGGAGGGCATATAGTAGGCATATGTAAGGAATTTCAGTGTGCTTAGAGGGGTGCTTAATGCTTAGAATGATGCTACAGAGTGTAATTGATGAAAGCAGCATATTTCATACAAAAGGCTATGGTAGGAAAAAGTAACAATAGAAAAGCTACATTACGTACTATGGATGGGTGCAGGAAAAAATAAGTTGAAGATAAGGACTTTGATGTAAAAGGTTGTTATCAAGAACTGTGTCACTTGGAACCTAAATCTGGTTCCCAAGAACTGAAGTAAATGAAAAACAATAAGTAAGACGGATGAGCATTGCAGAAACATTCAAGAGGGTTTCAGGAGAATGAGAAGAGTCACGTAATAGGAAGGGTTTACATTAGTCTTGGCTGGTAATGTGGAAAGAGGCTTTGAGTGAATAAATCAGGGAGGAAAGAGAAGATAGGACTGAATACGACCCTGTTCAAGTGACTTTAGAATGTATGAGAGTTTAGAGGGTTAAGGTCATATTTTAGGGGTTAAGTACGAAATCAGCACTTGGATTGTCAGATATAGGAAGCTTGTGAAACAGCATTTTGTTTGAGTGGCAATAACTCTCTTCTAAAAAAAAATAATTAAATATACCAGGCATTCCAATGTCCATTGAGAGCTTTTTTGTTTGTTTTTTCTTTATCTATTCAATCTGATTTGTATATTGGTAACATTGTAAAGGGAGTATTAGGGTCAGGCAAGCTTTGAGATAATAAACTTTATGGTCCTGTAGTTTTTAATACGAGTAACAATAAATGAAATCATACAAAACTATTTTAACAGAATTCATACATTATACAATAAAAATGTTTTTTTTTAATTTTTTTACCATATTACAAACTATAGCTCTATCACATGAAAAAATAATATATGGAGTTAAGGAAAAACAGGGAAGTAAATGATTATATTTGTTGAGAATTAAAAGTGCATTTCTGTGCTAAAATGAAAGACCTCAAAATGCTATAAATTTATACATAAAATGAAAACCTTCATCATAGCAAACTGATAACATAATTATTCTAGATGGATATTCGATGTGAAAATTAGAGAAACTGAAATAGACATAATTTTGCCTCTTCAAGTTAATGGAAAACAATTCACAATATATTAGAAAAACCTCTTAAATCGTGTCTAATCATTAAAGGTTTCTGACTCAAGCCCAATCGTTTTTTATTGTCTTTTTATACAACAGCAATTTTAAACACCATCATAGGTAAGACTCAAAATAAAATACATTAGAAAAATCACATAATTTCTAATAATTTTCTAAAACATCAAAAATAGAAAGACCTATGTTACTAAATACCATTGCAGAGAGTATTTTTGACTTCTGAGGTTCCAGATCAGAGTTACAGTCAGGTAGAGGTACAAAAATCAATAACAGGTGACATCAATACATGAAACCCAAGTTAATGAACTAGATAATCATTTGCCATCAAAGATTACTAGCACCAAATTATCTATTCAATGTACGGACAGCAGATTCATTTGGAAGTGTATGGTCAGTAAAGTTTTGGTGGAATATGAGCACTATACTGTATATTGTATATTTACTATATAATTTCAGCATGCCCTTTGTATTTTGTCTGCACTGTGGCCTGATGATTAGCACCCGTTATTGGCTGCTTGATTTCATTGGTGTCATTTTTCACACATGCGCACAGCGGGTCAAGACTCAATGAGCCAGTGCTGAAGCTAAATGTATCACATGCCTGGAGATGAGTTTAGTTGACCACCTTTCCTGCATAACAAATAGCTGGGAGGGTGGGAAAGAGGCAAATGCATATGGGGGATCCCTTTATTTGCAAGGGGGCACCACATACACTTAAATGGACCACTCAGCTAAGTGTGTTTGAAGGCTGGAGTTTCCCTTTAAAAAAATCAGAATTACAATCTTCAGTACATCAAAGACCAATGGAGAAAACACCTGTTGCTGTTTAGTTAGAACAGGCAAACATTTTCATTTCTGGGCTAACAGATTTTTACAAACGGATTAGGAACTTGGATAAAGCAACTAGAAATATGTTGTTTAGTTCTTCTAAGATTAATTATGGCAGGGTATGCATCAACTGATTGGCATTAACTATTCTACAACCTAAAAAAGAATTAGTTTACAATTGCTTTGTGTTGTAAATAAAAGTAGCAGAAATTAAGTTAAAATGTAAAAATATATTAAATCTCAAAGCTGATTTACTTTTATGAAAAAGCTTTACATTGGAACATAGCTCTTAACAACTTACCAATTTTCTATAAAATGAAATGTCAGTTATTTAACGAAACAAGGAAACTTCTGAAAGAAACCCAGATTGGGAATTCCTGTAACGATGCCAAACTGCATGCTAAACCCTTTCTTAGTCGTATTAGTTTTGTGATTTTCATGGTTGAAATGCCTGAAACGCATATATGCTAAGTTTAATTTCTCCATTAGTAGCTGTAAAGAAGATTTGTGGTTCTCAAGAAAAAAAAACAATCAAATTACTTCTGCTGAACATGTGCAACATGACCTCAAGTTATTGGGGATTACAAAATTAAATGGCCTGTTTTCTTATTCTTAAAGCAGTTATGTGTCTAAATTGCAGCAACGCTCAGGCCAGCTCAATACCCAGAGCTCGAAATTGCCATCAGCTGCTTTTCAGCAAAGAAAGCAATTCTCCCATGATTTCCAGATGGTGAGTTGGTGAGTTACATATTTTTCTAAAATACAGTGTGTCACTTATTCTAGTCGTTGTTCAGCAAACCTGATGGGAATGGAGAGTGTCTGCTTCCAAGAATTTTCCTATTATTTAAAAAATATTGCATCTTTAAACAAATAAATCCAAGCTAGACCCTCATACTGAATGTTAATTCGGAGTTCTGCTAAAACACACACATTATTGCCCATCCGTTCAATACATCTGCTATATTATTTGCCGCTAATAAGCAGAATAATGTTAGATGTAATAAAAAAATAATCACCAGCAGACTATTGTATTTCATATATTTGTGTTGATATGCATTACATTACATTAATTTATAGAGCACTGGTATATTTTACAGCCTTATACAATAGTGGGAGAGTGAGAATGAACAATAACATTAATATTGACAATATACGGTGTGACAGAGTGACCCCCGTACAGAAGGAGAGGACCCTGCTTTTGCAAGCTTCAGTGTAAATGCATACATTAAAACTTTCTTGTAATTCTCACCTAGCACCGGAAGGTCATTATTACTTTTTCCAATTTATTTCCCAGCGTTGATATGGGATTGATATTTCATATATTTCATTCTTTTGTTTATTTTATTTTATTAACTTTTTGTATTTGATTGAATAAAATGTATTCAATGATTTATTAACCATTCTAGTACAGTAGGAAGAGGCGAGCATATTCCCATGTACGTTAGGTTGAAGATGTTTATAAATGATTCATGCAGCCTTTACATTTTCACCATTATCCTTTCCTGATGTCTGCACCACGTTGGAAACACTTAAAGACATGCAAAATGAGCAAGCAGCAAGGAATGAATATAATAAGTATTTATAAAGTTACCTAACTCCCTCATATTACGCAGCCCAGTACAATAGATAAATAGGACATAATGCACCATGTCAACTGTAAACTGGTATTAAGCATGTTCTAAGCACAGATAATCTGAGTAATGCAATCCTTGAAATAAAATGTATTCTGTGAGCAAAACAATTGTTTTCTTGTGTTATTTCCCAGTTAGCTCAAGGCAACACATTTTATATGAAGCCGCTTTTCATATCTTCTCTTTTATCCCAAGAAGCAACAATTTGTAGACAAATAGAACTTTTTACTTACCTACAAATTATCTTCCAAAAAAGAAGGCCAAACTTTATACAGTGGGGATATTGAATTAATGTATAAAGAGTTGTATAGATCTGGAAAAGAAAGAAAAACAGAATTCAATAGCTAAGTAATATCATGTCACATTAGGCAATGCTGAGAAAACAGAATGCTTTTATGTCAAGATTAACAAAACAAATGTTAATCTATTCTAGCAACTCTGTAGATTGCTGGATCGATCATTATTAACTATATGTATTAATTTGATGTGCCTCAGATTCATATTTGAATTGGATTGAAACTTAAGATATTTGATATTTCATCTGCAGGCAATGCTGTTTCACAAATTGTTTATGTTGTTTTGTTCTCTTTCTGGACACGAGACGTTGGTTGTTAAATTAATACTACAAATTTGGTAAACCAAATGAAGACTGCAAAGCTCAATTACATACTTTTTGATCTATCTATCTATCTATCTATCTATCTATCTATCTATCTATCTATCTATCTATCTATCTATCATCTATCTATCTATCTATCAACATATATATATTGTTGCATTACAACAAAACATAGCATTCTAGTGTATAGCTGTTTAACAAAGTGTGTTAAAGTGACAATTTAAGTAGAATACCATTTAGAAAGTATTTGAAATTATTCTACAGATGAGTGTTTTGGTAGTGATTTTAAGGAAACAACTGCTTTACATAATAGTATAATTTATATGCAAAAATGTATAATATGCCAGATTTAATATGCTTGTCAATCCTTGTACTAATTAAGGTGAAATTATCTTCCATGAGCAGTTCAACTTAATTATAGTCATTTTAAAAGAAATGAACTTGGTGTCAGTCTAATCTCTAAACTATCAGAGGAAAATAAACTTCCTAATGCATACCCAAGTCCGTATCCAGGCTAGGATATTTCACCTAGTAGATGAGCATAAGCATGAAAACCCTTTTTAAAAATATGCAGTAATATATACATTTTAAATATACATAGATACACTATACCAACAAAAGTACACCTGACCATTACACCAATGACATAGCATTCTAAATACATAGACAGTAATATGAAGTTGGTCTCCCCCTTTCCATCTATAACAGCTTATTTTGGTTGTTATTGACACATTCAGCAATGTATAATGGGTCACAGGTCCAGGGGCAGCAGTCCCCATGCCGTAAAACCAGAACACATGTGGTCCTCTTTAGCGATTTTCCCCTCCGCTGCACTGCGTAATGGGCTGATAACATGGGGGATCACTGATCTTCCCAAATGGCCGTTACACTGAGCTGGCACAGCCTCCATGGGATACATTACAAGACCCTTCCTGCCTTTAAGACTCAGATAACCAAGATATGATCATATCTCAGCACTCAATAGTGAGGACAAAGGATAAAGAGGGGTGACTAAAGATAACATAAAACAAGTTTATTTAAAAATAATACATATGTTGCTTATTTCTGGATTCTGGGGATGTTGCCAAACAGAAATGTTACTCAAATACTTAAAAAGAACAATCAATAGAATATTAAACACCATGTTCTGGCATACCTATATTGAATTACCGTACTGGCTCGGATATAGGCCGCCCCTGTATATAGGCCGCACCCTAAAAGTTTGGTGCTTTTTTAAAGAAAAAGTTTTTTTTCTTTAAAAAAGCACCAAAAAACATGCTGCCACTCTGTCCTCCCCCCCCGAGATATGCTGCCACTCTGTCCTCCCCCCCGAGATATGCTGCCACTCTGTCCTCCCCCCCGAGATATGCTGCCACTCTGTCCCTCCCCCCCCGAGATATGCTGCCACTCTGTCCTCCCCCCCCCGAGATATGCTGCCACTCTGCCCCCCCCAACCTATGCTGCCACTCTGTCCTCCCCCCCGAGATATGCTGCCACTCTGTCCCCCCCCTTGCGGGGCCGGAGGGGGACATCTATGCACATCGTGTATACAACTCCCGGTGCCGGCACTCAGCGGAAGTGCCGGCACCGGAAGTTGTATACGCGTATTGCGTAGATGTCTTCCGCCGGCCCTGCAAGACACCCGGGAGTCTGCCCTGGTAAATCGGGGGGGGTTAAAATGCATCGTGCGGACGTTCGTCCGTGCGATGCGCTTAGACAACCTCCCGTGCCGGTACTCCCCCTGTGGAAAGTGCCGGCAGGGGAGGCTGTCTGAGCGTATCGGGGAGTAGGATGCAGGTCCCCTGCACTGCTGCGGGGGATCTGTATCCTAACCCCGCTGTCTGCCCGCACTGCATGTCCCGGGCGTCGGGCGCTAGACCCCGAATATAGGCCGCACCCCCACTTTAAAGACTTAAAGTGGGGGAAAAAAGTGCGGCCTATATTCGGACCAATACGGTATATCTACATTATAATGTGAATTCTGAATTAAACATGATAATGGAATAAATAATTTACAAAGTTGAGTCGCATTTGCATGTTATATAATCTAAAGGTAACTGAAAAAAATAATATACAATAAACTGATGTTACAACCACTAAGTCAAAGTATCATATTTTACTATGGTTTCTTGAACATACCGTATTTGCTTGAATATAAGACAAGGTTTTTTCAGAGCAAATGCTCAAATAGAGGTCTGACTATAAGACTAAGAGCCAGATCCCCCTCAGCGCTGCAGGGGACCTGGATCCTCCTCTCTGGCAGCCGGTGACGTCTGTGCAATGTGCGTGGACAACTTCTGCTGCCCGTTGGTTATGCCGGGGCCTCTATGACTGAGCACCAGAAGGTCATGTCACGCTGGTGCTCTGTTATAAAAGCCGGGGCAGAAGTGTTGGGTAGCAGCAGAGGTTGTCTGCACGCATCGCACAGATGTCTACCCGCTGCCCCCACTAGACACCAGGGAGTCTGAAGCACGGGGGACAGACGAGTCTAGGGATGCATCGGTAAGTCAAGGGGGGCATAAGGCATTTCACTGGGGCAGAGTGGCAAATAGGGTGTATAAGGCATATCTGGGGACAGAGTGGCAAATAGGGGGGTATAAGGGGGGGCAGAGCAGCAAGCCATGGGGCAGATGTGCATAATTGGGGGGAAGGCTTGCAAATAAAAGGAAATGCATTTTTCTCAATCAAATATGAAAAAATAGTTTACATGTGAATTAATATTTACTAGTAAAACTTTTTTCTTATGGAGTAGTTTTATATTAAGGCTTTTTCTTTTTTTTCAAAATTAATATTCAAATTTTGGAGGGTCGTCTTATAATCAAGCAAATATGGTAATAAAATCACTGTTAATTTTACCTACAAAAGTACCAACTAAAAGTTTAACAATTAACTAGAAGATGATTTCACAAACTACTAGTTCTTTATTTGAAATGCCTCTTGTTTATTAAACAGTAGAGAGAACTGATCACCATTAATTTTGAAGTACTGGAAGGAATTATATTTCTTTCTCGTGAAATTACATTAGCAATGGCAAACGTCACACTAAGGTATTTTATTTGTCTTTGTACGGATCAATAGCGACAGCAACCATTGCATTTATGAAAAGGTTGAAATCAATGAACATATGTCCTTTCCAACCTCAAGTTTATTATTGGGTATGTTATTATGTTTCAAATAAGAGATTGGCTGATTTTTAGCTTTTGGATTGCGCTAACATGACCTTAATATTGTAGTCTCTCATGAAGCATGTTCAATATAGCATGTCAAATATTTATCTACACCTTTTTTCTCAATGTATACATTTTGATTTTGATTCAACATTATATTCATAGCTAATAAATAAAATATGGTTGATTCCATAGTACATTTACATTCTTAATCTGAAAATATGAAGATGAATTTCATAAAGTTCTATATTAAACAGATGCTTGAAATACATTCTTAAAATATGTATGTTATGTAATGCCAATGTAAATAATGTGTGAGTATGTATTATACAAGTTACAAAAACAAACTCAAATGTAAAATATTGTATTTATTGGAAAAAATGTAAATTAATTGAAATTACTATTTTCTTAATTTAAATTTGTTTTTAATCAAGACCCATTGCATTTTTAAGTTGTAGAAATCATTGACAAAATAATTATAACTTTAATGAAAAAGTGCTAATCAGTGTACAATAATGAACTACCTAATTTGATTTCGCATTTGGTCCTAGATAACTAAATTTAGTTTTGGCATCTTTAAAATAAATATGTTTCATCTTTTTTTGTGCAAATCCCACACCTCAAATTTCTTAGGTTTCTTGATTTTAAAAGGGAGTTATACTTTTACTACTTTTACAGCAAATGTGAAAAATTATTACAATCTCACCCTGTTCTACAACATCCCCAAGCAAGTAGTATCTTTTAGAACAACACCGATGACATACACATTTGTAACTAGTTTAATCTAAGAGAACTCCTGGCAATTGTCTGGGAACATTTTCCTTATTTTTATATAAGCTCTTACTTGTTGTGTTATTCATTCTAATATACATTTTCTGATGGATTTTTTTAAATACAAATATTTAGCATGCGGATAATATAATATAGTGTTGTAACTTGTAACAATGTTGTCCTGACAAAATGCTGGCATAGTTAACTAAATTAGAATTCTTGACAAAGGCAAAGGTTTTGCTGCAGATTAATGAAAAGGTAACATCACATGGAGCAAAAGGACACTTCATTGAAAGATATTAAATATTGCCATATTTTTATTTAAAAAATGCACCGTAATTACAAGCATGAAGCTGAACTCAATGGCAACTTAATGTCTGCATTAAATACTGTTAAATGGAAATAGTTTTGTCCACTATCATGTAACTGTGTTAAACATTCACTACATAAATGAAACATCTTTTCAATTTTTTATGTTATAGATCATAGGGCAATTTACTAAATGTCATGAAATCAAGATTTTATACTTAAAAACTTGGATGAACATAAACTCACCCTAGATGGATTTGGACAAGTCCAAGCACTCGACCGATTCACTATTTAACTAGCAGCTCCCATTTAGTGACCTCAGATTGCTATATAATGCAACATTTGGGCAATATCAGTTCAGCAGCCTAGAAGGTCTTTCAATATTTAAGTCAGAGAAAAGGTCCTAGATCCTTGGACACCAAACCAAGCCTAGGCCAAGGTGGACTTAAATTTAGTGAATATTAAGCTTCATGGCTCTGACTTGCACTGCCTTACTTTTGTTATATTTATATAATATATAAATATATATATATTATTTATTGTTTTATATAGCACCTTCAAATTCTGTAGCGCTGTACAATGTATATGTGTACAGCGCTACAGAATATATATATATATATATATATATATACTGTATATATATGTACGTATATATAAATGTATGGGAACGCTACGCATACATTATAATTTCTATGCAGAGATAGAAAAGAGCTTGCAATGTAATTTTTACATTAATTGAAATACATATTTTACCTTGTTTTTCATGCAAATGAATTAGGTTTCTACAGACTTCTGAAAACCTCTACTACTATATTAAGGCTCAAAGTACGGTATAATTGTGCTTGGTGTTTTCTAATTAACATACAGTTTTATTAGTAATTACTTATTTTATCTAAAGTCACAGTGCTTCTAATTGTTTATTATATATCTGCATAATTACCTTTATTGCATCCCAGGGAAACATAATTGTTTCTTGCATTTTGTTATTTTTTTTATAGTGGAAGAAAATTGTGATGTATTGCATTGTTTAAACCTTCAATTCAGTTGCATACCTGCCAACATGCACTGTTTTTTTTAGGACATTCACAATATTCATGTACTGTCAAACGAAGCTGTGTCACTGTCCTACTTCTGTGGGAAGTAGGGATCATAGGCCAGTTTGGGAGATCTGCCCTGACCTGCCTACTGTGCTGTGAAACCAATAGAGGTCTAAAATGTTTGGACAGGTAAGGTGGGTAGGTAGTCCTGCCCTGACACACCTCTATGTTCACCTCTATTACCCCAAAACAATTCTGTAGGTTAGGGTTGATTGGTAATTTTTAGGACCTTGTTTAACTTTAATGGGCCCATGAGCAAACCGCATACATATTTTATGTATTTTGGTAGATAATATATGCTCATATGATCTCATAAAAGCCTGGTTTTGTAAAGGCCAATTCACCCTAAGCAGATGAGATGTCCAAATTCCAATAACTGTTGGAATACATATAGCCCATGCACGTACATAAAATATATGCATGTGCTATTTTACATGTGGGTGAAAAGAAAGTTAAATGGACACTCAAATGTCCTATGGATTCTTCTGAAACTAAACCAAATTTAAAGCTCCATATACAACAACCTGAAACAAAGAAAGAGTAAATAGATGTAGCGGTATTATAGCCTTCTTCAAAAAGAAAATAATGTTGGAATGGCAGATTAGGCAATTTAGATGAGTATTTTTGAAAGGTGGCCCCCTGTGGGTCTATAAGTACAAGTTACATAAACCTAACAAACCCATTTACTAAACCTACGATATGAAAAGGCTGTTGGGAAGTAAGTTCACAATACCCTCCAAATTAGAAGATAGCAATTCTCTACCAATGTTATTATGGAGTTTAATACAGTGCATTCTGTCCCGTACACTTTGTAATTAGAATAATATTGAATAAAACGTATTTCGTGTTACACACATTCCTAATCAGATAATAGTGTGATAGAATCACAATATGCTACTCATAACTTAACATGTGAAATCACTGTAGCTTTCAAACTCTTAAAATTAATCAATTTTACTGAAATTCAAAACATAGTACTGCAGGGCTTTGCCATAATGTTATTTATGCAAACCATTTACATATCCCCTCCGTGCATTTAATACATTTACACACTTGGTACATGTTATACAATGAGTTATCATCTGTAATTGGATGATAATAAGACCTCAAATGCCCATAATGGCAAATCTGCTAGAATGGGCGCCAACAATTTATTCTAAAGTCTAATTCTAGACTTATAAATGGAGCAGTCAAAAAACTGGCCCTATAAACTATATGTAAACAATATTTTTAATCTTGAAGCCATAACATGAAATATATCTTTGTTGAAAATAAGAAACGTAGGAACCAAAGGAAATAATAGAAAAACACATATTTACATATTTTATTAGATTCTTATGGGATTGGTCCATATATGAACAAAGCAGTATACATTTTATACCATTATCAAATATGCACAGAAATTTCAGTATAAAAAACATGTTTTACTATAAAGCTATGTTTAGTTCGCTGTTTAGTTCGCTGTTCACTTCGCTGTTCCTTTCACTGTTCGCATGCTTGTTGTACCAATTCCCTATGAAAACAAGCTATCACATTTGAACCAAGCTCTTTGGTTTAAATTTGATAGCTTCCTATTTTCCTAACGATCCAGTGGAACATATGTTCTATTCCACTATTTAGATTTTTTAAATCCTGATCTTTATGACAGCCCAGAATATTACAGAAAGATATTAGCATATGTATAGTCATTAGCAGCCAGGTCAATTTAATCATCATCTAGTTATCCATTAGCTATACATTTTATCTATATCACCTTATTATATCATTATATCTGTCTATACTTACTACATTATCAATATCTAAAAAAAACTACAACAATGCACTAGAACAATGCACTGTGACAGAATAAAATAAGGGTGTCCCCTGGGTTAGAAGTAAGGATTGCAATTCATGAAAGGAATTCTAAGAAATATAGCCGGTATCCCGCACTCCATAACATTTTGCCTGTGGCCAATCAAATTCAGATACAGACAATATTTACAACAGAGGCTCCAGAGCAAGTGTAAGTAGTTCGAGACCTACCCTCTGCACTGCTGATATTTGCAAAGCAACATGCAGCTGCACTGGTAAATGACACAATACATGCAGAACAGAAGGGTCCAACTGCAGTTTTTATCGCTACCATCCATTCTTCCCATTATAAACTATTTTTTCATCATTCTTTGTACAACTGTATACAGTAAACCTGCATGACAGACACATGAGTGGCTAAGTATATGTTTGGTATTAATAAGTTAAATACCAATAACCCAACATTTGGGGTGTTCAAATCAGGAGACCATTGGGCAAAATGTTGTTAGAGGTGGCATTGGAGGCAGGGATCACCCTCCTACCTTACCTGTTGGGTCACCCTGCAGCATTCAGCTTTAGTGCACAAGGAGTTGGCCACACAAGAGTTATGATTGAGGTATGTGTTAAAAATCAATGTCACAGCTTATTGGGCTGATCAGTGCCAAAAACAGCACAACACTGGATGTCAAGGATGTATTAAATACTAATGCTATTCTTTTTAAAATTGGAGGACAATCAGAAGAATGATTACTACATAGGTATAAAAAATTACAGTAAATGCAGGCATTTTTTTTGAAAAAATACAGTTAAAAAACTACACGATACCTATAATATCTACTTTAATTATTTATGTTACTTATAAAAGTAGGTGATGATATCAGTGCAGGCATTTGCTATAAGTGTTGTTTGCATCTCCTTTATTAAGAAGGGGTCACATTCTCAAGGTAGACCAGAAATCTGTAGCTCCAACATATCCCATTAACATTTCAGGTGTCCAAATTATAACACCTTTGTAGAGATCAGGATAGAGATGGGGTTAAGGGCATGGTTAGAGACCAACCATATTTTTATTACCTGTTGGGCCATCTCAGTGCACTCAGCCTCAATGCATGGTAAGGTGACCACATGGAAGCTGTAATAGCACAGACCTCTGTCAATTTCACAGCATGGTGGGCTCAGAGTGAAATCAGAGGACTTCTCTAAAGGAGATTACACAATCCCCACTGCTTGTAAAATCGGGTAAATAGGCCAGCACTACAGGACAATGAACAGAAACATAGATTGAGAGGTATACTCTACTGTTTATTCAACGTCATGGGAAGCAATTGAACATAGCACCATTTTCCAGAAAATATCTACCAATCTTCATAGGCTACTACTTCAGATAAATAAAAGGTACAAAGTATCATGCTACAGTAGTACTTGAAGTACTTACAAATATTTGATATTTGGAATCACTTGTGGAGCTGCCTACTGTTTACTTGATAATTGGGGGGAAGGTTTTGAATACACCTTTTTTCAATTACTTTTTTAGTTGTTATATTTTAGTTACACAATAATTAATTATTTCAATGAAATGCTCTCTTTAAATTTTCGGAAATAACACACACTAACCAGGGGTGCTTAAAAATGTAAAAGAGATACAGTACCTAAAAAAATAAAATAAGTGGCCTGGATTTTAATTAAGGCTCACAAGAGCAATACACTTTAATAGTGTATTTGCTACAAGCTGTGGTATTTTTTAACGTTTACTTTGTTTCTTTATTAATCCATAATATTTAGTATGCAGCATGCAGTATATTACAATTTCTAAAGGGTAATATGAGCAATTACCCTTTCCATGTTTATTCTGAATATATATATATATATATATATATATATACACACATACACACATACATATTAGCTTCTATTCTTGTCTTCATACTTTCTAAAGGGTTCCTTAAATATTGTCTAGTGATATCCTTCAGGAATATATTATCCTATAGTAGATCAAATTACATTTGTGTATACCGAAGCCATCATTGTATTACTCCTCTCAAAACTCATGACCTTTTCTGATTGAATGCGCCTCTCATTTATGTCCGCAGAACGCATGGCTAATCCATGAAGAACTTGGTCAGTTTAAAAGACCACATTGGACTTTTATTTTAAGCAATTATATAATCCAGCCAATCATCTGCATACATTTTTGCTAAATTACCAGGTGATCACATTCTGGAAATAAAGACTCCAGTGTATGTGCCACAATTAATACTAACTAAAAACCTGAGTAGGATGAGTTTCTTAACAGGAAACAAAAGAACACAATCTTCCAGTCTTCAAATCATGTCAATAAATTGTCTTCAAAACTGATGAAAGCCTGCAATTCCCCTGTTCTTTCCAACCAATTTCCTTTTTCTCTTCCAGTTTTACTTTTTTTAAATTGTTGTGATTGCAATCCAATTTTGCCCACACAGGTTTCAAAAAAAGCCATGTTTCACAAAATGCTTCCTATTGTGGCATCTGAGATTTTATTTCCTTAGAAATCTATTTCATTAATGTTTACCTCTCGTTCTGCATTACAATTACTTTCAGTAATTACTACCTGTGGTGGATTACATTAGCCTGCATTGAGACACTGCACCAAAAAATTCCATCTCAAAGCAATTACGCATTCATATACGTGAGCAATTATCTTTTGCTTTCTTTCTGCTTTTAAATCCTTCCCATACACGTAAGTGATTCTGAAATATACGTCAAAAAGGCTATAAAAATTGGTATTGGTTGCAATATAAATGGATATTCATTTATAAACACAAATTATATAGTTTTTACACAACAATTTATGTCTAAATGAAAATAGAGGTCTATGGAGTGTATTTCGATCTGAAACATATTACAGAGCTGTGTAGCCTTTCCTCTGTCCATGATCTCACATTTCAGGCATCTGCTCCGTGTGCCTGATGGCTAGTTGAAGCCTGCTATAAAATCAGCAACGTCTCAGCTGATCGAATGATACCTGTGTACTGATACTGATGGACAGGATAAAGACAAATACTTTGTATCTCAGCTTTAGCACAGCTTCCAACATTTCAGATGGTCAAATGGCACACCTTCGTCCAAGCTGTTTAAAGCATGGCTTGTACAAGGTATAGGTACTTATGGAGTATTTACAGAAAAGTCCACCACAAAGCATTTTGGCTACCTGTCATAGTAATGGGCAGAGTATTGCAGAACTAAATTGGTAATCTGAAAGGACTATATACACACATTTTCTTTATATCACATCCTATATTGAGCAAGAGGGCTGTTATTTAATATATAGTGGAATTAAGTTTTCTGCTTTTAGAATAGGGTGTGTAATTTCTGTAAATTCTGTGAGGCTATCCCCCACGAATTGCACACAAACAAAGCAAAATGTTTGAATTTTTTTGGTCCACCTTCACTCACACTCTCATTCACTCTCTCACACTTGAATTCTCTTTCACACTAAACGTTTCCCTTCTCTTCTGACCACTTCCGCTTGTGCTTACCACTTCTTTTTATGCACCTGCTTCTTTATCTTCTATCCTCTCTCCCTTCTCTTCTCTATTATATATTTAATCCTTAATCTGCTATTTTCTTTGTTTGTCAGACATAACCCGTAACCTGGCATGAACTTCCGCCTAAATGGTGGAGCTGAAGAGGACGTAACCAAAAGCCATGACCTGATGGCAAAATGACAGCTCTTGCAGTGACATCCTCTTGCCCAATTGGAGGATTGAGGAAGACGTCACTGCACTGCCGCCATTTCGGCGGAAGTTTCCGGGTTACGTCCACAGAGATGCGGAAGAAGAAAGAAGATACAATAGAGAAAAGAAGATAGAAGAAAGAAGAAAGAAGATGAAGATGCTGAAGAAGATGAGGAAGAAGATGCAGAAGTGGTAGAGAAGGAACATTTAGAGAGCGTGAGAGAATGAGTGACAGTGTGAGAACGAATTTTATTCCTGAATTAAAAATACCCCCTAATTTTCGTCCAAACCAAATGGTCAGGGAACAAAATTTGTTTCCCGAAATGAATGGGCCAAATATAAACCAAAAAAATGTGTCAAAATTGTTTTTGGCCCATTTGTACACGTCTTTTAGATATATATACAGATGTAATCTAGCTTTCCCGAAATCATCCTGCGCTGCTGACAAATACATCTCTTTACAAGAATAATTCACTGCCTACAAAAGAATGGCCTTTGGCTCATCAAACGTTAATCTATGTGTGAATACTCCATGCATTTAACAGTGATAATCAAACACCTTTTTTGCTATTATACTTTAAGCTGTACATAATTTGAGCTTCTAACCTTCTTGCCGCTTAATATCCCCGTACTAGAAAATCACACACGTTCGGCAGTTGTGGACACTTTCCACTTATTCGGAATCTTCTCTTTAAATTGGCTTCTCTGATTGCCTACACTGTTGCAAGCAAGATGACATTTAGGTCCTAAATAGT
Source organism: Spea bombifrons (assembly GCF_027358695.1). Classification (NCBI taxonomy): domain Eukaryota; kingdom Metazoa; phylum Chordata; class Amphibia; order Anura; family Pelobatidae; genus Spea; species Spea bombifrons. The sequence goes on along the minus strand of NC_071090.1, from coordinate 49,081,530 downwards.
GTCAAGATAAGTGCTTTGCTCCTGCATTCAATCTCTATTTTATATCAGGGGAAAACTGACACACTTTCCTGTCTCTCTGCATTAAGTGCTTGTTTTAGAAAGATACAGAACCCTAGTAGATACAGAGTTCTACTACGTAAAGTACCTTGCACGTGACTTTATAACACCAGTAGTAGCAAAGATTCATTTTTTGGTTTTCTTACCACGTTGAAAATAATTTTGCAATGCAAAGGCATTAAAAAACACATATGATAAGGTATCCCGTTCAATTATACCATTACAGTTGTCCATAGATCAGTGCTCTATTTCACTTCCAGATTCCCAAAAATGCCTTAAAGTGTCAGAGTCCAAATGGTGGCTTGCTAATGTTTATGATCATCTAAAGGTTTGCCCACAAACCCAAAGCTTAAACTGCAGTACACAATTTAATGTTTCCCACAAGCCCCATGGTATTGAAAAATGAACCTTTAAAACAACATTTATTTAAATTAATGCCAGTAGTTGTTTCTTTCACCAAATGTAGCTTCCAAGTGAATGTGATCACAGGCTCAACAAGCACACAAATGAAATATGACTGATTTTGCAAACTGCATGCATGATGAACCTGACTGTTCATCATATCTCCAAAGATATTTTACAAAATACTGGTTAATCAAACAGATAAGTCAGCCAACCATCATTTTCCCAAATATCATTAAAACATTTGTTTCCTGACTTAGCTTTCAAATAGATGTTTTCATTAGAAGCTATACATTGTTATGTTACTGGAGCACCACTGGAGAAGAAGGTGTTTTAATTATTTAAAGCCATTAAATACCACATTATTTTATTTTAATGGTATTATTTTCTTTTAAAAGAAGGAAGCCCATTTCACAATCTAAAATATATTGTATAGGTTGCTTTTTTTTCTTAAGTCAGATGTCTTACTACCAATTCTTATTGGGGTAAATTAAATGCTGGAGATACATTTACAATATCATAAGTAATTGAATGGTAATGCTTGCGTGGATTGTAATGGAAAACCCTCATTTTCATCCTGTTTTTTTGTTTGTTTCTAATGTGATAAATTAGGGTATTGCTGTTCAGTTTCATGAAGTCATTAGTCAAAGGTCATACTTTTATTGGACCAACATATAAAAAGATATAACGTTACATATGCTGACAGGACTTTAGAAATCTATTCTTCAGATGCAAACTGTGTTGGCCCAATAAAAGATATCATTTTTGACTAAAGACTCCATCTTATGTTGGACCAATAGGGCTACCTCCCTTTTTCCTTATTCAGTTACATGTAATAGATTTATATCTCACAATGAATCTATGCCTTTGCCTGGTTTCAAACAACATAAATAATGTAACTTCTTCTTCATATTCAGGCCAAGATTCCATAGTATCTCCAAAAAAGTGTCCCCACATTTGTATGTTCTTTAAAAAACACTCCCAGGTAATACGGCACCTATTCTTTGGATGGACAAAACGAAAATATGTGCATATTAGGAGTTACATTAAATACATATTATGTTTTAGAATATGGTTTTGGGAAAAGTTGCCAGTTTATCTAGGCTCCTGGGACTGAGAAGATGCATAGTGCAGTTTTAAGTTTGTTTCTTCTAAAAGGAGGATGCATACAGAATGCATGCTGCATTGTTAGCAAAGGAAGACATATGGTATGATCTCCTTGTTCATAATGTATCATACCTCCATATGGCCAAATGAAAAAAACAGTGTAGATACTACAAAATTTAGATGATAAGGTCGTGGAAGCAAAGATGTACTCTGGGGCATCAGGTAGAGGGGAATGGTAGTTCCACTACAGCAATACTAGGGGACAGATGGCCCTCCTGGACAATCAGCCCCCCCCATGTGCTGTAGTTGAATGGGCCTGTTGCAAGGGAGATCTCTTGTCTTCCAACTGGCTCATTTATACTATGGAGGACTGTGCTGAGAGGACACAGGCACCATGGCACAAAGTAAAAGGTGCTGTGCACCTTTAAGACACCCCCCAGATATTATATCATCATAGTGAGAATGGTGGCAACAGAGAGGGTGGCTCATGGTATTGCCAAAGGTCAGGCCTAGGGCAGGACCCAAAGTGAATACATCACTGTGTGGATCCTAAAATAAAAGCATGGTTATCAACAAAATTAGCAGAAAAGTAAATAAACCATTATCACTGAAATGTTATGCAGAAAATTATATATATATAATATATTGTATATATGCCATTTAAAACAGGCATACAAACTCATTAGCATTCTGTCACTTCCTAAGTCTTCTGTGGCAACTTGATTACCATAAATAGATGTACGAGCTAGAACATTGCAGGCATGCACAGGCATTTAAGAAGTATACCTGTAAGTATTTTGACCTGAAAAAGTATCCACATACAAAACCATTATTTATATAAATAGGGAATAATTACTATTGTCACCAGTATTATGTTTAAGTTTGCAAGATTTAATATATCTGATTTTCATAATTTTCTTTATATATAAAAGCAAAGGTGTTTGCAGCATACAAGCATGTGTCCAAAATGGTTCTCTTCTATGCTAATTCTGTACAACATAAATGAGATTTAATGTTTAGATGATCTGAGTGCTATCACAATTATTTTAGCTTATGGTTATGTTACAGTTATATCACATGAATCAAAAGGTGTTTGCTGTACACAGAAACACCTCTAGGAATTGAAGGTACTGAAGGATTAAACATATATATTTATGCTCATTTTATATTCCCCCAATGCTATCAGATAATTAAAACTAAAGATTAAGTCCTTACCTGGTGCAAACTGTAGGCTCGGTATACATGTGTAGTGAGAGAGTTATGCCTGATCCCAAGGTGCGAGCCTCAGACCAGTACTTGATGTTCGTTAATCACTGAACAATGATCCTGACATTTCTGTAGAGCTTTTCTGAGCTTTAAAACTAGGCACATTCACCTAGGATTTACGCACAGTGCCTGAAAACACATTAGCTTCCTTAGTCTTTTACCAATGCAGCTCACGTCTAATACAAGACAGCTACTCAAGCACATTCAAGGGCATTCCCCGAGAAACAGTATGCTAATTCTACATCGCAAGCTGCTGCCAGCTAAACTGGGCCCAGATGTACATCACAGAACTGGAAAAAGAAATTGGACTCAATGGCATATGACGTTAAATCTGGTGAATAATGAAGCTATATGTTTGTTTCTTTTCAGGTATAGATCATTACTTATTAACAATAAGGTGTGATCAATAAAGCATTGTAACTCATTATGCTACTGATGTGCAGTGTTCAGTGCCTGGGGTCTGTGTTTAATTTTATACAACAAAACATGATTTTATGTATTTTCAAATACTTGCAGAGCTATTGATTTTCATTTGCTTAAAATTATTTAAAAAGTAAGGCAGTGTAACTTGTTTGTATCGATAAATAATGTCTGCATGTGTTGCTTTTCATTTTATGAGAACAATTTAACAGACAATCATCTTTTATGACCTTGTCTGTTATTAAGCCTCTCCATAATGCCGCTTTGGATGCACCCTGCCCTGGCAGTGGGCTCAGTATGCCGGTGGCTAACATTGGACTACATGAAGTGATATATTTCCAAATCCAATTGTAAATCATCAAGACAGAGTCAAACAAATCACGGATTGTGAGAAAACAAAATTTGGCATAAAAATAACCGTATCTGAAATAAAAAGAATAAATTCTTCACCATGGGTGTCTGCAGGATTTTTTTACAGGGGTAGGGACCAAATATCCTCCCTACCTTTCCCAGCACAATACCTCCTTACCACTGTCTACCTTTGTTGGCTCCAGAGAGGGCTTTCTGGTGGGAGGCAAATGTTAGTTTGTTTATTAGACTTAGTATAGCCCCAAAATCCCAATCTACAGGCACTAGCTACTATGACTATGATAATCAACTGTCAGCAAACTAAACGTCCTCTCCCCCAATTGGAGGATCGATAGAGGACGCCGCCACCGGTGCCACCATTTTGGCAGACATTCCCGCCAGGTTATGTCCCTTGGGACTGGGCGGAAGATTGACGATCTTCGTCCTGAACCAAACGGGCAGGGAATCCAATTTGTTAACCAAAAACGAATGGGCCAAAACCCATGAAAGGCATCAGTGACTATGACAACTACAAAGTAGTGCCGGGCTTACAGAATTGCTTAGAGCAAAAATCCAGAAAAAAAGAAGGTTCCCACTTTTGGCTCCAATAATGCCCTATGATGAGTCACCAATAACAGGATTTATAGAGGTACAATCACAAACGGGGGTTCATATTTAACCAAAATTTAAAGAATACATGGCATGGTCCAAATCTCTATGCAGTGATTGCAACAAGCTTTCTGCTTACTGGTAGTGACTCTGTAATCATTGAGCCTCATCCACATCACGTTATTGCTTCAGGGGATTATGTTTGGACTCAACGCGTCATCACTTTTCCATCATTTGTTATTTTGCAAATATCTGCAATAATTTATCATGGTATGATAATCATACTGCATGTTGATTAAGGAAGCAGATTTGTCATCTGTGACCATATGGGAATATATTTGAAACCTAAGCTGCCTGAGTCCAAATTTATTGAAATTTAAATTAATTGATATAGCTGGTGTGTTTTTTTTAAATTATCACAACCCCTTTGCGCGCATGCAATATAGCTCGGGGCATCTCGCTAGATTTGTTTAGTAAACAATAATATAATGGCCTCAACTGCAATTTTAACAGCTACAGCTTTCCTGTTTTGTGTTTCATTATCTTTATCAGTCACTAGCGTTTAAAAAAAAAAAAAAATCTTATCTGACATCAGTACATTTTCACTCAGTGGTTCATCAGCCAAAGCGGTCTGCAGCAATATCCCCGCCGATTGACTCACTTAACTGCAAAGACACTTAAACAGATCTGATCACACTGATAAAACAATAGCAGGAAAGTGAATGATAGCTTACATTTACTAACTACTTAATATTATCTTTCATGCTGCGCAAGCATTTTATTATCCATGATACAGCATTTATTTCCGCGGAAGAAGTATTTTTAAAGAGATGCATATTTTTTTTTCCTGAGGAGTAAAAGATAATTTAATAAGGCTATTATTGCTAATGAACATTCTAGTATGGTGAATGCACTGTATGAATGTTAAATAATCCCCAGTGGACACATTTTCTCATGGTAAATATGTTTAGAGTGACAGGCGCCAGTGCTACCATGTGAAAATATACACAATTTAAAGTATGCCACTAAATAAATAAAAAAATGCTCATAAAAAAGTGAGATAGAATATTGACCAACCCCTCCATTTCACAGGGTCACACACTTTTGTACATACATAGTACCCATTTCACTGCCATACAGTTATGCCTTTTTAATTTTAAAAAAATCTGGTACGCCCAATTTTTTCTTTTTCTTCAAATATATTGTATTCATGTTAACAAAATTATTTTTTACCTCATGTAATCAACAATCATCTAAATGTACTAAACATCCTTCGACATTTCAATTTCAACGGGTACTCTTACATTTTACCAGACTGAGATTCCCGCCAAACCATGATAAACTATGCTCTAAAACCATGCTCGATCGCTTTTTGGTATGACATTTAATGTCATACCAACCCCTAATGTCATATACATATGTTTTGCTACATTTAAGTGCCCACCAATGCAACTAGTGATGTTTAAGGCAAGTCCTTATGAGTACGTATTACATGTAATAAGCCGCTGTTTTAATCATAAGGCTTCTTTCCTATCAACACTTCTAAAAAGTCCATCGAGTATAAAATGATAATAAAAACACTATATTACACCACTGCTATTTTTAGATATTACATATTAAACTTATGATTATCATCTTCTTAACTATCCTTTGGGTCAGCATTTTGTACAGCCATTGTACAAATGATAATCTTAAACGGGCTGAGGTGGCTTCACGTTGTGGTGTAAAAATGTTGTAAGGACACAACAACTTCTGAGTGTTTACACGAGGAAACATTTACATTTTGAAAATGTACACACTAGATGGTCAAATGGTTTCTTATCTGCTGTCAAATACTATATTTATTTTTCTATTGATGTGGTATTTTTGTGTATATTAATCACACATGTACCACATGTGCATAGACATTGTACATGGCTGTGGCTTGTGGCCACTACAAAGAGTCCTTTGAGGGCCACTGCTCTAGGACATTGACCCAAAATAATTAATTTCATTTTTTTTTACTTTACTAAAGTCATCAAACAATATAGAAAGCAAAATACAATATGTAATTTGTTCTAAGTATATGTACGCTGAGTAGTTTTGTTCATCTACAAAGATCTCTTTCAACAAACGTTACTTTACAAATGTTTCTTGAAAACATGATGAAACAAAAAGGCTATTTTTCCCCATCTGCCGCTTAATTAATTTAGTTTCTGACCTCAGTGTATATCCTAATAGAATATTCATTTAATATTTCCATCTTCTTGTCACATTGTTTCCAGAGGGTACGCTGATTTATTGATAACAATATCTTTGTGAGAGCAGAAAAGGCATAACGTTGCTATTCACTAGAGGTTAGGACGACTGACTTAATGACACTGGATTTCCTGTTTGAAAGGACAAATAGATTGAGGGCACATCTTTAAAGGTTTTGTTTATCTCTTACTTATTGAATGTTTTCATCTTGAGAAGTACTCGGTAAATAGTATTCTAATTAGATATCATTTGAAAATCATTAAATGTCAAACTAGATGCATAATCTTTAATTTATGAGAATGTGTTTGTATGGCTAGAAGAACCAGAGAATCCTTTGAGGTACGTAACAAGACTGAAGAAAAAACATCCCAAAATATATTTTTAAATATAAAAAAAATTAGGTTAAAAGTCAGCTATGATGAGAGGAACAGCTAGTTCAAAGCAGTAATTAATGCACAGTTCATATTCTTATTCTCTGTCTAAATATTTTAAAATGCTAAAACAATGGCCCTTGTTTATATAAAGGAACATTCCAGGCATCGTATGCACTTTAATGCATATGATTGCTCAGTGGTCCCTATAGATTTTTGTAGTGTGCCTCTGACCCATGCTATTTGGCTTGCAGGAGATGTCTTCTGTCACCAATCAGCTTCAGATTTGGCTTGGAGAGCGTTCTAGGGGGCTAACAAGACCACCCCAGTTCGAAAGAAGAAAAATCTAAATCAGATCAATATTTGGTTTGTCTTGAAAATAGCAGCAATTCTTCTAGATACACTTGCACAAAGCCAGGGGTTTTATAGGCATATATGTAGGTGTATGATTAAACAATCATACCAAACAGGTGCTAATGATCATCAATGTAATATGTAGGTTGAAACACAATTATAAACTGAAACAGAAACAGCTGAGTAGGAGGAACAAAACTTGGGCAGCAACAGCCAAACTCACCAACAATTGAAGATTGCTGATGTCAAAAGTCATACACCATGGTAAAACTAAGCACAGCAACAAGACACAAGGTTATAACATGTCAAAAAGGTCTCTCCAAGGCAGAAATTTCAAGGCAGAGAGGTTTCCAAGCTCCAAAAGGCCAATGTTGAGGACCATGAAAGCAATGGTCAGCACTCTCCAGCAGTGCCATCAGTTCAGCAGTAGGACCCTGGTATACCCATATACTAGTCAGAAGTGGTCTTCATGGAAGACTTGCAGCCAAAAAGCGATACCTCCCACATGAAAACAAGGCCAAGCAACTCAATTATTCATGAAAACACAGAAACTGGAGTGCAGAAGAATAGAAAAAGTCAAAATAGTGAAATAGTTGGCTATAGCGTAGGGCTGGAGAGCGGTACAAGAATGAATGTTTGCAGGCAACAGTGAAGCATGGTGGAGGTTCCTTGCAAGTTTGGGGCTGCATTTCTGTTAATGGAGTTGGTGATTTGGTCAAAATGAAAGGTCTCTTCAATACTGGGAAATACAGGCACATACTTATCCATCATGTAATACCATCAGGGAGGCATCTTTATGGCCTCAAATTTATTCTGCAACATGACCCCAAACATACAGCCAAAGTCATTAAAAACTATCTTCAGCATAAAGAAGAAAAAGGAGTCCTGGAAATGATGGTGTTGCCCCCCCAGAGCCCTGATTGCAATATCATTGAATCTGCATGGGATCAGAGAAGTAGAGGCAAATGAGGTTAGTTCTCCAAGATGTTTAGAATATTCTGTATAATATAGCCTATAATATTGACTTTAGTTTCTGGGACTCTGGAATATCTATAAGTGCCTTGAGCAGAGACATAACGATCTATTATGTGGAAAATCAAATCAATCAATGGCATCCAAAGTTCATGGCCTTTCCCAGAGGAACCATACTCTCTGACATAAAGTTTAAGAACACAACAATGATTTCCAATTTGACCTCCACAGCAAAAACTGGGTCGCCATTGTTAGCAAGTGGTACAATTATTAAATAAGCAGGTTTAAATTCAGTGCTTCTATAGTCGATGAAATATCATTAATCCATGTAGTTTTGGATTATTGAGGAGACCATTCATTTTGCTGAAAAGGAATATAACCGTAGTGCACCCCTTGTAGGGAATTGTAGAAATGGTACAGCATGGACTAAATTCTAAGTACAAAAAGTGAGGGAGGGTAATAATAGCAGAGAGACACGAGCCATGGGAGGAGCAAAGAGGACAGGTAGGAGAGTATTTGGATATCAGAGAGGGGATCTTTTGGGCTGCCAAGTGGTTAAAGGGATATGTAGGTCAGGAGTCTGCATTTGATTCAGGTGAGTATAGGAAGGTAACGGAGTGATTTGTACAGAAGGGTAGTAGATGAAGAGGTGTGGGGAAAAAATGGTTTGTCAGCAGTGTTCAGGATGCATTGATAAAGTGGCTATTGCTCCAAAACATTTGCATACTAATTTGCTGTTATGCCACCATAAAGACACAGGGTTGATATACACAAATATCTAGAGAGTGTGTTAGTAATTTCTGTTTATAGATTGAAGTGGTAACATGTGAGAGAAGGACGAGACCGGTTAGTAGGGAGTTGCAATAACCCAGACAAAATATCACACAGTAATTGATTAGTACTTTGGTTGCTTCTTGAGTGAGGAGACAAAGGGATTTGGGAGATGTTTCTCAGGGGAAGGTGGCAGGATTTGGTGATGGATTGGATGGAGGTCAAGTTTGACACCAAGGCAGCAAACTTATCGGCATTATCGACAGTGATCAAAATATTAGGAACTGTGGATAATGAAGATGGCAAAATAACCAAAATGTTGGCGAGGCAAGTTAGAAGAGAAGGGTCAGCAGAGGAAATGTAGATTAGCGTGACATTAGTACACAGGCAATACCAGAAACCAAAGGAGGATATTAGTTGTCCAATGGAGGAGGTGTAGACAGAGTAGAGACAGAACCCCTACACCCCCCCCCCAGGAGGGGGTAGTGGAGAGGGGCTAGTTCCAGATAAACAGACACTAAAGACAGGGTAAGATAGGTGTGATTTAGTCACGAGAGAGCCATGTCCTGGATGCCATAAGCATTAAGAGTTTGCAGAAAGATGGTCAAGAGTATAAGCATGGAGAAAATACATTTTGTTTTAGCAGCAGGAGGGTCATTAGTGAATTTGCAGAGAATTCATGGAGAGAAAGATAATCGATTATAGGTTAAGCATTTCAGCAGTTTAGAGGCCAGGGGGAGAAGGGATATCAAACAGATGGGGATGTAGATTCAAGGGAAGGCTTATTTAAAATGGGAGAGATGATAGCATGTTTGAAGGACCATGTGAATACACCAGTGGAAAGTAAGAGGTTAAAGAGATGGGTTGGGTCTGTTGAAAGGATACTAGAAAGAGAAGGTATGATATATGCGTAGCATCTGTTTTGTTTTAGCGGGTCATAACATACTAATACTTTTGAAATTGATTTTTTCTAATATTTTAGTGGTTCACTATTTATTATTTTCATTCTTTTGCACTAATCATAGTACAACTTGAATAGAGATCCCTGTGGAGTCTTTATAGATTTCGTAGATCACTCATATAACTTGAGGGTATCCCCAATGATGTCTCAAAGACATAACTGAGTTCTGTAAAATTAGCTATTTTTAATTTTGCGTCAGTTTCCATGTTTTGGTTTTTATTGCAATTTCTTATTTTGTCTCATTGCTTCTCTCTCGTCTCACTAGGGTCACTGACTGTAGAATATGGGGTCCCTGGTATGAGATATTTACCTGCAGATTCAAAAAATGCAAGATATACTATTACTAGTTAGTGGTCATTAAAAAGGTTAAGCAAAATATATCAACACAAACTATTCCCTAGCCTTTCATATTTGTTGTTGCACTGAAGGTGACCTTGAGACAAGCATGTCTGTGGCATGGAATTTCTACAGCAGAATATATAGGCTAGACTGACATCTTTGCAGCTTGTCTGTTGATACAATTGCCATTTTTTACATTTCACAGCTGCTGTTTCTTAAACATTGATTTAGTTTATTTCAGTAAGCTCTTAAAATAATGTTGAAGATCACAGTTATAAATAGTAAGACATACACCCCTTGTGTTAAATATCCATGTAAATGTTCTATATATATTTTTACATTGGGTGTTCTTTGCTCTGCAATTTGTAGTGGATTCAGATTTAGATCTAGGCTAAACGATACTCTTCTAAAGCTCTCTGTTAACCAATAAACAATGAGTGTTTCTAATCTGGAACATGATCAGAAAATATATCAATCTTCCTTGTAGAATACAGAAAAATTCAATTTGCAATTCATCTTAATCGGTGGCTATATTAAAAAAACAGACTTTTTAAAAGCAATTTTTTTTGCAAATTATTTAGAAGCAGTGGATGGTATTTATTCTGCTTTATGTATATAACTTTAGAATTCTGAATGCAAAGAAACTATTGTTACGTTTGAGGAGGGTGCATGTATGAAGAATGAAAAGATGACCGGTTAGCTAGTATAAATTCCAGATTATAATGTGTAATTACATTAATAAAACATCTGGATTAGCTGTACAGATAGGAGACGTAGGCTGAACTAAATATTGCGTCAGTATTGGAAACGAACAATATGTATCGTGTCAAATAAATTTCAAGTCACGGCTCGCTGCTTGATAAAAACGTTAACAGATACTAAGACAGCCACTGCAGAAAGACCACAGAGGGAATCCTTATTGTAAATATACATGCATAGGCAGATCATGGAAGCAATCCAATGCATAGTAAATAGAGATTTTGCCAAAAGCCTTGTTATATATATATATATATATATATATATATATATATATATACACACAGAAACAGTTTCCAAAAATTATGTTGACAAAAGTGTGATGATGATATAGTGCTTTAATAAAATGTAGTGATTAATTAATGAGTTATTAAAACTGGATGCAACAGTATTTTCCCAATTAAAATGGTATGACCCATGACCAGCCCCTAACCAAAGTGAAATGAAATCACACCGAATAACTTTAAGTCAAAATTGTACATTCCTATATGCAGATCTATGCCCCAACATTTTATTACGATTCTTTACGATTAGTCAATTGGATAATCCATTGCAGCATTGGGACATTGGGTTAAGTACGTTCTCAGAAAGAGTAACAGGTGATTTTTGATGATGTGTCAAAAGTTAATATACTCAAAACCTGGCTATTGTAAACAGAGAACAACAGTTACTAATGAGTAACGAGAAAATCCTAATGTACTTTTAGTCTACGGAAATACATAAGTAAATAATTAACACTACCAAAACACACATTTAGAGATGTATTCACTAAAATGGGATTTTTAGCGTCTTGACTATAAAGCATTGTGACAGGCACACTCCATTGTAGCCTTTTCATGCGCTCACTCCCTGTATGCCCTCATTTGCTAGCACAAGAACCACACGTCATCTCAGCACCATAGGCAGTCATGTTGTTTGTCTATATGGTAGAGCCGATGGAGCTTTTGCGGAAACTGCATCTCTTTTGCAAACTCAACTGGAAACTCATTCAACTTGTGAAGAAACTCATAATTGATGTACAAATGAAATAAACCGTATTGTCAAGATTAAGGCTGTCATTTGATTCATTATTATCCTAAAATATTTTACTGTAGATAAGTGTTTCAGAATGAAATTATGTATCATTTTTACGAAATAAGAAGCCTCTTTCCTCTTATACTTCCACCAAACAGAAAGCATTAGCGTGATTTTAATGTTTGCAATCTTTGTAACATTTTTCATAATCTAAATATATGGTCACGGTGAACTAGAAACACGTTACTTTGCAAGGAAAACAATACAGACAAGATAAATCTTTGCCCAGAAGAAGTTACAATCTTATTTAGTGTTTGTGATTCAGGGAGATAAAGAGCCATGCCTTAGGTCACCATGATGCAGACAAACAAATCAACAGTAATGTTTCTGTGTACTCGTGTACAGAGGATGAAGAGTGATATAGTAAAGAGAAAAAGGGACTTCACTTTTAGCTGTAAAGCCCAAAGGCATCCGAAAATAATGGCACATTTATTTTTTTAAAGTCTTTTATTTTCAACATTTATTCCGGGTACACCCAGGGTTTATATAGATCATCAAAAAGATATTATTTTTAGACCAAACCGTAGTACCTTTTTGTCAGGCGTGAATGAGCCAGTGTGTTATTTTCGAATTAAATACACGTTAGTTGAAGCTGATAATATAATAAATTAAGATACCAACTAAGATCAATCAAACCGGTTCATGATAGATTACTTATGGAAATGATTGGAACTTCTTATGATAATGACGACTCTTAAAAAGCACAATTCAGAGCTATTTTGCAGACGGCTAAAAAAAAGGACACAAAGTCACATTTCACCAGCAGAATAATAATTTAAAGTTATTGAAGGCCATGTTATCATAATATAATCCATTGATGCACCTAGGATTAAGCAAATTAAGCCTTTGCCAACTACTAACTGGGATATTTCTATAACAGGTGAACCTTATAACTCTAACAATTGTGCCCCCAAACGCATATAAAACCATTTTGACAATGTTTAATCTAGGCCATCATATATTCAATTGGAACACAAATAACAACAACCACATATTGTGAAACATAATTAGCAATCAAAATCCCATGTCAAAATACCTTGCCAATTTACAGTCCTAAAACAGATTGAGCAGTTTAGCACAAAGCACCTTTTGTCATACGGTTCAACCAAAACAGCTTCTGTCACAGCACGTTAATGCATTATTACTGCTTCTCGACAAAGTAAATGTATGATGATAGACACTTTAAAACGGCACAACTGACCACTTAATAGTTGAAATTAAATATGACCCCTCTTCCTGGAAACCGTTCACCTATAACTTAGCTGAATGGTATAAAAGAAATAGCACCCTCATTACATGCTTCTTCCTGCATCAATTTATCCATTAGAGTTGAAAAGAAAAAAGCTTTAGGAAAATAGCAAGTATTGTATATCCTATTTTAAAAGCACAAAATTGCATTTACCGCTTCAGTATCTAAGGATACTTTATAGAATATAATTAGCATAAAATACCGTATTGGCTCGAATATAGGCCGCACCCCTATATTCGGGGTCTAGCGCCCGACGCCCGGGACATGCAGTCCCGGGCGCCGGGCAGGCAGCGGGGTTAGGATACAGATCCCCTGCAGCGGTGCAGGGGACAGCCTCTCCTGCCAGCACTTTCCACAGGGGGGGGTTCTGGCACGGGGGGAGTCCCGCAAAGGGAGATTGTTAAAGCACATCGTGCAGATGTCCCAGCAGCGGAGGTTGTTTACCCGCATCGCCACAGCCGGTGAACGTCCGCACGATGCGTTTTACCTCTGCCCCCAAGACTTACAGAGCAGACTCCCGGGTGTCTTGCGGGGCCGGCGGGGGACATCTACGCAATACGCGTATACAACTTCCGGTGCCGGCACATCCGCTGAGCATATCTCAGGGGGGGGAGGACAGTGGCAGCATATCTCGGGGGGGGAGGACAGTGGCAGCATATCTCGGGGGGAAGGACAGTGGCAGCATATCTCGGGGGGGGAGTGGCAGCATATCTTGGGGGGGAGACAGAGTAGCAGCATGTTTTTTTTGGTGCTTTTTTAAAGAAAAAAACTTTTAGGGTGGGGCCTATATACGGGGGCGGCCTATATCCGAGTCAATACGGTATCATAAGAAACAGACAAGGAGCTTGCTTCAGCAACTTACAAACATAGACATATACCATAGCATAAAAACATACAAATGAAATATTCACAGCTAGCATCATATTAGTATTTCAATTACCAATACCAGTATTATCAATCATTGGCATTATTATGGTGTGGATGGTCCATATGTAATCCTAGATTCTGTTACTAAGGGTTCTAGAGCACTTAACATCATCAGATATATGTTTTTCCAACATATTTAATCCAAAATTAAATATCTAAAAAACAAACACTGGCATCATGAGACTAAGCCATGTCAAAAGCCAATTTTATAAAAGCTTATATCACAATCTACATTTAAATGCTACCCTCGATTTGGAGCTACTGTACATAAACAGTATGTGCTTACTCTTACTCTTAACTTCTGTATCTTTATATTAGTTAGTCATTCGGATCATTGGTGCATTTCCTTTATACCTGTTACTATAACAGTACACACTTTCCATACCAAATTATTCTACACACCTTTTAAATTATTTACACACCTTGCACAAATCTACTATACTGTTAAGAAGGCTACATTATACTGTAAGATAAAACAGACAATAGCATACAATATACAATGTAATTCAAATTCTATATCGCAAATTATCTCGCCTAAAAAGCACTACATTGATTGCCACATACAATAACATCAAGTAAATGTATTAAAATAAAAATAAAGAGATTTAAAAATGGATTAATAAAATCTTGTCTATTAACGTGCGGGTTTATCATCGTTTATAAAGATATATTATATACTAACATAGTAATCTAGATTGAAAAATTGCTATGACATCAAGCTCAACCTTGCTGTTGACCCAGAAGAAATTTGCATTCAATACTGCATATGTGCTCATCCACCTTCTGCATTTGTGTGTGGGAACACGAATTAAAGGACTAGATTAAGCTATTTGTCAGCTATTCCTGAATTATTACATTTTATTTGTTCCCTATACTTGTTGGTCCTTCAGAAACATTTGAGAAACTCTTTCATTTGTCTAATGTATGTGCTTTCCGTGCCTGCATTCTACTAGTTTAGATGTGTCACCAACAATAACTATGAAAAATTGCAGCCTGCATTACGTTCTACTTTCTTCCAATCAGCGTTTTACCTTGCACCAACTACCAAAGGGACTTCACTTTCAAGAAGTAACAAATCTCATTTAACCCCACTGAGTTTCAATCTATGTTCCTAATGGCCATTTGTACAGTTCGCACACTTTTAAAATGGCACTGATTCATTCGTAGTCTAGGAGTAATCAAGCTGGTTACATAAATGTAAGTATATAAGATACCAAAAACTAGGTTTCGAGCATAGAAGTGATAATGCCTACAATAATAGAATTATAATAAGCCATTATTCATAATACTTCTTATACTTGTAATACTTATTAGGTATCAATCAACACTTTCGAGCAATAGAATGAAGCACAAACTTAGGGTTTAATCACTAAAGCTGGAGTTTACATGTGATTTGATGGCGAACCTACGGATTTCCACTCCCATTAACTGCCATTAACCCCTGCGATGCTGCGTAGATAACGGGAGTGGAAATCCGTAGGTTCGCCGTCAGGAGTTAAAGACCTTTAACTCTTGGAGCAGGGAGACAGACCAAGTTGCCCTTCAGGAGTTAAAGGGCCATGCAAGCGATTCTATTGGTCACCTGCAGGGGCCTCCTCTGGCATCAACCAATGGCAGAGGAGCTCCCTGCCGGCGACCAATAGAGTTGCTCGTACAGAACTTTAACTCTTGGAGCGGGGAGACCAATGGTTGTTCTTATGCCCCTTTAACTCCTGACAGTGAACCTATGGATTTCCGCTCCTGTTAACCCCTGCGATGCTGAGTAGATAGCGGGAGCGGAAATCCGTAGGTTTAACCTTTAACTCTTGGAGCGGTGAGACAGGCCAAGTTCCGCTGTACTACGTTAACCACATATTAGCCACGTCTACAACAAAACGGCAAAAAACGAAGAAAAAAACAAAGACGAACACGAAGAATTGGCCGGTGCCCAAGTCTACAATTTACGAGTGTTTAATCCTAAACATGTTAATCTAGGTAAATGTATGTATATGCACACACAAATTTCCTTGGCATAATAGTTCTGGAGAATTATAGATCACATTCTGAATATTAAAGCTCAGCTAAAAAATGTAAGTATATTTTTTTCTAGTAAATAATTAAGAATAATTATTATATTACTCTGCATCCAATGTTGTAAAGTAAGGGGCTATTTTACCCCAGGGAATATGATCTATGACACATAGTGACAAAACTGATTTATGAATTTATATCCTGCCCTGGTGTTTTTTCTCTTTCCTCTATGCCTATTGGTCAGTTGATTCGCAGACTATTTCTCTTTCCATTGCAAAGGCTTGCTCAGCGTTAGCAACACTACTTGTAGGTGCCTGCAAATCGAGACATTTTACATTAAATACACCTTCCAAGGCCATTAATGTCTCATTGAAGCACTGATTCCGTAAGTGAATCTGGAAGCACTTTCAGAGGTAACATTACCTAATAGTTTACCTTTCACGGTAGTTCTCTGCTTGTGATGTATTAACCAATATATGCCATTGTAGACTCTAAACATACTGGACAGTTAATCTGCCACGCTGCTCATCTAGAAAATGGTGATACACATTCCTACACTTGGCTAAATAGCCACAAAATGTAGGCGTCACGTAACTATATTGGTTGGCAAAAACCATAAAAACAAACACAAACCAAATAGAATCCTGAATAACTGTTAATACTTTCATTGGCAAAGTCAACATTGCTATTATGAGTTGTTTGTCTTAAATCTTACTACATCTTTACTATATGCAAATAATAAAGTTGGTTTGACCTCTAAAAGGATATGTTTATTAACATCAGAAGAGGTTGGATATTTTCCCAAAGAGGATGGGTTACTTATGTTAGTTCTTCAAATGTCCCAATGATTACAGAATTCACAGGACAATATGGGAGACATTTATAAATGCTAATTCAATACCTGGTACAAATATTTGTTAAAAATGGTTTAAAACTGTTCCAGGTGCACTGAAATATTGCCTATGTTTTCCCTTGGGCTTATATTATGCGATGTAGACTTTATTCAGGGTATACAACTGATGGATACACTATTACACAGACATCTTAATGTCCCATACAGGCCCACTAGTGAAGAATACATGCATTCTTCAACCTGCAGGCAAAAACATAATACATTTCATAGCTGCGCAGTCCCTTTACATTTTCTTTGCGTTCCCCTTGCAAATGTATTTGCCTCCCCCCCCTACGATATTTTCCATGCATGAGATGTGTTCAGCCAAACACATCTAAACGCACATTATTTACTTATATCCAATCAACTCAACACTGACTCGGGAAAGGCTACAGGGGTCTGTTCCATTAGCATTGGCAGCAAAAGCATGGGGGGGGGAAATCCCATTGAAATCAACAGGACAGCTTTTCTGTTACTGATTATTACACAGGTGGGGGGGTTTTCATTTCTTTTTGTTTTCCTTTCTAAATAATGCATATTTAAGTACTCACAGAGTACTTTAACATGTATTCTTTATTAGTATAGCTGTCAGGAAGAATCTAAAGAATCTGTCCCACTAAAGAGAAGTTGCAGCTCTAGAGCTGCAGTGTACTGCACCGTTCCATGGTCCCATTTGTGTACAGCTATTCGAAGCAGCCAATGAATGGGAGCCCTTCTGGAGCTGGTTGGTGTAGGGCAGGGGCAGGCAACCTTCGGCACTCCAGATGTTGTGAACTACATTTCACTTGATACTTTGCCAGCAATATGACTGTAAGAGCATTATGGGAGATGTAGTCCACAACATCAGGAGTACCGAAGGTTGCCTACCCCTGGCGTAGGTTATTCCGTACAGGCACTTTAGCTAGCAGGAAAATGAGGCAGATTCTTGGGATTCTGCAGAATCCCTCCATACATTTGCAAGGGAAGCTAAATGAAAACTTAAGGGGAACCCTGATCATACCCATGAAGGTGTATATGATGATATGTCTTTTGCAGATTAGGACCTGGGTACAACAGACTAAAACATTTACTCTCAAGCATTGCTTTTGAACATATCTTTTACTGGATACTGAAAATGAAATACCTTTGCCAAAATATTTCTTTATGACATACCTGTAATTAATTAAAGACATTTATGCTGTTGGCACAGCTGGCTAGTGTACAAATACCATCTGTCATGAGAAACTATTTCCAGCTTGCTATATTTCCCTTTTCTATTGTAACAGAAAACATACACTTAAAATGTATGCTTAAAGGTCCCATTAAATAAAGAAAATACATAAAATAAAACCTGCAGGAACTGATTAAACTGCACAAAAAAATTATATTGTGCCATGTCATATAGCATGCTTAGATGTTTGTGAATTATATAATGAATTCTTATCATAAAAAGATCTACGGTATTGTTATCTTTGTGCTTCAACATGGGCCCTGCAGTTTAACGGACAAATTAGACATGCAATTGAATTACCTTCCATTAGAAACGTATAAATAGAAACAACATTGGGTTATATCATGTTCAAACACAAACCATATAAATAGTTATTACCTCCAAGTACCAGCACTGTGTACAACACAACATTGAGTAATAGGTTTCCCATGGTTGACAATTCAGGGATTAATGGTAAAATGGAACCATTAGCTTTCTATGGCAGTTAGAAACAAGCAGTGTTAGTTGTTACTAAGCAGACAGTAATACACTACAATAGAACATCTTCCAGGGAGGGCAAACTATTAGCCCTGTCCAAGGGGCTGTGCATAGGCAACATATTTATCTGGGAATATCCAGGGTTTGGGCTTCCTCCAGCAGACACCCATTGCTAAAGTATGGAGCAAGCGTCTTCTCAATAGCAGAAAATAAGGTTTTTCTATCATATACTGATTTGTAGTTAAAAAAAGGAAGAGCAGGTCAGATTACATTTGTTTGTAATAATGGAGTTAACGCAACAAATCAATAAGCCAATCATTCACATTTTAGGTTTGACACTTCTATTTCAAGACATGCATTAAATAATTTTGCAGCCAACTACATTTCTCGTTCCACTCTCCATATAGTCGGTAGGAACAGACAGGTAACCACGTGTATCATTTAAAGCAGGGATGAAGAATCATTGCCAGCTACAGATACCAAGGTTCATGATTAGATCACAACGGTCTTTTTACTCCTACAATCCAGGTCTGATATTCCAGCTTGTCTATTACTACTTCTGAGGTTCATTAGATCATTATGGCCAACTTCAACTGCAAGGAAAACAAATGTTACATACCTTCTAAATGTTTTTGGCACAAATCCTTAATGTTGTAGTGTAGACACCAATCACCCAACTCTATACAGGGTCCCTACAAAGAATAGAAAAATACCTTAGTCATACATAAAGATATCTTTATGTATTGTATTTGGATACAAATTACTAGGTTATTCAAATCTACCATTTAGTCCAGTTTAGGGAAAAAATGCAGAGGTGTCTGCATGTTTTAACAATTCACATAAAGATTCTTAATTGGAGAGAGAGATCTTGCTCAATTCCTCAAGTACTCTCAACAGGGCAGGTTTTCCGTTGTCCCCTAGGCACAGGTGGCTCTTTAATTTGCAGTTCTTCAAGACAGATACTGATTGATCCACCTGTGCACTTTTCATAAAAATGCATTTCTGGGAATACGCGATGACTGAGAATTATAAAATTTGAGCACATTATATTTTTTTCGGTAACTTACAATGTACAGAAAGAAATATACTTTGTTGGATATACTGTATTTATTGATGTTAAACATATGATAGGAAAAAGGGGGAATTCTGATACATGGAAATTAGAATCTGTAGTTTGTTTTTAATCATTGAGCATGCCCAAGGTGTAAGTTACATACTACTGGCTCATATTTATGAAACAATTACATTTATGTGCTCTATAATATTTTCATCCAAAACAAGATACATACACGGGGAAAGGTGCAGGAATTTGTGTTATTCCACTAAAACCATGTTCACTATTAGTAGTTATTTGGGATTTTATTCATAGCTTACTAAATGCTTTAATTAATTGCAAGTGTACCATGGTAATTCTAATATGATTTTTTTTGAAATCTGATAAGCAAACCACTTTTTAGGATACAATAAAAATGATTTTATCCAACCTATGTAAATAATGTTATGCTGTGTACCAAACCCCTTAACAGCTCAGAGCAGTGAGACTATTTAAAGAGAAAAAGATAATTAATAACTCATCACAGACAAACCCACAAGTATTAAGAAATATTAGTAGTTAGATGGGAGTAGAGTGTACTGTACAATATTTCACAGCAAGTGCAACTACAGACTCTGGAGAAAGCTGATAACATTTACTAGTTTTACACAATTTGACAGCTCTGCATGTAAGGTTATCTGCGGGTGAGATTTTCAGTGTACCCCGTGCTATTACGAAAGTAATGAATGAACCTGCACAAACTAGCATTTCTTGGCAAGGAATAATGCTGTTGTTATATATTAAATGAAGTGAACAGTGATGGTGAACCTATGGTATTCAGAAGTGTTGAAGTGCCTGCTTTAAAATCAGCCGAAAGGGAGCCCGAGGTCTGTTCCTAAAGACCTCTGTTTCACTGCTTCCTCGCGGAGCGTGGTGGCTTATGATGCTGGGCCCCGGGATAGGATGTCATATCCCAGCACTGAGTTCTGAAACAGAGGTCTGTAGGACCGAGACGGGAAGAAAGAAGAGAGAGAGATATATATAGTGAGAAAGAGGAGTGATAGTAAGAAAGCTGATAGATAAAGAGATTGATATAGGGGAGAGATAATGGGGAGAGATAGAGTGAAGCGGGGGTTATGAGAAAGAGGAGAGATAGGAAGAAAGGGGAGAGAAAACATCAGTACATGGATTCCACCTCAGAAGCTGCCAAACACCTTTTTTAACTGCCAAGCTGTGTGATTTATGTAAGGCCCAAAAACGTTTGCTGCTTTAGAACTATTAAATGAATTGCTGATCTAAATCAATACAGCCGATATTTAGTAAACGGCAACGCTACTGTTGCTATAGTTTGCATGTGACTAAAACCTCTGATCCATTTAAAACATGTTCACATGATGCAGTATTGATTTTGCTTTATAAATAGTAACCATGGGCATTAATCACGGGGAGTGCACCTTATCAGCTTTTATGTTTACGTTCTCACTCTTTTTTTCTTTCCAAGATAGCTGGGCTCACGGTATTAAACATATTCTTCGTCTTAGCCACTTACTAACACACACCATCTACCAATGTGTATTCATTCTGAAACGCCAAAGGACAAAATCAATACCTATATAAACGCTTCGGTTCTTGTGCTTGAATGTAGTAATTATTGTGCAACTTCACAACCCATGGAGAAATATAATGAATTACACGTTTAAGAGTTAAAGGTAACACATCTAAAAAAAGGAACTGGCATTTATTTAAAAAAAATTATAATATATATACCGTATATATATATATATATATATATATATATATATATATATATATATATATATATATATATATATATATACATAAACACACACTTCTGTATATCTTCTGTATATCTTCAGGACTACCCTAGGCCTTACCTAAAACAGTGCCATTAACTGCCCACTGCGTGCCACATCCTTTGACATCATACCCAGCGCTCTGTCATTTAACCTTTTTCAGGGTTTTTATACCCAAAAGTTTTTTTAATTTTTTTTTAATTATATTTAATTCCCATTTTTGGAAGGGGGGCTCTCCTCTGATCTATCTGTTGTGATTACACTGCTCAATAGCACTAAAATGCTAATTGCAATATGTGCCACCAGTTGGAGCAACGGGAGATCTCCTGGGTCTCTCCTGTCCTCCAGTGGGTATTAGCACTGAGAATTACAGGAATAGACATCCTGATCTCCCATGTAGGAGCAGGGAGAAATTGAAAAAAACAGTAAAATCACATCCTTTATACTAGACAAGGACTATTTATAATACTGCCTCATAAGGCCACATGGTGTAATACCAATAACACAAAGGGAGAGGGAGATATAAGGAGATATAAGGAGAAAGATGGGAAAAAAGAGGGAAAAACAGAAGGAACAAGAGAAAAAGCAATATATATATATATATATATATATATATAGCAAATTGAGATGTTTTGTGTAGATTCTGGTGTGCAAATTGTATGTATAGGTCCCTGGAGTGGGGCATTTGCAAAGCAGGTAAGGCCAATGTTCCAACTACAGTTTTGCAACAGACCAGATGTCCAAGTCAGGAATGCAGCAACATTGTTAGCCAGCAACAGGTGAAGGCCATGGACATTTAAACTCCCAGAAGGCTCGCAGAGAGACTGTTGAATGGAGAGGAAGTTTGCATGTGCCCCTGGGGCAAGGAGAGGCCCTGAGCCAAGTGTGGCTTTACCTGCCTGGACCCGTGTGTCATCAGGAGGTTTTCCAGAGCCTGGCTTATCTACGTCTGGCAGGGAGGTATAGTTAGTGAATTGGCTAGTCAGGGTCAACAAAATGTAACCAGAGAGGGAGCTAGACTTTATTTTCATAATGTTTCTATTGAGCACTTGTAAATAAAAACATAGAGTGTTATGCAAATCTCGAGCCTTATTGTCCTAGAGGACCTTGCTTAAGATCCCTAAAAATTACTTGACTTTACCGATCCTTAGCTACAGGGTTTAGTCACAATATATATATATATATATATATATATATATATATATATATATATATATATATATAGAATATACTATATATATATATATATATATAGAAGGCTTTCCCTGTACATTTACATGCTGCAAGGCGTTAAATATAATATAGTCTTATTAATGCTGATGCTGTGAATTTGAACATTTCCTACGGTAACAATGTGGCATCACTTTGGAAAAATGTGCTGTATTGTGAGGTGGGAAAGACAGGTGGGAAATAATAAGGCCCTAGATAATATAATTTGACAGTGCTATATTCAGCATACTCCACCTAAAACCGTGAGAATGTAAAACTGTCAGGTCAGTTTGCTAGTAATTAATCAGTTCTCAAGTGGCGGTTTTAACCATGCGTATACCGCATATCTTTCCACCATTGCACTCCACTATGCTTTAGCGAACACCTTCATACACATTAGGTATCCATTGATGGGTATGTATGTACTGAATACTGCTCTCAGTTCTATCCCGGATATTTCATGGGAATAGCTGCTTGCAAAATAGTGCATGTATAGGCAATGACAATAAAAATGACTGCTGTCCAGGGTTCTGAATAAAATAAGCAGAAATAGCTGTAGTGTTATTTCCAAGGGATATTCAGAGTCCTTGATAAAATTAAAATTTCAAGCGGCAATTCTTATCACGGTCTTTTCAACAAATAACACAAACATAAATGTCATCAACAGCTATATTATAATACATTATGTCCTATAGACATGTACATGCATGCCTAATGAAAGGAATACACTTCAAAATACATATCACTTTATGAGCAGTAGGGTGCATTTCATATCATTATAATTGGGATTTGCTATTATAAGGTTTAGTGCTCCTCAGTCTTTGGGACAGGTTCAAACTCGCTAAACCAAGAACTCTGAGTCTTACATTATGTCCAAACGATTTGCAAATCATGATGTGTGCATTAATAGTAGGGGGCACATTTATTCTTTTGGTTGCCATGGTGATAAGACATTATGAAATAATATTCAGGTATGGATTTCTTGGTGCATGTATCCTGTGCGTATATGGAAACACTTACAAAGCCTGAGAATTGTTTGAAGGTAATCAATATATATATATACAATGTACTTTTGTTCTGTGAATTGTAATGTTATGTTCACTAGTGTAATACAATGGAAGTGTCAGGACAATTGTCGTTACAACATGTCGAAGCACGTTTTGTCCTTTAAACTATTGCTTGCGATTCTACACAACATTTGATGGCTACCAATCAACATTTTGTGTTTACGTAGCTTCATGGATTACTTTTGACAAGCAGTGACATGAACAGAAAGACATCTTAAAAATCTAAATTGTTCATATAACAAAGATTCATTCTGTAATTCAAAGTATTATTACTTCATTATTGGTTGGTTAATTACATTGAAATGGATGAACATGCCATGTGTTGTGGGTGTTTTATACTGTGGATGCCCAAGGCCATGTAGGAGAGGACCTGCCAAAGGAGCCATTCCATCTGTAGCCACTGTTTCAAATGTAAAGAGTTTTAAAATTACTGGCAGGTCCAGCGTAGAGCCCTGCATGGGGCTGTTTTCTTAATCCTGCTGCCGCTCGCTCCCACTGAATTTCTGACCATTACCATCCTCTATCGCAACATGTGTGTTCCACTCCCGCTCCCACAAACATAATTCACATATACTCATTCATTCCCTCATTCACAGATACTCATTAATTTCCTCATTCACAGATACCAATCATTCACAGATACTCATTCATTCCCTCAATCATGCATACTCATTCTTACAGATTCCCCCACCCCACTCCCTTACCTGAACTGCAGATCTCCCACGCACTCCCACATAGAAGAGACGCTGTGTGCGAGTAATGCAAAGGCAGCCAAAAAACCTGCACCCACAAGTCTTTTGACGCGTCCCGTGGAACCCTCATCCCAATGCGGTCCTCTAGTCCAGCGCCGCTATTTTCTGCGATTTACACTTAGACCCACAGCTCTTCAGCATATATAACGGCCTGACAAAATCACAGAGCCGACAACTCAAATTAGACAGAGGGGTTTCCACATCACTGTATGAATCACTTGCATGATTTCCAAGGACACGTATGTCTAAATGCCAAACCCACATTTTTTTTCAGATCTGAAATTTCATCAGAACTGAAACACACACACACCATCACTGAAAAAATATGTTTAAAAATACTTTAACTTTGCATTACAAATGTCTCAAGAGACCATGAAATGCTGTCTATTTTCAGTGTTTAAAAATTGTGTTGCTGCCAGTCTGAAATTGTCACTTACCACTGCATTATTCATCACTGCTATCTTGGCATGAATAAAAAAATAGCTGAAGCACCTTTGCAATAAGATTTAACAACATATGATATATGAAATAATAATAATAATAATAAATGATACGACTCATAATAAATTGCCTTATTTTGTATTTTTTCTTGCTTGTATTTTAAGATAAAGAAACACTGTTGATTGCAGAAGTCAATGGACGAGCTATAAGCACTTAACTTTGTGGCAGCAGGAATGTTCTGCGACAAACCACTGGATTTACCCTACCCCCTGTCTCCTGGGGACCTCAATTGAACCCAGGAACAAGGCATTTTTGCTTCACTTCTTCACTTATGCATTTTCCTTGGTTGGTGTTACCTATTCGGTGATCTTGTCCCAGTTTGAGACTTTTGGTGTTTTTTTTTTTACTCTTCTGCCTCTTGCCTACACACCTGGCTTGTCCAGTGACTCTGCTTCAGTCGGTTCTGGTCTTCATGTAGCTCCGTATTCAGTGTTCCCATCTCATTGTGACACATGCACCGTTTATTATTATGTAATATGGGGAGTCTGCTATTCCAGATAGGAATGCATATGAACAATTCATGGTGTAGGTCATGTTAGAACTGCACCCAACATTTTTATAATGCCCTGATGGTATTCATGGGACTTAAAATGTTAAAATAAGTACAAATCTTTATAAATGAGAAACATGCAGACTTGGCGATCTGACAGGAAAATATTGTTTATGAAAATAAAGAAACGAATCAAATAAAGAAGCAAAGAAGAAAGGTTAAATACTTAAATAACCATGCCTAAAAACACGTGTTTTTTGGTTGAACATAGTTGAAAATGGATGAGATTATCCTCATATTTGCTATATTTAATTGTCAACTTGTTCAATTGTCAAATTAAAAAAAGGTGAGAAGACTATATTTAAGTTTCATTAGTTAGAGAATGCCCCTGTCTGTGACCCTACTTAAATCTATAAATGGGCAGCTGACCTAGAAGCCTTTGGTATGGGGAGCCATCACCAGTATAAATCCCACAAAACCTATACTTACAGGGCAAAAGGTCTGACCTAAGGTATATCACAAACCTAAACCATTAGGCTGCTTGCAATTTTACTTGAGCTCTGTAACAATCTCAACACACTGAAGCTTGGAAATGATGTTGTGAATCAAAATGAGAACGATGGAACATTTCACTGACAGGTTTAAATAGGTCAGCGAGCCTCATTATAGGACATTTTTTCTAATGTCCTGATTTTTTTAAGCCACCGTTCCATTGCCATGTCCAAAGCTTCACTTGTGCTTTAGCAATGTGGAAGTAACAAAAAGATTTCCTTGCGCAGACACATCTAAAGGCTGAAGCAGCAGTAGAGCTACAGCCATTTGTCCTTCACACTGGGGAGTTATCTCATGCAAGACTAGCCATGGAGATCATTTTTACCCCAAAGTTGTTTCACAGTCAGTATCAGTATAATCCCTGCAGGCTGCAATAAATGAAACGCAAACTGTTCAGCATGGATCATAATTTCCGTGATGGTTTTTTTTTTGTACATATGAGTACTAAGAAATAACCTACATTGCAGCAAACTCAAATGCCATTGTTACTGTGTGAAGGCAAAGTAATATTTTTCTCTTTGGACGTTGTAAGAAAAATAAATGAACCAGAATAGTTGGGGCACATTAAAAATGTATAAATGTACAAACTGCTGGATTGCAAGATTTTTCTTTCATGTGTTTTAACTGCTGTAGCCGAACATTTCTTGAAATCGTCCATTGCATTTCTATAAAGCTAATCAGCATACAATGAGATGGATATATAGATATATAGTATATTTTTTAAAGGATATTTTTTGAAGACTGTACTGTTAACCATAAAGGATCATTGGTAGGACACGTCTGGTTTTAGTTGATCAAAACAACATTTGTTAATAATACTTCACACAATGGCTCTTCTTGATGCCTTTGAATGAAAGGAGAAAACAGTCCAGTACTGGGATTGAAAACTATATAAAGCATCAAAGCAACATGTGCCATTGAAAAGCACCTGAATTCATTTTTATTATACGCTTTCAGTGTTTGCTTTAGAATTGGAAGAAGATGTATTGATACACACTACAGGTGCTCTTATTCCTAATATTGTGAAGTATATTTGGCCCAGTGGAACCATGTTGTAGCTATTCAGGTCCTCTAATATTCTCAATGGCGTGTTTGAGGGACATGGAGTTATGGGTTGTGGGGTGAACATACAACTGCAACTTTTTTGTTGTTTGTGTTTCTCAAATGATTCACTTGGACAAGATCTATTTTGGTGTAAAATGCACATCATGGAAACCAACAGAACGTCTGTAGTGTGTGCTACACGTTGTCCCTTAGTTGCCAAGTACCTTTTTCAATAAAAGGACAGTCTGGTGTCCCTTATAGTCATAGCAATGAAAAATGCATCCATATACTGTATCTTTGAAGCATCCTATCATTGGCATCCTATGAAGGCGCTCCCATTCAAACTTTGTTATCCCTCCTGCAGGAGACAGCAGTGGAATTGGCTGGCGGTGGGTAAGTCATGTGAGTGCAGTCTTAAGAAGCAGATATGTGCGCCCAAACACATTGTCTGCGCGACAAAGTGCTAGGAGAGCAGGAAAAGAGATCAAATGCATAAAAGGGGGATTTGATGAATTCTTCATGCTACTGCAAAGGGAAGTAAATGGTAATTTAAAGAGTACAGTCAACTATCATATGCATTAAAGAGTATGATGGCTGGAATATCTCTTTAAAAGTAACATTTTACCACAACAAAGGCAGTCTTCCATAGATTTTTCTCAGTCTAAAGTGTTACAACCAAAAAAATATGACAGTACACTAAAATGGAAAAAAAAATGTTATAATAATGTAAACATACATATCTGCTGATTTGTCTCAAGCACAACATTAAAGCCATTGTCCTATGGCTAGCTCTGGGAAAAATATGATATATACTATGTAGGATTGCAATGATTTCAATTATAGATGAATGTCAACATCAATAGTAACCTCCATCATGTCCTTGAGCAGTCTCATGGTATTTTCTCTCTACTGACTGAATAAGTTTGCACATTAAACTATCATACCAGGCATGCAATGCAATTTATATTACAGCTGCAGCAACATTACTTTATTAATTGCAAATAAATGACAAAATAATAATAGCGGAATATGTTGCAAAGACTGTTTATGTAACATCGTAATGCACCAGTAAGTAAGCTATTGATGTAATGAACAAAACATGCATTGTTTTTTCCCCCCCACCCATAGATTCTGCTGCTAGTAATTATGTCTCAGACTTTTACGTGTGATAAACAAAAATGAATGCACATTTACAACCATAGCGGTGTGGGGTCAAACTACCTCACCTGTTAAGTATTGGGGTCTTTATGTCCAACCATAAGGACCTGCATGAGGACTCTCTTTATGAGGTGAGTCAACAGAGAAGATTGTTAGTAGGTCCCTTCCAGATCAAAACAATCCCAAGGATTTATAACGCGCATGTTAAACAGCATCTTTTTTTATTTTGGACTTTAATCAAAGGCTTTTTCCAACCTAAGTACCTCCAAAAGTAGCTCCAAAAGGGCTAGAATATTTTTATAATTCAAACCAGAATGCTACATAGATAGATAGATAGATTTACATATCTTTCCATGACGGGACATTGTTAAAAAAACATTAAAAACATAATGGATTTTATCCTTGTGAAATGCAGAGCATTTGTTTGTAAGGTGATAGTTTTGAGAGCTCGATGAATCTATTTTGGCATCGTATATTTTGCATCACCTTCAGGAATGAAGAGCCTTTAGCCGAGAAGCATAAGAAGAAACAAGGCAGACATGACAAATGTCAGCTGAGCTGCCCAGCCATGCACACATAAAGGCTCAATACAGCAATGATATTTTACAAGGCTGGCTGTGCCTTTTCTGTCTCAGTGACCATACCATTCAATTCCAGCCAATCGCACACACATGTACACACAGCAAAGAAAATATGTACACTCTAGGGTATAGCACTATCAGTTTACCTACTATAGTATAGATACGAATATGCGTTGTACATAAATCCTTTTATAATGCCAACATTCTCAGAGATTTACAGCTGATATTACAGGAGGTATAGTAAATACATATATTAGAACAATAAGCATGCAGATATCAGATGCCCTTTCCCCATACAGATTAAACCGTTAATAGCTTATGTAGGACTGGCTGCAGTTTGAATTTATTTCAGACTGCTACTTTGCTTGAAGAAACACGCACACTATACATTAGGGATTAATGCATTTCTCTTCATTAAGTCTACTTAGTGTGTTCTCTGAAGAAGCAGCTTAATGGTCTCTAATCTACTCTTGTTTTGTTCCTGGCATACAGTAAGAAACGTCATTAGTTTTCCAAGTTGCTTCTAGAGGCAAACTCATTGACAGCCCATCAGAAATCAGCAAAATGGCATAGGTTGGAGGAGGAGTGCCCCAGACAGCCGACCCAATATGATGACAAGCCGTTATCAAACGTTCATTAACAAGCTATTATCAAACTATGCATCCACTTCAATGGACATTAATTCATTGCTAAGAGCCTGTTAATGGCCACGCTGATCTTAGAGTGCTATAGTTCACAAATCTAATTCAGGGAAGGAAAAAGCTTTGCTAAGGAGACTGGCAGCAGGCTCCTTGCACACATGGAACCCTTAGACACGGACCCCTCTTCTTTAAGATTAAGAAGACATTAGTGTGTAAAGCATTGGCAGATAATGGGCTATTATCAGAAATAATATGAGAAATATAAAAACTGTATATCACAATATTGTTCATGCCTATGGACTGAACATCGTGTTCTTTTCTTCATATTTCCTTTCTTGAAGGGAAGTGTACTTATATTCAATTTTTTTAAGAATGTACTTATATTCAAGAAAACTGCATCTCTGCTTCACAATAAAGTTTAATGTCTCAATACCTCTCAGTTTTCTCCTTTTTTACAGTTATTTACAATAAACCTGTTTCTTGGTTGTTTTGGCACTAAGACAATAAACATAATTAGTAGTAGGAAGGCACTTTCATCCCCCACTCCCACCGACTTCTGTATCTGTTCCTGCCACTCATGCCTATTCTTTTGTTGGACTCCTAATATAATAGTTCCGATTTGGAGACCTGAAATGTTTGGAGGTATGCACACATAATTGAGCTTCATGAATTGCATTACCGGTCCCTTTGTAGAGGTGTAATGCTTGCCATAATACTAAATGTATTGAAGTGACATTATGATCATATGCTTAAGCAATTTGGAACCCAAAGATTATATAATGTTATGTATTGATATAGTTTCATTATTATAAGCCAATTTTATTTATCGAATAAGCAAATAACATAAGCTCAATGGTTAAAAACGTTCTACTTACCCAGCAAGAAAATCAGTTTCTCAACACTCAAGCATACCTATGAAATATTAACTATGTTTATTTTTTTCATATTAAAGGAGAACACAAAAATTGTGATGTTTAACCGTAAGCAAACTAATTAAACATACAAAAACAAGTCAACTATAAGAAGACATATGGGAATTTCTGAATAAAAGGCCATGTTTATCTTCTCCTTCCAATAATCAAGAAATCTTCTGAATGAACCATTTGTTCAGTTTCATTTATTTGGGAAACTCTCTATCTTAACAGCTGGACAGCTTTGTAATGCATAAAGGAAATTCTCAAAGGGGCTCAGTATACAGTGAAAACCAAATATCAGACAAAATTAACATGCTTTTTTAACATGGTAAAGAAGATATCAGTTTGTACCTAGCACACCCAGCTCTTGGCAGTGTGTGAAGACAAAACAACAAAGTCAACATCTCCTGGTTGTTCAAATATTAACAACTGTAAACATTTACTGCACATGAATCTCCTTTCAGTCTGTATTACTGTATTTACCTAGCCTTGGTTCAAGTAAATGTGTGGGAGATTGATTGCATCATTATGTAAAGTAGAGCATGCATATAAACTGGAATTAGATTATGGTGCTGAATTTACAGGACTCATCTTTATGAGCTACACCTACACCATCAACATCCCTATGTATTTCATGAAAAGTAAAATTCATCATGGAAGTGATTTGTAATAAGTAACACACATATACAAATATGCTATATTATCAGTCTTATGTGTAAGAATACTATATATAGCTATATAAAGCATTATGTCCACCAGAAGAGAAAATTATATTATATGTGTTAGTAAAAGACACCTGCCTAGGTATCTAAAATCTGATTCATAGACCAAGCCACAAAACTGTTATAAAATAGCAAATAAAGCCATTCATTTTATCATTACTGCGTTTTCTCCACTGACAAAGTAACAGCCCAATCTTTTCCCAATGGGACTTACAAGAGTCGTCTTACACTGGGATCTAGTATTGGAAACCACACTACTTACAAAGCAAGTTGATAAGTATAGACACTTATTGAAGGCCAGTTAGATTGTTGAATTGTACCATGCAGAAATAACAACGCATTAAGAAATTTAATATATTGGCATGCTACAGCAGATATATTTTTGTTATCTCTTTTAATCGATAGTATGCAATGTGATACTGCTGAATTTAATATTACTCATTCTCTTATATTTCAATATATCTACATATTTAACAATCCTTGCTCAATTCTAAGTGGGTGGTTGGCAAATTATGTCAGTCAATTAATAACTGTCCAAATAAAGATTTTGAGACAAACAAATTCTCCTGGATGGCTTCATTACAAAATGGCTACACATCGCTGTTGGGTCAGTACAGATCACACAATTTTAAAGAATAAATGACAGAGACTAATAATTGGTAAAAATTATTCAGGGTATGCATTCATTATTAGTCAATAATGCATTTATGCTGAAAATATGTGTTGGGTTTCTTTTTAATACTGCTGTTCTCTTCTGACAGAAAAAATAGTGAAACCTAAAAGACTGCATGCCCAGTGGCTCTCAAAGCTTTATAAGGTTAGCAAAGCCCTGCGGCATCTGTTTGTGTTATGCAGTCACAGCAGGACCCATTAGAAAATATTGGTTAAAAACTCTGCTGCCACTGTGGTTGTGGATACAGAATATTCATTGAATAGTTGATGGAATGGTCATGGTTGCTTTACAATGTATGAAGAGCCAGCAAGCAGATGTGCTTTAGAGCACATTATATGGCCAGCTATTCAATTTCCATGTTGTGACAAGCTGTTAGAAAGCCCTATATATATTTTCGTTATATGCATTTATCCATATCCAATATACCACTGTGTTTCTACATGTAATACATTTTATTGGTATGGTGTATGCTTGATGCATATATTACACTTTCTACGTATTGTTATTGTAGTTTCCTTTGTTTTACCTATATTTGGCCTAAGTCCAAACTATATAAACTAGAGCGTGAGAGTGAAAATTAAAACATCACTTTTATTATTAATAATCATTAAATATAATTTTCCTAATTTTCATATAGAGAAGAAGGTGCAATAGCAGATCATAGTGGACCCCAACACTAGCCTCTACCTGTAACCTCTAAGGCTAGCACTAGACTAACAGATAGATTCTACTGGACTCCTCTTTTATCGTCCGCCATACTTGCAAGATGTTTCATGATTACATGTTTGAAAGTTACACGTCATTTTTTAGTCTCACTCTCTAGTTTATTTGTTTTCACTTAGGCAGGGGTACTTCCTTTTCTTAGAGTGAGAATAACCGAGACCTTCAGCTCCATAGCACTTAGCCCAAATTAACTAATTATTTAAAACCTATTGACAAGAAACTTTCCAATACAGTCCTCAAAGGTAAAAGCCGGCTGTAGAATTAGAATTACTCTGCATGAAATGGCTTCCCCACTGCTAGCAAAACCTACACAAGTAAAAAGTTAAAAGCATTATAAATATTAATGAACAGTTTTCATGTGCAAGATGTCTAAGAACATCTCACTATGAGATATTTGATAGAATTGTTTATTATTTCTAGCAGGGAAAAAACTGATTTTCACACAGATGCTGTCACTTTCTCTTAGGATCTTATCACAATTATTATTCCTAAATATTGAAGTAGTTGTTAGTATACACTTCTCTACAGATCATTAATGACAGCAACTCCGGTGAAATCTTAGTCGTAGAGAAACTTTCTTTAATAAGTTGTAAAATGAGCTCTAGCTTGCGAAATGTGAATGAAGATCAGACCAATGTATCCTGCCATCTTCTCTTCTGTTCAATGTTTAATAGACTTAATAAACCTATGTAATGGTGCATACAGCTAAAAGAAGGAAAACAAACCCTATTCTTTACAGAGAAGTTATATGGTATTTATCTTAGCTGTGGGTTTGAGGGTATATGCCATTCCTGACTTAAATGCATATCCCAAAATCTATTTTATAGATGAAAATTCAAAAAAGCAAAAGTAAAGATAAATGCATTTTTATGATGCCAAATGCTGTGTAGGTAATCAATGTCTTTGGAGCATTAGCCTACATGAGTCAAAGATAAGATATCTAGAAAAAAAAGAGATAGTGAATAGCTCAGTACACTAGTTTCTGTAAATACAAGCTTTTCTTAAAAATCTGTCAAAATTTTTTTTAAGGATTCTATGAACCCATTCTTGAGAGGGACATTACTTTAACGCGTTCTCTCCAGACTGAATGCATATTCTGTAATGGTGGCCAATGCTACACGTGTCATAAGAAATACAACATTGTATGCAAGTATTCCTACATAAATCAGGCTTTCACATGTAACCTATGTAAAATAGTCCTATGTAGCATTTTTCTTGGTCATTCTTTTTTTAATACATAATCAACATGCAGCTGATTACTATAATGAAATCACTTTTTTTAAGAATACACAAAATTCAAAAACAAGAATACAATTCAACCTTTTTAATAATATGACACAGTGATGAAGTACACTAGACAAAAAAATCTACAAAAATATAGACTTTGACTATGAATGCAAAAAATACAAACACTGATATATATATATATATATATATATATATATATATATATATATATATATATATATATATATATATAAAAAAAATTTCCGCTAAAGATATTGGTTTAGGAAACATTTTCTAAAATTAATTGATACCCTCATTTCAAGGAAACATTGAGATTATTTTACAAATCAATACAGCAGGAAATTAGATCTTAGATTCAATCATTGCAAATGTCCTTGTGTGGCTAATATTATAACCCAGAAAATGCTTTACACTGAAAAATAAGGAACGGCACTATGTGTCCAAAAGTAGACTGTGCGGACACCCCTCCTAATTATTATATTTAAGTGTTTCAGCAACACTCATTGCTTACAGGTGTATACAATCAACAGCATAGGCAGCCATCTCTATAGACAAACATGAGCTATACAATGCGTCATACTAAAAAGCTCAGTGAACCTAAAAAGCTCAGTTTAAACCTGGAACTGCCATAGGATGCCACCTTCGCCACAAGTCTGTGTGAAATGCCCTGCTAAATCTCCCCCAGTCCACTGTTAGTGCTATTTTTGTAAACTGGAAGTGTCTAGGAGTAACAACAGCTCGGCCATTAAGTGGGAGACCCTGCACACTCACAGAGAAGGGTCACTTGAGTGCTGAAGCACATACAATTCGCCATCTCAAAGTGCTTTCGGAAGCAACATCAGCACAAGCCCTTGTGCGTTTGGAGCTTAACTAAATGAGTTTCCACGGCTGAGCAGCTGTACACAATGCAAAGCATCGCCTGGAGTGATGTAAAGCACATTGCAACTGGACTCTGGAACAGTGAAAACTAGACTTGGGCGCTTGCCAACATTTCGTGTTCGTCTTTGTAGGGGGAAAAAATTCGTATGCCACAAATATTCACTTGTTCCTGTGCTTGGTTCGGGCGAATATTCATATACATTGTTCATGTTCATTTTTTTCTTCGTTTTTGTAGAAGGGGTTAACGCGGTACGCACTACGCAGCAGCTTTGGCTCCAGGATTTTAAAGGTCCTTACGAGCAACTCTATTGGTCTCCAGCAGGGGCCTCCTCTGCCGTCAACCAATGCTTTTCTTAATACATAATCAACATGCAGCTGATTACTATAATGCTAATGCAACAGCATACAAAGACATTTTAGACAACTGAATGCTTCCAACTTTTGTGGCACCAGTTTGGGGAAGGACCTTTCCTGTTCAAGCATTACTGTGCCCTTGTGCACAACGCTGTTATGTGGAGGAACTCACCATTAAACATACTCCAACAGGTCCCAGATATTTGCGCAGAACTTGTATTTTATAATGTGTTAAATGCAACCTTACCATTATATTGTATCATTAGCGCATGGTTAAAAAGTAGGTTCATAATACATTTATCAATCATGTTCTGTTCAAGTTATATATATTTGATAGCCTTCACTAATATGTCCTACACCTCAGTGTCTTCTTGCAATCCATATTCTTCTTCATGGTGCTGGCTTGTGATTGATTGCTACAGTACATTTACACTTCCTCAAGGACACTAATGTTAATCAGATGTTATGCCTCAGAGGCTTAGGGCCAACTTAATAAATTGTAACAAACAGAAAATGCAATATGAGACCGACGATTGGGCCGTTTTCATGACAAAATGAAATTATTTCCTAAAGTTCTGTTTAATAATAATCTTGCTAATGTGAGAAATATTAAAATGTCACCAGTAATAACCAGTAATAATGGAAATTGATATCAGGAAAACATTATTTGAAAAGTCCCAGAATCAATTAAGGTTGTAATTGATGTAACAAATTAGAATATCACCCCCTCATGCTCTGATACATCTACATCAACACAATAATGTTCCAGACAAAATGTTTTAAACAAGCAAGGTTACCATACCATCTGCCCTACATCCTCGTGTCACTAAAGAGAAGTCTCAGAATAAAGCTAAGATGGTATTGCATATACTCATGAACATATGAACATATTTGAACAGATTTAACAGACCAACTACAATGTTTTAGAAAAAAAACATTGGTTTCTTGTAAATATGTATGTGATCTTGATTTTAGAACCTTTTTGAAGCATGTTTGGCTCTATGATATGATGCTTTGGTTTTGGGAAGTTAAATATCCAATGCTTTAACCTTCATTATGCTTAATGTAGAATGTGGGCTTCTTTAATATAAAATAGCAGACTGCAGATCTTACATCTTAATAATTTTCCATTTTTTTTTTGTTATTTTCATACTCTGAAGTAAGGTTTATGAGAACCTGAATTGCTGATGTGTAACATTAAAAATTGCTGCTGGAATACAGTTGACTTAATAACAAATACCTTTATAATAATTTATTTTAAAGAAAAACATTATTGGTGAGTCTACAGGTATGCGACAGAGTCATGTCAATAGATGCTGCCCTAATTTCTATTTGTTTTTGCATCATTCCTACTTAGTATTTTTTAAACTATTAACTGCTTCATTATGTTATAAGTTCCTTTTGTATGTATGCTACCTAAAAACACCAGGTTATATTATACTAAAGTGAAAATTAGCTAATGTTCCATTCTATCTCTTTCCACCCTGCATTGTGTATGGTTCTTACCACTCAACTAGAACAATGCTGTCTCCTATGTTCTCACCAAACCCCTTGAGGAACAAAAAATGCTACGTTCTTATTTTTTATTATGTGCAATTTTATTCAATCTGTTCAGAGGTGAAAGAACTATGGCCTGACACTTTTTTGAAGAGTGCTTTGACATTTCAATTATTGTACGTAAACTCTCCAACCTCCACTTTCTGTTATTTTTTGCAAGATTTTCTCTAAATTATATAATCTATAAATATTTTTTGTCCATATAAGCATTCTATGAAAAGAATGAACACATTATTTCAGGTTTTTTTTAAGTTGCCTGGCATCTGTTATTTTGTAAAACGATAATAACAAAATAATAAAACCCATGCTTCATTTAAAGGCCATACTGCGGTTACATGGACCATTAGTTTTGTGTTGTCAATGTTTCTTAATGTACCATTTCATCAGTGCTAGTTTTTACATTTGCCTATTATAACAAAATAACCTTATTTTTCCCCCTATATTATATATTCAGAAATACAATAAATCAATTAACATTTAGAGACCCTTTGGGATTATGTTGATAAATGTATCGATTTATTGATTGACTTAATACCATTTTTCCCACAGACTTCAATATAATTTGATGGAAAAAATTATGTCAGATAACATTTTGCTATAAAAATTATGAGTTACGATACGGTGTGAATGGTTTTATACTTGTCTTCTCAAAGAAATTAATGGAGATATAAACCAAAAATGTGTAAAATACTCAAATGTAAAAAAATAGTTTCATTTTTGGGGTGTAAAAAGTTGACCTGTCCATAGATATTTTGTTATTTTTTTATCAGTAGATAACACTTTGAAGTGAGAGATGAGTTACTGATTTCCGTGTATTATTATTATTATTTTTTTAAATGTTTCTGATACAGAATAATCATTCTTAGGAACGTCTAAGGATAGGTTATCTTGAGCTCTCCCTCTTTGGGGCCAGTGGCTTCATGAAGGGGAATGGTAAGCCCTGATCTGGAAATCTGAGGAAGCAGGGGCTTCACCTGAATCCATGTCGGTCCCAGAGTTTGGAGGTATGTGAATTACCTACTAACTGTATAGATGCTGCCTAGCATCTATAACATTTAAAAACTTTAAAACTTCATTAAATAAATCTTAATATTATGGACCTTCTGGGACCACCAAAAATTGTTACCTTAACCAAGTATTTTCTAGAGTAGAATTGACACATTAACGATTTGACTGGGGGAATCCATTGTAATTGTAAATTGTAATTGTAAATATGTTTCTTAGTTATATTTTATATTTTAAAAAGTGCAGAAATTACCAAAATGAAAAATATGAAAAATATAATTTGTACTAAGTATTTTAAAAAGTATACATATCTCAAGATATATAATTTAAACTAACAAATAAAAAAAACGTTTGCCTGATTTTTGCCTTTATATTCTATTATTATTTTGAACAACATAGATTCAGAGAGTTTACATTAAAAACTGTGATGAAGAAGAATAGCAGTTATGTATAGAAGCAAAACTACCAAGTTGTGTCAACTAGCAATCTCTAGATTGTAAGATCATTTGAGCAGGGCCCTCCTCACACGTTGTTTATTTATGTCATCTTGTTATGTTATATTTTAATTATTCTTTTAACAGGACTGCGGAATCAGATGGCGCTATATATAAAACAATAAATAATAATTATTTAACTTCTAGAAGATGTCTTGCTTTTCTGGAAGGCTTTTCTAGTAACAATTCCTGTGACATGTAAAATCAAAATCAACTGAGATCTTCATGTATAAAACATATGAAAGCAATGTAACTTTACTAATATGTGTGCGATAATGCTAATTTACAATAGTTCTTGGACCTCATTTTTGAGTGAGAAGAAATGTAGTGTGTGTGTGTATGTATATATATATATATATATATATATATATATATATATATATATATATATAATCATGCCTAATCCATATTTACTATATAATTAATGTTTACATAAGAATGTAATCTATTTTTAAGTAATACATTACAACATATATTAAGCTAAAGTAATTTATCACGCTGTACGAAAACCATAAGCTTCCATCCATTAAAGTAGTACACGTAGTACTAGAATGTAGTCAGGCAGAAAATGAAATGCAAGAA
Organism: Spea bombifrons; assembly: GCF_027358695.1. Taxonomy (NCBI): domain Eukaryota; kingdom Metazoa; phylum Chordata; class Amphibia; order Anura; family Pelobatidae; genus Spea; species Spea bombifrons. Next base: position 49,042,727 of record NC_071090.1, on the reverse strand, counting down.
ATGCATTTCTATGCAAGCATGCTGCGGTATCAGAATATGTCATATGTAGCCGCAAAAAAACCCTCATACAAATACATATTCCTGAAGAATGTTTGATGGGTCCCTGCCATGACTGTCAACTTACTGCGACATACTGTACCTGGTATGGCAAACAAAGGAAAAAATGTTATTAATGCTTCACATAAATCTAGTCAAGCAATATGTATATGTCCCCTGTGCCTTTATGTGCCCAGCAGAAGACCTATCGCTACATAATGACCACCTAATCTAATGCAGTCCTACTCCAACAAAATGACAGAATAAATCTTTGTGTCAGCTGCGTAAGCAGTAAACAGCGTGGTTGTAATTAGGATCTGGTGACCATTCAAACCTTATTCTTGTATTTTGACCTGACAATCTACTATAGTATCTCTACATATACATAGTGAAATAAGCTGACAGGGATCAACGCACAACATAAGGAGCATAAGGAGTGTCAAGCTGTGTCCTTGAGAGCTTTTAGGAGACCTCGATTTAACATACGAACAAACAAATGAGCTTTATGTATTACAGGGAAATATGCATACTTTCTAACAATCTGGTATTACAGCTTATTAGTGGGTCTATGAAAAAATGTTAATTTGAAAGTGGAGAGGAGATATTATTTTAGTTCTACGCACCAGATGACGGTCATTGCTGAACTACTTCCTGCATTCGCATTAAAAGCACAGCTGTTATGTTTGCTAGTATGTTTCATACATTTACCCTATCCGATTAGACTCCCAGCAATAGGTGGGTATGGAACATTAAAGTTGGGTTGTACTGAATGATTGTAACTCATCTGTGTTTCTTAAAATGCTTTCTTAAACACTGGAGATGTAACTGATATGATATAAAACATCTCATATATAGCTACTAGTACTATATGCATAAAAGTAATCCACAAATCTATAGTGTAATAAGACCGAGTCGCATAAAGATCAGGTTAGAATCTGTACAATAGTAAATCAAGTGCCCTGATGTACGTCCTTATTTTCTACCATTTGCATGTTCCAAAATAGTATAGTTGTTGATTTACAAAAAAACCCGTTCAATTTTTTTACGAGCCCTAAAAGAAAAGGTAAAGGTGTAAGGGTAAACAAAACAGAAACATAGAATCTGACGACAGGAAAGAACCATTCGACCAATCTATTCTGCTTATGTTGCTGCTTTAAACCGTACTAAGTCCTTGGTCTTGTCTTTCGGATGACTGTCCATGACTATCCAATGTAGGTTTACATAGACGTGACCCTGTGGTAAAAGCGAGGCTGCTCAAACAGTGTGTGATCAGCTACAAAAGACGTTTTTGGGCAAGGTAAGTGGGTAGGGAGTGGGGGAGGGAGTAAGATAGTGAGAGGCTAAGGGAGTGCTTATGTATATGTGTATGTTACAATGAGTGTATATGTGTAAGTGTTTATGGGTTAGCATGAGTGCATGCCTTTAAGTGTATGATAGAGGAGCTGTGTGTGTGCTAATCTGAGTATGTATTGGTCTGAGAGCGTGTATGTAAATAGGTGTGCCAGTGCATATGAGTTACTGGAGGGGATGGGCCAATGGCCAAAGGTGCCAGCCCTCCCCTGCTTACATGCTTTAAATAATGTAACTATTTTGTAAGAAATATTTGCACTAAGATGAATCTAAGATCTAAGAATATCTTGAACTATCAGTAGTACATTACACAGTTATTAATGATAATCAGTACTATTAATAGCCAAAGATGCTTCATACTATAATAGTATGTCTAATAACATTAAGAAGCTAGGAATGCTCTGCTGTGCTCACTATAAGAATTATGTATGAATCTGGAAGCAATCATGTACTAAATAACCTACATAGTTCTGCTTCAGCTATCTGCCCAAGCCCAACTCATTAGCTGGCTAATTACAATCTCCCATGTAGGGTCTTGACTTTAAAATCACATTGCTCTTTACTTAAAGTACTTACCAATTTACATAAATGAAGACACTGTGAATGTATTTCTAAACAATATTATATGTTCTATTCAAAGGTTCAAACTATAGCTGGGTTGGCGTTTCTCTCAGAATACCACAAGGTCCTTATTTCCAAATCAGAAACCATAGTATGTAGCCAAAGAAACATAAAAAACATAGAATTTGACTGCAGAAAAGAACTATTTGGCCCATTTAGTTTGCCCATATTTCATATCTTGTCTTAGATTTCGGATCGCTTTATGTCTATCCTATGCATGTTTAGATTCCCTTACTGTGTTAGACTTTACCACTTGTGATGGGAGGCTGTTCAGTTTATCTACCATCCATTCAGTAAAGAAAAAACTTAATTAATTTAGATCTAAACCTATAACTCTAGTTTTTTGCCCTCTTGTTCTAACAGGTTCTTACCTCCTTTGACAAAAACTCCCCTCCTGTACAATGTTAAATCATTTTAAGAATCTATTAGATCGCCTCTTCCTTTGCTTTCCTCCAAGCTATACAGCGAGAATGTTACATTCTATTAACTACCAAGCTAAAGGGTTCATCTGGACTATGTAACATCCTGTCTGCCTTTTGGTGGTTCTCTTAATACTAACAAGAGGCCATGCTATTTATCTCAAGTTCTGTAGGTTGCACTAGACCATAAAAAAGCCATAGGACCTTGACTTCAAAATACTTTTATCTCAATCCATTCAATAAATCCCCTTCTCAAAAAATAATGTAATACAGACCGCTAGAAACACTAGAAACATGATTATTATATGACATCAAAAAAGATGTTGTAGCATGGGATATAAACGCAACAATATGTTATAATTTCACCAGAAATTTGCATACTATTCTATACAATAAAAGAATAGTATAATTACAGTCCTTGGCCAACTATGATATATAATATTTTATTTTGTGAATTTCCCAATTAACACCTATAGCCCATCTTGAATTCTCAGCTCCTGACACTAGTTTGAATCATAACAATGAAGTTCACTTTCCCATACTGGTGGCAAAACTTTGGTGCAAAAATCTGAAAGACTGACACTTTACAATCATGACATATATGCAATTCTGTATTTTAATTCTATTCCAGTAAAGCACACGATCAGAGATATACTCCTCTTCAAATATAAAATGACTCTTGGAAAATCCAACAAATTATAATTCACGTGGGAGTTAATATAATGTCAACTTTTTATGCATTACTTCTGACAAAGTACTGACATTTTTAAATGATTCATATTCCTAATTATATGTTCCAGTTCTTTACAATTTTAACCAATGTAATTGAAGGCTGGTAATGTGCAATACAAAAGAGTTGATGTACATAATTATATACCACACAGTTGTTCCAAGATGGGAAGATGTCTTTTTATTTTTTATAATCCCTTACTCATAGGCTTTTCTGATAACGCAAAGGTAATTTTGCAAAAATAACACAATGCCCCAAAATGCATAAAATATATATATTTTTTTTATAAATTATCTATTTTTGATGTTCGGAAATGGCAACCAGTTCACTAGCATATATCATTTTGTAATTTTTAGTTTGTACATATTTCTTGAATAAATTATCGTCAGTGCTTGTTAAAAAAATAAGCGTTAATTATGTAATATATAATTTTATATCTGTAATTATTTATCCCTCATTAGATGATGTACACTCTTTCATAATCCCATAATTAACTGAAGGATAGGGTAAAATGCTTTCAAAAGAATGATCTGCCTGTGGGAAGTAGAAATGGCATGTGATAAAGTACCAGTTGATGATGATTAATTTCCTTTGCATAAATAAGTCTATATTTTTTATTAGGAAATACTTCCTCACTCTGAGACATCAACAGGCTAATAAACCAATGGACTGATCAATGCCATTGAGACCTCACTGTCCACTTCTAACCAATGTCAAAGCAGATAATGTTCTCCAGGCTCAGATAAGTAAGCAAATACGAGTAAAAGACTTCTCTAGGGTTGTCCCTATTTTATGAAATGCCTTACCCCGGCTTATCAGACTTTACACCAGTTTCCAGTCATTCAAAATAATCAATTTCTTCAGGGGAAACAATCAACTAACCATTGAACTCTCTTTCCACCTACCACTGCCTCACCTGTCCTCAAGCCTTCTTCGGTCAGTCTGTACACAGTGGTTATGTTGACATACAGTTTTGTGGCTGCTCCATTGCAAACATTTGCACTGTTTCACCTGTTGTATAATATACCTTCATCGCTAACTAGACTGGAAGCTCGCTTTGAGCAGGGCCTTCCTTACCTTTTGCTTCTGTAAGTCCAAATTGTTATGTGATGCACTACTTGTTATTGCCTTTTTAGCCACTGTACAGCATTGTAGAAGATGCCACCAAAAAATGCACAAATGAAGATCTGTGCACAAACCCAAATCTCACAGTTTCTGTGCTAAAGAGAAATAAACTGACCATGTAAGTCTAACTTGGCCCTCAAGCAGTAGATCTTTGAGTCAGTGATCACAGTTTCCTGACATTAAATTCCAATGTACTTTGTTCTTTTTGGCTATGACTCAGTTTGTTTCTTTTAAGTAGTTAGTTTACATACAACCCAAACCTCTGCATATTTTTGTATTGCTGGATCCTTATCATAGCACTGGGCTGGCAAGATAACATTTTACGAGATGAGCCAACACAATTATCATAGCCATAGTTCTGGCCTTAATTCATCAAATTCAGTTTATATACTTTACTGCAAAAACAGTTTGGCATCAATCTGCTTACTAAAAGTATAGCAACCAAACAGGAGGTAAATTTATAGCAGAGTTGTCTGTAATCTTTTGCAGTGTCAAGTAAACAATATGGAACAGGTCAGACTTCAAATACAAATTGCTAAAGCTCATCCATTTTTCATGAAATTGAGACTGTCTGAAATCCCAGAGGTAGAGATCACATCAGCCAAGGAAAGTAGAATGTGCAAAGATTGGTGTTCTGTGTCTTATCAGAAGCTCGGAATTCTCCTAGTTTAGGAAGTAAGTGAAATGATTTTAGTTTTTGGTTCAATATCTTTGCGATGACTGCAGTATGCTACAGGGAATGTAAAAAAAACGTAATTCATCACAGTATTCTTTATGTTGGCTTAAGCAGCATCATGAATGCTGGTTCCATCCTATGGATGTCTTCAGTACCTTTCAACACAGAAATTAACTTTGTATATTTTACTTCTTATGTAGCTTTGTGACCCCTATCCCTTTTCTCCTTCTGTACCAGTAAGCTTCACATTTGTTTACATTACTATTGATCTTAATGTTATGGTCCCCCTTTTATTGCAAACGCACTCCAAGATTCATGTCATTCATGTAACTGATCAAGCCATTTATAAGAAGAAGAATTTTATTCAAGCTATATTGATTAACTATGTAGTATTTATATTTATATATAGACATACACATATATATATATATATATATATATATATATTTATGGCAGGGGTATGGCCAGTGGGTCTGAAATGTACCTAGACAATGAAAGCACCCCCTAGTAGGTAGGATAGGGGCCAAAGAAATAAACCAATGCTGAATTTAGGAGTAGAGTAAGATTTATAAATAAAGGCTGTGTTAACAGTGTTATCATTTGCAAGGTCTTTAGAGGTTCTTCTCAACTCCTGTTACGAGTTTGGGATGTACACTAAGAAGGGAAGGCCTATCCGGGTGAGGCAGGGAAACCTTATGTTGTATGCCGGCTACGTATAATTTGATAGTGTTGGGAGAAAGTTTAAGATTTAGAAGAAAGAAGGTGGCAAAAGGTAGGACAGATTGTAGGGAGAAAGGTGTTTTTTTTCTATTAAGAGCCCTTAAACCCCCGTCCACATACATGAAATGAGTAGAGCTGCTGAGCAGCTCTATCTTAATGATTCCCTCTTCCTCCCTTCTTGCACATAAAACGAGTAGATCTAAACGAGACCCCTTCCCTCCCTCACTGCACATGAAATGAATAGATCTAAACTAGGTCCCCTCCCTCCCTGCACATGAAATGAGTAGAAAACTACTCCCACGCACAAAAAATGAGTAGATCTAGCTAAACAATTCCTCCCTCCCTGCACATAAGACAAGCAGAGCTGCTGAGCAGCTCTGTCTAAATGAGCCCCCCTCCCTCCCTGCACAGCTGCTGCCCGTGCCGAGAATTGCAGATGAAAAGGAAATGAAAGTGCTCACCCAGTCTGAAGACAGAAGAGGGAGTGGATGCTGAGTGAGAATGTCAGGAAGAACAGAGAGTGACACCTAGGGAGGGGATGGACTAGACGAGGTGCATACCGCACAAACGTGAGGAACAAGACGCCCTGGAATTGTAAATGGGACGCCCTGGGAGTGTGAACAGAATGCCCTGCAATCTGTAACACGATGCCCAGTGCTAACGAGATGCCCTCATAGTGTTTACGAAACACCCTCAAAGTTCCAATGAAACGCCCTGAAGAAGAGAGTCCTGATGGGGGTATAAATATCCCTCCCACAAATACAGGCTGTAAACAGCCTTTACATATATATATATATATATATATATATATATATATACACATACATTCATACAGTTTACTAACGCACAAATACACAAAGAAAATTAGACAATTGTTTTCTTTGCAGCCGGCATTCTTGTGCTTTTGTAGGGAGCTTGATGTTTTTCCCTTTCATCTCCTATTTACGTGGAAAATAATTGGCCGTCATATCTGTGGAACATGGAGCCCTGTGTCCTCCATCAATATTGTAATTACTTATTTATGGTGACCTGATGCATCAATGTAATATGGCTGCCCTTGATCGTGATGTGTGCCCTTAAATGTGGTTGGCAATACACACTCTTCAGAGAGGATGCACAGTGCGAGGAAGGGGACCCATTTAAATACATCTTTGTATGAGAGCATACAGAGAATAAGTATACGATCAGTGGATTTATGGAAAGGAACTTTCTTGAATTACAATTTTCTTAGCATCATGTTTGCAGTTTTGAGCAATTTCATTTAATGTTTACATAAAAACACGAATTTAATGTTCAATCTTATTGACTGTTGAGGACCGCGCTCAGACCAGGTAAATAATATATAAATGTGTTTACCGTGCTTTTTGTTTTATTCAGTTCTTCAGAATCTTCTTTTCTGCAACATAAATGCAAGTATAATGAATGCAATGCATTAAAAATACATGAAAAGAAGAAATGAATGTGCTAGACACCTAAAGAGTGAGCTTTCATATTTTAATCCTACATTTTCTTGGCAAATATGACAAAAGACTTTGAATTATAAATAGAACGCTTTCAGACAGTCGGACTCTGGCCCTTAGATCTGACAAGCTAGATCTGAATCCTTAAGGCATAAAATAAATTAGTTCAGTTGACATAAACATTTGACCAGACATGTTTGCTACATAATCAATGTAGAAAATATCTGTGAATTTCCACTGTAAGACATATACATATATATATACATATTTTTGTTAATGGGTGAATAAAATGTGACATGGAATCATGAAATCTTGTTATATCCATGGGGTTGCTTGGTAAACAGCAATGTGTCCCTAATATATTTGGTGACAAGGAAGATGGTCTCCTTAACTGCTTCTGTTCTAGATTCATTTGGCAACCAAGTCAAAGGGAAAAATGTTTGGATGTGGAGAGGAGATCGCAGGAACAGATTTGTGTTCTCATATCAACTCTATCTAACAATATAAGAACAGCGTTAAACCTTGAGACAAGATTGAATGCACAATTCAGAAGAGAAGCAACTTTCGTTTTTCAACTTTTACACATTTGGTAAATAATGATGACTAACAAAAATGATAAACCAATTATTTGTATCTGTAATCTGTTCTACCAAGGACTAAATATATTACTATCTTGAACTTGAAAAAAATCTAAATGTTAGTAGTAATCCCATAGTACCAGCATTTTCCTAAAACACATCATGAGGGCCTATTCATTGTCACACAAGAATGTCTAATTTACAAGAAGACAACTGCGAAGTTGACACAGATCACAACATTAGAAAGTCACTTGAAGCTAGGCATAAAAATGTTCCGCTACATTTATTAAAGAGGAAAAAAATTGTTTAAATGTAGTTTCTTCTATTTGATAAAGTGTGGTTTAGCTTGGATTTTACTTCAACTTGACCTTCGTAGATAGGCCCTTAAGTGATTTTACTGTGTTTTAGCGAAATACTTTTGAATCCCATTACAAAGAGAAAAAAATATCTTAATCCAAAGTAAAAAAAAAAAAAAAAAGTTGGAAAATGAACATGGTGTGATTTCTCTTTTCATCAGCTTTGGAAGGGAAAACTGTTTTTAAACATCAGTGGCTGATGATAAATGAAGACAGAACTGGATTAAACATATCAACGAAGTACAGTCATGGAACACTATGAATAATAACATATTTCTAGAGAATCAAGACAAACACATACTAAAGTTGAAATCAAGTCCTGAAGCTAAGCATAGGTAAAAGGAAAGGCAATGACTGGGGATTTATGAGCTTTAATTACATAGCACAGTGGTACCCAACTCCTATCTCCAAAGACCACCAACAGTATAGGTTTCACCATCTTCATCAACACGAGCCTTTCCTTTCTGATCATTCATGGATTTCTTCTACCTGAGAGCATCAGGAGGGTTATATTTAAAACGTGTACTGCTATGATTCTTTCTTGTAGCGATCATTGCTGCATATATAAGGAGGTGTTGCTGCTAGAGCAGATATGGCAAACACATTAACAGCCAATGTTTATCATGAGTAAATTTAGGAAGGATGAGCAAGACCACTCCTGTCCTGTTTTAAAGTCTTTGGCATGGTCATTTTTGTTATGCACTTTTTACTGACATACCTAGGCACAAACACGTTAAATTGTTTCTATATGGAGGGGTTAAATGGCAAAATTTACACCTAGTATCCAATTAAGTCATGTTGTGTGACAGAGTGAGAGCTGGTTTAGATTATCAATTGTAAAGAGTGTTGATACAAAACAAGCAGCCTTATTGAAGCAAATAAGCTGTAACTTCAAATACTAAAGACCAGACATTGAGTTATTCAGAATAAGCATGACAGACAGTTGTCAGCCTGAATGCTGCATTTGTAACACATTGTGCATTTTGGACACCTGTCTATGTTGATTCATCTGATTTTGACCTGGAAGCTACAGGGTTGGACTTACTATCACAGATGTACAGTATTGCTGGTTTGACTAAAAAAAGTTCTTTATACTAAAACAGAAAATCAGAGATCAGAAACCATCAGTGATAAATATCATTCATGGAATTAAGTACGTGACATAAAATTTGTGTTAGCAAAACCAATAATTTGTTTAAAACTATAACCATGTAAGAAAATACTGTAGTTAATATTTGGTCCTATGATAGCCACCTGAACAAAATAGCACCTATGGAAAAGCAATTTAATTTCCAGTGCAAGGTTCTCCAATGAATGTATGTGCCATGTCTTAAGGTCACTCTATCCTTCTGTACCACTTTGTCCCAGACCATAGATAAAAAGCTACAATGGAAGCATACAAAAGATCGGTGCCCATAGGATGTACTTGCCTTCTGACAGGAAACATGATGTTAATCCCTTTGTCTGTCATACCAGTTGTCTCATCTTTGGAACTTACTTCTTGTATTTTGTATGAGGAAAACGTATATTTAGGTCGAACTGTCTATAAACAACTATGAACAAATGATTTCAAATACCCATTACATCAGTCCCAACCAACACAAAATAGGAAAGTGAATGTTTTCATTATACTAAGAATTACAAACAAAAATAACAATTATATTGTATTGAACAGCTTACTTGAGGATACGGTTTTAAATTCTTTATTACATATTGTGAAGTAGGCAGAGATATGGTACTAGAAGGGAAGTATTTAAGTCCAAGACTAATTAACTCAGGCGATGCCTTTCTAATGGAAGCAAGGGTATCAGCGGAAGGAGTTTTCTTGCCGAGGATGCCAGGCTGGAAGGTGTATCTAGAAAAGAAACCAAACTTGAACACGTTTGGTTCAAGTCCTTTGTGTGTATGTTACTGGGCAAGTTAAATTGCTAGTAAAACGTTTAGTGGTCCAGCACTGCAGTCAGGTGTGAATTTGTGTTTCAGAAGTACTCCAGAGTGGAGTTAAGTTTTTTGTGTATTTTTTTGTTATTTGCCCTGTAACAAAAAATCTGATGTTTTGAATATAATGTTTCCTACCTTGTTACAGGAGTAAAGATCCCACAACATGAATAAGATATAATACTTATATGATATCATACTTATATTGAATAAGATATCATGCTGGTACTTATATTGAATAAGATATATCATACTTATATTATTAAAAATTTTTTTTTTTTTTTTTAAAAACCTGGCAAGATTAAAAACTCAGGTTCAACAGTTTGTTTTCTACTCCCAAGATGTGTGTAAAAAAATAGTTACCAAGAAAACAATACCATAAAGTACATGCATAAAATACATGTACACTTCACGTCTGTTTTGATATTTTCTTGTTGTTTCATTTTTATTTGTGACAGATTGACACACTGTCGTCAGGATGTCAGATATTTTGTAACGCAGTCACTAGAGTGACAACGTAGACAATATTAACATCCTGCTATATTCTGTATGCGTATAAAGTTCATAAGGGCTTTTAGGAGAGGAGGAAACATGACAATTATTTGAATCAGGAACACATTTAAAGTATCTCATAAGCACCTGTCACTTTTAATAAAAATTAAGAGTTATTTGCTCGTGTTTAAGATTCAAATAAAATTAATGAGAACATGCAGGGATTATATATAGTTTACAAATATCACATGGAAAATATATCAATGAATATATTATTTAAGTTTTTATTTCTTAGCTTTTGTATATGCAATGATTAAATTAAACTGATGTAGAATAATGATTAATCCAGGGGTAATATTCCATGTCATATATACTATATGTTCACACCAATATATCAACCATAAATGTAGCTTTTGTAGGTTTATCTACTGGTTGGGTAATTGTGAAATCCAAACCTTTTTTCTGAGCAAAAATAAAAATACTCCAGGCATGGATACAATGAAAATGGTGGTGGGAAGCCTGTGATTGGGAATTATTTAGGCTTTACTATGACTTTAAATAGTATTTCAATCCATAATTATTCATGGTACTTTATTTCATTAAAGGAATAGTTAGCTATTCTATTTGCTTTAATATGATTTCTCATTTGTATTGACAAAATGATCATTTAGCGGGGCTCTTTAATTTTGGCTCTTCAAATATGTTAATGTAGATATTAAAGATGGCTTAATTAAAACATGCATTTTGTGTTAATGAATAAAACAATTATTATCACATATGTGGTATTTCAACAGTCTTGTTGCATTATTAACAGGTTTGTAAAATACAGAAAACATTTATTGGCTAGGCTATCACTGTTTTACTGGCAAAGACCCTCCAAAGTCATCTCCTGGTCTTCTGTAGCAGTACATAAAGGGCTAACTATCGACCTGACAAGGTATTATTGGCTGCTTAGTACTAGTTCTCATATGGCTGGAGGTCTCTTGGAGCTCAGACTGTCACACTTTATTAGATAATGATGATAATTACATCAGTAGGTACTGATTGCTGATTGAAGAAGAATGGATTGCAGCTAAACTGCTATGATAATATCCACTTTGTGCTGTAAACCAACAAGATAAAGTGTGCAGAGAATCTGCCTTTAGTCCAAATGTAGGCGACATCAGTGATGATATATCTGTCATGTTACTTTGATAATTTATATTGTTACTATTATTATTAATAATAATATTGTTACTTTATTTAAAGAAAGGCTTAGGAATATCCAATACTATTTTTCAACATTAAAGACTGAGTATTTGACAAAGCCATTTCAATCATGGCTGTAATTTGCTTGTCACATGCATTAAGTAAGTAATATTGATTGAGTTGGATGTTCCAGTAAGACACAGGAAAAAGTCAAGAATTAGTTTAGCATAAGATTTATAACATGCTGTGAATCACTCTACAACCACCACTTAATGCGTCTTTCCATTGAAGCCCAGATGGTTTACCATGGCAACAACATCTTAAACACCAGATCTGTAAGTAACACAAGTGATGGAAGTTATTGACAAACTATGGGTTGTCTTTTTGACACCCTCCCATTGTGCTGTGAATTTAAGGTATCTGAAAAAAAGACTGAAGGTGTAGATTTTTGTGATTACCACGGACACTAGGAAAAAGAAACACAATGTGTTTCGTAAAGGTTTAACATTCTTTAAAACTGAAAAATATACAGTCCAAATTGTATTCAGATGCCAGTATTAAATTTGCTTAAATGCATGAAAATATAAATTATATATATAACGCACCTAATTTTCATGTCAGGATACTATACTCTTTGACCTGTCAAGCAGAGATAGCTTTCCTCACCATTCACTTGCAAGATATGCTAATTTTTCCAACGCATAGAGCTTAAGCGAATGGCATATTCAGACCTCGGCAGACTAGGTGGTAGTTCCTCTGCCACGTAGCCTGAGCCGCATTGCTCCACGGGCACGTTGGTAAGATTACAGATGTCCCTTTTACCTATACACTAGCCTAGTCAGCACAGGCTCCACAGTGAATGTAGGCCCGAAAAATTATTAAAATGCAGAACATTACATTACCATGGAGGTAAGTGGTGGGAGTGGATGGGGTGCTGCCCTAGGTGCCCAAGATAAGACACTGGCTTTACCGCACATTTATAATTAAATTATATTTTTAATTAATTATCTACTGTATAGAAAAAGATTTATGCAAAAAACACAGACACATATTTATTCAAATCTGATTAAAGTGCATATGGAATTTTAAAACAGTAAAATGAACATTAAAATTTTCATTTGGTGTGTTATAAATTCACTGCTTTTAAACAGATTATTTTCTGTATGCTGTAGTTATACTGCACCAGCGGGACAAAGAAGACATATTCAAAGGGATTTATAGGCATACACGAGCAGAAGCCATTCTAATTTACATTTATTTGCAACTAATGTATTTATCTGCTGCCCAGAGAACACATATTTATTAAATCTGACCTACAAGAAATAACATTGGTAGGCTATTACAATGCAAATTGACTATGTTTTTTTTAAATTACAAGATAATTTAAATGACTCATCTTGTATTTTCCAACGTTATTAATAACATCAGATCAATCAAACTCTGTAAATGATTTAGGGAAAATATGAAATTGAAGACACTGCTGCTGTCTGTCGTAAATACCTTAGTAAAAATAGACTGTGGGTATGTATGGAACCCGAGCGACATATTTAATTTACACCAGTAAGGAACACAATGTAGGTTTAATGTGCCTGAAGAAGAGACCTAAATAGTCTCGAAATCTAGGAACCATTATTTGCCAATAAAGGTATAATCTTTACCAAATTGGCTTTCTGCCTTTCTATGGCTAACACAGTACATCTCTATATGCTTGAGTTGAGAAATCAAGTTAAAAGTAAGGATGGAAATTTCCGAATTTATTTAATTTTTAAAATTGACATCATCAGTGACTGCTGGTTTAATCCTCTGTCTGCCAATAACCCTTTCAAAATCAGAGGCAGATATTAATAATTTAGATCATGTAGGAAGGTAAAAATACTTTCAATACATTAAAACATGAATTATGTAATAAGTACAAGCAGAAAACCAACATATGGGACAGTTAAGCTTTTTACTATACTATCACAGATGTGTTTTTTAAGATCACAATTATACGTTGGGGTAATGTGAGCAAATTTGGATCAACCATAATCATTAACTATGAATAGGTAATATTTGTATCCACTTTTGCTATATTACAGTACAATTGACCTTGCATTTTGTAGGTTGCCACCAATATAGTAGATGACAGCAGTTATATTGTCCATTGCACATATAGTGTCTGGTGCGGTAAATAATTGAAAAAAAAGGCATGGTATATGTTGTTGATAGAAATGATTTGAAGTGTATGATATTTGATGCTGCCGTAGAACAGGCTATACAATACTGTATATTTAAACTGATATTTTTGCTATTGGTATTTGACTGAAAACTGACAGATCTATTTTAGCAATATACAGCAAACTGTAAGGTACAGCAACTGGCAGCACTGGGACTCCAGACCAGTAATAAATAGATTTATTCTGTTCATAAGCTCAGCACGTTTCTGTTCCCTCTACAATAAACAGTGATATTGGGGAAAAGAAATGCAGTGTGTATTAAGAAGCGTTAACACTTTTTGACAACGATCAAAAATAATAACAACAACATAACAATATGCCAACCTATTCATGTCCAAACTGGAGGAACAGTTCCTAACTACCTGTGATCCCAAATCTCTAATCTACCGTCACTACATTTTAATCATCTGAACAGCCAGCAAATAACAACTCATATGGTTCCACAAAAACAATAACTTTTACTCGACAATAAAACTGCAGCTTCATTGTTCCCATAGTCCCTTCCTGGACACAACCATCAGTGTCCAAATAAACACTATTCAAACCTTCCAATACCGCAAACTAACAGACAGACCCAGTTACCTCAACACAAAAAAAATCTAGAATCTACAGCCAGGGCATAAGATACAACCAGGCCCGGACTGGGACAAAAAATAGGCCCGGGCATTTAAGCCTGAGCAGCCCATATTTATTTATTTATTTATTGTTAAAGCCCACCCTTCATGTACCATCTTTGCTTTTAATCATTCACACAAATCATTAACACATTCATTAATGCAGTCTCACAAATCATTCACACAATTCATCCTCACATGAATTCATTAATTGTCATACGCATTCACACAATTCATCCACACATTTATTCATTCATTCTCATACGCATTCACACTACCTCCTCTCTTCATCTTATCTGCCCCTTCTCACTATGTCCCCCCTTTTCACTATGTAACCCCCTTCCCCACTTCTCAATATGTACCGCCTCTATCTATCTATCTATCTATCTATCTATCTATCTATCTATCTATCTATCTATCCCCTAACCCCCTTTCTCACTATCTAACCCCCCTCTGCCTCTTCTCACTGCACCCCCCTCCCTCACCCTACTTACCTTGTTGCCGGAGCAAGCAGCAACTGCGACTGCACCTGTGGCAGGGCAGGATTGATTTAGGGGCTGATGGAGCTGCAGCTCCAGGCCCCCACCTTAAAATAAACCCAGTCAGGACCGGACTGACTGGTCCTATATGGCCGCATTAACGCAGAGCCCCTTAAGCCCGCCGCAACTACCCTCTCCTAACTATCTACCCTCTCCCTCTTTGAAGTTCACTTACCTTTCAGGAGTCCTGTGGTGGGGGTGCAAGGCCTCTGCCTCCCAGCTCTGCCACTGTATGGAACAGTATAGAGTGATGGGAGTTATGATGTACTTTTAGAGCATAATTAGATCATGAAAAAGACATTGGAAATGGTACAGCATAACACCCATCACTCTCACACACTTACCAATCCACACGTATACCAATCCACACATATATACCAATCCACACATATATACCAATCCACACGTATACATACCAATCCACACGTATACATACCAATCCACACGTATACATACCAATCCACACATATACACACCAATCCACACGTATACACACCAATCCACACGTATACACCAATCCACACGTATACACCAATCCACACGTATATACTAATCCACACATATACCAATCCACACATATACACCAATCCACACATATACACCAATCCACACATATACACCAATCCACACATATATACCAATCCACACATATATACCAATCCACACATATATACTAGCTGCAGCTCCATCAGCCCCTAAGTTAATGCGGCCCTGCCGTGGCCCGGCCCACCGGGCAAACGCCCGGTGTGCCCGATGGCCAGTCCGGGCCTGGATACAACCATATTTTATTTCCTTCCAAGCAACCTCTGGATCTTTAGTGCCTCTTGAACTAAATGTGGTTATGTGGCACAGTGTACCAGCAAGAAGGTACATTACCTAGGTCCATGGAACAGGAGACTTACATGGAGCAATGATAATAAAAGCCAACCTCAGCTCCATATATTGCAATGTGTATTAAATGACAGTGGTAAAACTGTCATGTACAGAATATAAGTATTATGTCCTCACTACATACCGCAAGGGTTGATGGCTCAACTAGAGGCAGGGGCAAAGGGTTTACATCTTGGAATTTTGGCCCATACCAACAATTCTCTTATTCAGCTAATTGGTAGCGATAAAGCAATTCCAGAAATACATAGTGGGAAGAAAACAAGAAAAATTTACCAAAAAATAGTCTCAGATTAGCATTCAGTCACAAAAATCTGACTCTGCTGTAGTTCAATACTGTACCTCTCTGTGCATATTTCACATAAAAACCCTAGCATGATTAAAGCTATTTACCTAATTGAAAAATAGGATATAATGCATAATCAATTCCAGGGACCAATAATTCCATTTTTAATGATAATTATGCCCATATATTATAGTTTTAATGAGGAGTAATTCACATAATTAAAATTTACTTTGGTCGCTTGCGTTTAAAACAATTAGGTGACAGCATGTCTTTTTAATGCAATGCAATTATGTTTCCTGATGTGATACACTGAATTTTTTCAGTGACTTTTGTTGTATTAATAACAAATAGTGGATGGTGTGTTCACCTACCAAAGCTGATCTATCTGGACCAATGTTATGATCAAATTCACAGTAACAATTTTACATGTATCTAATAGGATTATTGATTATTGGGTTATTTTATTATTCTTGGTTTGCAGCAATGATAAATTGAAAAGAGCATACAACATTTATTTAAAAAGTACAGTAAGACAGTGTTTATTTTTTCTAGGAAGAGTTAGTCTTTTTAAGGTGTGTAAGAGTAGAGAAAAAATATTCATTAACATACAGAGATGTAATAGTTTTAAAAGCACATCTTGGTTGGATTATAGTAAAAAAAAATAAATGAAAAGGGCTGGAAATTGCAGTGGTCAGAATTTCCAATGGTTCGATTTCTTTGTAATGAAAACGGAAGGGTAAAGCCAGGTAGGGAGCATATGAGTCAAAACCTAGGTTGAATTGAGCTAGGTTGATTGAAATTGCTTTTTTAAAATTAACCCGATTTTACGAAGGATAAATTAAAAAGCTCATTAATGCATCTTGAAAAGAGAGGTTCTTGGTAATGCATTTCATTAGCAGTCAGAAGAACCTAAGGTAATATCAAGGTCGGTGATTAAAAGTGCAGACGTTTCAAATACTTGCACTCTGAAGTCACAGACAATATATGAGGTTGGGACAGAGCATTGATTTACTTGTCCTTTTTGGCAATGCAAAGTTGTAGTTGTTAATGAGATTTGTAATGAGCTCATCATATGATTTCCATCAAAAGAGAGAATAGTAAGTTAAAAACACTTTACAATACATTTCGAATTGTCTGAAGTGAACCCCCCCCCCAGAAATGTTCATCTAGAAAACTGTGCAAACACAAACCAGAGCTTTGTGCCTCATCATACATCTACAGATCTCAGATTTTATCCAAATCATATAAAACCTTCAGCTGGGGTCACAGATATCCCAACTGGGCTACAACAATTCATTTACTATTCCTTAGCAAGTTTTTTTTTTCTTGACAACGGTTCCTTAGCTTGAGTAAGAGCGGTATGAGGCCTCTTCAGAATTAGATCCCATTTGGTGCCTGCAACACTGAAAGAACTATAACTATAACAACTCCATCAGTCCCACAGTCTGTGTATCCATGACTCTAAGTGGACCCTAAATTAGTTATGTCTAAGGCATGGCAGCAAGGGCCTCTTATAAATTGGAATGCCGTTTTTAATGCTTTTTAATTCCATATCTGAACATTATGTGAAGTGCAACGGAAGGCATATCTGCAGGCTGAGGGTGCATACGTTCCCTTTGGCTCTGCCCTCTCCTTGACCTGTTTACGATCAACTCAAGGCTTTTATCACCCCAATGCCTGGTTGGGCCTGACACCCAATATGGCTATGCCCACCCTCCAGGTTTGGGATTCTGGACTTGGAAACTTACCAAGTATGTCGTCAGGGTCTAAACTGCTAAACACATTTAAAAATATGCTGGGGAAACATGGTTTTGAAAGCACCACTTACTAAAATCCAGCATAACAATTTCACTTCAAGGTGGCACATTTAAAGGTTGCATCTATCAGAATCATATTACGTATTACGTATAGTATTTAAACATATCAATGGTTGTGTTACACATGATATAATGTGTTACCTATACAACTCTTAAAAAAAAACCTTTATGTTCAGACTTGAGTTCCAGACATGAGGTATTGCGTTTAGTAAAGTTATGAATTTCATAAATATATTTTACTAAAAATGCATGAATCTGCCAAAAGCGTCTACTCTTCACACTTTCACTTCTAGTTAATATTTAAATTCATTCTGATTTTCTGTTGTCTGCTTGTATAATCTTTACATTTTATTTTCATATGCAATGCTTTTGTTTAGAACAAAATTTTATCTGTGAAGCTTCTATGAACACCTGACTTTGAAGGAAAAAAAATCAATGTGCACCATAATATGTTTTAAACCGAATACTGTATAGAGTATATATAGGGGTATAAACCAAGTGAGAATGCCAAGGGCTGCAATATCAGAGATATCCATGATTTAAATGGCACAGTATTTCCAATACATCGTGGGTTCCTTTCCTAAATAGAAAATAATAATTTCAAATATCCCTAAAAAGATGACACACATCACTAATAAAGCAGTTCAACTCAACTGACCATAAAAGCACTTTAGGTTTTAAAGTGGCTCTCCTCCTCAGCAGATACTCTGTGGCATATGACCATGTCACAATCCTACCCAAGGACACCAATTCAGTATCCAGATTTATTTGAAAGAGATCAATATAGCTTTTTTTGAGTTGTCTACTGACTATAAATAGACAAATAAAACAAAGAACCACACAAACCTTGTTTATGTAATCCAAACTACCCACTTACATGCCGTCAAGTGGGGCTTGTTTGTAATGCTGATAATATTGAAGGCAGAAGCAATGCAAGCAATTTTATGTGTTAAATAACATTTTTTTTTTCTGCACATTTAATAGGATCAACATTTCACAACAATACAACAGTTGGATAAAGGTCACACTGTAGAATGTCAAAACATTGATAATGAAGGTTGCTGGAAAAATATTTGACCAATTTTGTTAATATATATGCATGGTCCTATGTCTATTTTTTTATTTATATATATATATATATATATACCCTTACAAAAAAATTACTGCAGTTTTTCTGAAGTAATACTGCTATTTTTTGGACATGAAAAAAACTGCAATACTGCACTTTTACTGCAGTATTACTGCACATTTACTGCAGTTTTACTGCATTTGTACTTCACTGTACTGCAGTTGTACTGCAGTTATTTTTGTACGGAATAAAGCTACAGCACATAGTGCGGTAAATGTGCAGTAATACTGCAGTACAACTGCAGTACAGTGAAGTACAAATGCAGTATAACTGCAGTAAATGTGCAGTAATACTGCAGTAAAAGTGCAGTATTGCAGTTTTTTCATGTCCAAAAAATAGCAGTATTACTTCAGAAAAACTGCAGTAATTTTTCGTAAGGGTATATATATATATATATATATATATATATATATATATATATATACACATATATATATATATATATATATATATATATATATATATATACAATTTCATTATAATCATAATACTCTCAAAATACTGCTCATTATCATGGTGCATTCATTCACAGGTTTAGCATTCATGCAATGCAGCAATACCATAACCTTCTGAATACAGTAATCTTGTGCAGCAGTGACACAAAGTAACATTTAATTCTAACCATGTAGGTGTTGTTTTTCTTTCTTTACCAACGGAACAACCTTTTAAGTACTCCTGCTGTCTACTGAAGTTGTGCTTATATTAATGCAAAATGATATTAAGTGATAAAAAGAAAAATATATTTCTAAACATGGGTGAGCTACAGCATATATATATATATATCGTTATTACTGTGCATTTAATTACATTGCGGTAAAAAAAATGAAATTCTCTTATAATCAGGTGATCTGTGCCCTTTCACTCTGCCCCAGGCAGCAGAATAACAAGGATCAGCATTGACTGCAACAGGTATGGTTACAATTTCCTCTTATTTACAGATGCAGGTCGCTCTGACTTTCACTTATGCCCAACAGGCTATGATATAAAATATTCAATGAGAATTCCTAGAATGATTACGTCACTCTGACAAAGCCTATTTTGTAGACCTAGCTTTAGGATTATATCTGCAACTCCCATTTTAGCTATACTTTTTTTTACTAACACCAGAACATACAATATTCCATACCGTATTGTATCTTCTTTTGTAGGTCTGTCTTCATAGGCAAAAACATTAAGCTCCTGCCATTGTTAGACCTTAATACTATATCTTGATTTACAGAGACATGCCCACCGGGGCAGCAGAATTGAGTCTTTCTATTGACACACACTGTACTAATGTGTCATCTGCAGGAAGATTATTTGCCAAATAACCTTTCATGTTGTGTCGAATGCCAGAAAAACTACAGCTACATCAATACATATAGGAGTCCCGCTGCATTTAGGCATCCACGATAAAGTAGGAAACACTTAAGGTTTTTTAAGGGAGTGTAAAGGGCAGTTTGCAGTTGCTGAACGTAAGCTGTCTGATCTATACTTCTTTCCACGGAGCTCAAGCTAAGGACCATTTTATCACAAGGCACCAGGAAGTCTCAAAGTAGTGGGAGCTATCTCACAGCTGAATGCACAAGCCATTAGGTGAAAACATATTTCAGTTCTTTATTTCATTTTTGTGCTTGTCATATATAGCATGGCTGGCAGGATCTCCTTGGGGTAACAGAGGTCTCTTCAGCTGTGTTATGCCTGGTGTATTCATGGATTTGAAAATAAGCAGAGAAGGAAATAATGCAATTACATGTTTATAACCTAATGCCTTTCATTCATCTACGGCCCTGCTTGGAGAAAATGCACTGAAATTTTCTTAAGTAATATTAGATAATGTCAGGCTTTGGAAATAGTTTTTTACTCATAAATACTTATGTTTAACAGGACAACAAAACCAATTACGTTAACCCTTAAAAAATACTAGCTAAAGCTCCAACGATGCATCCAAGTATGCACTCATACATGTTCCTCGGCAGGCTAACCAAATGTGCATGGTCTCAAGGATGGTTGGAAGAAGCAATCTCTCAATAATTGTTCTTATGGATGTACAGTACGTATTTATATAATACAATATGTAGACTCAAAGAGGCCGACTCTTCAGTAGAAGCAAACTAGGCTGTGGCCTAGGGTCATTTAGCTAAGGTAGTTTCTTATTTTAGCAAACAAGTGCATACAGAAGAGAGGTTTACAGAAACCTAAATGAGTATAGTGTGAACCACAACGCAAGCTGTTGCATAGGGCAATTTACAAAAAAGGAGGCCATGTCATGAGGCACTGTATAGTTCTGATGTTGGGAATAAAATGTAAGGGTGCAAAAATGAGGCGGGAGCTAATCTGACATACTTCTGTTATCATAATCCCACCACCCTTCCAAAAAAAAAAAAATAAGAACTGTCACATTTCAGTTGATCTCAAATCCATTTTTCTTTCAGTGTGTCTAGCTGACGTGTCATCAGTAATGTGTATTTTGTGTCTGTCCAATATACACATAGTATGTGCAGCTGTCACAGATTTTATACAGACTCACCAGATGTTGTTTAATTTAGCTTTGGTACCATATCCTTAAAAGTGAGCAGTCATTTCTTCTTTCACAAAAGCAAATGCGTTTTAAGTATGTGTTTTACCCATCACTGCTTCCCAGCTGGCATAATCTACCTAGGGATTTTGGGCAATCATTCATGGTTTTAGGAGAGCCTTTGGCATCAGGGAAGAGATGAAAAGGGTGCAGGGGGCAACTGTGATTTGGGTTGCTATAATTTGAAGATTTTGAGCCACTGCCATAAGCCGTTTTACTTGCATTTCCATGTGTAGTATTTGGGACGTAAAGGTTTTTGGTAGGATTATCACCCTGCCTGTATCCTTTCTGTACACCCTTCCTATGTGTCCTCTTTTGGCATAATATTTTTTGCTGGACTAGAGAGTGAACATGGAACTTGCATAGCTTACATCGGCCCCCAACATAAGCCACCATAGTCTGGAGGTGGTGGTCCATGCAGCTGTAAGCACACACCTGTCGATTTATCCATCCTCCCCTGTGACCTGTGCATCATCTGGGAGTGCAGAGCGCCGGGATATCACTGCACCCCGGAGCAGATGGCACACAGATCATGAAGGAAGAAGCCTCTGTGTTGATGGCTGTGCAGAGCTCAACCTCCTTTGGACTGCACTTGCATGAGATTTGGCTTAGGTGCCATAAGTGGAAGCTTGCTACAATAGGTATAAAGATGATTGTGTGATTTCAATGGCGCCAGCCCTCTCCTGTTCGACATACCATCTTCTACCTTTTCCAGTTCTGACCCTGGTTCTTTACACTTTAGGTATTAATGATAAGAATAATAATGTGTAATAGCATCAATGTTTTTTTAAAAGGTTTTGGATCTCACTGTGTTCATTGGTGATGTATATTAAGCCTTTAATGGTGATCCAATTAACATTTATCCCCTAAGGAACATAAATTGTCTTGATTCTGTAAAATATTGGTGTCCAAAAGCCTAATTACCGTACAAAAGTGCTAATTATCTAATCATATACTATTTTTCTACAGAACAGAAACAAAACATATTCTTTAAAGCAAAAAACATCAACGCCATGATTTATATTTCATGTGCACCAAAGTTTTCCTGGTATGAAAGGTCATAAATTACTGTAAAACTCAGACAAGCAATTTCAAAGCAACAGACTTCCTACTGAGAAGATTTTCTTAGAAGGGAATAACACACAGAGAAAAAATGCTTCGTTTGTGAAAGTTTGCAGAAAATATCAAGCATATACAAGCGAGAAACCCGACTTATAAATGTTTGTAAGCGATACAGGTAATGGCTTCCAAAACATAGCTATCAACCAAAAATGCTCATAACAATCTGGAGTCATTTTGATTGCAGATCGATTTTAACAAATATATAATACATTTGAATGATTGTCAGGTCTTAAGTTCCATTAAAAACAATACTTCTGTGCTCACATAGTACTAAAAATCAGATATACATTGTATAACTACGTGGAAGATATATATATATATATATGCAGGTAATGGAGCAACAATGACAAACTAGGGTACAGAGGCCTAAGAAAAGCTGAATATATCAGATATGGAACACCTCGATCACACTGTTCTACAGGGATTATGCTAAGGTTTACGTGGCTGCTAAAGTATGATGATCTGGTAAAGATTAGTAGGACCAGGCAGCAGACAGCAAAAAGGGAAGTTAAGCCATTCATCTGGGCTGCTGGCTAAATGTGAATTAAGTAGAAAGGCGAAAAGGTTGGGTAAGAGGCATGGGTTCAATGTCAAGGCCAGAGGTCAATGAAGGGAGTCAAAACAACATTTGGTTCATTATCACCTGGATAAAGCATTATAGGATATGTTTGATTTTGAAAATCATTATGATTACTTATTACTGATTTACGGCCATGCTTTCATGATCACGTGGACCATATCTATGAAGAGTCGAAGTTCTGAGTCAGTTGCCATAAAAACCGATGGCATGTTCTAGCTGATTGTGCAAAAATTAGTGCTTTGCACCAGAATTGCACTTTAAAAAATAGACCTTATAGATGCAAGCCCAGAATAATTTACCTGAAGTCATACCCATGGCTTTACAAAATGAGAATATACTAATTCAATTTGCAGGATGCAATTTAACCTCTACCTTTCTTCAGTACAACCTCATTTATTTTTTTCATATGGAAACCTGGCAGTACAGTAATGGTGATTTATTGTTCAATAAACCCATAAAACTGCAGTATATAAAGTCGAGTGTAGAAAGAGAGTGCTATGCTGGCATTCATTTAATATTTTCCTTTAAGAGAAAACCAATCTAATTTAGGTGATAGTACCGATAACATTCTGTATTTGTCACATGCCCTGCTGGAACTTCAGCTATAAACCTGGTAAACTGAGTGATAAAGAAAGCTGAAATCTCAAATGTGTAATTATATATATATATATATATATATATATATATATACTCTAATAAGGCATGAAATTATGCTTTGTTTCAGATAGGTATCAACATATCCATGGCAATAATAAAACAATTATCTCAGGTTATTGCAGATAAGCCATATTGTAATTTGGTCTGATGGAGGGTAAAAGGGGGGATAAGGAAAGTTCAACAGTTATTTACTATATAGCTTTGTTTCCATCAAAGGAATGGCAAGTGAATGAGTTGATAGTAACCTTCTTTTTTGTATTTGCCACAGTAAAGGAGCTTCATCTTCTTGTGGTTGATTAGCTGAGGAAACACAGACATGGATACCTGGCAGAGTCTTAGTAGAGGATGGTTGGTCTACATATAATATTGTATCTCAGTGCTCTACTAGAGCAGCGACAGTCCCAAATGTCAGTATTCTTTACTTATTTCAACGATAACCCCTCCCTAAAAGAAACATATGTAGTATGTTGAGGAAACATATGTTCAACTGTTGTGGAAACATATGTAAACTTGTTGGGAAACCATAACAGGGCTTGGCATGATAGAGGATAATAATTATACTATTTTTAGGGCAATTTTGGTGCAAATCTTAAAATAGCAACAATGTAATCTTGCTGACAGGCGCAATCCATCGCTTGCGGTGTCGCTTAGAGCAAAACATTGTGCCAGAATTGAAATAATCCTTATAAAATGTGAATGCAGGTAAGAACCAACTGACTTATCTAGTATTTTCATTTTTATACCCCTATAATAATTTTATTCATGTTTAGGAACAGCTACATTCACACCCCAACAATTCTTGAACTCCTTTGATGTATTGACCTTCCTCTCAAAGTCTGTACTATTATTTGCCTAATCATTGCTTTGACATGGTCTCTCCTTGCCACATGCAATCACAGCTTCTTGTACTTGAACTCGCATTTCTTAAAAAAGGTTTCCTTCACTATTGATTATGAAAGACCAACACTAGAAAGTGTCTCCATCAGACAGGATTATATAATGCACAATTCAATGGGCGAGAAAACCAAGGTAATCTCACTTATTTAACTATGCATTATAAGGGCCAACACTACACTCCTGCAAACTCTCTTTTAGCAAATAAACCCAAGTTGGAAATTTGAGTCACAGTGAGTCACCTCACTGATTGAACTATGCATTACGCATGTCCAGGTCAGCCCTTCCTGGAAAGAACATTTCCAGAGGTAGCCCTATAAGGTTACTTAGTGAGTTCATGGAGCTGAAACCACCAACTCTACAGCAAACGCTCTGGAAATCATGCTGAGTACTGGTTTAATGAATAAACTCTTTGAAAAGTATAACACAATGCCTATCAGAAAATATTATTGTTATTATTATTATCTTTTATTTATATAGCGCCAACAGTTTACGCAGCGCTTAATACAATACATATATACAAGGGATATCATAAGACAAGAATTGACAGACTAAGACAAACCAATACATTCGGTGGAGAGAGCGACATTATGTTGGATGATAGATCCATGTTTATACTTGTTCAGGCATGCTCTGGAACAATTAATTTCCACTTTGGATGAGAACATTAAATAATAAGAAATATGAGAAGAATGAAATATTATCCTATTCTATTTTCATAGATAAGGCTATCACAGAGCATAAATGATTAATACACATAAAATGATAATTGACTCCAAAGCATGTCAGTGCTGTGTGAAATATTTATTTATGATTCACTTAGATGTAATAGGCAGCGGCAGACACCCAGCTACTAATCCTATTAGTCAGGACAATTCTACCAGCACAACATGAGCGATATTAACTCATTGCAGGTTATCTAAACAACAGGTCAATAATGTAAAAACACAAAGCAGCACAATATTGGGAAAAAAAATGTTCAAAGAAATTCTGCTATATTCATGAAGAAAATGCAGGATTAGAAAGCCGCTAATGTGGTCTTAAATAAAAGTCATGATGTGGTTACTGAAGGATGCATATGTATCATTCCTTTACATAGCCAGCAGGTACTGTTATTAGCAATGTAAATTTGTGCATCTTCAGTTAACATATTAATCATGTCTAAATCTCATTCTAGCCCCAGTATTCCTTACCTAAATGTACTCAAAGACCGAAAATGTTCTAATTTATCATACCACTCTTGATCAGAAAACATGTAAGGTAATTATAAGACCTGCCTCATTAAATATGTGGGTATCCATGATTTATGATGGAAATCCATCTGGATTGGAGTGTAAAGTATAAATCACATTTCAAGGAATGAGTATCTCCATTCTATATTGAAATATATAGAAAAGACTTACAACATAGGTGTATTAGACACATATATTAAGCTCTGTATAACATATATATATATATAGAGAGAGAGAGAGAGAGAGAGAGAGAGAGAGAGAGAGATATTGTAGTCCAACAGTATAGCTAGTTTCATTAATAATCATAGTATTATATGTAGTAATAATAATAATACTACTACTAATAATAAAAAGTAATGACAACAAGGAAAAAACTTAACTCAAGGGGCTGTATTTAATTTTCAAACATATCTATCATTAGCTTTTATCTTAGTGTTGTCAATTTGATTCTACAGACTGATTCCAATTACCTCTGATAAAATGTAGCACTTTATTTCCAAATAAGCAACAAAACCACCTCTACTCAATTACTGTTGGTGACAGAATTTGTATTTAATTACCAAAGGTAAATACACGACTTTATTTATATAATGTGATTATTTTGGACTTGGCATTGATGTCGATGTATTTTCTCTTCATTATGCCCATATTTCTGAAACTAAAATGCCATGCAAAAGTATTTAAAGAAGAAGTAATGCAACAGAGCATCTAAGATTTAAACCAGTAACTTGAACTAGCTACCCCATAGTCTATTGCCATGTTTGCCGCGAGGTAGATAGAAAACGTGACCACGAGACTGCACAAAAATTAGATAATAAGATATTGATGTCCAATGCCACATCTCTTTTTTGCTTCTTTCTCTTATAGCAGTTGTTGGTATGGGTATATGATGTCATGATGATGCCAATATATGATGTCAGTGCAACTGAGTGCCAGAAATGTAATTAAATAGACCAGTGCAATTGAAGAACAAGTGCTTTCTTGCTAGCCAGAAAAGACCGGCTTGGAGTCCATCCACTTGAACCCTAAACATCACTGCTATTTTACTAGTTTAATAACAATAAAATGATTCCTTTTATAATTTTGCCCGGTTCCTAGACTGGATCATTTGATATAATTGGCACTGACAGCATATGTGCTAAAAGAGAAATTGGTCTACATGTTGGCTCATAAAGGCTCGATGTCCAAAGCATTTCTTGATTTCTGTACCTTTATCTAATATTTGGAAACCAGGATTACCTGGGATTACTTTTTCTGTACTGAAAATGTTTCTGCTGAAAAAGCAAACACATAGGGATTTGGATGGTGGAAATATTTGATTAGAAAAAGTAAACGTAAGTTGTTATATTGACTTTCATATTATTAACATTTAACATCCCATGTGATGGTAAGCAGAGAAAGAAATGTGAATTTAAGTTTGATTTTTTTTAAATATGTTTAGAGGAAAATAGTCCAGCTGCCATGAGCAATAGTAAAATCAAATAAGAAGTAGTGTTCAGAGGAGAAAAGAATCGCATAATTGTTGAATTATGGCAAATTTTGGTCCATTCATATCTCCTCATAGATAATTGATTTAAGCTTCCTGTCACATAACAAAAAAACACTCTCTTATAAATTGAAAGTACATGTTGACATAGCAACAGAAACAATCTTTTTTTCAAATGGTCTTTGTTGTTTTAATGTGATTAAATCATTTTGAGGAGAAAAATAAAATGCAGATCTACTCAACGTTCTGCTTAATAAGATTGTTCAAGTAAAGTTTTGTTGATGTAGCAAGATGTAATTGACAAATAATGTTTTGGACCAAGAAAGTCGAAACTAAGTTATTTCAGTTGTTTTATAACTTATTTATATTTATATTTATGAGATGTAATTAATTTAAGTTATATTTTGTAATTAACACATGTCCGACTTTTTCTTTGCACATTGTAACATGTAGGGCTGTAGAACACTGTGATACACTTCTGCCTAGCAAGAATCTTGCAAAAGAGCAAGATTAATGGAAGGACAGATGGGCAGAGGCACTTTGGTCCCACAGAGTGACTGCCCCTCATAAAAGGACAGTTTACCATCCTTGATAGACCCATAAAATAAGAAAATGTACCCTATTTGTACTTTAGTATGTACCCTTTTGGAATAAATAAACAAAAGCAACTAACTTGGGTAGAAGCTAAAGCTCTGCAGCTCCAACCACCCTCCTACTCTGTTAGCTTGTCAATTCAAGTAGCCAGAAAGCACTCCCAAGAAAATTGATAGGAGTGTTTTCCGTACATGAACACAGGGGTCTGAAATGGAGATCTGCTAGGCTGAATGTATCCCCACAAAAGATAATAGCTGGGGTGGGGGATGCATTTGCTAAAACAACACAATGGACATTTTAAGGATCCGCTCACTTATCATATGCATTATAGTACATATGATGACTGGAGTGTCCCTTTAAAGTGGAATATTTGAGAGGTATTTTAAACTATCAATGTGATATTGTTGGTCTTAGAGACATAATTTGATGGGAGATAAGAAGCATTCATCCCATCTAGTCTGCCCATTTTGCTGATGTAAAGACTCATACCTTAATGAGTTCTTGGTCTCATCTTGAATTCGGCATAGCAATGTGCATATCCAATGCATGTTTTATCCATACATTCCCTAACTGTGTATACCATCTACCACTTCTGCTGGGAACCTAAAATATATCTTTACATTCAGTTGATTGAAAAAAAGAGTCATATTTTAGTAAGTAAGGTATAAATAGTTCCAACTAATCTCTAATCCCAAGGAGACTCCTATATTTTTAGCAGTCACTCGTGTTGGATATGTCTTTCTCAAACCAAATTTAAACTTTACAGAGTATTTCAGTCTCAGAACTAGAATTAACGAATTAATAATGTTCATGATACATCCTTGATCATCAAATCCTGTATCAGAGGTAGGCACACAAGTTCCCATTAATACTGGCTGGGGTCTCTATCCACTATAAATAATTAAAGCTATATAATGATGGTAGGAGATCTCTTACCCCTCTGCCCACTCAGTGTCTTTACAACTCTGCCTCCTCACTTCAGTGTCCACCTCCTTCACCTTAGTGCTTATACACCTTGCCTCCATCCCCACCTTAGTGTCCATACCCCTCTGCCTCAGATAAGTGGAACAACATCCCAGTAGAAGTGGTTGAGGAGGATTTAACCATATATGGGATAGACACAAAGCTGATCGTGACCAAACAGAGGTCCTGTCTAACAGAGCCTAGTCCAGTGTCAAGGATCAAACTGCCCTGTTTGGAAAATTGGGACCAGCCTGGCCCACCCCCCACCCCTTTTAGACGTCCACCCAGGATAAATGGTGGTTAATAATTTTAAAAGTTCTTTCTAGAATTTATTTGTCATACTATTTGTTTGCATTTTTTTTCCAAAGGGCTTAGATGGCTACAGGTTCCAAACCTTTTTCGATGGATGCAGAATAAGGAAATTGTAATATAACCACATTTATTTAATTTTCATAAAATAGGCATGCATGACTAGCGGAGGGAAATAAATAGATTTGCTCAGATTGTCGATATTTGATTAAACCTAATATTCCCGATGAACAATGTAATGCACACTTGTCAAGCACAGTAATCCTAGCAGACCATGTTGGAAAACAATCTTGCTATGAATCTATAACATGAAAAGATTAATTTGAAATTTTAGAATGAAGAGAGGAGACAAAGGTATATCACTTTTTGATTCTTTACCCGCTGTTACATGCATATTCATGCTACGTTACACCAAGTGAAACTATATATATTCTTCAAGGAATAAAAACCTGTAGGTCCTTATTTAGGTATTTTTGCTCTAATTTTTTTTATAGTCTAAATGATCAGAAATCAAAATCACCATGTTTGGAGAATATTTATTGTAAAAGAGGACTTCTCATTTTCTCAAACTCAAAAAAAGTCCATGTTAAAAATACGTCTGCATATTAAAATGAATAATAAATCTATATTGTGATGCCCCTTTGCATGATCATACGAGCTAATGCTAGGATTTAGACAGACCTTCACTGCTCCATATTATTATTATTTTGTTATTTTTCTCGGATGCCTGCTCACTGAGTCACTTCTTCTGCAATTTGGCCGCTCGCCTGTATGGCATGACTTTTAGTACTGTGAAGCTAGAATTCATCAAGCGTACAATCCAGCTCATTGTGTCATGCTGCCAGTATATGCTAATTGCAAGATTGCACACTTCATGTTCAATGCAGGTAATCATACTTTGATGATGGTCCTTGTTACAATAGGAAACTACCGCAAATAGTATATAATTCCTAAAATGGATACATCTGTGGCTGATAACATAACATGCTCTAAGCCACATCATATTACACAGGATATAATTCTAACATTATCATCAACATAAAATTACAATGCAGATTTTCTTGAAAAAGTGGCCCAGACTGGTTGTAGGGTACAGAGTTAAATTCTTGGTGGACAGCCAGCTATGTTACACTAACAAGTTATGAAGATACTCGTCATCTTGTCCCATCTGCAGTTCCAATTATGTCACTATGCAATAAGAAAATGCCATTGTGTAATTTTCCTTCCCTGCCAACCATGTAACAAGCATCATACTACCTTAATTTTTTTAAACGTAAAAGGCAATATGAGCTCCAGAAGCTACAGATATGTGACTTCCAATAAAAGTTACTGCAAAGCAGTTACCTTGCCTTATATGTTCAAAACTTGCTAGTAACGATTTTAAAAGTCTTTGATATGCCTTCTGTTCCTTGATCTCAATTTTTTTTTTCACCAAGTAAATGATTAAAGCAAAGGATGCACTTAATGTTGAACTACAAAACCCTGAAATTACCTAGAGCAAACTTCCAAGTTAATCCAATCGTTCATGTTAATCCATGCACTAAAAATATTCCCAAGGTTTTAGGTCTTGTGAAAATGTTGCCAGGAAATTAAAATGAAATGAAGTAAAAAGAAAAAAGTATCGGTTTTAAAAGAAAACATCAATTTCATGAATAGCATTCTGTTTATGAAGCCACTTGAGACAACTTTATATTTGGAATGCACAAGCAATTTACAGTATATTTTCCATAGAATGTTTAAAGTCTTCACACCC
Source organism: Spea bombifrons (assembly GCF_027358695.1). Lineage (NCBI taxonomy): Eukaryota > Metazoa > Chordata > Amphibia > Anura > Pelobatidae > Spea > Spea bombifrons. Next base: position 49,011,402 of record NC_071090.1, on the reverse strand, counting down.
CTAAGATGTGTTCTGTATTGAAGTGCTCTTGTCTAATACTTGGATAATAGAACAAAACATTTTTATTTAAACAAGTAAGTAAAAAAAAAACCCAATACATATACACCAGGGGTGTCCAAAATGTGGCCCGCGGGCCAAATGCGGCCAGCAGGACCTCGAGGTGCGGCCTGTGTGAGATCGGCAGCCAGGGCAACCGGGATCACAAGAGCCCTGCTGTGCGTACCTGTGGGAGGGTCTTTTGTACTGCACAGAGGAAGCGGAACCCAGCAGAGTCATGTGAATGTACGTGACATCACATAACTCTTCTCCAGTCCTGCTTCCTTTGTGCAGTACAAGAGAACACAGAGGGAGGTCTTGCCCCCTGATGAAGTCTGTGAGCGGCATCGAGAGAGCTGCAGTGCAGGTAAGGGTGTGTGTGGGGGTGTTTGAATGAGTATGCGTGATTGAGGGAATTAATTTGCGAATGAATGAATATATGAATGAATGTGTGTGTGTGTGATAGCATGGATGTGTAAGTGGGGGGGGCATGGTACAGGGTGGCTGTAAGTGATGTGCAGACTCCATACTGCTGGCAGCATCAATACACAAGGGGGGCAGCTAGCCAGGTTTCAGCATTTACTGGTTGCCTGGGTATGATAGGAGTGTGATTGCTGTTAGGTAATCCTTATTAATTTTGTAATAATATCAAAACATATTTATCTTTAAATGAAACTAATAATATAAAAAAAAATATCACATGAACTGCTACATAGAGCAGCTGCAGGAGAAAACAGTCACTATTGGGTGATATTAAATACAAATTACTTACAAAGATATGTTTGGCCTTAATGTTGGTAGTCTTGATGATAACCTTTTCAAATTCTGAAAAAAAATATATGAAGACAATTTATTAGATCATTAAAAAAGAAGTATAGCAAATATCCCATGTGATTGGGAACAAGTAACCCTTAAACTATATGAATATAGCAAGATACAGAAGTATTAAGAGGGAAAATCTAAATAGTATAACTTAACTATATATTAATACAATTAGAAAACACTACAAGCACATCATGCTATAGAGGTTACAGTCATTTAAGCCATAAACAAAAGCCTTCATTAAACTGAAATGCCAAATTGCATACATATACCGAAGCTGGTAATGCTTTCAGTGCCTATGACAAACATGCTTGGATACTTTAAATACTTATTCCTATTTGTGAATACTGTTAGGCAGTATAGTCTGTAAACTTTCAGAATATTAGTCAGCCTTCAGGGTGAGAACATTAAAATACTAGACTAAGTCCCCCTCCTGTTAACATTCGAAATGCTTTTCACCAACCAATGTGGCACGAAAGGGGAATTCTTGGAAGTTTTTGTTTTAAACTCAAAGGCAACCAAAACTTACTTATTTTGTGCCTACTTTCACATGCTGTTTGTTAATTATCCTGGTAACTTTGATTAGCTTCTCATACAATAGGTTTAAAAAGGACATTCTATTCTATCCTTTGTCTGGAGAACATGCTAGTAGTAAATTAGATGGTTGACCGAAAATCTGCACAAAATAATCAAGAAATTCATGAGCAATACATTTTATAAAAGATAAAAAGATACAATGATACATCCCATTATACTATACAGAGCAAATGGTCCTAAATTGAGAAAATGCTTAATCTCACCATCTTGTCTCAATGGACAAAGCTATTTGCAGGCAGTCTTGTGAAGCATTACTTGCGCAACTACTTACTGATTACTTACAAAATTGTCTTCTTACCTAACATGCATCAAATGGAGGAGAAATACAAGTTCCATTATGATCCTGATCATACATGGATATGAACCTGAGTTTCAAGGTATGTGATCCAGCCTCAGGGTCTCAGGATGAAGGGGCAAAATATCACCCAATTAGGAGCTAACTCCTTCATACTCAACGTTGATCTAATTATATATAAGTGCTTTTTTTATATAAGTGCTAATTAGTGATTTTGCTATGAGTATGCCATGGTTGACATCCCTGTTTGGATGCTTATTACTTAATTAAGTCACTATATAAAATCTGCATTATGAGCCATTAAAGAGATAATGTTTAAAGAGTCTTGGGTCAGCTCATTTAAGAAGTTCCCAGGTCTGACATTTTGCTTTAAAAAAAAAATATATATATATATATATATATATAGTAGGATTATATTTCAGTGTCAGATTTCTCAATCTCCTTGAGCAAAATTGTTATTTTTATAATAGTACTTGTCTTATAGGTCTTTTCTGTGCACAAGCCCAGCTAGATTAATTCACAAAAAATGCTATTTTATCTAATATTAAAAGCATGAGGGCATAATAAAAGTTTAGCCTGAAGTCCATGAAAAACAGAGGAGACAGGGGCCAAATCCATGTTGAAAAATATGAGCAATATATTTTTATAAAAGTTTGAGTCGGTGAGAAGTTCTCAAAATCAAATAATAAAGTTAACAACCCCAGTTATGTATTGTCATGACAATAAAAAATAGTGCATGTTATTTTTGCATTATAGTTACATAGGTCTGGAACATTAGTAGAAGCTGTGGCACCCACATACCCTAGGTGTTTAATCTTTGAGGAAAAGTGGTTATCATATGAACGACCTGGACCGGCAGTATGAAGGGGCCTCCTGATGACGTGAGTGCAGCCGAAGGCTGGTAGCTAGCAATCCGGCATATCCAGCCACCGGCTGCACCCTGCAGCACCCATTCTTGGTGTGCCAGATAAACAGTCCAGGCCTGATTGCATGTAAAAACCTCTGCCTCTATGCTTATCTACTTTAGTATAGTGGGTCTAGCCTATACCAGTAGGTAATAAGAAGTAAGTCAACTGATTGGTACATGGTTTATTCTCTGGTAACAAAGCCACATGACCTCCATATTTGTAGTACAGAAAATAGACTAAGCCAATGGTTTAGGGAACCACATGTGTCACTAATATGCCACAGTTATCTTCCCATATAAAATATAAAGACACACAGAATTCGAGGTCACCATATTTATTGTACATGTGCTCCTCCATGAAAGCCTATATATATATATATGTTTTTCCCTTACTAAAGGCACATTGGTCATTTTGTATGTTATTATGTATGCAAACATACAATAAAAGTATGCAGAAAAATATAATGATCCATGTCAAGCTCATGTGAGATTGAACATCTTCATAAAAAAAAATATCTTTCTGAAGCAGCATGTGGGCTGGACTTTTATTTTCCCTATGACTAATGCAGATGGTTACTGTTACTTTGTTTACTTTCTTTATTAGATTTTCCTGAATCAAACGGATATAAGCTCTAACAAAGGCCACTCTTATCAATATTGAAGAGACATTCACAAAAGGATATTTGAACAAAATGAAATTCTGTATGTCAGTAGAAGACAGTCTGGAGTTAGAAAGTGCCAGATAATTAAATAGAAGACAAGATCTCAAATCCTGGACCTTTCTTGGAGATGAGATACGTCAGACAAACCACTCACTGATACATTTTAGCAGTCAAAGAAATTATTTTTATTATGTCTAACACTGGAGATGGTTAAAATCGTATGAAACTAAAGGTAAACTGTAAAGCTAAAAGCAACTTTATTGATTAAAATATATAAAAAGAACCTTATATTTATGTTTTGGGGGGGTCTTGATAATGAACTTCAACCTGTGTTCTGTAGAATACACCCCCTTATTAACCTCGTAATTTGTACTCATTTGAAAAACACTGTCTCTTTTTCTATTCACTACCTACTTTTAAACTGAACTCCACCACAGTTGTGTAGCAGAAACAAACTGAATGCCCCACGGTTAACCTTACGAAATCTACTTTTGGAATATAGCTAAAATTCTCCTAAGGCTAGTGCAGTGCCCATAGAAAATGATTGCTGTAACTGGAGGCAAACAACAGTACAACAGTTCTAGTATTTATTTATAGTTCTACGATTAGAAATGTTCCCATTTAAAAGAGAGAATGAAATACCACTACTTCTATATTCTTTGTCTGCTTTAGATTATGTAGTGTGTAGCAGATATGAAGGGGGATTGACTGCAAAAAATAAAATGCAAGAACCTGAACGCAACTATAATTCTCCCACATTTCCCATTTGTCCTGTTGGGTCCTGATTTTCTGTCCTGCTGCCTCGTCCAGTGAGGAAGATCAGAGGGTTTCCCCTGAACATGTCACTGGCCTCTCAAATCTACTTTGGTACATGCTCTTGCAGCACAGACCTTAATTAATGCTTCCATGTGGTAACATTTTAAAACTGAGTGCAGCACTATGATGTCATATTGAAGCATTTGACTTCAAGATAGCTGTACAGGTAAGGTAGGTGAATGTTCTTGACCCATCTCCAACCATGGTCCCCAAACAAAGCTGCCCTACATTGGACACCAGAAATATTAAGAGGTTAGTCCTACTAAAGATAAGTGTCCACTATATATATAAAGCAAATGGTTGCTACCAATACTGAAAGTCCAAGAGATATTAGATCGATGAATAAACCATATGATTTTGGAATATAATACACACCTACATTATGTAAAAAATGTTTTCAAATATAGAAAACGCTTATATATTTGGATTAAAGACAGACAATCTAGAGCTACTCAATCTGTAGCCATACCCAAGAGTATGATAAAAAATGAGAAAGTTGCAGATCATAGTAGGTGTAGTTCTATTTAGAAATTAGGCCAAGCTGTCATTAACCTGACATGGACTGTTAAAAGCAATACAAAATGGGAAAATCGATTTTGTGATGAACAAGCTATAGTTGAACAAGGCTTGTTTGATGGTTGACAGTAAGTTGGGAATGGTTTCGTCATCTATACAAATTTAAATATTAACCCGTTTTGTAGTAGCATACAATTTTTTTCAGTTACAAGAGGTAACCTAGTTTGTAATACTTACAGAATTGCATATGGCCATAGATCTCTTTACAAGGATGGTCTTAATGCCAGGTGACAAGGGAGGGGTCCAGTTGTTACCCCATAAAATGTCCCCAATGTGTAACTGTAGATGTGAAAGCTGCCTGGGCTGCAACAGAAGAGTTTGCATGGGAGAGGGAGTACACAAGAGATATATGCTTACTCTAACATAAGGGTGTGGAGGGCAACAAAGACACAATCTGCCTAGGGTGCCATTTTGTATAGGACCAGGGGTGACTCATTATCATAGTATTTTATTTAAATGTTCCATCTTTATTAATGGTCTGACTCAAACTTTTTGGAAGCAAGGATCATCTGTGGCTGACAAGCCCAGTCCAGTGTTAGTAAGTTTTGGATAAGAGTATAATATTATAAAATTGGTGCTTTAAGAGTTCATCTGAAAGAAGTTCTTCACATTAAATTTGGTTTTGTTTTTTTATCTGTTAGTGTGAACTTGTGCTCATCAATTCCAGACTTGTCATGGCTCATTATCTGGATATCATCATGGGCAGCTTTGCATTGGAAAAATATGTTAAGGCATCTGCCCATGTGCTTTTCTGTTCCGCATCACATAATGCGATGGAAACAAGACATTTATAATTTGTATTTTATAGCATTCCCTGTTTAAAAGAAACATTTAAAACAGACAATGAAATAGGTCTAGATTATTTGAACAGATCAAATATAAATATAAAATGTTTAATTAAGAATTCATGTTAGGGTTAGTGAATGGGGAAAAGGGATCAGAACTGGTTATGGTAAAATGGACAAGCAATTTACATTTTTGGCGGGAAAACTAACTTGTCGTGTGACACAGAAGGAGTTATTGATTATTCTGCTGGTGTTACAAAATGAAACTTTTTTCTCATTTAAGTGCTCCTGTATACTATTGCTGTGTGATTATAAAACCTGAATAAGACACTATTCATAAGAGTTCTTGGCAGCTACAGTATGCAAGTAGCATGTATCAGCATCAATCATACAGGATGTAGACTGAGTGACTATGCTAGTTTAATGAAACAGAAAACGTAAATGACATAAAAACAACATGATCTTGCCTAGATATACAACTCTTGCATTCATTATAATGTCACATGCCATCTTGATTTTTAGGTTACATTAACTTCATCATGATGGCATGGAACGTCATGAATAAGACGCATTTTATTAATAGTTTTGAATGATTTTCTTATACTTTGGAGTGATTGGGAACCTGGCTAGGGTTAGAGCTGGGTTAGTTTTATGGAGAAAACCAAAAAACTGAAAAAAAATCTTTCTTACAGGACTTTTTTTTCTTTTATAAGCATTAGGCTAGTTTGTGCATGCATTTTACACTTATTTGTTATCTATACTAGGTATGTGCAATTTATTATAAAAAAAGTGAAATGTTTTATAACTTTTTTTGTTACTTTATTGTTCACAGTAAAGGATGGCCTTGGATATAAATACATTTGCATGAGTGCGCTAAATAAGAAAAGAAGATTAATTACTGAACATACAAAGTGATTATGAACAGTTCTTTATTTATACTGCTCGCCTTACTTGTACTTCACTACCCTATCCAGGTTTAGAAACATGGTGTTATATCTCTATACTACTACTACTACTACTACTACTACTACTTCTACCACTACTAATAATACTATTGGTATAAAGCATGCTAAGATCATGTCAAATTTCCTCTGTAATGTGCTAGATCTTCTTTTAAACAGAATACTTTTTTTTTTTTTTTTTAAACATATTTACATGTTTATTTTTTCTTTTGAAGCAGTCCTGGGGCGTTTCCTTTCCTATTTAGGGATATGCTATTCTTCCAATTTAAAGGTCATGATCAAGTTAAAGCCAACTCAAATACTATCTAGTGTATGGAACATTAACTCCAACAAAATGTATCCAGTGATTTCATTGTTATTTATAAAGAGTCAACCATGCCTTGAGATGACATTTTACCTTTAAGTGTCAGCTTTGAGAGCCTGGTGAGCGTGTGTGTGTATCTTGAGTAATGCTGTTGGGTAGACTTGCTGTAAATTACATGTCCCAAATTAAAAAATAATATTACACTGTAATATATTCTTGAGACAGACACTAAATATTCATCTGCGCCTTTGCTTCACTCCCTTGACATTGCCTGGCTAAGTTTAATGCTATTATCGTGGGAGATGGGATGAAAATGATGAGACAGATTGTCTTTTGAAGATGACAAGTATTTCAAAAAAGATATCAAATGAACTATCTCGTTTCTTTTTTTCACACATTTTCATACTTTGATAGTAGTTGTTAAGTGAAGTAGTTTTTGACCTGGAACATAACATGTCAACAGAATTGCTGAACACAGGAGAATTAAGTACATCCAAATGATTAACTTAAATCATGTTGAAAATATGACAGATCAGTTTCTCTTACTAAGTGTCAAGTCACATTCGGAGGTCTTCAGTGCCATATTTGAATAAAGCAGTTAATTGACAAGGCACAAATACTATTCCTAAGCTGTGTTATAGCATAACACCTAACAAAGGAAATAAGTAAGTAATAATGGAGGCACTTGGGCTAAATGCCCGAGCATGGGAGAATATAGTAACAATATTATTTTCCTTTTTGTTTAACAGCAAATGCTAAGAACATAAGGGCATATATGACCAGTTCTTCTATATGACCTATATTCCATTTACCTAGCTAACATTCAGAGCCTCTTTGTCCAAATGAAAATCCATTTTCACTCCAAAAAGACAATTCCGTTTTTATTTGGGGAAGTCGTATACTTGCATGGATTTTGCTTTCTATATCTTTGCATTTTTATTCATCATTTCTTTGCTTGAAAGTATCTATTCAATTTAAAAACATATTTTCTGAAGGTAGTAAATACCATATTTTTCCTTGGTTTTCTGTAAAGTCATCTTGCCTTCTGTATTTGCAATTTCATTTCCTGATGTCTCAAGGGATTTCCTGGTGTTATATGGATGTTTCTTTTGATTAACATACCCTCAGAGAGTCGTATGTATCGGTCCTAGGCATACTTGTCTATGGTTTTCAAAACGTTCCTTATCGGTCTCCAGTCTGGTGTTAATAAACCCATCTTCTTCAGCCTTACTTCACAACCCATTTCTTCTATTACCATAATTAATGTTGTCCCTTGACTTCTTCAGACCCCATAATGTTTTGAGATACAATGACAAAAATTGTGCAGCATATTAAAAGAATAATTACAGAGAAAGTCGTATCCTCCCCTTTTGAGGTGATTATTTTTACACATGATAATATCTCTCCGGCCCTTGCCTTCTCAATAACATGTTAAGCTGCAGTTTATTTGTAAATACAGGACTTGGTGTACATGTTGTTCCCAACATTGTCTTTGATCTCCTGATATTAAACTAGGAGACTGAAACGTGCGCACTAGACTTTGATGTCAAATATATCTTGCTCGTTGAACAAGGTAACAGTGTGTGGTCCATTTTCACAGGCAACATTTCAGTGTTCTGACTGCTGTAGTATATTGCAGCAATAAACTGAAATAGAATCATCTTTCTCAATGCTGAAAGACGGAAAGAAAGTAAATACAAGATCATGATGATTTCTATTTACTTTCATATACGTGCATTTAAGGAAGAAAAAGTTAGCTAACTAAACAGTACTGAATGTTTGAGAAATCTGAGACTATTGTATGCAGAGATGTATTTATGTTTAGTGCTGCCCTAGTCTTGACCCAAGGGCAGCACACCGAGCTGGCCCCCCGCAGCTGCCGTCATTACTACGGAACTCAGTGCCTGCAGTCTATAAAGAGATCTCCCCTGTAACTAGCCTACTGCATAGCAGCACAATGTGGGGGCTGATCACCGGATCTGTTCCCCCTGTTTTGCAGCAGTGAGACTGCGCCCCCACTTGAAACTCCTGCCCTAGGCCAGGTTGGCCTAGGACAGAATACATCACTGATTGTATGTGCTCTGATGTCTAAGAGTTCCGTTCATTAAATATGTAATGTGAAAATATTGTCTAATGAAAGTTAACGAGCATATATTTCATCAGTCTGTTTTTTTAGGTGTATTTTAGGCTAGCTAATTAGGAAAGCAAATTCCAAGACAGACTTTACTCTGCTTACTGGCAGCATGGCGAATGCAATAGGTTGCAATTGGAGAGCACACATGTATGAACAAACTTCTATTCAACTGCTTCATGTTCTTTTACAGTTCAATACAAATGGTCAACCCTTGTGTAGTTTCAACTACTTAGCTAAACCAAATTCAGCTCCAAATTTAAAGTTTAAAAATTTAAACACTTTAAGGTTTGCTTAACTCTTATGATGAAACATTGTACACAGAATACTAACTGGACATTCAACTATAAATATGCTGTTTAATATAATTAAAAAAATACAAATCAAAATCCCAGTAGTTAATAAAAAGAAATACAATAATTTTCAATAAAAATCACATCTTTCCTACCACTACTAAGATTTTCAAGAAAAAGTGATTGGGTTGAGTGATACTGTTTTTTTAAAAAAGACTTTAACATCTTTCAACTTTTAAATAAAATACATATATGAATGAATGAATGAAATAAATAAAGTAACTATGTTACCTAAAGTGTCATTTATGCACACCTTTATTTGCAGTCCCTTACGCAAAGCAACATTTTACCCATGCTGACTCCCCTTAGCCTTCTTACTGCGTTGATTTTAAAGAGAAAACTAAAATTTGAGATGAAACCATAATTGAGTTAATAACTAAAATGATTAATGAATTGGAAAAATTAATTCTAACAAGTGTCTGACCCCATGATGTCATTTTTAAGAAAGTGGCCAGAGCTGAGTAATGCACTGTATATTCACACCAATAAGGGAATTTTATAGTCTTTATCATGTGAATCAATATTTTTAGCATTATAATAATACCTTACCAACTTACTGCACTCTTAAGCACATGATGAATAAGTATACTTATTTCTAAATGCACTGAAAACAGGGTTTTAAGGATAGATGTAGTGTGAGGCTGTTTCTCTTATTGTCAAGCATCGTTACTGCACCATCATGTCAAATACATTGACAAATATAACCGTGTGGTCCATTTCCAAAGGTAACATTTCACACTTCTAACTGGACTGCAGCAGTAAACCAAAATAAAATAACTATCCTGCCAAAAACAGAATAAAACTAAATACATGGTCAGTGGTGATCTTTTTTAATTTAATGTTTGTGTTCTACGTGCTCTGACATCTGATGGTTCATGCGCATGTTACAAGTAATACGAGAAATGAATGAAGGTGAATGAAAGCATTGGTAGTTATCAGCCTGTTATTTATCGCGTATTTATCACATGGTTTAATAAGGTGTATAAATTTGTAGCACTCAGTTTTCTGGAAAATCAAGATGTAAAAAGTAACACTTGAATAAATGACTCATCTACATAAATAGAATAAATATGACTAGACAGGACCCCTATACCGTTAAGATAGGCCTGATAATTTAAGAAAATATTCAATCCACTTTAACGCATAACTCTTGTTTTATTGAGATGTGTCTTGATATTGTATTCAACTCTCTCTAAAATGCAATTCTTTTTTCCTTTATTATGCTAGATCAGTTATCTCTGCTCAGCAACTGGGACATGATTTCCTGGGAAGGCCAGCATCTGCGCAGTGAATTGTAAGAGCTTTCAAGCATTTGTGACCTAAATTCATTAAGCAGAATGCATAGATTTGGATGATCACTTGATTCTAAGCTCGGCACTTGAGCCTTTAATTTCCCAATGTTAAATAAATGCACAGTATGCCACCTATGAAATTCTAAATCCCATTTCTGATATAATTGCAGAGATGGATACATAATATTCTTACGCAGTCCTACACCCCCTCCTCATACATGTTGCAGAAGCCTAATGCAGGCGGAATGCCTAGGGCAGTTTCTCAACAAATGGCAATGCATTATTTATAGCCTTGTTCAATAAAATAGCTTTCATTTACTGCTTGATATTTCACAGAATAAACCCGATGCATAGTATTTTATATGTATTTTGACCAGATGAAAACAATCTTTCAAAAATGTAAAGATCTAAAACCACTTTTTTGGTTTCACAATACATTAACCTTTTGCAGTTATATTCAAAGTCATCATATGAGCAAAATATAGGTCACCCACTCTATTATTCTGCTGGAAAGCTATTTATTCGGACACATATCAACTCATTTTGACAGCAGAATATTTACACCAACATATTTCAGCTTCGAAAATCCAGAAATCTGCATATTATCCAATGATTTTAAATGAAACTCTGCATTACTATGCAATAATGAGATACCAAAAGTCACTTTATTTACTGAATGATTTGCTATGTACCCATTTACAGTTAATATGAGAATTAATGATTATATTTAAAGTTTGTTCTTCGTAACGCACATGCATTTTGTATTTATTTAAAATAGCTTAAAAAGGTTACATTTTGACAAAACTAATAGACAATCTCTTTGCAAAACAATTTTTAATTAACATTCATATGCAAGTTGGGGAAAGAGTGATCTTTTAAACAGAATTTTAAAATGCAAATATCACGTATTATCAAAAGGTAAAAGTCTGGCCTTTGATGTCAATAGTGTCAGCTTTACTAGTCATGGATTTTCCAGTGATTCTGCAAAGCATGGCAGCTATAAAAGAATGGAGGGGGCTGTGCAAAAGTGACAATATGAAAATTACAATGGAAGGCCGGTAACATTCAGCCTGAGGGACATGTCCAGCAAGTGGCCTAGATATAAAGCATAGAAAACACATTTAGTAGACAAAGCCCTCATGTAATGCATAGGAAGCCCATAAAAATACACCGAATGGGTCGATTCATTGTGTAAATGCCAGTTAAAGTTGTGTTACTCAAGGCAGCATTGTGTATTTATGTGAGATTGCAAGAACAACAACAAAAAAAATTAGGCTGTGGCCCAAAGTCTCAGAGTAGCCCAAAAGCGATTGTCCACCTTGCCAGCCCTCTTCCTGGAGAGTTGTGTTGTTGATAAGCATACAGTTGTGAAAAGTCATCTGCCTTAAAAATACCCACAATGATATTGGATAAAGTGGTTCAGAAAATACTTGAGAGCAGACTTATTACAAACTTATCTGTTTAATGCCTTCTCTTATTTTCTGTAGTTGTAATTTAGGTATGATAAACACCAGACCTTGAAGACTACAAACAGGGCAGTCTATTTCATTATCTCCACTTTAGCAAAAGTTGCTCAATCAAAGATATAGTTATCTCCCTTCTCCTGACTCAAGCCGCATGAACCAATCAATGACACTCAGGGGAGAGATAACTTGATGGGGGCAGATAATAATTTAGATTAAAATTAAAATGTGCAGCTCCCATAGTATACCATAGTAAAAATGATTTTTAATATATATATACATTGCTAATTTTAATCTGTAAGCACATTAAATGGGTTAATTAATATACTGAACTGTAAAATGTGAGATTTGGGTAAATAGTCCACTGTCTACCTATCATGCTGAGTTTATGGATTAAATGCCCCAACAGAATCCATTAGTTAATAATGAAGTCCTATGACATTGTGGCAATGGATCACCTATTTTTAATGATTTGATCTAAGGAACAATGGACCCCGTGGATTTGACTATATTTGGGACCATTTTTATTTCTAGAATGGGCTTCACGTGTATTTTCAGGATGCTGCCCATCTTTTAGCAGATATTCTATCCTCAGACAAACTCTAAACATTATGAATTGTCATTATAGATGAATGTCTCTGCTAAACATATTCTTCAACTGACTTTTAAAGGGTACACTATTTCCACCCTCACAGCTGTGCATTTGCTACAGACTTAATTGAATCTCTCATTATCACTGTTTGAGAGGATGAGTAATGATACTGTATCACAAAACTGTATGTCTACCAATGTACACAAGGAAACATCTACGCAAATATTTTTAATTCCAGACAAACCCCCTGCAGTTGCTAAACATAATGCACCAATTAGGACACATCATTAAAAAAACTAAACATGGAATCATATTAAATATCAAAATAAAGAATCATATACTGTAGAGCGAGTTGCAAAAAACCTTAGTGAAGACAGTGATACCCATCAAGATGTTATAAGAGGGTTTTTAATAGTTTTATCAATGTAGTGAATACACCAAGATGTACAGTAAATTTATAAAATCATAAATCTTAATGTCCTTCAAAGTATGAATAATAAATACATTGCAATAAAAAATAACGATAGAAAAACGTATTAATGTTATTAACTTTATTACTATTTATTATTGAAAGGTCTTAAAAATGCATTAAGACAGATACATTATAGTCCACAGCATGTATGTGTCAATTATTTACTCAACTTTAGCAATGAACGTTTTCCCAAAAAGAGGTTTTATAGTCATAACAGCCTCTCCTCCGGGGTATCCAGGAGAGGATTTCTGACTTTAGAGCTATGTAGCAAAGTACCTGGCATGGTTCTTTGGTTGTTAGAGCTAGTAATAAGAGCAAATATATGAAGTCATAGTTATGAATGTAAAGCCAGGTTGAGATGAACCACAGCTTTGTTATAAGGCTGAGTATTGGGCTATAAACTATACATCAGTATGTATTTGCAGTATATACAAGTATAATACTTCTGCGTTTTCTCTCCCTGTGATGTTGACAATAAATGAAGTACACTGTTAGGTGTGGAGAAACGTAAGAGCCGATAAGAGTCCTAGAATGTCAGGAGGCATGTGACTAGAAATAAACAAAGTGTCTCCTCGTACAGGGGTGTATCTATCTTTGGCAGTAAAATGTGAAAACACTCACACTGTCACTCGCTCTTACTCAAGCTCTCTCACACTCTCACTCACTTTCACTCTCTCATGCTCTTTCAGTGTCTCCTGGTCTTACTTTGCATGCAGGTTTAAAATGAAAATCAGTGTAAAAAAAAAAACTATGAAAAGAATGGCCGTGCCTCATCAGTCCAGTTCATTAAGATTATATTTGTCCTAAATTTTGGGAGAAAATGTTCTCATTCTATCACCACTAGCATACTTATGTCACTAGCTGAAGCCTTCCGTATTTTCACCTTTTATATGAATACTGATCCTTACATGTAAACAAGTAACCGCTAATAATGATGGTTCTATTCTGCTCTTTTCTTTTGCAAATATTGGTCTCAATAGCAATAACTTACACACACTTAGGTATATAAATAGTTATAACATGTAAACTATAGTAATAGAATATTTTTTCCCCAGCGTCGCCATCTTTGTGCCAACAGATTCTGTTTTTTTAGAGTTGTGATAGTTAAAGGAGGTGATGATTGTAATATGTTTTAGTTATTTATCTACCATTAATAACACAATATTGGATAGGACAGCTCATTTTACGTATTAATTAATGTTGTCACTGACACTGGATGGCTTCATTATGGACAGACAGGCCACAAAATGAACTATGTCACAATGATCAATGGCAGAATTATTTAGTATGACATGGTGATATGGAGACTGTAGAACTATATACAATAATTATATTGTAGAATGCCTTAACAATCCAGGTGTGTGGGCCAACAGTGGTTAAAGTAAACTTCTAGATCTACATGCACCTTCATAAGTAACCTAATACACGTACAACATCTCTCAAATAAACACAGGGCCGGGGTAGGGCTCATAGGTTGGCTCTGGCTCTTTAAGGCCAGTGGCTAACTGATGATGTAAGTGTGGCCAATGGCTGGATACACACAGCCTCATTCTATTTGTTCATGCTCATCATGGCTGGCTAGTTCCCACTGACCCCTCCAATGTAGCTCTATTGGTGCTTGTGCATGAGATCCTTAGTATGCGTCTGTCAGCTCAACACACGTACAAAAATACACAGCAAAAGTGCAAGAGCATAGCATATACTGCTGCACATATACAACATTTATTGGCCACTGACCTCAGACTTCCAATTTAATTGCCCAGTCTGCCCTCAGCATGTAGGAGGGGCTGCCAGAAACAAAGTTAAACCTAAGATGCTATGAATGCTAGGAGCACTGCTTTCAAACGGTATTCATCTTTGCATAATATATTTACAAATTCAGTTTATTAGAGAGGTTTTTGAATGATTCTAAGGATATTGTAAAACTACTTAGATTCAGCCTTTGGACGTGTGAGGTTAACCAGAGATCCATGCTGCATCTCCGATCACAAATATGTGCAGATGTGTCCTAAAGCCCTGCGGCTGAAAATAGCCGACAAATACACTCCATAAGAAACACATCAATCCCCCTCTATTTCCTTATATCACAACCTGTCCTTCCCACATACACAGACTTTGACCTCTTCCAGTAACCTGAACCAAAGTACCCCAATCATTTATTTCATACTAAAGAACAATCTGAAATCTAAACTACGACTGTGACCTTCAATTTATACGAGATAACAGAAAACATGATCAAAGATCAGAGTGCAGATGGAAGCAAAACTTGCTATTTTTACAGCTACACTGCAAAAACACTAACAAGCTGTCACACAAAAAGGCCAGAAATGCAAGGACTTTCATTTGGATTGCTTTACATTTATATTGCAGATACAGAATATATATATATATATATATATATATATATATATATATATATATGTGTGTGTGTGTAAAGGCTGTTTTCAATCTGTATTTATGGGAGGGTTATTTATACCCCCTTCAGGACCCACTTCTTCGGGGTGTTTCATTTTGCTTCGTTCGTTCTTGTTTAACCCCTACCACAAATATATTTCTACATCTCAAATATATTTATCTATGTCTTAATATAAGGCGTTTCAGGAGGCAAAGTGGCGTATAGAGGGTTAAAAGGCATTTCTGGAGGCAGAGTGGCAGTAAGGGGGTTAAAAGGCATTTCACAGAGCACTTTGCCTCCAGAAATGCCTTATGCCTCCCATTTAACACTCCCTCCCTCCTCCAAACTTACCAGAGCTTCTGAGTCCCCGGTGCGTAGTCCGGGCAGCGTGTAGAGCTCTACGCGATTCGCGTACACAACTTCCGCTGCAGCCGGGAGGAGGTGCGTTTAGCAGCGGGGGTTGTCTGCGTCCATCGCACAGACCTTCCGCGGCTGTCAGAGAACACGGGCAATTCTGATCTCTGACAGCCGGGGAAGGTCTGCGCGATGGACGCAGACAACCCCCGCTGCTAACCGCACCTCCTCCCGGCTGCAGCGGAAGTTCTCTACGCGAATTGCGTAGAGCTCTACACGCTGCCCGGACTAAGCACGGGGGACTCTGAAGTACCAGTAAGTGTGTGTGTGGGGGAGACAGGAGGATCCAGGTCCCCTGCATTGATGTGGGGGGGATCTGGATCTTAGTCTCATAGTCAGACCTAGTATAGCTCTTAATTAATAGCTCTTAATTAATACGTTTAATAGTATTTTCAGAGAATTCACATGCACATCACATCTAAATACATTTATTAATGCCATGTTGAGTTATGTAGCTTAAGTAGCCAGTTACTTGTTGATGTGCTCTTAAAGAACAACATTCTTGTACAGACCTAGTAGAAAATCACATCACATTTGCACCATCTTTCTATGCTGTGTGTCTTAAGAGCAATTTGTTCATGTTGGTCAACCAGAAAGATATCCTTAGGGGAAATCTATATTTTATCAGATAGGGATTTAATTTTAATTAGCTCCCCAGAAAATTGTTCACATCAAAAAACAAGTTCATCATTTACATTACATTTTTTCTACTTGTCATGAACAAAACCTAACATCGTACATTTGACATGCACAAAGGCAGCTTTTTTTGTCCTTGTATGATTTGCTATTTTAGCCTTGGTACTTTAAGGCCTGAGGCCAATAAATGATAATAAGTGGGGTCACACATTTCATTTTATGCATATGCAGCATGTGGGCAATCATATACAGTTGGAGGCTGCGCACTGCCAGTCTGGCACTGGATTGGGCGCATGTGAAGTCCAGTAGGCAAGATGCCCTTGGTGGATTTGCACGGTGCAACAATATGTGCTTAATGTTGACCTATCGCTTCTAAGTCAATGATTGCATGATAGATGAGATATAGGAGAGTCATTTTGTATGCCCTTTCTATAACAGCATATGATCCAGGATTCCAGAACAGTTATAAAGAACTGCTATCAGTTCAATAAATTAGACTCCTTGTAACTAATTGTAACGGGTTCACCAAAAGATCACCCATATGTATCCTCCTGTTGTCTCCGAAATCATGCGCACCATGGAACCCTGCTATGTGTACCCAATAAGTAGACACAGGGCAGCTGCCCCTTTTGCCCTGATGTAAAGATGGTCCTGAACTTATGGTATTTACAGCAAAGTATAATAAAGACTAACTCTTAAGAGAGTTTCAGGGGACACTCCTAGGGAGAAAAGGTAACAATCAGAGAGTATTGCTTGAAAATTGGGACCTTGTTCCTATTTCAAGATTTAGAGTTCTGAATGATAAGAAGTTAAACACTGTAAAATATGCATAACTACTTCCTGTGATCATGAATGCATATTTCCCACTATACTATAATTTTCGAGAACTTCTACAGAGCACATAAAAATTTGCATGGATATGGACCATGGTAGTTGGAATGACTATACAATGAATCTACACTAAGAGACAAGTCATTGTTACGCTGACAGTCAGTGAAAGCCAAAACAAATTGGAGATGTAATTTGCAGCACAAAAGAACTTGAAACACTGACATATGCAGTTCTAGCTTTTTAAAATTTCTGCAAATAATAGCTAAAAGTGACACAACTGACAGCGTGGAAGGAATGAATGATTAATAGCTAGGCAGTTTAGGTAACATTTAGTCAAGCCAACAGCATTGTTTTTACGGCTACATCTGCATGCTGAATTGAGGCAGATTCCATTGTTGAGATAGGATTAGAGATGATAACTCATTACAATATGAATATAATACCAAAATGAAGGGCCCATTATTTTCTAAGTTCCATTATCTGCTCGCAGTTTGTACAGGATTTCTGGGGGCAATCTTTGATACTGCATCTCGTCGTATTTTGGTACATTTTGGACAGCATTGGTTTTGCAAAATACATTGTAATACAGTCTACGATGAAAAATGTGCACTACAGAAAAAACATATTTCAGTTGTAGAGGCCATGACCAAAAATTTACATTATTTATAGTGATAAAAGTGCTAAAAATTCAACATGCATTCTTAAAACAAACGTCTGCTAGCAACACCAACTTTTTGGTTTGTCCTAAACACTCATTTCATATATTTGTAATACAAAATTTAATTCATGCCAAAACACACAGTTTTATTTTCTAAACAATTAAAAATTAAGAGGCGATTTAGTCGGGAGCAAAATGAAGGGAATGAAGAGCATATCAGTGGATTTTTACATTGGTCTAACTAAACAAACGAAAATATGTTTTGGATTTGTACAAATAAACTACTGCATGAGTAACAGTGACTTTTCATATGATGCTACACGGTGATGATCGGTGACAGAGCTATCAACATTTCTACTTTTTTACTCTTGATTTATGATATATTACAGATTTGTTTCTTTTCCTCTAGAGTAATATATAGATTTTATTGTTTGGTTTCTACTCAAAATGTAGACACTGTTTTTTGGCAGTGACTTTAACACCCATCATGTGTTCTTTTCTTTTGTATTACTTAGTACACAAAACAAGATTTTATAAACAGTATGGGTTGAAAGAGTGGACGGCTACTTATTTGTTTTGAAATAAGAAGATCTGTTGTGTGTATACATATTTTCTGTTTCCAAGACAATGAACAAATATTTTATGAACCTTTATCTGTAGTATTTTTAAATACTACAGATATAGTATTAAATTAATATTGAGCCTACTGGTTACTTACAAAAATGGTTGACACAAGAATTTGTAAATTAAGTTTTCTTTCACACCTTAGCCATGTTTCTGGCATGCTGATAATTTCATAAGATCAACCATGACACCTGTCTCTTTTTTTTACTGATCTGTATTTGCACTACACTAATTATAGAGCAGCCTAGAGGGTCAAGAGAAAGTGTGTGTGTGTGTATATATATATATATATATATATATATATATATATATACGCGAGAGCGAGAGAGAGAGAGAGTGAGAGACTAACAGGGTAAACTATCAGCGGTCTTTTTTCATAAATTGACTTTAGTATATATATGTATATATATATATATATATATATATATATATATATATATAAATCTGCGAAGTTATAGTATTCATATATCTCTGTGAGCTGTCAATAATAATGATTCATTAGATACAAAAGATGAGGATACTCTATCCAATGCATCATCACTAATTGATTTGTTTTACATATCAGTGGGTCTTAAATTGTTTAAATTTGTACGGTTATGTAAAGTGCATTTTAATACTAACATGAAGAACATTTAAAGACCTAAATATATAATATATCAAATAAAGTATAATCCGCTGGACATTGTGTCTATTTGATCATATCATACTAGATTATTGACAGCTCTAAAATACATTTATACTTTAACTCTCCAATAATGAACCCCATTTAATTAGATCCATTGTAGAGCTTACTGTTTTTGAAGAGTGACTTCTACACTAAATTAGGGACAGGCAATATACATTTTGAAAACTCTATTGATAAAATAGGCATTTTTATCTTTTAAAATAAAGGTACCAATATTTGGAAGCGTAGGATTTAAATACGGTATATAATAAGAAGAAAATGTGCATTACCAAAGTACTAACAAAGGGACACTGAACAGAACCAAACAAGGATCCCATATTATTGAGAACTCTTTCAAATTTTGCGAGCGACTGGATCCCTAAAGTAATAAACAAGCTAGAGAAGAGAACAGAGGAAAGCAAGAAGTAGCATACGTAGTTTGTACAGAAATAAAGTAAATGAAAACAGACAGGCCATCAAGAATATAAGATGTCTTTACTTAAATAAAGGCTGAGGATTAAAATAAAGATTCTGTAAACGATGAAGGCACAAACATTTAATACAATTAATGTCATGTTCAATGCCGAGCACAAGAACAAACAAATTAATGGCTAGAGCTTGTAATTGAAGTGGTATCAGTAATTCGATGGCATGAATAGGTCACAATATATCATCATTATGTCACTATAGTCTTATGCACCTTTATTCCTCAGTTCAGGCACTGCCTGTAGGGATATGGTTTACAACATTCTTTTTTTATTACAATTCAGTAGCATGGGGGAAAAAATCCAGAAAAAAATGTGTATTGATATTAAAGAAACTATATGAGGTATTTATGTCATCATAGATATGAGATAAAAATGTATTTAAAATGTATGTGAAATTGCTACTATATTAGGAGGTTAGTTATGTGTTGTACGTAGTTTTTAATGTTAAATGCATTGCATTGTAATGTGACACATGAAGAATAATATATAAGTATCAGCTATTTATAGTAGAGGAAAAGTAATAAGAAACTAAATAATATATGATGACTAGG
Source organism: Spea bombifrons (assembly GCF_027358695.1). Classification (NCBI taxonomy): domain Eukaryota; kingdom Metazoa; phylum Chordata; class Amphibia; order Anura; family Pelobatidae; genus Spea; species Spea bombifrons. Next base: position 48,991,076 of record NC_071090.1, on the reverse strand, counting down.
GTATGCTTGTAAAGTTATTTATGTACAGCCAATATGAGGGGCAAAGGGATATGGAGTTTAAAGAGGTTTCATGGTAAAAAATATTTTTCTCTTTGAGCATTTAACTACAGTGCTGTATACAGTAAAGGGGGTTAGTCCTGAAAAAAAACTGGTTTTATTTCATTTTGTTTCAGTAACTGTAGGCTGCTATTATTATCAGTCATGTGATATTCTGTGTAACTTTCCCTGCTCAAATATCGCACTTGGCTGATTCTTTACGGCAATGCTAATGATGTCTGTTCCTACAATGACTTTCATTAGTCAACGTGTCCAGCTGGGTGATTAAAGCTGACCCATTATATTACTCACCACGTGTTATCAAATGTTAAGGATGTTTGTTTTACAGAGTTGGCTCAAATAACAGAGTGTAGAACACATACAAATGGCATATATATATATATATATATATATATATATATATATATGACGTGGGTCCTGTTACATCTGGCGTAAAGCTAACACAGCATTCCATAATAAAAACATCATATGCACAGTGAAATATGGTGGTGGTAGCGTGATGGTCTGGGGCTGCTTTACTGCTTCATGACCTGCGTAACTTGCCATAATTTATGGAACCATGAATTCTGCTCCCTACCAGAAAATCCTGAAGGAGAATGTCTGGCCATCAGTTTGTGACCAGTTGGGTTATGCAGCATGACAATGATCTAAAGCACACAAGCAAGTAAAACTCTGAATGGCTCAAAAAAGACAAAAATTATGTTTTGGAGTGGCCTAGTCAAATGCCTGACTTGAATCCGAATGAGCTGCTGTAGCATGACCTTAAAAAGGCAGTTCGTGCCCGAAAACCCTTCAATGTGGCCGAATTAAAACAATCTGCCAAAAAGAGTGAGCCAAAATTCCTCTACCGCAATGTAAAAGAATTATCTCAAGTTATGGCAAACATTTGATTGCAGTTGCTGCCGCCAAGAGTGGCCCAAAAAATTATTAGGTTTAGGAGGCAATTACTTTTTCTCATGGGTGATATAGCTGTTGATTAAAAACATATGAAATTAACATTTTAGTTGGACCATCTAAGAAATTTAAATGTGACAAATAAGCAAAAATAAAAAAAAATCGGGCAGGGAAAAATACTTTTTTCACAGCACTGTATATATGTGAAAAGGAGAAGGGATACAATTGATCATATGGTTCTTTTATTTTAAAAAAAAAGTCAGAATAGATTGTTTTGTTTATAATACAGGGGTATGAAAATGAAAAGAGAAAGATAAATATAATGTTACTCTTTTTACAATGCATTCATGTTATTGTCTGTCATTGTTCTTTTGTGTATCGTGTGTTTAAACAGCTGCAGAAATTGACCTAAAGCAACTACTTATGCCATATCACCTGTATCATAATCCTTTTATAATTCTAATAATGCATAGTCAGTTTCCATTATAGGGAAAGGCAAACCAGGCATGAAAGTGATTCAGTGATAACAGCATTTGAATATATCTATGTGCATGCATTCTAAATGATAATACATAAAACATAAACTATTCATTCGATACTAGAATTGATAAGAGGAAATACAAGCATTGGTCAGGGGCACAACCTACAGGAGGGTCATCTTTATTTTAAATGTTTTAGGTCTGTACTCTTCTGTCTTTCACACTTGCAGAGAATGAGCATACATTACTAGTAAAGGTGCCACCTGAGCTTATGTCATTTCCATACCTGGGAACTTCTTAGCTCCGCTAAGAGGCTTCCCTTGTGGGACGCAGCCGAGACTGCCCATTGACATCAGCGCTGACGTTAATGGGTGATCTCGATATTAGCGGGCGGTTCCAATGAAGTAGGGGGCATTTCTGCTGATGTCAGTGGGCGTTCCCCATGACATCGCAAGACTCTGCAACCCAGAGGATTCGGGTGTTGATCGGAGAACTCCCAGGTATGGTCATATCTAGCCAGACCTGTCTCCCTTTTGTAGCATGAACTATAGCCATTTGTTGCTTGATGGTTATGGAAAAATAAACAGCCCTAGATAAAATCCAATATTTCAACTGATCATGAAAAAGTGGCTATTGATTTATGTAATCATCAGTAGGGTATTACATCATCTTATAATTGTAATTGTACAATATGACAATAGTTCCATATATTGTACTGAAGCTGGTGGCAGTAATTTCTAAATGGAGATTTGCATTTGGTAAACCATTGCAAACTGGCCAAATAATTGAAGTGGTTTCAGCATGTCAGTACAAATGACTAGAAAAGGCCCTTCTATTTTCTTTATATGCCCAACAGTCTTTGTAAAAATGTACCACATTACTTATTCTGTGCCTGTAGGTTATGTGTTGTTTGAAAACCAATTAGGGATATTGGGGATCTGCTGCCTGTATTTTCATAGTGAAGCCCACACATGTCCTGATAGCAATGTGTTGAACAGACCATAATCTGTTGTATGCACTGAGTTTATGTCAACAGAAAAAATGCTCTGCTACTGAATGAGAAAGAAAAATAGCCCTGGCTAAAACCAATTTGCTTTTTGTTCATTAGAAATAATAAGGCCAGCGGCAGTTGTAACATGGTTGTGTTTATTTCGATAGCAGTGGTTGTTCTTCGTCTGGACTTGGTGGCTATTGCAGCACAGCAGGTTATCCAAACACATACACTCAGATTTAATGAAAGCGCAGTAGTGAAAAAAACACCACCCTATTTGAATATTGTAATTGGTATAAATGCACAACCTGGGACGCAGCGAAATTTGCTGCCTTACGCTTTTTGTTCCCACTGTGTGATTATTAAATAGTTTGTTTTTCCCTCTGGGCATCTTTTCATGTACACACAATTGATTGCTGATAACTAATTTTTATTTTATTATTTAAACAGTATACACAGGGGCCAGAAAGGAGGACACATCTTTAGACTGAGCATGGCTTGTGTTCCTGTCTCCTCTGTGCCATTTTACTTTGTACTCTTGGGCTGGTGTGTATAGCACGAAGAGTCTAGAGGAGCTTGCTAATATCAGGAAAGCAGAGCCTGTTAGTTCAATATAAAGATAAAGGATGGTGGCAGATCGAGTTTTGTCTATGGGGTTGATGTTCAGCTTCTACCCTAACTCATTCATTGTGTAGCATACATAGAAATGGAGCTGTGTAATTGTATATATGATATTTTGGAGTACCATATTATGATTCAGTTCCTTAGCATATGTGATATGACATAGTTTTATGTTTTTGATTTAAAGTGATTTGCATAACTGTGGAATTCCCAAGGCAGAAGGCAGGCAAACTGGAGCTCTCCGTGTTCTAAGGGAGTGACTTCATGAGGCATGGGGCCAGCAGAGCAAATAAAGACACCGCTATACCCCTATAAAGAAGAATGCATATTAAAGTATTCTGTAAGTGCTGTAATATGTGTTCTTCCAATTAAAAAAGCGCAATCACATGAGGTAGAAACTGTAACCTTGTTGAAAATCAGTGCTTTCCGCTTATGCACATTCTCTGAGGTGTGTGTATCACCAACTGGCTGGGGTAGGGAAAGGGACATATGCATGTGGGAGGATTTTGCAGAATCTCTCCACGCATTTGCAAAAGGAACAACACTTTAAAGAGACCATGCAGCTATCAGGTGCATATGATGGATGGAGTGTGCCTTTCAGTAGATTTCCTGCCTGAACAAAAGACGGAAGTGACCTAGAGACGTTGTGAAGCACCACTCCACCTAGAGACTCCTGGTCAAACCTGGAGAGTTCCCATGTATAGTAATTTGGATGTTTTTATTATAGTTATGCTACCTTGAATAAATATTTTTGGCCCTGGTTTAAGAATTATGTCCGTTAGTACTGCATGTTCAAATATTTACAGAATTCTATGCAGACATGGGCCACATCATCAATTTCTAACACATATTTGAAAAGCCTTTGTAATTTTGGATCTTTCTTAGTGTGCATCGGCTTTTCTCTAAATTCTTGTGTTATGACTTTTGTTGAGAGTATTGCATTCTAATTACTTTGGGTTGGGGTATTTTTCTCAAAGTGTGTTGGGTATGACACTCCCTTTACTTGTGCATTTCAGGCATTTGTCTAATGCCTGTAATTGTGGCACTGCAGTAGGCATCTTCCATGTAAATAAGCATGGTGGGTGGTATTACCCAAGAACACCTGAAACATCAGCATACTCCGTGTATTAAACAGAATAAAATAAGTACATCAAACTGAACTTAAATATCCAATTGTCTACACAGTTATTTTTTTACAATGTTCTACAAGTGCATTAAAATATGAGCAGTTATTTCAGCTCAGCCATTTAAATAGCTGTAATAATAGTTTGAGAAAGGCTCTGCTAGAATTACAGGATCTTAGACTCATCCAGGCTTCTTCAATATATATAATTGATAAGTGGAGGCGTCTGCTTGACTGCTTCATTTTCATTTAAGCCTTGTGGACCAAATGAGCTGCAGTGTTCTTTTCTGACCTCTTAAAAGAAGGGCCCCAGAAAATGTCTTTGGATGACTTGCTACAAAGACACCATCTAATCAATCCAGACACATGACGTTAGGGATTCAAATCCGTTCAAGCTAATGATGAACTGAGATTTCCAGACTCAATGCTCTTTGCTTATATTTTTGTGAAAGATCTAAATAGATAAATGAATTACTAAATGTTTTACAGGCAAAATGTAGTCCAACAGTGAAATACTCTCTGCATAGTATAATACAATAGGTATAATCTTAACGAGACTGTTATTATAAGAGTGAAAAAACTACGCTTACCATAAAAAAAGCTTAACTGGCACTGTACAAGAGCATAATTGGTATAGTTATATGTAAACTGAAGATTTTAAGCTTCCGAGCAGGACCCTCTCAACTAATTGATTTGTCTTGGCCTGTCAATTCTAGTTGGAAATATGTATTGTAAGAAACTCGGCGTAAATTGTTGGCGCTACATAAATAAAAGATAATAATAGTGATAATAATGAACTAGGACCAAAAACACATGTTGAAGTAGCAAACAGATACAGTACACAATGTTATTGAAGGTATGAACGCTACGCCTCCTTCTGTATTAACAGTAAGAATAGGCATAAGGGAGAGGCTAGGCCCTAGGCCAGTTTGTTATCATCTGGGTTGAGAATGGAAATATCTGGATAAACCAAGTCTGGATTTCAAATATCTTTGAAATAGGAAACAGAACAGATTTTTACATTTTCTCAACAACAACCTCAACAACAAAATGCCAAAGACATAACTTTACATGTATAGTGGCACAAAAATAATCTATAAAAAAATTGACATGTGATCAAAATTTATTGAATTGCTTTTTCAAAGTATCACAAGTAAATGAATGGTGGTTTCTGTTTTCCTATAATGCCTCCACCCAAAGTGCTGTTGCAAAAGGCAAGCATAAAGAGTGAAAAACCTATTAATATGCATTTGGGGCAAATTCTTTGTATTGCAAGAAAATGACAGGACCTCATTTTCTACAACTGTTTTTTTTTTTTTTTTTACTTTAGTAATTAATGAATGGCAAACAAATGTACCATAACGGGACCAAATAGAGCCTAAACTGTGACAGAAAATCAATGAGAACCTTGTAGTACAAAGTAAACTTAGGAAACCACGGCTCTACTCAATATAAATGTAATTACAGTAGGTATCCCTCGCTGAATGTATTGTATAAAACAGCAAAACATAGATCTTAAGTACAGACCTGCACAAAATTTGTGTTTCCGTAACAACTCTTTGTGGTATTCCAGTAGTATGTGAGAACTTGTCACAATTGTCACAAAATAAGTCATGGTATAATACCTCAGAGTTAACATCAAGAAATATTTATTTAACAAAGCTTCCACATACAGTCACTTACTCTTTTGGACATACAGAAACCTGTTTTTCACACTTCTAATTTTGAACGTTCCTTGGGCCCAGGGTAAACCACTGCCTTAAACGTATTATAACATAAACCTTTCTTTTTATATTTTAAGTCCAAGTTAATGCAGGCAAATAAATTAGGATTATCAGAAACATTTTTATTTTATGTTATGAAAAATATTGCTTCAATGCAGTAGACAAAGTAGATTATTAGTAGATTAAAAAATGGATTTTAATTACAAAATTGAATTTATAATCACGTTATAATGAGCCCAACAAGAAGAGGAAGGCACAGAGGAATGTGGGTCCCAATTTGGAAGGTTTATACAGTGAGTTGACACTTTCTATTTAACCTCTGTACACTATTGCCTAAAAATCTGTATATAATAAAAAAAATTAACAGTGAAAAAAAATCATTTTTACTCACACTTTTTCAGGAGCATTTTATAAAAAAAAAATCTCTTTTCAACACTAAAACAGAAACATCTCAAGAGGTGTCGCACTCCTTTAACACACTGCTGCAAGTGATATAAGAGAACGTTCAGCATCTGTATGTGCTAATTTATTGTGTTACATTTTTAGGGTATTTTCGCATTTAATATTTCAAGCATTTAATGCATTAACATGTAGGTAACATATCTAAATGCAGACCCCTAAATGCAATATCAGACACCTTGCAGATAAACTCTAAAGACACTATTTTTGTGAGGTCACTATAATTCTAAAATATTTACACTGGCCCTTTTTTTTAATCACTAAAGAGAGAGGGGAGGCTTAAACTTATTCAGAAATGAGAAATAAATGTACTTATTTATACTACCCACCACATCTACTCATGTTCTTTCAAATTGTACATTAACATATATTATCTAAAAACTGATCATTCCGTAAATCATATATACATGTGTGTACAATTACAAAAGCAATTTAAAATAATAATTTCTAGTCAATTGAAAACCATCCTAGGCAGCCATTTATTTGAAATAGTAGAAATGAACTTCTCGGACTCCCTCTCCAATTTTCCATTCTGCCTTCTTTTTCTCCACTAAGTCAATAATAACTTTTTTGAGTTGAGGGATCCCTGGAGTAGCGATTGTATATTATCCTCTAATTAAACATGAATAGTGCTCATCATGAATAATTCAATATATTTTGCTGTTTATTCTAAATTCATAATTGGCTACAATGTCTGCAGTCAATAAGCAAAGCGTCAGTGGCGGCTGGTGGGTAATTCCAATGGGGATTCACATGCTGCTGTTCCCTCTCCACGAACACACAGAATAATGGCGCTTCGCGCCTTGCGTTGTTAGCCCCGCCTCCCCGCTCACGTCAGTCACTGGGGAGGGCGGGGAGACTCCTGGCTGGGCGGTGAGTGTGTTGGCTGGGAGCTCCTCCCCCGTTCACACAGCTTTGGCAAGCACGGCAGCAATAGAGCGATAGAAGAATGAACTATGAACAGGCTGCCTGTTCATAGCTCTTTCTTGGCATAGGCAGGCTACATCAGGGGACAGGAGGCTTCATGCGCATGTGAGCCCCAAAACGCAAAAATATTTTTTTTTTTGGAAAATTCATCAAAAAAACATTTTCATCTAAATGAAATATAAATAATAAGTTATTATTTCTATTTAATTTAGATTAATATATATTTTTTTGCTCTTGGGGGTTCACGTGCACATGTGCTCCTATGGAGGAGCCTCCACTGCAAAGCTTATTTCTTTATTCAGAGGAGACTCCATATTTCCAATTGGAAAAAGCCCTCTATGACCTAGGGCTGAATTGGCTGACATAAAACATTTTTACTAAATACCTTACCTTGTCTTCTATCAGTGATTGAAAGACTGGTTCAGAAGGAACTTAAGATCTTCAGCTCACAACCATCTTCAATAACAGACTGTCCAAGTCACTAAAAGTACAAATATGTTAACAATATGTGATATCATGTTTTATTACAGACGTAAAATAAAAGCTTAAATATCTATTCCAACATATTTTACAGCTGCACATCCATCACTTAGCAGCCGCTGGCCTTAAAGTACCAGGCAGCTTAGTCATCCATTGTCCGACCGTGCACAGCTCTGATTTGGGAGTTGTCTGAAACTGAACTAAGACATGCACTGTATTGCTCCCTCTCCCTCACGATCAAAGAGTTAACACAGTGTTTATGTTTTCATCTAGCACTGAACTACAAAAAATACATTATACAAAACTCCTTAGTGAGTGATTTACACATCTCTGTTTCCCATGCTGATCTCAATCGCTCTTTTAAAATACAATATTGTGCATTAGTTTACTGCAAAGTAGTATATTTTAGAATGCTCTCACGGTAACTAGCATTCTCTGTTTTTTATTATTTTTGCAGTGGATAATAAGCTTATTGTTTTTTCCCATGTATGATCTAAAATACATAACAAAATGTAGTGTGTAAAGAATTGCACAAAGAGAGCATCTGTCGCCAGCAATATTATAACACATCACTGCACTTCCTGGGCTTGACTAGGTTTATGCCTTCGGCCCAATCTGTCATGCTATTGTAAAGAAATCTTTTGTTCACCAGAAAAATACATGAAAACAAAATGCTAAGCAGGTTAGAGAAGATGTAGAGGGGTATACAAATAATGTATTGGTTACAGCTTCCTTTTAAGATCGTTTTCCAGTGCGCTAATGAATAATGATGGCATAATTGGTCTTGTGATGTGTACATTTAAAAATAATGTCAGTTTCATTACAATTATTATCATTCATTAGCAGAGTGTCGGCAGGTTCTGCAGATCTCCACAATTTAACAGTGGCATACACAAACTGACGTACAGTAAACATTGCACAAAATTATACTACGCAAGCTAACCTATTAAACACAAACAATCCAATTTAAACACAAATCTGTGATGTATAATTATATAAAGAACAAACATGCGTGTATATACCATTATATGGTCAAAAAAAATCATTTAATTTTTGAATAGTAGTCCCACATAAAACCATCAGCAATATGTCTTTTACATAGTAGGAAAGGATCGGGTGTCGTGGGCCTAGCCATAATTTGGGGGGGCACTAAGGGAGACCATCTCAAGGCCCTGTTATCATTAAAGATATTAAAGATGACACTGCCTGCCAGTAAAACTAAGGAGCACCCAAGATACCCTTGTTAGGGATTGTTGGTGTTTCTAATTACTTATGGATCCAAAGCAGTGTGGTGTTGATAGGAAACCATGATGATTCCTTATTAATGAGTCAATTCCGGTGGTTGAAGGTCACTTTGTCACATGGAACTGTTGCTGTATTTCAACATTTCCCTGACAGCTGCTCAATAACAATGAAGTCGACTGCAGATTGCACTTCCTTATAAACGTTCTTAAAATGATAAGATGTGAGAGTTGAGAAAATGTTTTGGAGATCTGTATTGCAGACATGGAAAATCCTGAAAATTGTTAACCTGTTACCTATATTTCATTCTTTTTATCTGATAAACTATTATTTTTTTAGCAGCTCTGTTCAGTTTTCTATTATAAGCCTTTTCCGAAGTTCATCTTCTTCCTGTCTATGTAGTCAGTTGTCTTACAAAGAAAACCTTCAAAGGGAAACTCTTGACTAAAGGGATAAAAAGAGAAATGGAATGATAACATAGTTACACCTTTTCACCAGATAAGAATATACGGTGCCAAAGGAACACAGCCTGCAGAAGTTTGATAATATTTAGTTGAAATTTATGTAGGTTATCTTGGTATTCCAACAAAATTGAGAAGAACAAGTCCATTTACAAGGTCAAGCAGAAGGAGATAAATATTTTTAAAAAGTGCCTCATGATTTTGTGGTACATATATGCTTCAAACTGATCTATGCTCCAATAGAACAGACTTTTCCTTCTGGGGAATGTCCCTCAACCTACTTTAAAAGTCATGGGTTCCCTTGTAAGTACATTAATATTATAATAGCATTGAGACCTCTGGCCATTGCTTACTAATGATTGCTTTACAGCCCTGGTGTATAAAGTACATTCTCATTGACACATACAATTTCACGGCATAAAAACACGATATGTTATCTAGTTTGGCCATTCTCTAAGTGGAATGGACATCAATGTTAGAATAAATGTAATCATCTATGTGCACTTAATACCCTCATGGCAAAAACTGATTGGAATGGATGTACCTTTTGCATTTAAAAGGGGAATACTGAACTTGACTAAGCTAGCTTTATGTTCATGTTTTTATTAACATACACAGATTGAGTCAATTGTCGTCATTATTCTGTAGGGGAAACAGTATAAATTATATGTCTTAAATGGTGTTTTATAATGTTGCGCCAACCAACACTCCACATACTTTCCATCCAATTACACTAATACCACCAATTTTATATCTATGCGGTTTGCAAAAGCTTTCATTTTTATTAGCACGTGGAAGCGCAAGTGGAATGTAAATCTGCATTACTGCAGACTTGTTAAATGAGATGCCTACAAAGCATAGATTTCTGTATTTTGCATGAGATCTTATCTCCTTAGGAATAAATAATTTTCGTTTACAGTGTGTATAAATGTTGTTGTTTTTATGTTTGCTTGATTTTCTCCATTTGTTACAGTTTGTTACAATTTGTTACCAATTTCCATGCTAAATACTCTCAGTAGACAGCTCAACTTAAAGCAGAGGCACAGTCAGGGAATAGTGAAATACATATTCACAAAAGAGCAGTAATGCAGATACTGACACTGAAAGCCTACTACGTTGAGGTCTTTTATTTCTGATTAATCAATAGAAAAAATAATAAATACTTTTAATACATGTATGTGTGTTAATTAAGTACATTGTTCAGCCTTGTGTGTGGGGGGGCATTTGAAAAAGAGCTTGATTCAAAATTGATAAAGCAATATATATAACAATAAAAAAAATGTAATTTGTAACCGAGCATTGGGGAAAATCCAAGGGATGTACACATGAAAAAGTTTAAGATACAAATAAATGCTACTATGATTTGTTATTTCAATGTATGTTATGATAAGGGTCTAGCATTTTTTAAAGAGGATGCTACATCTACAGCCCCACATTACTTTTACTGATAGATATGTCACCAGAAGCCAACTGGATGATAGCTCAGCATATGACGTTAAAAGTAATTACATCTAATGGAGAATGTTGTCCAGTGGTTCAGTTCTGCCAACTAATATTTACTATGACCTTTTGTTTAACTTAAGGAAGCAATTAGAAGTTATTGTAAACACTAAGCCACTTAGGTAACATACACTTAGAAGATGTAGATTTGGAATGATTAAGGGGACGTTTCTAAAGTAGGAATATATCAGGGTACAACAGTTTTAAGCAAGGTTACTCTTCCATAGAAATGTGGGCATCTGGTCAGACCTTCTCATTGTTTGGGTCAAACAATTCATTATTTGGCTTGAGCAATGTCAAAATATAAATGGCCTTTGTGTGAAAAACAGAAAACATTACTTACATTGACACATTTAATTTGATTAGCAGATATGAACCATTCAGCCCATCTAGTCTGCCCATTTTTCCTGATATAAAGACTCAGATCTTAATAAGTCCTTGGTCTTGTCTGAGATTCACTATACCTTTATACCTAACCCATGTATGGTTAAATTCTCTAATTGAATTCTCAACTCTATCATCAAACTAATCTTTACTAATTGTCAATGTTTTTAATCTTAAAAAAAAAATCACTGGGTGACTATTTGTAACAATTTCACAAAAAAAGATTCCTAACTCACTCATAAGTTAAACAAATTCATCTGTTAGTGCCCAATAGAATCTTACTTCAAAGTTATCCTACCATAAACTAGCTCAAGGCAGTATTTTTACGATTATTAAAAGTACGGTTTTTGAATTGTGATAACTCTTGTTTGTATTTTCACCAAATGTTGCAAGCTTGTTAAATTTGTTGTTGCAGTTCATTAGTCAGAGATCTGCAATCAGGCTTGGCAAAGGTTTTTGGCATGTGCGGTGTGGAAAAAGTAACAGATGCATTTATTATACATCTCATTATAATCTGGAATATTAACTCCTTCTGTGTCCATTAAAAAGGAATGTAAAAAAATTATAATAATCAAAACTGCCTTTTCATTTAAAATATTTATTCTGTGTATTCTCTTTATATGTTTTGCTTGAAATTATTTCATTCTTCCAATTTCCGCCTATGTACTCTATATCATGTTCCACGGCACACCTATTACTGGGCACAGTTCCGTTTATTAGTTTGCAATAACTTGGAATAAAAATTCTAAATATTGGATGAAACATTTTCCAAATACAAAACTTCCAAACATGTTTTTGTCTCTTATATTTGGCGTGCAATGTACTACTTCATTTCAGTTAGCTAGACGGACCTCAGAAAATGTCATGCTTAAATTAAGTTTTACTAATTTTCAATTTCAGATATTACAGATACAGTAAGTGATCTACCTGTTTAAAAAGCTATGATTATATATATCTATAGCTATGTATAAAACTGACTTCAATCAGGCATAAGAAAAGATCCTGGTCTTGTGCAAAGTTTATCTAACTGCAATGACTATACACATTATGCAAAGGTACTAAAGCTTTGTATTTTTTTCATGACTTGTCAACTGTCCTTAGTCATATGAATGGAAATGTTCATGTATAAAAAAAAACACTTGCACGAATTCACTCTTGATTTGTTATTCAGTATCTTGTTGAATTTAAGCTGGAACTAGTGGTAAACTAGATATGTAAAATAAATAAAGTATTATTTTATATAGTGCCAAAAAGGTCACTTCTCCATTTTAATACTATTAGATATCTGTGCTGCTTTTGATACTGCTGATCACCACCTTTTATCTGTCTAATTGTTCCTTCTCTGTCAGCTTCTCTGGCAAGACATCACCCCTTCCACTTTCGGTTGGTGTCCCCCAAGGTTCAGTCCTTGGCCCTCTGCTGTTCTCTCTTTATACTTCATCTCTTGGCAAACTAATCAACTCATTTGGCCTCCAGTATCATCTATATGCAGATGATACCCAGATCTACCTGTCTTCTCCTGATCTCTCTCCATCTCTCATGTCCCGTATTACCAATTGCTTGTCTGCTATTTCTTCATGGATGTCACAACACTACCTGAAACTGAACTAATTATCTTCCCTCCTTCTATCTCCACTCCATTACCTGAAATCTCTCCTACTAACCAGGCCATCGGCCTTGGCGTCATCCTTGACTCTAACCTCTCCTTCATCCCTCACATTCAGTCCCTCGCCAGACCCTGCTGCTTGCACCTAAAAAAAATCTCTCGCATCCACCCATTCCTCACCCAAGAATCCACAAAAACTCTGGTTCATTCACTTATCATTTCCCAACTTGACTACTGCAACACGTCTCGACTCTCTCCTCTACAGTCTATCCTAAATGCCGCTGCTAGGCTCATATTCCTGTCAATTCTCGTCTTGTAATACCCCTTGAATATATGTATTATATTAAGCGCTGTGTAAATTTTGGCGCTATATAAAAAAGGATAATAATAATAATAATAATAATAAAGTGAGCAATGCCGGGTAGAGTAAAACCATAACATAGAGTATTTCAGAAAAAAATGGTATGTTGTAGGTTGACATAGAAAATGCTCACAGAAACACAATTTAATCTCAAAGAATTCACAAACAATTTAAAAAATGCTGAATCAATCAAATGTTACAGTTCTAGTAAGTAATACAAATGGAGATATTTAAAGCTATACTCCCTCTATGTAGTACAGAAATGGAAAGAATTTTAACAAATCCTATGAAAACTACAACAGATACCCTACCGAGAATTCTAGGGTAAGGGCTATCACCCTGTCACAAGAGACAGCACAGATGTTCTTGGAACCAATGACATAGAAACATAGACTTTGATGGCAGATGAGAACCAATGGCCCATCTACATAATTATTTATTCATCATTGAAAAATGTGTGTCACTTCCTATATATATATATATATATATATATATCGATAATAATAATAGAGTTTTGTTTAATGACTGTGGCCTGAGGATGTTACCATCTGTATACTTATATACAGGTCTAGGTACAGGAAGGATATAAACATGCTATCCTTCATAACAGAAGTGTTTTTACTTGGAAATAACTATTTTTACAATATCAGCTCCAATTAAGATCTGGGCTTTTTCCCCTGAAAATTGGACCAGCAAGTTTCACATTTAAGATATCTTCATTGTGCAATTGGGAATTGGGGACCAATGTGTGATAAACAACATTCATTAATCTAATCCTTCCATATTATGGCCAATACATAACTAATGAATGCTGACCTCTCAGGCCCATGAATCTTAATGAAAACACATAGGTGGAATGATCCAACAAAAAAAATATAATACGGTGCCAAATTAATTTTTATATGTCATTTTGAGTTGTATAAATATGTCATTATCTTTTTGGTGGTGTAATTTATGGTGAATAAAGTGGAAGGGTTGAGAGTATTTGAACTAGCACTTTTCAAGGAGTAAATCAGTTCCATTGTAAATCAGCACTGTTAATTTATATTCTTTATCATTATCCTGTTCCACATGCTCCTTATCAGTGTTTAGCTAATCAGTGTTATTATTCAGGGCATACGGATAAACACCAAGAGATGTTCTCTAAGCAATAATAATTCTGAAGAGCCATTCTAGCCTCTCTGTATATACAGAACTTCTGTTTGAAGAGGGTGGAGAGCTTTCTTCTTCTCTCTCTCTTTGAACTTTGAGCTGCCTAAACTATCAATTCATAGTAAATATCTTATGCTTAAATGATTTGGAGAGCTTTATCTCCAGAGAGAGGAAACAGCTCTGTGCATATATTATCCTACAGAGTATAAAGCAACAGGGGTCTTGCTGTAAACATTTTATATAATTGGGATAGCTCTCTGGAGGGTTATTAGATCTGTCTGTCACCTAATTCAATCAAAATGGCAACATTTTACGTCTTCTGGGACAACTACAAAAATGAACTGATCAACTCCATATAACCCCGAACATTATCACTTACACCTATACATAAAATATTTATCATGGTTTTCCATGATTTATCATGGTTAACTATTGTTTTTCAATGCAAATGAGGATAGAACAGGGTACAGGAATAATTGATCAAGCACCATTACATAAATGAAGATACCTTTTTACCCAATATCTTAAGCATTCAGCCAAAAAACTGAATCACATGCAGTGCTAAATGATAGAGAATTTATAGGTTTCACAAAACCGGGCAACAGAGGCTCCTGGATTTCTTTTGGATGAAAACTCCTTACCAGCTATATGGCTTCATTAGTAACTGGTATTTGTTGAGTGGCACCTGAAGCATCTACAATGGGTCATTTTACTAAATAAGAGTAGCATTATTGTTCATGGTTTCTCCTGGGAAATTTCCTTAATGTATGTAAGGAAATTAAAGTTGATGCAACTTTGAAAAGTATAAGCTGCAATCTATTCTGATCTTACATTAAAGACAAAGCACAGTAAGTACATCAGAATATATGGTGGCTGGGATCTCACTAGGTAGTAGATAGTAAACAAATATTACTGACTGCTTAGGACTACTTGGTAAGTGCAGAAACATATATATTTTAACCCCTTCAGGACCGGGATTTTTAAGCTAGGGTGTCGCTAAAGGACCGGAGCCGTTTTTGTGTTTTTGCAATGTCTTTCTTCAACTGTAATTTTTCTCTTATCAAGTGGTGCACCCACACAAATCATATATTGTTTTTTTCAGCACAAGTAGGGCTTTCATTTGAAACCATATTAAGCTGGGTAGTACATTGTTTTATTTGAAATAAACTGGAAAAAGTGGGGGAAAAATGAAAAAAATGCATTTTTTTACAGTTTTGTATACATACAAATTGTACACACATTGAACCAATGGGAAAAAATTATCCCAAATATATTCATTAAGTTGTCCTGATTTGGAAACCACCCAACATGGCCAGGATTTTTATCTATTTTGACCAGTATAGGGGAAAATATTGCAAGGCATGCATTACGTTTTTGAAATGTAATTTTTTTCAAATTTGGCATGGTAGTCTAATAACTGCAATAGTTGTCACAGATACTGATTATCCCCCCAAAATTATATGTTTATGAACAGTAGATAAATCAAGGTGTACAACTAGGGTCATTTTGACACTTTTCAAACAGGGATTTTATCGCCAATTGCTGCCAAATTTTGAGGTATTTTTATATTTTTTATTTTTTTTTTGCATATGTTGCAATGTTGCTTTAGATTTTATATTATATTTTGTATAGAATATGTGCAACTGCAGAAAAAACACCAAATTGTGTTCACCAACATCCCCCGGTTCCAACAAGGCCTCACATGCATGGTTCATGCAATTTTTGAGGAAGCTATGAGGGCAAAACTGGAACATGCGCATTTTCGTTTTCACATTTGGAATTTTCAGAAATTGGTTTCCTGGGCCCATATCCCATTTGGGACATTTTGGAAGCCCCCCAATGTAAATTACCCCATAAAAGTATACATTTATGAACAGTAGACAAGTCAAGGTGTTCAACTAGGGTAGTTTTGACAGTTTTCAGTTAGCCATTTCTTCACTGATGTCTGCCAAACTTCACAGGGAAATTATTTTATTGCGTTTTTAACGCATACATTCCAATGTTGCACTGAATTTCTTGCACACCATAAGTGCAACAGTGGAAGAAAGCACCACATTTTGTTCACCAACATCCCATGAGTCCAACAAGGCCTCACATGCATGGTTCATGCATTATTTGAGGAAGCTATGAGGGCAAAACTGGAACATGTGCATTTACATTTTTTTAAATATTTTTTATCAGATTACTTGTAAGTGACAGGTTTAGGCCGCTGACATCAATCAGGGAGACCGATCAATAATCAGCGACTTAAAATGTCACCGACAAGTGATCAGGTAATAATTATGATTTTTTCATTTATTAATAATTTGTTTTTTCATAATTACCCTAGATGACCCCTCTCTCTTTGTAGAGCAGGGTCATCCGTGGGCTGCCATAATGATCCGATCACTCCTATTGGCCAGGAGCGATCTGATCAGCCCAGCATTTGACCTGGAAGCACCCTGGACTTTCAGGTCAGTGCTGTTATTTTTTTTATTATTATTATTATTTTATTAATTTTTTTAAATTAATTTATTTTTTAAATTTTTTTTATTATTATTTTTTACATTTATTTTTTTTTAACTCTTTCAATGCTGATGCTCCATTGAAGCACAGCATTGACTGGTATTTAGTCCCCACAAGCTTGTGGGGACTAATATTAACCCTTGCAATGCTGCGATGGGGGTCATACACAATCGCAGCATTGAAGGGGTTAATTGAGGAAGAGGAGGGTAGGGGTTAACTGAGGAAGGGTGAGGGTGGGGGGGCTGGTCTCCACACTCATGTGGAGACCAAAGAACCCTGTCTCCCTGTCCCTGAAGCTGCCTCTGGCAGCTGGGACACAATCTCCAACAGACTGGAGATTGTAGGGGAGGAGTCTCTCTGATCAGTCCTACAGGACTGATCAGAGGACTTCTGGGGGCTCGTTTTTGCTGTTGCTGGTCTGCCTGGGTTTCCAGGCAGACCACCAGCAGCAGAGCCCCCTACAAAACGGGAATTAACCCCTTCAATGCCGCGATCGCGGCATTCAATGCCGCGATCGCGGCATTCAATGCCGCGATCGCGGCATTGAAGGGGTTAACGCTGCACTGACGCTCTCATGGAGCGATCAGGCAGCAGGGGGGTGTTGGGTCAGGTCCCCACACTTGTGTGGGGACCCATTCAACACCCCCACCCCTTCCCTGAAGCTGCCTGTGGCAGCTGAAACCGCGATTGCAGATCTTTCTGCAATCGCTGTTTCTGCCTACAAAATCACTCCGTGGGAGTGATCGTAGGCTTGGGGGCGGGTTTAGACAGGCTGTGCTGTCTGCCCAGGAGTCCTGGGCAGACAGTAGCAGCAGCGCCTCCACGATCACCGCGATCGTGGTGATGTGGGGGCGTTTTTTGGAGGAGACGTACCTGGTACGTCCCGGTCTACCGGTGACCAGTAACCAGGAAGTACCAGGTACGTCCCGGTGCTGAAGGGGTTAAGCATCACTGACAAAAAAAGTTTTGCAAAGTGTTTAACTAAAGAAACAAATCTAAATTTAAAGCAAAGCCAGGCAATGATCTTTAAAAACAATTGGCTTGGCAACAATGTGGTGTAAGCATTACATGGCAGATATTGTATAGGCAGGGAAGACTGGTTGAAGATCCCACACCTTCCTTTAGTAGCACTGACCAAATCAGGTGTAGCCAGAGGCAAACAAAAGGTTTCATGCAGGACAAAACTTGTTCCCCCTTACAAATTTAATTTCACTAACAGACTGGTCTGATCAAGTACTCAGTGAAATATTAAGCTTAAATAGCAAAGGCTGGCAGCTACAGGTTCTTAGAAGGAATGCACTGAAGAAAATGATTTAAATACCTCCGCTTTTAATTTTGCTACAAAACACCATCTGTTCTTAAAGACTTAAGATTTATTTCATTATTTTGAAGTCGTTTGCATATTTAAGAACTTTTTTTGGACGTGGACACACTATTTTGTAATCAGTCAGTAAATGTTCATTTAACTAATTGATAGCTCTTTTGTAGCTTCGGTTAAACTTCTTTATCAACTTTATTTAGCAATTGCAGATTACTTTAAAACACACTCATTTTCTAACGTTATCATCCCGGGGAAGGCCACTTGGAGATCTGCCACTTCTGGTTAAGCGGCTTTGTGAGAAACGTGCCGTTCATTCAGCCATGTAAACGAGGCTGAGCACTGCTCCCCATGCCCGTCGAAAGAGGAAAGTGACCTTGAGACCCAGAGATTCTGGGTCAAGCCTAGAAAGTTCCTGTATGTGAGTATAATGCATTATTTTATTTATTTACGTAATGCACAATGACAGTATTAGTTCCCTGGTTATCAAACTGTTTTCCAGTGCTATATTCGACAATAAAGCAATATGATGCACTTACAAAAACACAGCATTTGTGAATTAATGTTATAATATATTATAATATAATGTACGTAGCTTGGGCTATATCTGATAGCAGCTTATTTGTAAAGTCACATAACCTCATATTTTATTTTCCAAATTGCTTTATTTTGTTATACCATCTTATCTTTTAATTGATTATTGAGAGATGGCTGACGTTGAATGCATTCCGCCTACCTGTCATATACGTTATTTCAGATAAGGCTAGCCACCTTTAACCAATTCATAATGGAGATTCGGATCCATTTTTTCACAGACGGATTATGTTTTTCTACTTCTCACAGTTAATACTTGAACTCATAATTTCGAGGCATCTAGCTAAAACATAAGTTCACCATCCCAAGCTGTTTCTTTGTAAAGGAATCAGACCTCGCCCCATAAAATGGGTATTTATGGTTACACTCTAAAATCCATTCACTCATAGTGAAACACCATAAAACCCTACTACATTCTGAAATGCAAATTATTAACATTGAAGGGAATACGACTTCTCTTACTGTTTCAAGTCATAATTTATGCCTTTAATATTCCACGTGTTTAAAACACCTAGATTCAATTTAAATTGCACGTTTGTCTGCTCATAAACACGTTAAATAGTTGGCACACTCTGCAGAGATCACATGTAAAAAAAAAAGCTATGAATGGTCTTAGAAGATGGTCATATTGTACTATTCTTCTTGTGAAATATTAGGTACTTTATAGTAATTAACCAACATACTGAGACCAGGCAGTTCTAAAATTACACATCTATGAGGCTGTCAGTAATAAGACTCATTTAATAAACCAGCTGTTTCCTATGCTTGCACATCTGAGTAATAACCGCATGCATTCAGACAAACAAGCATGAAGGCAATTATAGCACTTCACTGATTGACCCCATCAGGGCCTGTAAGCAATCTGATTCGGAGGACAAGCCATTTTCTGGATTGAAAAGGGCACAATTGTAGTTTGATGTTTCTTCAGAAAAAAAAAAGTCATTCTGAATCAATATTTTTTTCTTGTGGCGGAAATAAAATATCACCTCTAATGAAACACTCGTACAGGTCCTATGAATTGCCCAGTCCACTGTAGTTTCTAAATAACTTTTTAAATATATGAAAAACTATATATCATGGACAGCTTACATCGCCAACTCATTTTTAACTACACATGTCCAGTTTACAGATATCTATAGTTTACCGCAATGTAAAATGGTGCATGGATTACAGGAAAGATCTAAGATCATAAAATGGAGGAAATACAAGAAATAGATATGTTTTACCCAGAGTCTCCGGGTGAGGCACTGTTTCCTGGTTCTTTGGGTTACTTTTCCCTGTTACCATGCCCACTCTCTACCCATATGTTATGCCAAACCCCATGTCCACATGCACCTGATTCCCTCCCAGCTCCCCCCATGCGAATCTACTGCCCCACAAGAGAGAGCTTTCCAGGCAGCCTACCCTAGGAAGTACTGGTGTATGAGTGTGGAAACATTTTCCATCCCTGGGTAAAGCAAATATAAGGAATGAGAAATGCTTACACAGATCAGGTCGGCTGCTCCCTGAGAGAGATGGATAAGTAAAAGGAATTGCAACATGATTGAGACAGGTATAAGGCTACACTATAAATAAGACAAAGCCACTCACTTATTATTGTTTTTAAACTAGACAGGCTAAATTGGTTTTATCCGCCATCAAATGTAATATTTCCATAAATAGAAAAAATGAATCTATATTTACCAGCACATGTGCTATAATACTGTTATTTTAATATACTGTAAGGTCATCTGTCAATATAAGGTCTATGACTTTGAAGATGTTAATTTGTTCAATAAAGCAGGATAGATTGGGTGTCTTCAGATACAATTTCTTTATTAATGACTCCATGGATTAGTCCAATTATATTTTTTTTACTGTCTGACAAATGAGTTGCAATAATTAGTAGCACAAATGAAGCATAACTGAAGCTCACTTAACTGATGAGCTGTTAATATGATGACATTGCCAAAATGATTTAAGTAACTCCTGAGAAGCATCCCAATTCTGCATTACTAATTGCACAAAAAAGGATAGCCAAGCATCTTTTATATATTTTAAAGTGGGTCTGTTACTTTTACTAAATCCTTCATTTTACTGTTTCGTACACTAAATAAACATTTACATAATAAAATAAGCAGGCTCTGGATACTTATTTATTCACCTTATCCCCTTTGTGACAATTGACGTGCCAGGCACATCACTGAAAAACATACAGTTAACGACAATTGACGTTCCTGGTATGTCATTAGGGTAAATTAACTTATAGAGCGATCAATGATCGAGGGATTTAACAACACCATAAAATATGCAGAGGCACTGTGTGATCACTCTCTGGAGCCATATTTAAAGGCAGCATGCCTTTCACAAGATGGCATCACCCTTCTGCTTGCCGGATATAATCAAAGTAAAATCAAAGATCTTTCCAGAGACCTCGGAGCTTCCCTGGAAGTAATGCAGGTACTGAGATCAGCAATGCATAGAAATTGAGCCCTGCTTACTGATCACTCTGTGATCGATAAAATATAAAATATTAAAAATATAGAAAAAAATGTAATATAGAAAAATTTTTATAAAGATGTCAGTGATGTTACCATGACATAATAAGGGGAATCATCCAGTTCCAAGAAAATAAAAACTAATATTTATTTTAAGAAATGTAAAAATAAGTGTCCAAACACTTAATTCCCCTCCCAATATATATATTTTGAAAACTCTTTCTTGCCATCAAAGTACAAAAAATTATAAAAAAATAGTGTAGAATACAAGGGGACGTTTTATGTCCTTATAAAATAGCATTACAACTGTCATATAACTTGCAAAAAAACATAACATTGGGTATTTCTAAACTCAGGACAAATATTAGAATCTATTTAGCAGGTTTTTTATTAGCTTTTGTAAATGAGTGAATATTTTTCCAGTAAAACTCAGCAAAAGTGTTTTTTTTTATATTTCACCATATTTTTTTATTATACATTAGATGATATAATCAAAATAATTGAATCTAAAAAGGCCATTCTTATCCTGGTAAAAGGTATCCAAAGTTAATATTCCCATCAAATATTTCCAAAACTATCACACTGCCAACCAAAAGAATGATCTATCAATAGTTTTAGTTAATTAATCTAGTTATGCTAAAAGGTGTCCAGAGGTAGTTTCTCTTTAAAGATGGAGTCATGTCTGTTTCTAGGAATTACTTTCCCTCACTGATGCGCTTATTTAAGTGAATTGAGTTGTGGTTAACCTAGAAACATTGCTTGTTAGCCTTGTGGCTACTGTCCTAAAGACACCTGTGGCACACAGTATCCTATTTTAGATTGAACTGATGAAGCTGGACGGCACTATAAAGAGCCTCAAAACCCTCAAGTCAGTGCTCTGTAGTACTGTTGCCTCTGCTATAGTGAGCTTACTGTTCTGTACATTAGTTATTTTTCTTATTGCTTTGATTGACCTTTGTCTGATTAACAGTTTATAAACCTTGCTACTTGCCTACTGACTTTACCTAATTAACTGTTTGTGATTATTGCTCCCTGGCTTGGATCTCATCCATCCACTCAGCCTTTGCGTTTCCACTGTCTAACTCAAGTCTGTCCAACCTACTGGTCTCAGTGATCACTGATGCCTCCCTGTCTACCAGTTCCGGTATCCTGAGAACCCTGACACATAGCTTCCCTGGGGTGCTTATTGGTATATAAAATCTTTTAATTCCTTCAGATTAAAATACATTATTACCTCACTGCCCCATTAAAAACATGTTAATAATTTCTAGATTTCTAGATTTAAAAAATAAATAAAACAATTTAAGTTTGGGCAAGTTAATGGATCACACAAGGCTGGTTTGGTATATTACCCAATTTAGCTTTTATAAGCTATTAAAATGAATTGATATCTTTTTAGAGAACCTTATAACAGTAATGTTTATGTAGGTATTTTTGTTTATATGTTGAGTCCCTGGAGCTTCTGATCAGAATACATACTCCAAATATACAGGCCAATCTACTTAATTATAAATTCCATGCATATAATCCAAATTCAATGGGATGGAATTGACTAATGTTGCAGTAAATCTGTTCAGTCCCAGTAATTAAAGTTGATGCCAAAAATAAATTGCTCCCTAGGAGTTCTAAACTCCATTTCCCGACAATAATTTTTTTTTATTGTGTGTAATCAAATTGTACAACCAAAAGTATCACACTGAAATTTGTCAGCCCTTCACATGTGGATAATTTTATACTATGCAACCATGAGCAACAATGACATCAGTTAGTGATATAAGGTATTAAAACTAATACAATCATTTGGATTATAATGTACCATTTCATTGCCACATATATTCTCATCTCAAACAAAACATCCATTATTTCACTGCTGTCCAATGTCCAAAAATAACAACTGTAACTACTGGTTTGTTAAACAAAGCCATTCAAAAAAGAAGTCTCTGTACTTAAACTATAAAACATATTTAAAATGTGCACTGCAATTATAGTCCGCAAGATATTTATTTTTTCATTTCAATTTTACCCTCAAAGATCCTGGTCAAAAATAACTTTTTTGTTTGTATATTGCATATGTTCTTGGATGGCCAAGAAGATGGCTGCTTTTAATAAGTCAATTAAGAGGTGTGGTTTTATTTTCTTATCACCACAAAGGTTGGTGGGATTTATTTTGAGGTTCTTTATAGACATTCAACTATAACTATGTAACTCAATATAACAGCAGACTTATAAAACATAGGTAATGGTTTTTAACAGGGTAGCTCCATTTGTCAAAGACTATAAATGGAAAGAATTGATATAGTGTTATAGAGGGATACTGTATATAAGCATACTCATGTAAATTGGTAGTGATTACTCGTATCAGAGTATCCCTACTCACCACAGAGGTGCTGTAAAAACAACCCCACACATCTCACTGCCTGTATTACAAACCAAAGAAACATATAAATACGTGAATGATGTTACTCTGGTGTTTGCACACACACGCAAAAGGGGGTACTTTCCTAATAATAATAATAATAATAATAATAAAAATATTAACAGATTCTTCCAGCTGTTTGGTGTCCTCAAAAACACAAACAAATGGAAAAGAAACCATAGTATAATGTTAAATATAGAATGCAATAGAAATGTAGACATAAGTTAAATGAACTTAAGGAGGAGCAATTCACTGCTCCCATGTGTTATCACTCTTTGGATGTGTTATCACTCTTCTCCGTTCATGCACTCCACCAATAGAGGGTGCTTTCAAACACTCTCAGCCATATGGAATTGCTAAGTAGCATAAAAGAAAATAGGATTAAAAAGATTAATAAAGTGTTTAAAATAAGCAATATCCGCTTACATGTAGAAGTAAGTCCACGAAAGTCCATGGCGCGTCCAAGCTTTCTGAGAGCTACAACAGAGACCCAAAAACATTGGCTACAGCAGGTTGACACCGAATGACTCGAAAGGAAAGTACCACCTTTTTTTGTGTGTGTGTATGTGTGCGCCACCAGGGTGGCATCATTCACCTATTTTTATGTGTTTCTTTGGTTTATAATTGGTAATAGGAGGTAAATTCCCAGCATGAAACATATTCCTATGCAATGATGCGTAATGGACAGGATTAGGTCACCAAATACATTTTATTTAAAAAAAAAAATCAGTGGTGCCTTTGATATTATGGCAGGTGAAAACCAAGAACCACTAGGAACTGCCTCAACGTATAGGCATCCTAGACAGCTGCCTTGAGAGCTGAGATGCCAAAGCCAGGTTCTATCCTTATTACTAAGGATAATAATGCACATGCAGGAGGTGCTAGAAACCCAAAGGTTGGCAATGGCAGCAGCAGGAGTTTCACATGTATATTGGTCTTATTGTAATTAATTACCACAACAAAATGCCAAAGAAATGTTACAATATTATGCCAGTTGTATATAAAACTTATCGAATGCTACCGGTTTTGTATTAGAACTAAATCCACAATGTGTTGTTTATACTTACCGTATTTGCTCGATTATAAGACGAGGTTTTTTCCAGAGCAAATGCTCTGAAAAATACCCCTCGTCTTATAATCGGGGTCGTCTTCTCAGACCCCCCAAAAAATGTCTGCTGGGGCCATGCTGCTTACCGGTCGCGAGCAGCGTCTCTTCTGTTAGAAGCAGGAGGACAGGAAGCTTGCAGCGTCCTCACAGAGCTCTATCTCCCCCTCCCTCCTCTGGGGGCGGGGCCAGAGAAGTTGCTCTACAGCCGGTCCCCTGCAGAAGTCTTCGAGTGAGAGATCTGCAGTTCAGGTAAGGGGGTGGGGGAGGGTTTTTGGGTAAGTATGTGTGATTAATGTGTGTTTAATGTGTGAAGTATGTGTGATTAATGGAATGAATGAGTATTTAAATGTGTTTGTGTGTGATAGCATGGATGTGTAAGGGGGGTGGGGGTTGTAGCATGGCATAGGGAGGCTGTAATCCCACTACTATCATCCCCAGGTTCCAGCATGTACTGGCTGCCTTGGCTTGATAGGAGTGTGATTGCTGTTAGCAGTTTGATATATATATATATATATATATATATATATATATATATATATATATATATCAAACTGCTAACAGCAATCACACTCCTATCAAGCCAAGGCAGCCAGTACATGCTGGGTTAAAAGGCATATCATGGGGCTGAGTGGCATATAGGGGGTTAAAATGCATTTCTGGACCTCCAGAAATGCATTTTAACCCCCTATATGCCACTCAGCCCCATGATATGCCTATATACCTCCAGAAATGCATTTTAACCCCCTATATGCCACTCAGCCCCATGATATGCCTTTTAACCCCCTATATGCCAGAGTGGCATATAGGGGTATAAGGCATATCATGGGGCAGAGTGGCAAATAGGGGGGTATAAAGCATTTCTGGGGGCAGAGTGGCATAACTGGGGGGGGCAGGTTGGCAAATAAAAGGAAATTTAAAAAATATATTTTTCTCAATCATAGCTTTTATTAAACATGAAAAAATAATTTACATGAATTAATATTTACTGGTAAAACTTTTTTCCTATAGGGTCGTCTTATATTCAGGCTTTTTGTTTTTTTCCTAAATTAATATTTTGATTTTGGGGGGTCGTCTTATAATCGGGGTCGTCTTATAATCGAGCAAATACGGTACTAATGCAGCTTGGCAGGATGGAAGAATTCATTGTCAAGATGACATCATACTGTATACGTATAGCTCTGAAAGCCTTTGCTCACTAAAGTTATAACTGAGTGGCCCAACTACCCTTTACAGCCATGCTTTACTTTTTGAAAAAAGATGATATCCCTGAAATGTGCTGGTTGGTTTATTAGAAGCAATCTCAATTCAAACAACTCTTTCAGCTGGAATTCAATCATGATTTGCATCGTGAGTCTTCTTCGCATTGCAATTTCCGCATTGAAAAACCTTAATCCACTTTTTGTGATTAAACGCAAACAATTTGAAGCATTCTAGGATTTGCTGTGCTCGGTTTCAAGGTATAAAAATTAGAATATAAAATCAATTACTGTGGTCAAAACCAATGAGTCCTAATACCGATACATGCATAATTCATTCTGCGCACAACAAGGAAACATCATTTCATTGTGAGTCCAATGACAAACAAATCCTCTTGTTTAGTTCTGTAATCTTTTTTTGGGGGGGATTGTATATTAATTTCTCTACAGGGCCTTACATAAACAGATCAACAGAAGAACGATTGTTACTGGAGCTCCAGTGTAGTATTTTTCCCATAACATTATAAGCTTCTTTGCGCAAGGCCCTTGTTACCTTAATTTCCCTAAATCCAAATTATTATGTAAGATGCTTGTTATGTCTTATTATGCAGTGTACGGTTCTGTGGAATATGTGCAGCAATATAAATAATGACAATAATACATGATTTTCCCACAGGTGGGAGCAGGAAGAGGCACTTATACTGGTATCAAATTTGCTCCTATTAGCAATGCCCCAGCTGAACACATAAATCTGTGGTAATGTGATTTTAAGGAAGAGGGTTTAAGAAATGAAGAAATTCCTTAATGAAATGAGGAGTCTGCATTGGGTGAAATAATCAACATCTGTGTGGCAAAGCAAATGCTCGAAAGGGGAGGCATGAAGAAGGTGCCCTGGATGCCAGAAGGAGAGGCTGTGTGCCGAGACCTTCATCAAGATGCCATATTTAATAAAGCTTAATCCGGGCTGTCTGTGCCAATAACTATTGAACAATACAAAAAAGTTAGGCGCTTTTCTGATTGGTCACTCTTCCCCAGGACAGTATAAAAACGGTGTTTTTTGTTTCCTGATATATAGCTGCACTCAGTATGAGTAGTTGTCTTCTTTATTGGTGGGAGAAGTTGATATCAAGTCCCTGCACAGGAGCTATATTCCCTTCTTCAATATGTCCCATAATACAACTGTGTTTAGCTCTGAATAGTAAGTGCTTTTGCCTGGGTGTTCATTCCTGAACAATCTAAGGACATAGCAGGATCCCAACGAAGAACCCTGTGTCAAGGTAGAATGAGGAAATGAAAGCCATGAAACATGTTTTATCTTTGGTTTGGCTCTCCATTTTCTTCCCCAGCATTATTATTTTTTTGTTACAATGTGTACGAGGCATGTTTTTACTTAAATACAAGGTTTTTAGAGTAGCTCATAGTATCAATTACCAAACCCAAAGCCTAGGCCTTCCAAACCCGATGGTCTGTGATGAATGCCTCCAAGATCAATGTTTTGTACTTATGCCGCCTACTTACAGTGCAGTCCTCTATCACACTGTCACTGCCTCTGAACACGAAGAACTCATGCTATTTATCTGTGTCACTGGTTTATCTGCTCTCCTATGTGAAATGCTGAGATGCATCAAAACACACTTGAGGGGAAATTGTTACTCAAGTGCATATTGTTACAGTCTGATCAATACCGTTCTCAGTTCTTTAGAGAGAAATGCGCTGAAATAATAAGGAAAAACAAATCCTTCAGAGATTAAGTAAATGATGTGATATGCCTCTAAGAAGAGTAATCAGCTATTTATCACCATTTCAAGCAAAGAGGTAGCTTTTGCAAAGTGTGCTAAACCCTATCTTTTTTTCTTGTTAAAACTTTTTGAAGTATTAATTATTAATTATTTTTATCAATTTTAATATGATTGATAAAGTACAGGATTTCATTATGTCAATAAACAAAAAAATAGAATAAAAAAAAGAAAGAAAACTGCATACTGCATGCATGCATAGCTTACTTGAAAAAAGCTGAAATTTGTAGATTTCTATAATTAGTATAATCATGACATCACTATGTACACAAACCATCATTTTCATGATAACTCTCAGGTGCTAGTCCGCCTCCTCAACTGAATTTAACTTTTATAGCCAACTATATCATCAAACACATCATTTGTAGTACTGCTCAATGCCTAAACCTTAGAAATAATTCTTTAATTATGAACAATTTTGGTTCACCTATAGCTTTTCAGGGATTTCTTGAGGGACAGATTTGGATAAAGAGGGAGCCCTGCCACATTAAGGCCAACGGCAGCCTAATAATGCCAACATGGCCGAGGAAGACATTGTGAGACCTTACGGTTTTATGCTCAAACATATCCAGCTCGTGATCGCACACTACAGCACCATATGTATGGAGTGATGTTGGGCAGCGGCCCACCGGTCAAGTCTGAGCCTGGATTGCTTTATTGTCACAATTATGATACAAAAGCAGGCACTTGCCATATAAACTGAAAATTATTCTTAAAAGAATCTTGTTTTCATGCGATTTAACCATCAGAAAATAAAAATAGCATTACAGTTGTACAAAGCTTAATGCTTTGGGTTTTTTCAAGTAGAAACATTAAGCATTGTATCTTAAACAGATTATCTCTAGTAGTGTAGTATACGATCATTAGAGATGGGTGGGAAGTGAGATTTTGTTCCACAGGGAGTTACTGAGAAGAATCCTCCATTTTGCCCTATTTCACTGTAATTTCCCCCGGAATGCAGATGCCTGCATAAGCAGCATGTAATCTGTGAATATTTACTCACTGGCTTCACAGAATCCGCAGCATGTTACATTCTGCTATTTTTAGAATATAGGTTAATAAAGGCATACATTATCTACTGAAGAAATGCTAAATTGTACTTTTACATCATCCCTGAAATGACTTGTACAGTGTGCCACACACTTATATATCATCAGAACCTATGATTTATGCAAGAATATTAAGATGCTGCTAACACGAGTGAATATTATTGTAAGCTACCTTTATAAAGTATTAATACAATGTAATTACTATATTGTTCTTTCAAAAAATCTTCCAAAAAAGACTGCTTTGCTATAGATTTGCAATAATTTATATGCAACATTTACAGTGTGATTTTTATTTTACTTTACAAATAAGAAGTGAAGAAAAGTAGGTACCTCCAGGTTTTTTTTCTACCTAGAAAAATCTATTAAAATTAAATATCCAATCAAGTTAATTATTTTCATTATTCGGCAATAATAAGCAGTTTCACATACTAAAGTTGGATTCTGATTAATAGTTTAAACCTGTTCAGAAGATAAATGACTCTTGCAAAAGTATGTATACCAGTAAAAAGTTTACAAAATATAATACTAAATGATCTAATTTGGCTTGTAATAAAGTAGGATAATGATTGTAATTCATTACAAAGAGCTCAACAAGTTCCCAATGTACTAGAAATGAAAAAAAGTAATTTGTGGAAAGATAAGATTGATATGTTTTCTACAGCTATCCTGCTAAACAGAAAAGCTTTCAGAAGGAGAAAATTAAGAATATTTAACAAGAAAGTTAAGGACAAGGAAAGTCAGTCAACTTTTAACGTTATGGAACAATTGTAAATCTCTCGGCACCCTAATAAGACAAAAAGTGCAAGCTCATTGCAATGTCATATTTCGGTGTCGTTAGATGAAATTCAGCTACAAGCTTTGAATAAAACATGCATGTTGCTATAGATGGGAGAGTGGAGAACTTAGGTCCACTTGTGGAATTTAAGAAATATGGTGGCCTGAAAGAATGGCTGTTAAGGTTAATAAAGGCATAAGGGGAGTGACGGAAACAAAAGGATGTATTCCTTTCATTTTGGTTTTGCCCTAATTTACAAAAAAATGTAAAAAGTGCCCATCCAAAGACAGATGATTAGATAGGAAAATGTTCAACATATAATGCTCAACACGTGTGGTAGATTAAAAGAAATGGGACTGTATGAACAGTAACTCTTGTTTGTTTGGCGAGTGCTTTTGGATTAAAGAGAATGGAATAAATAAAGACTCTCGCTCAAAGCACATTGACTTTGAAGTTCAAATGAATTTGGTATGCTTGCATAAAGTTAACAGCATTCAAATCTCTCAACACAGAAGCCGGATGTTTGATGCGATGCTGTGAAATCAGTGCTGATGGCTTACTAATTTAATTAAAATGTTACTATTTTTGTTGGTAAACTGGTGATAAATCAACTACTTTGTATTATGTCAGCCCAAGCACATGATTAAAAATCATACTGCTAAGTGTTGCTTGTGTCCCTTTATGCATTGGATGTAGAAAAGAAAAAACACTTTTATGGAAAAGAAAAATAGAAATTGATACGTTTGAAGTATACATGTTTATATTCCCAATTCGGTCCTGCCCACGGTCATTATAAGCACTATATAAAGTTATTATCATTAGGCAATATATTCAGTACTTAATTGTTTACTTTGTTTAGCGAGACAAGAAAAACTTGCCCTCAAAAAATGTCCATTGCCTCACAACAATTCTTACAAAACCTGTTTTTTATTACAAGGATAGTTATGATAACAAAATGAGACAGGCAAACAGCAGAAAAGGACATACAAAGAAAACCACAGGCACACAAAACAAATACAAAACAGGTGACACATACACTACAAACTGAAAGGGACTCGGATTCTAAGTGTAGAACACACTGCGGTTAGGGGAAATACAAACAGAACAGGTTTCCCAAGTATCTTCAGATGACCCACACTTGGCAAAACTTTCTATTTATGAACGTCTATGGTTCATCTCAAAATAAAAATAAATATATCATAAAATAAACAGGAATGTTGGTTTTACCGAATAAGTTAAGCGGTTGCTGCAGGGTTTATGATAATAACTGGCAAATTGGCCAACAGTTATATTAGGGACTGCTTAACATGCTGTAAAACACATCAGGTGGAGTCCTTAATGCTTATTATAGTGTAATTGTTTCTCTTTTACTCCAGCTGTTATTGTTTTTTCTGCTATTTTTCAAACTTTTTTCACGTGTGTGTATTGTAAAGATTGTTAATGACCATAAAGAGTAAGATAGATCCCACTTTGTTTTCTGAGATATGTACAAAATGTTGGCCATATATGAAATACAGTAGCAGGTGGCTGGAGCCACTCATTTCTGGTAATTTAATAGGACAGATTAAAAATATTAGACAAGATGTTAAAAAAAATGATAATTTGTTTTATCTTGTAATTCGCATGCCCTGCTTTGAGATGGAATGGTTGTACTAGAATGTTTTCCACTGTCTAAACAATGTACGTCTGACTCGTTCTTAGTCAGTAACATATTGTTACAGTTTTCCAGACGTCTGCCAAGGGTCAAGTCTCCCGAGTTGTCTAACTGCAGTGCTTTTGGCCAAAACATATGCCTGGAAATATTTATGACATTGGAGTAGGGTCAAATGTTTCTTTGAGGGAAATTATGTTGCGTTTTTAAAGCTCAAAAAATAGTTATTAAAACGGGGTCTATTATATAAAAGCACAGAGAGCCAATACGGACAAGGTTAAATAAAGAACATCTTCACACCCATGTATTATAAATGACTGTAAAGGCATTTTTTACAGTAAGTTTCATACATGCTCAATGAGCCGTAAAGTATAAAGACACCTGTGGGGTGGTCTAGTCATATGGTTTATTCACAGTGCATTCATTTGGACAGCATAGTAATGCTCAAACAATACCGAAATGTTACAGATTTCCTGCTAAGGTAATAAGGTAAGACTTATACAGAAGAAGCAATAATACTAACTGATAGGGCACAGGTGAAAAAAGGACAGTAAAGAATATAAAATATCAAAAAAATAATTATTTCTACCAATGATGCCATAATTCAGTGTCAGTCTCCAAATAGGTCATAATAATAATAAAAATTATAATATTAGCATTGCAGAAACATTAATTTTGAAAGTATACACAATATAATTGGCCTATTCATTCTATTTCCCCATGCACTTGAAAGCTCAAAAGCCGCTGTTCTGTAAAGTCAGTAAAAAAGATTACAAGGAAAACATTCAACCAAAACTGTTTTTTTCCAGTTTATCATTTTTTATGGTAATGTAGAAATTGTTTATATTTTCTTTTGAAATAGGTACACAACACTCAAAAAAAAAATGTCATGCTCCGAATATATACCGTTATTCTAGGAGGTATACATTTCATTTCAAAGGTTTCTCAAACAACTGGGATACATATTTCTTAGTGAACAATCGATGCATTCAATAAATTCACTTTGAGCTCTGTGTTTGAGGGTCTGAAAAAACAAGAAATATTTATGGTATTGGTGGTATACAACTGCCTTCGCTTAATGGTATTAGTTATTTATTGTAGCAGATGATGAGATTTCAGTGTTAAAAACCAGAAAGCAACGGCTGTAAAGCTGTCACATTGTAGGAAAGGTGTGACAAATGGCTAGCAGATACACCATTTTAAGACCGCGGCCATCTTAGCGACTATACTGCCCACCCCAACCAAAGCAGACTGGGTCTATTTGGAAACGGAAATGTACGCACGTTTTGGTGAATGAATCATCTCTTCCGGTAAAAAAGGGTCTGTGATGTATTGACCTCTTGTTTCAGATACGTCAGCTCATTATTTTACTTAAAAGATCAGTGCCTTTGAATACATTTTGGCTTTCTTTACATGACAGTTATCATAGTAAAACAATAGGGCACTCTCTTTATTGAGGGGCACATCATGTTTTATGCAGGGCAGCTATGATTTTACTGTTATCTATTCCCAGTTAAGGGGACCATATGCTCACCATATTTTATATTATGTTAAATGTAAGATGAATAGGGTATAACAATTATTATAAGATTTAGACACTTTGATAAATATAGTTTGGTAAATGAATTTAGCAGTAGTACAAGGCAAATTAAATTTTAATTTAGTACTGTGGCATATTCCATTAGAATTTCAAAAAAATAGGCACGTCTTTGTTGGATTCCGTGATCTTTTAGGACATTCCGTAATCTCTTCTCCTGAATGCAGCTCCTAGTTGTTTGAATTTAGTACTTAGAAAACTTTGCAGTTGAGCTGCGTTTCTCCGCTCCATTATGTATGAAGAAGGGCCAATATCAATGAGCTTCTCTCGCAAGAAGTCCTTCATAATGGATCTAGTTAAATCAGTAATGAGTGAGTACTTAACGTCAGAAGACAGCTTAGCCCTTCTTGTATGTGTAGCTTGACAGACTACACGAGTGTAAGTAGAAACCACTGCTCCGGGGCCCCCCAACTTCACCAAGCAACATGTTCCACTGTGTCACTCTTGCCCCTAAACAGCTTGTTAGTGCCACCTTTCCCCCAAGCAGTGTATCAATGCCATCCTAACCACCAAACAGCCTGCATGTGCCATCTTCTCCCCAACTTGTCAGTGCCCCAAGCAGCTTATTTGTGCCATCTTTACCCCAAACAGCTGGTCTGTGCTGTCATTGCTCCCAAACAGCTTGTCTATACCTTATTTGCCCCTTCCCCCCAACATGGCACACATATGTAAACACACTTACACAAATTTACACATGCTACCACAGACACATGCATTCTGACACACACACTCCCTCTCACACCACTCATGCTAACACACACCCCACCTCCTACCACTTAAAGACATAATGCTCACAAACATACATACACATTTATGATCACACACACATACTTAAACATTGCACATATACATCCATGCTCACATACACATATACAGAGACATCCATGCTCACACACTTATACAAAGGCATTCATGCTCACACACACTTATACATAGATATCTATACTCACATACACTTATAGATATCCATGCTCACACACACTTATACATATACACCGGTGCTCACATACTTATGCATATACATTCACACACACTTATAGATACCCATGCTCATACACACTTATATATATCCATGCTCATACAAACTTATGCATAGACATCTATGCTCACATGGATTTTGTTTTTATAATTTAACAAAATGCAAAGTGAGTGAACAGAAGAAAAATCTAAATCAAATCAATATTAGATGCCCACTTCCTAGCTACACCTCTAACACACACAAAAGTGGCCATTTGAAATGTTGGGGGCGCAGCCATCTTAGCTGCTTGCCACACCATTTGCATGGTTATTCCTCCTAATGAAATCATTGTACTTCATTGTCACTGGAAGCTATCTCTTTAAAATGTAATGTGTAATATTGTGTTCAAATTAACATAAACACATTAAGATTGTTAGTTGTGTTGCTGACATTCGGGATCACATTGAAATTAATCTGCAAAGTTTGGTGGCAGAAGGTATAACAAATGTACTAATAATGCCTAGTTTTTGTTTGAGAGGAACATGTCCCTTTAAAGAGAAAACAAAAATAATATCAATAAAAGTATTAGCTTTCTATACAAACACATTGTACTATTTCATTGAAATGATTTCCTTATGTTGTATTGTCCTTATCAGCGAATGTAAATTTAGCTTGTTTATCCATATAGGGAATGGCAGATACTGGAGCTGTTAGAGTCTGTTCATAAGTGATAAACTAAACGAACATATGGGGATTTAGCACAAAAAAGACTTGTTAGTAATCCCTATGGCAGAAAATTACAGAAGTAAGTAAGCTTGCATTTTTTTGGTGCAGGCACAAAATGTTTAAGAAATTGAAATTCATGCTGTCGGTATATTATCTGCATACAGAAACACTGTCTGAGCAGTGTTAGTGCGTTACACTCCAGAAACAAATTAAAAGACTGCATTTGATAGTGTGTCGGGTTTGGCATCATCTCAAAAAACAAATGGAACTTTTTTTCTAATGTATGTTTTCATTTAAACCTAACAAAAAAAGAATAGGACGTGAATAGGATATTTATAAATATATATTATGAAACTATGTTAGGAATCCAAGAGGTTTTATCTGCTAATACCTTCCAATGATAATAGGTCATGCAAAAATACTATTGTCCCAAGACACAAAAGTGTTTGATGTATTTAACGAGAATTTAAGTGTCAGCAGATGAACTTTTTAATTAACGCTGATCAGATTAATTCAGTAATCTCAAGGAAAGATTACGGTTTGTGAGGAATAAGTGCTCTGGTGACCAAAGTAAATATTTTATAATGAACTGTTTCAATATAAGGACTTCATTTTCCTGATAAGTTTTCCTGGCATTACATACCTCATTCTATTAACCTATGAATTTAGATTCTTATTACTGAGATGGGCTTTTAATAAACATAACCCATCATTTACAAATCATAATATATATATAAATATATATATATATATATATATATATATATATATGTGTGTGTGTGTGTGTTTTTTATATTTAATTTGTTTGCCTATTTAACATTTTATAACTTATTTTGTTCTTAATTCACTCTTTATCAGAGCAGTGCAACACAACTAGAAATAACTTTGGGTCTTTGTAGACCACATAGATATTTCTAGTAACTAGCAAATTCCCATTAAGAAGTCCTAACGACATATTTTTCAGTGCATTTTTATATATTTTTAATAATTCATTTTTTTTAATGCAACTTTATTTAGTCTATTCTCACTCTGATCTCCCTTTCTGCTGATGACAGTGATCACACAGTAATGACACAACGGTTTAACGCCCCTACTGGAAACTCCAGTACTGGAAACTCCTTTAACTGGAAAAATATTATCTAGTTATAAATCCTGGCTGCAGTGTACAATTGTAATTGCTTTCAAGTTTATTTAACACCGTGCTGTTTAGATAAACATTTCAGAGTGCAGTACCCAAGGTAAATGTTCAATTTTTCCAAATATTTTCAGGCAAATATTCAAGCCAAAAATTAAATACTATTGGCAATTTGCTTTTGCTTCTAAGTTAAAACTAGTACTTCATTACTCCATTTACTACATTACTTATGTTTTCCTTTAAAAAAAATTAGATGTGGTATGCACAAATATTGGATTTTTCAACCTCCGTGTTTTAAGCCTGAAGTCATTCTGCATTAATAGGCTACTATTTTTTTTATTAATTATATCAATTAGTGGGCTACTAACTTTTACATGTTAAGCAAGGGTTTTGGAGCAAAGTTTTCTGCAATCACTACCTCTTTTAACTTGCTAGTTGTATTATACATCATATTAAAAGACATTTCATAAAGCCATTTTCTAATAAAATAGTACATTATGTTATAAGTGGGTATGACACTAGGGTTGTTGTTAGTAATATAGTTTAAAATTAAAGCAGTTTAATATATCTAGGGGAACCATTGAACACTATGGTCACTGGCTAATGCCATTAATATTATAAACAGTTCAGTTCTGGTTTCTCTGCAATCTGACCTGATAGCACAAAGTTATACAATGATGTGTTTCTTCACATGATATAATAAAGTGTACAAGAGTATGATAATGAATTATAAAACATATATAAGCCGTATCTGTATGTTGAAAAGTTTATTAGAAAAGTTTATTAGAGTGGCTATACTTAAATAGAGGCACATGTTACAGATAAGCATATTCATTTTCATTATTAGGTTCAAACATTTAATCCTATAATGGTGCCAATGTGGGTAACATTTATTTCTGGTTAACTTCATAATTTGGAAATATTTGTATTATGATCTAACTAAATATGTAAGCATGTTAATTTATTCCTGAATTAAGGTGTCTGTTTATACCAACCATAAACTCATATTACTTTAAAATGTGCAAAATGTTTTGAAGGATTATTTTTTGTTATTCAAGACCATCAGCCATCAACAGTGCCTTTCTCTCCTGTTACTGTACATCAGAAAGATCATTCTCCCTTGGGCATCTTTTTTGGTGAAACTTTACTTGGTAATAACCGAGTTCTCGTTTTCGTTAAATTCTTAAGGATTGTAGCAGATACGAGGAATTACACAATATACTGTTACAGGTCAAATCAGTATCATTGTGTGACTAGCATTACAAGGGAATTATTTGACCTTCAGACATAAGCTGCTACTTGAGTATTTACATTTCCACTAGAGCAAGTTGCAAGCGATGTTTAATGACTAACGTATGTGTTTGCCATTAAAATGATGGGCTCTTTTTCCTCACTGCATTCCTTCCTTCTTTCTTACCTCTATTTATCTACACTCTCTTTTTCTTCTCTCGCATATCTCCCCCCTTCTTTCCTTTTCACCTTTTCTTTATTTCTTCCTTTCTCCTCTGCTTGTTATTATTTTTACTCTCCCTCCTTGATACGCAACACTATTCAACAGCCCAATTCTCTCACAGAAATCTGGCAGACCCTCCCCCAAGTACTATCGGGAAGCCATCTACACAAAACTATCTAACAGGCTCTCTCCTTACCTACAAAGCTATGCAACAGTCCCTCTCCCTTCCTGAAACAACACCACCAAATACTATGTGACAGACTGTACCCTCTCCCACACACAACACCATCTGGCAACCCCTCTCCTCTCTGCACACAACCTAATCCAGCAGCCCATTCCTCCTTGCACACTACATGACTGGTCCAATCACTTCCAACAATCCCTGCGGTGACAATGCCTTTACATGTATATACATATATATATATATATATATATATATATATATACATATATATATATATATATATATATATATATATATATATGCAAAAAAAACATTTAAATGCATAAAACGTGTGAAAACACAACCAAGAAATAAAAGTAAAGAATATCCATGTAAGCATTTTTAACTAAAGAGTACAACATGTCTTAAAAGGGAAATAACTTACAAAATGCAAAAATAAATTCATGTATACCATGTATATTATTTTTTTTAAAAAAAATATACATTGCATTTATAATAAGTGTACTACTGTTTTATAAAAATAAAAAATGAAAAAGTTGAAATTACAAATAGGTCATTAAGCATAGGGTTTATAAATAATATTATCATTATAATACATGTAAGGACTGCATCAGTCTTACCTTTTCAATGGCACAGCGGTGTGCTCCTCAGTCAATGCATCCTCCCCCTTAGGAGAACAACAGCAATAGAGGACACGAGTATGCAAATGAACCTAACAAACAGCGCTTTATTTTTAATATATCCTTTTTCTGCATGGAACTGCTCTGCTGAAATTTTGTGGTTATTATTTTGTAGTCAAAAAGGATGAATTTTAATCCAGCTTTACAGCACAATTGCTTACATTCAGTTTTCTCCAAATTGCACAATTATTGCAGCATCACTCATTTCAAGAGCAACATGCGAATAGAATTGATTGATTTGAAGGCAATTGAGGCAAATAAATTGTGTAATATTTTCTTCACATTTTAGAAAATATATTCCTAAAAGGTACAGGCAGTCAGCCAATAATTTATTAGCGGTTTTATGCACTATGCATATATGGCAGCCACCCTACTGACTTGTCCAAAGCTTAGGCTAGAAAAGAATCAGAGCTGTCTGCGATGTTAGAGTGAACAGGTCCCACTCAGTTATGTTCAAGGCCCACCACCCAGTGAGGTAAAAATATATGGATTTGAATACATGTATAACATCTGTAAATGTGGTGAACGTAAGAATTCAAGCTGATATTCCAATGACTTAATTCCCAAGGATAAATACTGTGAAAATATCCAGCATTGCTGAAGCTAATGATAAATGCTTCCTAAACCCATTGAAATCAAGCAATACAACTCTGCAAAGGTCTACTGACATATTCTGCCACTTCTTACCAAAACTGTTTCTGTAGCATTGATTCACACCGCATCCACATGCTTTTTCCTATCATGTTGTTATGTGTGTGTGTGTGTAGGAGGAACTGGGCGACTCTCTTAACCAATGAATAAACAACATTCAATAAAAACATTTTTCAAGCTGGTTTTGAAATGAATGATTGTGCATGTTGCGGGTGCTAGTAAGTACAACTCCAACTACTGCAATACTATTCATTTTGAAAAAAAGGCACTAAAGCACTGTTCCCTTTTTGTGAGTGGGGTATTCTAAACAAAATGTCTATGGAGACAGGTATATCCATATTTATCAGTTTCAACCTCATTTTTGAATGTAATGTCAACTGAGCAGTACTTTACACACCAGTTGCCTCAGTCATATAAAACTTAGTTCAGCGTGGCAACTGTCAGTCACACTGGGCAGGCAGGAAAAAAGCCAAGAGCTAATCATAGTGCACTTGATTGGGCCTTATCCAACTCAGGGTTTCAGTTCCCATCCACTGCACTGACATCAGTCTCTGCCAGTCAGCAGAGTGAAAGGATTGATAAGCATTTTTCCCAGTCAATCAGAGCCAGAACTTTGGATAAAAATTAGAGTCTAGTAGGAAACCTGCGACACATATGAGTTGGTAGTTCATGGTCCTGCCTCAGGTATGTTTACTAGCCTCGGGGTCTGCAAAATGACTGTGGCAAGAGTTAACATAGTCATGCCAATCTCTAGGGCAGGTTATGTGTGTTAATTCTGCAATATTCTACTGCCCAAGCTCAGAATGTAAGTGTAAGTGTATAACTCCATTCCAACACACCACACAAACCCAACTCCTCTCAAACCCACTTCAACCTCCCCCACAACACCCAACTCTTCACCAACCTGTCACTTCATGGACAACCGCCCATATATAATTTTAATGACGGGACTATATGCTTGTAAATGCATATTCCAGTATTACCTTGATGATGAATACGCAGAATATCCGTTCAGCAGAAGAGTCAGAAGTTCATTA
Source organism: Spea bombifrons (assembly GCF_027358695.1). Lineage (NCBI taxonomy): Eukaryota > Metazoa > Chordata > Amphibia > Anura > Pelobatidae > Spea > Spea bombifrons. The sequence continues at coordinate 48,951,309 of NC_071090.1, read as the reverse complement.
TTTACATGAACATTCATGTGATAGGCCTAAGGTTGTCCTGAGAAGTCCAAGCATCAAAAAGGCTTTACAGTTTTATGGCATAAAGAACAGTTCAATGGATGGAATGGTTCTTGTCTCTCATCAATTTCCATGTTTCTACATTTCCTCTTGCAATGCAGTGAAACCTGTCACAGCAATTTGATCATACGATCATTGCAATTAGCTTTTTTTGTATTATTTTGGGGACAAAATATCAAATAAGAGAAATGAATGGATGTTTATGAATATACCTGACTAGTTAAAAGGTATAATTGCATTTACTAATTTAAGTAATTATAGTTGTAGGGAACTCTATTCATCATGCAATAAGGTTGTTTTCCCCACAACTACTGCATCTTTACTGACATAGAAATACTGCACTTGCTGGTAATTTGAAGCATACAATAAAAGAAAGTACAATAATGATACCTAATGACCCATAGATGCAGAGCATTGTGTAATTTCATTATTATTCCTTGTATATATGTCTGCCTTTTATAAACTGACATTGAAAATGTTAAGATGAAAACCAATGCAAATTTTGGAAGCAGTTTAAATGTGCACAAGTAAATAGATTGTGTTGCCTGCTCTCTATAAAAATATATATAACTACACAGCTATTTGTATTGAAATGGGGTCTTTAGAGATATATTGATGGCACCTAAATATTATACATTTGTGTCTTATGATGTGTGTATATATATATATATATATATATATATATGTGTGTGTGTGTGTGTGTGTGTGTGTGTGTGTGTGTGTGTGTGTGTGTGTGTGTGTGTGTGTATAGATATATTTTTCCCCAAGGAAAATGTGACAGTAACAAATGCCTTTTGTTTTTCAACACAATTGTAGCAAATGAATATTGGAAAAAGGGTTTCGGAACTGGCATAGCAAAGAGTACGCATTCCTTGAATATATTTATAGGAATCTGCCAAGTTGGGTTATGATTATAGCAGTGGGTACAATCCTTAAACAACGACGAATGAAAATAATTGCACGACTGGCATGGCTTATTATATGGTGTGTTGACATAATAGGGCTCTATGAATAGCTCAATCTGGTAAAGGAAGCGTGAATACTGAAAAAAATAAAGGAAAAAAAAAATGATGCTATCACTCGAGACATCATTCCAGCCTGGGTACAATATTATTCCATAACTATACAGAAATGGGCTTTCCATATATTTTAATATATGGTTATGTGAACGGGATTTGTGATTAGTACAAACTGCAGCTGATGGATTAAACTCAGGATTCACGGTCAATTCTGGAATGTATTCAAGTACCACTAATCTGTAAGTGTGATCTGTATCGCACATAGCATCAAGATAGACAAAAATCTGTCGTGCTCAATTATACCAAGAAAATGGTGAGCACTGATCATGAGGGTTTGCATTTAATCACTATTGTACGAGGCTGATGCAATGTTTTATAAATCTCCGCTAGCAACTAAAGAGACCACAAACTGTGTGAGAAAAATGTAATATGTAATATATAACTAATAAAGATTTTAAAATGTAAAAAAAAAAAAAATCCAATTGTTACTTTATTTTTTATTAAGGTTTTCTGCCTGGAGAATTTCAGAATGTTTTCAGATGTTCTAGTTGTTACTATTTTTATATGGAAAAACCTGCCTGAAAAGTATCTCTTTTCTTTAGCTACCAAACCATGATATACATAGCTCTACGGAGTCTGTGAAGAAGAAATATGAACAGGTTAGGGCCTCATGAGTATCCCGAAAGCCTGAGGCAAAGACTTGTATTGATTGATTGGTTGGTTGATTGAAGTGGCAATCTTTCAGTCTCTTCGTGTGTTAGAAAAGGTTGAGCTATATAAGGCATATTAAAGGTAAGTTCTATATATGTCTTTTTACAAGGTTTGACAGTCCCTTTTTGGGATAAAACCTGTATATTTAATGGACACTCAAAAACTCGATATAAACTTAGAATGTAGTACGCCTGCTGTCGGTGTTGCAACTCTACAGCTTTTTTTTTTGTTATCCTATAATCCAATAAAAGCTAGTGCAATTCATTTTGGACTTTATGGTCTTGAGAGATGGCTTTGAGAAAATGATAAAGTGAGAAGCAGGCTAAGAGTGTCAAGGTTCACCATGTCAAAGATTAGCTCATCATATCTCTGAAAGCAACTCTGTGGGTAGACATTTTGAGGTGAGATTATGGTCTTTATATATCTTATTTCCCCTTCATAGTCCTGTTAAGGCAGCAAGGTCAAGTTTTTTTCTTTTTTTGCCACAAATACACAGTTAAACAATTGCTTTTATATCTGTCTAATTTACCACACATGCTTAAAATGTTAAAATATTTGACATTCTCCTGAACCGTATCAAACATAGACCAAATATATATAACATTTCAACAAATTAACTATTTTAAACGCCTACCCAAGGAGTTCTCTAAGCATGATATTTTGTATTTATGTAGAGGGCCGGTTTGCATGTGGCCCATCTTTGTTGAGCTCAGTCACAGTACTAACCAACTCCCCCACTTCTGTTTGCATGAAGATTTACCTGTCCAACCATGTTTTTTCCTAACCCTATTTTGCAGCGTGTCCTCTGTCGTTTTTTATAATGCCTAGTTTACATGCTCAAGGTTTGAGAGTCTCACCCGTCAAACACTGTGATAAGGTGAAGCGTTCAATATGCACTTGAGCCAAAATCCAAGGCCACGTGGTGAAAGAGCAATAGTAAAAGCGGTCACTGTTTGTATGTGAACATTAAAGCACCTCACAACTTGAGGCGCTAAGCCTCCGTCTGTTTATGGTGTAAGAGCAGTCCTAGGCAGAAGAAACGCTCTCAATTGACACGTTTAAGCATCTGAATGCCAGAGAGCCAGTTTAGGATTTAGTTTATTTTATTTTCATTGGATAACAACAACTCAGTTGCAGCAGAAGTGGCACTGTTTGTGTTTGCTAAGAAGCAGATTATATTTTTATGGAATACAAGAAGGAACTTCTTCCGGGGTTGGATCGTGTCTGAATAAGAGGTTATTCAGTATTGGGGATAGCAAACAAGCTCATTCACAATTTAGTAGGGCAATATGCTAATAGGAATGATGGGCCAGGCTTCAGCAACCCTTTTTTTTTATTCTTTGAGGTTCTGGGGGTGGAATGTGGCCCCATTTTTAAATACTACTTGATTATTTATATTGGGATTAATTTATAGACTGCTGGCAACATAAACTATAAACAGATTGTATTTCAGCCTTTTCAATGCTGGAGGAGTGCATAGGTGTTTATTCGGGCGCTGAAAGGGTTAATGTGCTGCAGTGTGTGTGCATTAGGCCTTAGCATTGTCTGTGATGAAATATTTCCTAGGGATGACCGATCAAGAAAGCCAACCAATTTCAAAACATTAAATGAGGAGGAGAGTATGTTCCTGGGCATACACCTGCTGGTTTCTGCAAAGCTCTATTTTAAAGCTAACAGCACTGAAACATGAAAAGGTCTTTGTTGTAATAAGTGGGTATTTAAAAACGCCTTTGTGGGTTTATACATACATTAAATGGGGATTCACTAAAGTGCTTCTAATTACTGAAGAACTAGCAGGTAGTTTTAACAAAAGAGCTGGTTATTTTGTATGTGTTCCAGAAATACCATTCATTTCCAACCTACAGGTCCACGATCCCTCAGCCATATGCTGTTCTTGATCAAGCACCCTTAGTGTTGGCTATTCTTTGTACCCTTTTCTATTATTATTGTATGCAGGTCTCCCAAAGTTTGGAGTTATAATGAGGGTCCTAAAAAAATAAAGCCCATTCCCCCTAGTCCAACAGATATAGCATCCACTGATGTAACAGTATTCATCTTTCATACGTATTACTGGGAAGCAGTTCATTCCTGCTTCTGAATATTTCCTTATTGGTTAATTCTAAAATAAGGTTCATCCGGGAAAAAAAAAGCCTGTCTTGTTTTTGTTTGTGTTGTGGATTCAGCAAAATCTGGAATAATAATGATTTATCCGGGAAGTGATATAAGATGGCTAACAGTGTCATTCACGGTGGTATTTGCATAAAAAGACTGCTACGTTAATTTAGTGAAGCAACTGATTTTTTTTTTTTTATGAAGGCGTAGATGTTGACGGCAAATACACCACCAAAGATGGTGAAGTCAATTCTCTTGTGTATATTTAAGAGTAGCCTCTCTTAGATACAGAAGCAGACTTAAAACAAGTACGTGCCTTGGAGACACATAGCTCCTTGGATTGTGTGTTTGTAAGACATAAAAACAAGATGTGTGGAACATGCAGTGGTGACAAAAAAAAAACTATTAGCACTGAATGTGGGTACCATCTTACACCAGAAAATGTCACTGAGTTGTCACATTTGACAAAGAGCACTGATGTAGCATAACACAAAATACCAAGTGTAGCATGTTAACTTCAGCCATAGAAGAAAATGCCAGACATGGGAAATCTTTGCAAACCCTCCTAAAATGATAATGGACCCCTTGCGTATCCCGTTGTTTTTTCTTTATACTATAATTGTGTTGGCATTCAAGTTGGCAGTTGTGCAACTTTCAAATATAATAACAATAATAATGAACTTTGATAATAACCTATTCTTGAGATAATGACGGTGCAAGTCAAACACTTTTGCCAATCCCTTGATGATGATAATATATTTTGTTTTCTTCCACTGTTAACGAAGATCGGAAACTCCCCAGACAAAGTAAGGAGACGATGTTCTGAATTTGGATAACACTAAATAGATTTACTTGTACACACCATCATTTAAAGGGCGGGGGGGGGTGTTAACTCCTTGTGTATAATGTTATAATAATGTCAACAGCTTAACATTCAATCCTATGTGTAATAAATCCTAAGTATGTGATAAATGCTGTTTTATATATATGTATATGCTTATTGCTCATTGCAAAACACCAGCTGATTAACGGGGACCACAGTTATCAGCACCCTGGTTCAACTCCCTACATACATTTCAGGATAAGAAGGTTTGCGGAAATTATAGTAAATTAGTACATGGTTTTGTAAGTGTAGCGCTGGAATAATTTTCCCTTTCATTATGCCATGCCCTGTGGTTCTACGCAGACTTATCTTTTCTTCACTCAAGCGTCCTGAACAGTATCCTTAAGCTGGCAACAGACTTAGATGTGTACTCTTCATAATTGCAAATAAGCACAAGTGTTTCATTTTTTTTTTTTGTATTTGTTTTCAAGCCTACAAAAGGATGACCTTCCAGATGTAAACTACTCCTCAGAATAAGTGTTTTTTCTTAAAAATACAAACGATAAAATAATCTAAATGAAAAAATATATATATATATATATATATATATGCATATAAAAAAGCAAAGAAAGAACAAAATAAAGATGCAGATAAATGCTACATTGTGTTCAACCCTTAACTCTGTTCACTTCTGCCCTCATTACTGCGTGACCAATTGCTGCTAATTCTAATGTACAATATACACATGTCATTAGCACACATAAAGCTATTGAATGATTGTCCTTTTGTCCTTGTAGTGAGAAGGTTAAAGCCAACACAAGATTTATACAGATTACGGCAGACTCACAAAAAATAGCCTGAAAGCCATATGCAACTAGATTAAGTAAGAAAGCAAGCACTCAATGGGAAAAAAAGAACATACTGTGGTGTAGTTATCGTACAAGGAATACAAAAAAACCCCAAACAAAATAAGGTAAAACAAATTAGTGCCTACAAGGGTCCTCTCCTCTGTATAATTTAAACTCTCAAGGAGGGACATGGAATCTTACAAAAAATACACACAAAACAATAAAATGAGACAAAAATAACAAAGTCACTGATGTGTTTACTTGAAAGCTTGATCTTGATCTTCCTAGCTAAACAGAAATCATTCAGCTGGATCTGATGAAGAAGGAAGCTTGTGACCAGTGATGATTGAATTACACATTGCTGAAATTGGCATATCCCCCCCCCCAGTACATTTAATTTACATATCCCATATTGTGCCAGGAGCTACATACATTTGAACATCGTTTTTATCAAGAAGTACTCCGTTCTAGGGATTATTTGCAACAAAAGTGTACAGACTGGTGGCTTTTTTCAATTTCAAATATAAATATTGTAAAAGCTGTTGGAAATCCAGTACACTAGAAGAATACCAGTAAAAAAGTCTCCTTTTTGTGGAAGATTTTTTTTTTACCCCATGATCTTGAGATATCATCCATTCTCCTTCTCTAAACATCTTCAGATATTCAGACAAGTATGTCAATAAAACATTTCCACTTGACCTGACTGTGGGACCACATCTCCCTTAGATACACCTTCTCTGTTTGATGCCCTGTCTTGCTATCTTTTTTTCTTTTCCTCTACAATTTAATATACATATTCTTGGCAATCCTGGCAAAAGTTCTTAAACTTTGTTTAGAAACTGGGAAATTACAGAATTTGCAGGTCCCGAGGAGAGATGTTTTATTTGCCCAGCTGTTCTTGGAATTATGGCTTAACCCATTATCCCATGACAGGATCTATTGGCTACACAGTTTCCCATATGATTAATTTTTAACCAATGTGCAGATGGGTGTGATGTAACCTTTTGGTGTCCCAGTATAATGCTGTGTGTCCCCCCCAACCCCCTCCCTCCCTGACTCTCCCATCCACCCCTTTCAAATCCCATTCATCATACACCACCTTCTCCTCTTGCCCTCATCATTCTTTTAAGAGGCAGAAAGTTTAATCCTATAATCACAAAATCAACAGGACAGGGACAGAGGCAATCAAATCCAGGATTGTGGAACTACAGGATGGTTTTGGGGATGTGAGCATCTCAGCATTTTAAGATGTTAAGTGCACAGAACTGAAGAGGCAGCAGATGTCAGATGGTTGACACTTGCAATCAACAGCAATTAAGCAATCACCGGGCTTTTTATCCAAGCATGTCAAGTTAAAAGAGGAACTCGGGGCAGGAGTGAAGGAAACCAAGTTGCCTTCTTACAGAATGTCACTGCTTTGGTGAATCTGGTACCCTAGGTGATACATTAGTGGATGGTTATAGCAATATTGTAATGATACAAATTACCCAGAATGTAGCAATATTCTAGGGGGTTTCCTTCCATTCTGTAACCTACCAGCTGGACCCTGCAGCATGTGCTTTATGCATCTATACTCACAACACTGGAACTGACAGCAGCTATAGAGTGTACCAGCTCAGTGCATGCCCCCCATGGCTTACCTGGCAGGTATTTGGGGTCCTTCAGTCCTGCTGCCTCGGTGACTAGAAGGGATCACTCTGTTTCCTCCTCATAGACTGAGGCTGCTACACAGAAGGTATGTGCACTGTAAGCAGAGATGGGAGGGTCTGCATCTGTCAGCTGATCTTTATTACAGGCAGGCACACACACGGCAGTGCATCCTCTCTGCACAGCACGGAAGAGCTTGTTTTCGATTTTTGAAGTTTGTGCTGTAAGTGATAGAGGAGAGCGAGCTAAGATGTCACTAGGCTGCTAGGAGTGAAGCCTCACCACACTGCAGCTTCTCCGGCATCCCTCCGGTGGGCAGGGAGGACACAGTGCTTTGCTAGCAGCTTATTGGCTCTTTGCTTAGGATGCTGCCCTGAATATCCAATCTAGCAGCACAAATACATCCTGCATCGCCCATCCCATCTATTACTATCCCCAAGATGGGCAGGGAGGTGGGGTGCAAGGGAGGAAGGAGATCCCGGCGAATGACAATCAAGGACATCGTGTGAGTCCTTTAGGACCTGCAAAGTGACCCCTGCTTAGTCTGCAAGCGGCGCATGTAGTGTGTTTATGGGGGACCCGGGGGGGGAGGCAGGAGCACAGCTGGCTGTGACCTGAATATGCCCCAGGAAACCCCAGCCTCCCGGGACTGCGTGTGATTTATCATCCGTAACAAAGCGTTTGCGCTGGGATGGAAGACTGGGCAGCTAGGTGTAGGGGGTGGGGAAGCCCTGACAGAAGGCAGAAATCACGAGTGACCCATACAGTACAAACATCGCCCGAGCACTGTATGCTCATCATCCCCTCCAAATCCTCTTATTTGTACTGATTTGTCAGGATTTCCGTCAGCCTGGAGTGATCGTCTCTTTAACCCCTTAGTGGCACTATTCCTCACTACAAGGTTATTAGGATAAGCTTACATATGGGGTTAAGATCACTTTAGTGCCGACGCTTGGGACCGATTGACGCGTCCCATCCCGGGTAAACAATGAGGGGAATCCCAGATGTGAAGCATCCTCAGATGCCCCCTGTGTTTGGGATCTGGCAGGATCGCCCTGGCAGCGGAGTGCAGCTGTGCTTCAAGCTGATGCTCACTCGTGCCTGATCTCCTTGCAGGCAGCTTTCTATATCCCCCGGTGCTGCAGCTGACACACGAGTTGATGTAGGAGTGGAGGAGGGGGAAAGGAACAAAAGCTTTTAACACTCTCTCTACCATTATAGAGGGTGAGGAGAGGAGGCATATAGGAAACCTCTCCCCCAACAGACCCAGCCAGGACAGGAGTTAATGTCTGAGGACAGGTTGACAACCCAACCTTCTTAATGATTTGCAGGAGTAGGCAGCAATATCGCTCATGGTGGACATTTACTGGGGTCTGTGGTGGCCAATTTAATGATGCTCTATGGACCTTCACCAATCTTGCCACGGAAGCTTTGCCTATCCCTAAAGATGTATCTGAACTCCCTGTATTCACAGAAGGAAATCTTTCAAAGGAGCACTGAGCTTTGGGGACTCTATTTCAATCAGTGCACCATTTTGCTCTTCCCAGTGAAAATAACATTAGAAAATGGTCTGCTTTACATAACAGAGATTCTCAACTTCGGTCAACCAAGTAACAGCGCTGATTGCCTCAGGTGCAGCGTCTTTGTGAAGACATAATCAGGATGAGAAGTCATTGTCACAGAATTGTAACTAATGTGTGGTACTGATCATTGATCACAGCATTAAATTGGTGCCAGTCACATCCCCTTTCAAAGTATCTTACTGTGAGTCCTGACACAGGCATGATTCGAGGTGGACACAGCCTTACTAAGGACCAATACAGAAATAGTATAGGGTAGACTGACAAGATACATACATATACACTGCCCTTACACACGCCTGCCCATACGCAAACACATATTCACGCATAAATTTATACACAAACATCTGGGTATACATTTGACCTTATATACCAATTTTGCTTCACAGAAGCACTTTCAAAACACATGTTCTCTCCCGCTTTCTCTCTTTTTTTCTCTCTCTCTATCTTTTCTCCCTTTTCTCTCTTCCCACTCTCTCTCATGTATTTTCTCTGTAACATTTACTTTAATCTATGGTGGTCCTGTGGTGGGAGCACAAGGTCTGTTCCTACAGACCTTTACTTCAGTGCTCTCTTGCAGTGCGTGTGGCTTTAGTGCTGAACCAGAATATGATATCAATAGCTGGCGCACAGCACGAGGGAACACTGAAACAGATGTCTGTAGGAACAGACCTCATGCTTTCTTCATTTTGGGCTAGTTAGAAGGTGATTAATGGCATCCCCAACCTTACCTGCTCTTCCAGCAACGGACAGTCCAGTTCACCTCTGAAGGTCACCAGAATAGTGACTGACACATGGTGGTGATGGACTGCAGTGCCCATGTATTGACACCATGCTGACCCCTGGTCCTGACTCACATACGTTTTATATATTAGTGTGATAGCACAACCTCAATGGTGTTTACAAGGCTACACCAAATCTCTAGTATGTTATTTTAATATAAATCATGTGTGGATAACAGATAGTTAGATCTAAAGTTGTATACGACTTTTACATATAATGCATGTCATTTTATATTTAAATATTTGCAAGATTTTTCACCAAAAAAGTGATTTGTATTTGATTTGCAGTGGGATGAAGAATGTTATCCGGTGCTTCATAATGCATACATAATATAGTGATTAAATCACACTAAAATGTTTTTTGGGGGATTTGTTTTACCAATTCACTTTAATTTTAGTGCCTGTTTATGAACTTACAAATGTAAAACCAATATATCTGCCAGACTATCAGTGTAACTCAATAAAAATGTCAGTGAGATCCCTAGCAAAAATGTTATCACTATAACCAGATATTTCATATCTGACATGTCTGCAACTGAAAAACAAAAAAACCTAAGCTGGATTCATAATATATAATGGGATCAGACTGAGACAAATTGGGCCCTGGCACTTTAAGGCTTTTAAGACTCCTTAAGAGGCCACACGCTGTCGATTGAAGAAGCTGTTTGTATTCAGCAGGAGGCCTCATGGTACATTATTTCATTGGCCACTCAAGCAGCTTTGCTAGTAGGGGGTTTATTTGGCAGCAGTCCACGAGGCATTTCCCTGGTGTGCCCGATGGAAGTCTGATAAGTATGAGTCAGCCCCAAAGTGAATATACCATTATAAAAAAAAACTTAAAGGGTAACTCACAATGTTTTTTGTTTTGTTTCATTGTGGTATAGTTATTCAGTCAGCAAGGTATCTGTATACTTTGAAGGCGTAAGTGTATTCCATGGGTGTTCTTACATCTTTTGCTGTTTATCCCAGCCAGACTTTGAACCAAATGTGATGGGACTCTCCTCCAAGGACATCAGACACCTCATGTGGGAAGCTGTGTGTTCCTGAAAACTTATAGCGAAGATCTGGCAAAGGGGAAAATAAGCTTTGTGCTTTTGGTGAATGTGTGGTGGACGGCATAGTGTTTACAGGTGGTGTTTCTGCCAGATAGCTAGTATTGGGACATAAGCTAGGCTTGCTCCCGTGGTTGAATGATGCATCTAGAAGGAAACAAGAAGGAGACTTGCAAGGATGAAACTACTGCCGCATACTGTAGCCCAATGCTATTTCTACACCAGTAACAGGTACGTAAAGATATCCTTGTTTAAGATAAGGCAAAGGGTTAAAACGTATTTGAAGTAACAAAAAGCAATACAAAAAATAATACTCCTTTGGAAATTTTCGATTACCATTTACCAATCACCATTAGGGTAGGGTGACTGTTGTGGTTGTAGCCTGTTTTATGGAAAAATATGCTAATATTTAATAATGAACAAAGATTTTGGTAAACACATCTAACAATACAACAATAAATGTATTTGATTCCAGAATACAGTAAAATTATGTAAATATGAATACCAAGAGACGTTATGATATATAATGATATAATTTATTAATATCGAAAATTTCATGATATCAAAAAGGGTATCATAACAAAATTACAGATTACGATTATATTCTATATAACATTGTATTAATGTGTACTTAACTTCGGAGAGGATCAGCATACCAAATGACTCCTTTGATGATCATTGTCCAAAACGGCCCTTGATTCGAGGTTGATATAGAAGACTTTAAGGGAACCTTTAGTAGTTGTTTTCAAATGTTTAGTTACAATACTAGTCCTAGTTTCTTGGCACTTAACTAGCCCAAGAAGCCCAACAGCTTCCTATTTCATACTTTTGCTCCCTTCTGCCATGCTGCTCCATTCTCCTTCCAGTTTGTCCTGCTCCTCTCCCTTCTTCCAGGAGTTCCTGATATCCCATGGTTTCTGGTATAACCATATGCCTTTTCATGTAGGCAGCCATTATCCATGGTCTTAAACAACAGATGTACACATCGTTACTCACTCTCTAGTGCTACCTGGTGGTAGAGGTAATGCACTACTTAAACTATAGAAATAATTGGTATAGTAATGTATGCCACAGTTAGGGGAGCTACAGGGAGATACAGATATTACATCTGTGACAAGAATCACTAATAATGGACGACACAACCTATGTCAACTATAGTGACCAAATTATACGTATAACACGAGACAGCTATGGAAAATATACCATGCAGGGCTGCGTTAAAATTATTGCTGCCCTCCCGCATGCATTTTTTATGAGAACCCCTATTTAACTAAGCCATCTGGGTGCCTTGAGGGAGAAGGATTAAACTGTCCAACAAGTAATCTAAATGCAAAACCAAAAAAGTGAAGTGATGTGCTAACCAACAACCTACATACAGTGCAATTACCTTATTTAAAGGTATAGTGATCCTCTTAAGGGATATCACCCAAGCAGTTATGACATAGGAAAAAAAACAAACACAGAATAGTGTACTCTATCTGGTAACCAGGGAAGCTTGTTACATACAGTGTATGGAAGGCTCACTCACATTTTTACTCACTGAGTAGATCCTGCTCAGTATATTCAGCCCGAAAAAGTCCCAAAAGGTAACTGTATACTGTAAAGGCAATACTCCAGAATCCTGCAGAAGGATACAAGGAGAAGGTAGTGGCAGTTAAACATATACAGTGTTTATTATTTATTATACCACAAAAGCATAAAGTATCTTACATGAAAGTACACTTTTGGTACAGTGGTACACTCCAAAGTAGTCATTTCAAGCAGTTTATGCCCTCATGTGTTCCTTAACAATACACCAATCTCCAGAGGGATCTGAAAAACCACACACTGATGAATCTGACTGTGCTGATCCGAGGAGATCCCAAAAACCTGCACTGTAGGTGGTAAATGAGGTCTGTCATTGAGAAATGTGGGAATAGGGAACTGTTATATTCCATTAACACTCAGCAGGTGCATTATAACAGAACAAGAATACTCATTTTCTACGGCCACTTATTATTTTGGTGATGGTGATATCGACACCTTTATTAAAGAATATTTTTGGGTAAAATTAATAATGTGCCATGTAGATACTGTCTGTTAACCACAGCTCAGCGATTCCAAAATTTGCATTAGACCAGTATGTGGCTTAGGATGACTGCAAACAGAGTAAAATAAAAGTCTGACATAGGAAAGGTCTCCTCCAGCTAACTAATTATCTCTATTTTATTTTACAAGTTACAATTCTCTTGATCCTTCGTCAGTGTATGATTGTCAGCTATGACTGTCAGTATCAGCTATAGAGAAAACATTGGGAATGCATGGATAGATTCAGTAGAATCCCCCACTATTCAGTGTCCTCCCTGCCTCCAGTCCCTTCACTTGCAGGACTTAAGTGTGCGACCAAACAAGTCTCCTGCGTGCCACTATGCATATGTGCTATGCCCACCATCAGGCAGCTCCAGCAGGGATGTGCAAGAATTCTAGAGGGTCTAATGAGGCTCCTGGTGCACTTGCACAGAAAATACTCTTTCCTGCCACTGATTGGCTGGCAAAAGTGGTACGAAACTCGTACTGTGCATGGAGTAGAGAATTTTATGTTTTTTGCATAACGATTAAAGAATGCATATTGAAGTTCTTATAAAGTACTATAATATCCATTATTTGTTGACAGGACGGTAAAATGATCCTTTAACCCCTTAAAGACCAATGACCTGCCAGATACGTCACACAAAAACGGTCAGTTAATGACAAGTTAGTTAAACAAGCTTAGAAAGCTTGATCTACAATCACTTTCTTAGCTTAAACAGTATTGCTGTAATGCCTCAATGTAAAGGCATTCAGCTGCACTGAGATCGGCATCAGGGGCCATGTCTGGCCCCTCCCCGGGATGCCAACGTCCGCCATACACTGTATGGCAGCGGACGCCCATTTTAAAAGAGTTGTGTAAAGAGGGGAGTCCAGACCACAGATAACTCTGGGTGATATTGTATTCACAGACAACATAGCTTTTTGTTGTCAATACATCTAGTGTATTATGTTGCATGTTCATGAAGTCAGCAGTTTACACAAATTTGGAATGGACTTTGTGAAAAAGTAGAGATCTATATTTGCAAAAATGTATGTTTAGTAAAGTACAGTGGCAAGACAAAGTTAAGCGAACCCTTTGGTATTAACTGGTTTTCTGCATTAATTGTTCATAAAATGTGATCTGATCTACACATCTAAGTCACAACTATAGACAAACACAATGTGATCAAGCTAACAAAACACAAAAAATGTTAATCTTTCATTTCTTTATTGAACACACCCATTAAACATTCACAGTGCTGGTGGAAAAAGTAAGTGAACCCTTTGGATTAAATAACTAGTCAACCCTCCTTTGGTCGCAAAAACCTCAAACAAGAGCTTACTGGTAGCTGCGGATCAGACCTGCGCAACATTCAGGAGATATTTTGGACCATTCTTCCAACTGCTTAAAGCTTAAGAACTGCTTAACACTCGGCCATATTCCCAGGGTCTGGTGTGAACGGCTCTCTTGAGGTTATTCCACAGCACCTCTAATGGGACTAATGCGCCCTGGCTCTCACAAATCAACAATTCTTGATTGTAGGTGTTACCTCCTCCGTGGTAGGGGAGCTGAGACGCAGCCCGCGCGTCCAGCCCCCTGCTCGTTCCGTTGGCGGGAGCCGCCGCCAGGTCCGTCCGGCGGTTAGACGCGCGTCCCCGCAGAGATCACTGGATCCTGACGGGGCGCGCGCCTCGACGTCAGGAGTGCCGTTCGCGCATGCGCGAACGGCTAACTCATAAATATTCATGTCGCTTCTTAAAGCGACATTTATCTTTTTTCCTCCTCCCCCTAATTAGGTGGGTAGGAGGATCCTGTAAGTGAGAGGGATATTTAAACCCTCAGTAGGCACTTCACCTTTGCCTGTGATAGTGCCTAATAGCCTTCACTAGCGTTCCATATTCCTTTGTTATTTATTGGTTCTGACTCCGGCTAGTTTTTGACCTTGATGTTTGCTGCCTGCCCTGACCTCAGCTCGTGACCCCGACTACTCTTTTGCCTGACCCCTGAATTTATTATTTTTTATTTATTATTTTCGTTCCTGGATTTTGTACTGCGCTACGCTCCTGTGTCCGTGATTCACTTTGGTGTTTCGTTGCTGGGCCCTCCATCTCCGCCAGGAGGCGCCTTCCCAATTTCTGCAGCGAGGATCTTCTGCTGTATTGCAGACGTGACAGTTATCACAGGCCCGACATGGATCCCGCAGACTTGGCAAGGATGTCCAATCGTCAAGACAGACAGGATCAAGTCCTGGCGGCTCATGCATCGCAACTACAGTCTTTGGAACGGAAACTGGATGATGTCGCTGACCTCCTCAGATCCATGGCCACCAATCTGTCTCCTCCCGTCGGCCAAGGTACAGCATCTGATTCATCTTCACCAGCACCTGGATTCGGTACGCCGGTCAAAGCACCCAAGATGCCTTTGCCAGATAAATTTTCCGGAGACCCTCAAGAATGCAGGGGTTTTTTGAATCAGTGCACTCTACACTTCCGAGCTCATCCTCACACCTTTGCCTCTCATAATAACAGAGTGACTTTTATTATCAACCTTTTAAAAGGAGAAGCATTAGCATGGGCATCACCTCTGTTGGAACAGAATTCACCCATTCTGGAAGATGCTGACGCTTTTATTGCTTCGTTCAGGGCAGTGTTTGATGCTCCCGGGAGACGAGAGTCGGCTGAATCCAATTTGCTGGAGATTCAACAGGGAAGTAGAACGGTGGCCCAGTATGCCGTAGAATTTCGCACGTTAGCATATGAGACCGACTGGAATATCAGCGCTCTGAAATCCGCCTTTCGTAGGGGTCTTAATGGGTCCTTAAAAGATGCTCTTACCTATCGTGACATACCTCATGATTTGGAAAATCTGATTGCATTATGTCTGCGTCTAGAAGCCAGAGGTCAAGAAAGAAGTTTCGAGCGAGACAGAGAACGCGACAGAAGGCCACGTCAGTTTAGACCTCCTGTTCGTCCAATTTTTCAGACCCCTACAAAACCTGCTGCTGCTGCTGATGCTGCTGCTACTGCTACTGCTGATGAACCTATGGAAATAGGCCCTGTACTTCATCTTACAGCTGAGGAGAAACAGCGCCGCAGAACTTTGGGGTTGTGTTTGTATTGTGGCAAAAAAGGACATTTGATTTATACATGCCCCAGGAAGTCGGGAAACGCCAGAACTTAGTGAAGTTAGGAGGTGCTTCACTAAGTGCTACTGTTGCTACACCTCCTCAGACTCAGAGACTTTTTGTTCCCATCATGCTACAGTGGCCAGGCCACCAAGTGGCCACTCAAGCTTTCATCGATTCAGGGGCCGCTGAGAACTTTATAGACAGAACCTGGGCTCTGGAGAATAATGTTCCGTTACAGCCAAAATCTCTGAAGACTTCTATCGCTGCTCTTGACGGTTCTCCATTAGGTACTGGGATCGTGTCCCTCCAAACGGAGGTTATTGGTGCCGTAGTCGGAATTCTCCACTCTGAAGAAATACAATTTGATGTTTTGTCCAGCCCACATATACCCATTATATTGGGAATGTCTTGGCTTCAACAACATAATCCCAGCATAGACTGGAGAGAAGGACAGATTCTGGCTTGGAGTCAAAGATGTTTGGAGAACTGCTGCAAGACTCCCACTAAGTTGAATTTAATTCTAGAAGTTCCTGCTACAGATCCTCGTCAATTGGTACCTTCTCAGTACTGGGAGTATTTAGATGTGTTTTCTAAACGACAAGCAGAGACTTTGCCTCCCCACCGCGCATATGATTGTACAATAAAGTTGTTACCTGGCACCAACCCACCCAAGGGACACACATATCCCTTATCTCAACCGGAGAATCAGGCTTTGGCTCAGTATATTGATGAAAGTCTAAAAAAGGGGTTCATCAGACCTTCAGCATCCCCGGCGGGAGCAGGCTTCTTCTTTATTTCTAAAAAAGACGGCTCATTACGCCCCTGCATCGACTATCGTGGGTTAAATAAAATAACCATTAAGAACAGGTATCCTCTGCCGCTCATAACAGAACTGTATGATCAACTGAGGGATGCCACCATTTTTACTAAACTTGATCTGCGTGGGGCGTACAACCTGGTTCGGATTCAAGAGGGTGATGAGTGGATGACGGCTTTCAATACCAGATACGGACATTATGAATACCTTGTGATGCCTTTTGGGCTATGTAATGCCCCAGCGGTATTCCAGAACTTTGTAAATGACATTTTCCGTGACATGTTGCTGTCCCACGTTATGGTGTATCTCGATGATATTTTGATTTACTCTAAGAATCTGGTGGAGCATCGGCAACATGTTAACCAAGTATTACAAAGATTACGAGAACACTCATTATTTGCTAAGGCCGAGAAATGTGAATTTGAATGTGACAAGGTGAAGTTTTTGGGCTATATATTATCTGCGGGGCAACTGGAAATGGATCCTGACAAATTGGCAGCCATCAAAGACTGGAAGGAACCCTCTGATATTAAGGGTATACAGCGATTCGTAGGATTTGCCAATTACTATCGTCGTTTCATTCGAAATTTTTCTCAGATCATCGCTCCTATAATTGCTCTCACTCGGAAGGGGGCTAATCCTAAAGTTTGGACCCCGGAAGCTAAAGGAGCCTTTGAGAAACTGAAGCTGGCTTTCACTTCAGCACCTATTTTACAACGGCCTGATCCTGATTTGCCCTTTATTTTGGAGGTTGATGCATCAGAAACTGGAGCGGGAGCCATACTGTCCCAGCGGAATCAAATCTCCAATCGTCTTCACCCGTGTTCGTATTTTTCCAAGACTTTCTCTACCACCGAACAAAATTATGATATCGGAAACCGTGAACTATTGGCTATTAAATTGGCCTTAGAGGAATGGCGACATCTGCTTGAGGGGACGGCGATTCCTGTTACGATTCTGACTGATCATAAGAATCTGGTATATATCGAGAAAGCTAAAAGACTCAATCCTCGACAAGCTCGGTGGGCTCTGTTCTTCACTCGCTTCAATTTTTCAATTTCGTTTCGTCCGGGTTCCAAGAACACGAAAGCTGACGCACTGTCAAGGAAGCATGAGGCACCTGATCGAGAGACTCCTGTTGAACCTATCATACCATCTACCAAGATAATTGCCACCATCCATAGTACACTTTTGTGGCATATTTCTAAGTCGCAAACGCCTCGGCCTAAAGGACATATAACCCCTCCTGGAAGACTCTATGTTCAACCCCGGTTTCGTAATGCTGTTCTCTCCTGGGGTCATGCCTCACCTGTAGCTGGTCATCGGGGAACTCGTAACGTCAAGTTTCTTCTACAGAGACATTTCTGGTGGCCTACTATGTCGCGGGACATATTGGACTATGTACAAGCTTGTAACGTTTGTGGTCACAATAAAACACCACGCACCAGACCTGCTGGATTATTATGTCCGCTACCGGTTCCTGAGCGTCCATGGCAACATATAGCCATGGATTTTGTCACGGATCTACCTTCCTCCAGGGGTCACACTACCATCTTAGTGGTTGTTGATCTTTTTAGCAAACAGGCTCATTTCATTGCTCTCTCCAAACTCCCATCAGCTAGTATCTTGGCGGACACATTCATGAAGGAGATTATACGTCTTCACGGAGTTCCACAAGTAATAGTTTCCGACAGAGGGTCGCAATTTATCTCCAGATTCTGGAGAGCAATGTGCAAACTCATGGGGATAGAATTACATTTTTCTTCTTCTCATCATCCTCAATCTAATGGGCAGGCTGAAAGAACCAACCAGGTTCTCAAGCAGTATCTGCGAATGTATGTTTCCGAGGATCAGTCTGATTGGTCATCGCTGCTACATCTTGCTGAATGGTCCTACAATAGTTCATATCACGAATCCTTAAAAATGTCTCCGTTTAAAGCAGTGCATGGATATGAACCTTCATTTTGGCCTCAGGATACTAGTACCACAGGGGTTCCGGCAGCTGAAGCACAATTTCGTGTTTTACAGGACCATTGGGCAGCTCTTGCTGAACATCTGAAGAGCACTAAAAAGCTGCAAAAGAAAACGGCCGATAAATATCGCTCGCAAGGACCCGTGCTTAACCCTGGTGATTATGTGTGGCTCTCCACAAAATATCTGAAACTTCAACAAGCTGCCAGAACTTTAGGTCCTAAATATATCGGTCCCTATAAAATCAAGACAAGAATTAATGAAGTTACGTATTCTCTGGTCTTACCGAGAACATTACGCATTAACAATGCATTTCATATTTCCTTACTGAAACCTGTAATTTCTAACCAATTCTCCCCCACGGTTCGCACTCCTGATCCTGTCATTATTCAAGGGGAGGAAGAATATGAAGTGCAGGCTATTTTAGATTCTAGAAGGACACGAGGGAGGCTTCAATATTTTATCAGATGGAAGGGATATGGTCCTGAGGAGAGTTCCTGGATTCCTGCCTCCAATGTCCATGCTCCTGTTAAGATTCGTGCGTTCCATAAAAAATTTCCACAGAAACCTGCCCCTGATCGCCAGGATGTCTCTCATAGTAGGGGGGGTACTGTTACCTCCTCCGTGGTAGGGGAGCTGAGACGCAGCCCGCGCGTCCAGCCCCCTGCTCGTTCCGTTGGCGGGAGCCGCCGCCAGGTCCGTCCGGCGGTTAGACGCGCGTCCCCGCAGAGATCACTGGATCCTGAAGGGGCGCGCGCCTCGACGTCAGGAGTGCCGTTCGCGCATGAGAGGGATATTTAAACCCTCAGTAGGCACTTCACCTTTGCCTGTGATAGTGCCTAATAGCCTTCACTAGCGTTCCATATTCCTTTGTTATTTATTGGTTCTGACTCCGGCTAGTTTTTGACCTTGATGTTTGCTGCCTGCCCTGACCTCAGCTCGTGACCCCGACTACTCTTTTGCCTGACCCCTGAATTTATTATTTTTTATTTATTATTTTCGTTCCTGGATTTTGTACTGCGCTACGCTCCTGTGTCCGTGATTCACTTTGGTGTTTCGTTGCTGGGCCCTCCATCTCCGCCAGGAGGCGCCTTCCCAATTTCTGCAGCGAGGATCTTCTGCTGTATTGCAGACGTGACAGTAGGTCTACTTAAGAATAGCAAGCTCAAAATGTTTTAGTGTTTTTTTTATGTCAAAGTAGCTCTAAAACACGCCTCCAATACTATTTATTGATTGGACTCCAGGTTTGCTAACCCTATACTACAATTAGCTTTTGTTGAAGTGTTTAGCCTATGGGTTCAAATTCTTTTTCCAACCCACACTGTGAATGTTTGAATTATGTATTCAACAAGGAGAGGAACAATATAATGATTTGTGTGTTATTAATTAAAACAGATTGTGTTTGTTCTTTATTGTAACTTAGATGAAGATCATATCATATTTTAAGGCAAATTTATACATAAATACTGGTAATTCAAAAAGGGTTCCCTTACTTTTGATTGCCACTGTATTTAATTACTATTTGCTCTCTGAATCTAATGCTCATTAAAAGCTGCTTACTGTGCATTTCTGTATAGATCACAATGACCATAATCTCTGTCAACTGTGCTGCGTGGTCTAGAACAAGGGACTCATTAGTAATGCAGACCATCTGTTCTTTTGATAAGGTGACTAGGATAGGATAGTGTAGGGAAAACATTCAGCATTTATGGGTATGGTGATGTTTATTGGCAAGAAGGATGAATACATTTGTGCTAGGGTACGTTGAAACACAACAGGGGGCATTGATGGAACTAGGAACATGGAGACACGGTCCATACACATATGGTCAATAGCATTAGTGAACTTGCTTTGCTAACTGGTTACAGCCCATTATGGTGGAGCTCATATAGGAAGTATATCTAGGAATGACCTAGTGATAAAAGAAATCCTTTGTTTTTCAAAATGTATGGTGTATTTTAGGAAAGATATATTAAACAGAAGTAAGTAAAATGCAAACTATATTTTAAGGTGACATATGCTGATTGGATTAGTCATCTTCTTTGTAGAACTATGGTTTATGGAATGGCACAAAAATGTGTTCACAAAATATGAAATAATACATGCACAAAGAGATATGACAGTTTAGAAATGTAATTTAGAACAAAATGTATTATGGCGGCAGTAATTACATTTTGAAAATGCTACTTCCAATCTGTACTGTTTTCCACTTAGTTTTTCTTATGTCTTGTTTGAGGACCAATTCAGAGTCAGCCTTAGGTGCCAAGACAAGCACTGCCAAATGCCAACTATCTCAATGAGAATAGAACAGAGTGCCATCATTGAGATTTAGGTGACGGATGTGTTTGCTATTGCTTGGGTGTAGTCCCACCAAAAAGTCATAGTAAAGACCACCAACGGTCTCCCATTCACATGACTCAGACCTTTCCACTGGTGCATTTCGCTGTTTCATGGTGTACCAACAAGGGCCCCATCTTCCTGTTTCTATTTACCAAGATGGGTGTCACAAGGAAATATTAGCTTTTTTTGCAAAATGGACAACTTTAGATTGTGGTGCTAGGAAAAAGTATTTCTCCCTTCCTGATTTATTCTATATTTGCTTCTTTGTCACATTTAAATGTTTCAGATCATCCAATTAATTTGTTGGCCTGTTCTTCTTGGCAGAAGTGTTTCATTCAGCCACATTGGAGGGTTATTGAGCATGGACTGCTTTTTTAAGGTCATGCCATAGCAAATTGGAATTCAAATTGGATTCAAGCCAGGACACTCCAAAACCTTCATTTGTTTTTAGTTTTTTAGCCATTGAGAGATGGCTTTTGTGCTTTGGATCATCGTCCTGCTGCATAACTCAACATGCGCTTGAGCTTTAGGTCACAAACTGATGACTGGACATTCTCCTTTGAGATTTTGGCAGTAATCATGAATGGATGTGTCTAGTGAAATTGAACCCAATAATACATAACATTTGGTTAATTGGTTGATTTATTAACTAAGGCAATTGTTTTTTCCCTTAAAGTGTTAAAAGAAGAAATGTGGTCATACTTCCCAATAATCTTATGTTTGAAGCCATCAGCGCTATGTGGTCTATAATTTAGCTTTTTCTAATTTTTGACTTATTTAGATATATAGATGTATTTTTTATATGTTTTTTTCCCTTTATTTTACATTAAATCTTTGAGCCTCAGTTAAGCTTACATTTCTCTCTCCTCTTTTTTTGCACCAGTATCTAAATAACACTGCTTACAGTCTCTGGGGGAGGAAGGACTGTTCTCCGAGTGTCATTTGCAGATACTTATCTCACACTCTGATTAGTTGGAGGATCACACCCAAGCTGCACACATGACGCTGTATGTGGTTCTACAGCAGAACACAGAGAAAATGCCTGATTCAGCACCATGGAGAGCAGCGAAGCAGATTTAGATAAAAGCAGGTCTGTTTGAGACGCAGACTGCTTTAAGATATCTCTGCTGTTGTTTGTTTGCTGTCCGACTTGGGCTATTAATACATCTACAAATCATTTCTTTCTGACACTTATATTAATAAAGAATAAAGAACATGTTCATCCTTTATGAAAACATTTAGAAAAAATATGCAGAGCGTAATGCATAATTTTTTATATACCAGTCGCATTATAATAATGCTCTTTTTCTTTTAACACTTTCTATATTTTAAAAATGCTATAAACAAATATTTCATGGTGTTACTTGTGCTAAAAAATATAGGAAAGATCTGTTTTTACTTGCGAGAGCTCTGTGTACTCTACAGACGTAAGAAACTTGTTTGTACAGCTGCATGTCAATTTACTCTAGTAGGTTAAATCAGATGTATGTCTCGCGCCATTTAAACTTTCCCAGTTACTACTCGCTTGTTTATTGAGCTGGCCTCATTGACTCTTGGGTGCATTATACACCTGGACTATCCTTCTGGATTCTTGAATCATTTTCATAAAATGACCTCTGCCCACCTGGGCTATTTGCTTCCGACCTCATTAATGAATCTATGCTGGATGAATCAGTTTTTTGATTTTACACCGCAAGGTCTAGAAGCTTTTACATAAACTCACAGGCATATCATTTGGATACCTGGCTGTTGTAGGTGTCGATTGCAATGTTTTATTTACAAGACAGAATGTCTTTATGTCTATAAATGATATAATAATTATATAATAATCACATATATGTATGGAGATGGGGTCTGCTGAACTGTGCACAATACTCTACATGACGTCTGACCAGACACCAATGCCTCTAGCTACACAACCTGGAGCTCATCACTTTGTTACATTGACTGCCTACTATTAAGGCCTCTAAAACGGCCCCAAGTAAATTTGTAGATTTATGATTGCTTATCGTTTATCACAGATATAGAGCAGTAGAACCATACACCCTAATTTGACAGATGGTAGGTGACTCCATTTTGGATAACCTCTAATTATTTAATATATTTCTTGAGGTTGGTAGGGTTCATTAGGTAAAATGTGATGAAAACTAATAGCTCCTTCAATAATTGTTACTGACAGTATTCATATTGTTATAAGTATATTTAGTAAGTTAACTCTGTTTTAAAAAAAAAATTGTTATCTTATATATATGTTTAGAATTGGCTGTTTTTATTTGCTTGGTATTAGCGAAACTGGATGCTATCTAGAACGCCATACAGAACTGATGTCACATTGAATTGTAAAGAAACAAGAAAATGGAAAGCAGACACAGCTGTATAGAAAATAATATGGCAAAACACACTGGTAATAAACATACTTAATTTAACGCAAAACAAAACTCACATTGGAAGCCAGAAGGCAATGATTTAATTAATGTTGTCTTGTGCCTTACACATGAAAGCAGACGAGTAGTGCTGTGGATGCATGATGTATGCAGCGAAGATTAAGCACATGTTTTATGGCACCTTTGTCTACTGTTGGAACAGTAAATTATATTCCTTCTGTAGTAATAACTAGATTACAGAACAGATGTGCTTGCATTTTCTTAAAGCAGATTTCTTAATTACCTCGGTACTGCTATATAAGAAAGCACACGCTAGATCAGATTTGCATGACCTATTTTCTGAAACAAGGACACTATAGAAAAACACACACACACACACAGGCTGTAGAATCATATTTCAAGGAGCTCCTAAAAATGTGCTTCCCAAGGTCACTAGTATGGTTTATTACTGCTGCCATGGCTGCAAACACTGTAGCACAATAACTCGTATGCATACAGAGTGTATATTGTCATGTACCTATGGATTGTACAATTACAGTGTGTCAATGATTCTCTGTTCTCATGTCACTGCATTGGTTGGACCTTTTCAAAAAATGTGAAGATGATCAGTTTACCTTTTGAAGTAAGGAGACCTTCCCTCACTTCTACACATTGGATTGATTGAGAGGAATGCTACTACAGCCCAATGCTAGATCACATTATTATCATAACACAGCACTGCCAGAAAGGATGGTTGGTATGTTTTCGCCACCTTTGTAGGTTTTTACCACCTTTGTGGCTGAGCCACAAAGGGTGGTGCCATAAAAGGGACAGAGCCACTAAATATTGCACGGTTCTACAAGATTGAGCTTCAGTCTCCTTGGTACAGGTACTATGTGCCTGGAGCTCATTTCTCGTAAAGCACTGTGGCTATTCTAAAGCAAAGTATTAGCCGAAACAGTGGTCTCAACCATACTTCATTCATTCGTTTTACAGTTTAGTGAAAGATTGTTTAATTGCTGAGTACCTGCCTAATTCGTATGTGTAAAAGATATGTTCTTATCTCAGTCTGTGTACCATACCTAACAGGGCTTTATCTTGTTAGGTATCATTATTGCTTGCATTTCATTGGTTTTTGACTCACTCACTCTTACACGCTTACTCTCTCAAACACTCTTAACTCACATGCCTCACACTGTCACTCACACTGTTGCTCTCTTACACTGTCACTCTCCCACTTACACTTACTCTGTACTGACCGCTTCTGTGTCACTGTCTCCTTTCCCACAGCTTTCCGTCTTCTCTTGCCTCTTGTTCTTCTGTCTTCTTTCTTCTTCCATCTTTCTTCCTTCACTTCTTTCCGATATCACCTCTGTTGACCAGGCCTTCTGAAGGTGCACCTTCAGGAGCCTTTCTACCATTTCTCCAGGTATGGAGACTCAGCTGGCACAGACTTCACCCCTCATGCTACGCTTCATGCCCAATGGACTCATGCTGTTCAGAGTACTGCTAATGGCTGGGCTGCTAAAAATTGTAACAGCCCAGGCATACGGCTTGGTGTTTGGGGCCATGTTTTCTCAAGGGTAAAGGCAGCACTAAGACTCAGTGGAGGATGTGAAGGCATGGTGCTACCCTCACGTGGTACAAAGTAAAACACTGTCCCTGACCAATTAAAATAGCAAACATGTATTGGCCATTGAAGTGTAGTTGTTTATTAAACACGTTTTTTTCAATAGCAGGAAGTAAAACATTTTTTTAATTAAATTACATCTACATTTGTGATTGTCGTACATAGGTTTTTTTTACTTTCACAAATTCTAAGCCTAGGCTTTCATAATTAAACATGATGAATCCCTGTGCACATGTTGTACTGTAATAACTCAATTTTTTGTATATTACTGCCAAATCAAGATTCTTTCAGTCAGAGAAAATGTAAATATTAGCACAACCTGAAACTAATAACTGACATTCTAAAAATAAATAGCATTTTATTTATCCATATCTGCATAATTATCCACCTAATTGATCATTTTAACAGGCAGGTGTTTCCCCGAAGGATCTAAAAATCATAAATATAATTCCTGGAGATGATTAGGTCTAAACATATTATCTTTAAAAGAACATAGAAATAGCTATGTGTTTATTTATCCAACATTAATGCTGATGGAACCAATTAAGTCATTGTGACATTGAGTTTATGGATGTGACAGTCCATTTTTTCACTGTGGAATGTTGGTAATACCCATGCTACAGAAGAGGAAAATCCATGTTATACCTTACAGTAAATGAAGCTTTTTATTTTGTTCAGCAGATCATTGATCACATAAAGAAAATATGTTACTGATGACAAGCTCATGTGTAGATCCCATTGTTTCAAGCCATTGTCCATAGAACTCTAAACATCAGAACACTTATAATAATCAAAATGTCTAGGGGTGGAATGGGTTATGTTCTGACTATATGTAGCTTGTAGGAAACAAATACATTTTGAGCATGGTTGAGTCTTGTGTCACGCTGGTCCAAACTCTTTAAAGAGGCAATGCAGGACGACATTCCAAAAATGGCCTGATAGGGCCTTCCTTTTAAACAGGCAAAAGTGATAACCAAGACTGTATATCAAATCCTGTCAAAATGACTTTACATCAGGAAAAATGGGCAGACTAGACAGACCAAATGGTTCTTATCTGCCATCAAATTCTATCTATCTGAGAAAAGCCCAAACACTGGTAGATCTGCTTATTTTACCTGCAAACCACTTTTTTTGAGCCAATGAGGGGGGATGCACCAGTCTCACAAAGAAGTAATACTTCTATGCCTGCTGGTGGTCTTGTCTTTGAATGTACTTTCTCTTTGTTCTCTTTCTCTTCAATATATATATATATAGGAGATGAGTAAACCTGGGAATACTGATTAGTTATGCTGATATCTGAAAGTGCTTAGAATACAAGGTAATACATTTTATGATCTGCAAAAATATAGCTAAACGCTTAACGTCACATAAAATAATACTAATCTAACAATATGAAAGACCAAACAACAAATTTAGTATGGTTTTAAATTTTCAATTAGCATAGTTTATACAGTAGGAAGATTTGCATACATAAATCCCTAAATTTTGCTGCTTGCCTGACACAGTTGATAGCACACACTGCTATATTTTTTATCAACTTCACACACACACTTAATTATCCTGCTTTTTCTGTAAATTATTGTTGGAGATGATGTTTCTAATCTTAATCTAAACAGAGCGGCATTATTTTCTTGAGATTAAAGATGTGTTAAATATGTGATGCTTAGAAGCTGCTGTTAGGTTTGCATCCTCTTCAAATAAACAATTTTTATTTGAACCTTTCCAATAGACTTTTTTTCCTCACAAATGTCATGGTCTCTGTAGGAGTCATTGCTTTTCTAATGTTTTTCTAGCACTATTCTCAAGTGAAAAGTCAACATAGCTTTAAATTGTATCTATACAGATATGTTCTATAGTTGTATGTTGTATGTCAGTCTGTAATTGAACACGTTCTGCTTATATTTTCATTTCAGCTGTGAGGACTTATGTTTCATATTGGAGCGTGCACGAAATCAGACTTTAAACTGCTTTGTTTGTTTTTCCAGGTTGGCTACCTTACAGTGACATTACACCATTACAAACAAAAGGTGTCCACGTTAATTTAAATATCATTACCTCTCAGATTCAATAGAATAGATGATTTACAGTATTTCAGCCTCTCGTGGGCCTGATATAAATGTCTTTTCAAAATAATTGTTTTATAAGTGTGTGGGTAGAATATTGCAGGATGTATTGCTATGTTTGTTCCATTAAGCTTATAAGGTTAATAAATGGTGGATGAACCAGCTACAATAGTCATTTACAGCATTAACAACATCTACACCGTGTTTCTGATCCATTTCATGTTATTTTAATAAACAAAATTTAAAAACAAGCACATGTAAAGTGACCCCAAGCGGGAACTGACTGGGCTACTTGCACACTGTGTGTCAGAAAGAAACCTCCAGCAAGGTGAGGAGTGGGAGGGTGAGAATTTGAGGGGTGAGAGAAAGGGTAAGTGAGTGAGGCAGGAGGCA
The DNA here is from genome assembly GCF_027358695.1 of Spea bombifrons. Taxonomy (NCBI): domain Eukaryota; kingdom Metazoa; phylum Chordata; class Amphibia; order Anura; family Pelobatidae; genus Spea; species Spea bombifrons. The sequence continues at coordinate 48,923,924 of NC_071090.1, read as the reverse complement.
GTCAGGGAGGGAGAGAATGAGAGATATGATAAGGGAGTTAGAGAGGGAGTGAGTATGCATGCATTCATGTATGTAAATGTGGGTATGCATGTGTTAGCATGAGTGTGTAAATGTGTGTATATTAGCATGAGTGTGTGTGTGTAGGTGTGTGCATTAGGATGACTGTGTGTGTGTTAGCATGAGTGTATATGTCTAAGCATGTTTAAACATGAGTGTATATGTGTAAGTGCATGTGTTAGTATAAGTCTGTGTGTAAGTGTGTGTAAATGTGTTATCATGAGTGTGTATGTGTAAATGAGTGTTATGTGTAAGCATGCATGTTAGCGTGAGTGTATGTTTTAGTATGCATGTATTTGTTTAAATGTGTGCCTGTAAACACGAGTGCGTAAATTTAGTTGGGTTTTAATTTACCTAGGTTTGTAAAACGAGTGGGTCTGTATGTGTTCAAAGTGTGTCAGTGTGTATGTTACATAGGGAAGCTGGCCCCCTGAGGCTAAAAGGTGCCAACTGAAGGAGATCATATGATCTCTCACAACTACGGGACATTGGCAAACTAGTGACAAAGATGGAACAAGCAGGATCTTTGGGGGCAAAGAAACCACAGGTAGGCTGTTTGGGGGTACTAACAAACTGGTGGAAAAGATGGCACAGGCAGGCAGTTTGGGGGCACTGATAAGCTGCTTGTGGACAAAGATGGGATAGACAAGGTATTTGGAAGCATTGGCAAGCTGTTTGGGTACAAAATTGGCACTTACAAGCTGTTTGGGGCAAATGTAGCACTAACAAGCTGTTTGGGGACAAAGAAGCCACTGTGGGACATGTGTCTTGTTGAAGTTGGGGGCCCCATAGAAATTCATGGTCATGGTGAGTGTGGATTAAAACCAAGTGCTCTATGGATGAACTTTCATAACACAGTTCTTCCAGATAATGTTGTAAGGAGCAGCTGCTGCATCATGTTTTGTGCAAGGACGCAGTAGCTGCCAGAAGTTGGTGAGTGTGGGAGTGGGGAGAAGCATGCATGAAAAGTTGAAACAAATGCGTCAGGTGTCTCCATTCCATAATTTCCATAGTTTTCACAATACCCAGTACTCCCAGCATAAAAGTTTGTGACTTCTCTTACCCTGGTGTTTTTAGCCACACACTTAGACACAGGTCAATAATTAATGCATTGACAAATTTGCCAATAGATTAATACATCAAAATATTACAAACTCACTATAGCTAAGCTTCAAAAAAATGTATTTAAATTTTACCATGACAGAAAAGATAATTTGTTGAAACATCTGATGGCATGTTTAGTTTGACATGACTTTGTTTTAGCAATGTACCTTATAAGAACGAACATTGTTCATAATTTCTTAGATCTCTATCTGCCCAATAACCACCTTTTGAATAATCAGATCCAAAAATTTAAAGATGTTAACATGCTTTTTAAGTAAACCACAGCTTAAGTTATCCTGATTAAAATGCTCAGTAAAAGATTTGAAGACATAAAAACTAAAAACTGACACTTCAACTCGAACTTCAGTAATTCCCTCAAACACACAAGTCAGTGTTCCAGAAGTGTGTTTACTAATGCTTTGCCATTCCCACATATTAATATAAGGATTTACTACTGGAACATTATATACTATCCTGGGGATAGCAGAAAATTAATAAAAACTTCTATTTGATTTATTTTTCTATTAGCTGAGTTTATTGTTACTTTAATGATTGCCTGCTTTATCTTTTTTCAGTTACATTGTATTAACCTAAAATTGCAAGAAACACTAGCAGTGCTCATACGTTCAAGAGGTTGAATTCTATTAATTTAACTGCTATAAAATAAAATCTACTGTATTTGAAAAATGTTACTATTGCACAGAGACAGTTATTTGATGCTCGTTATAAGCCATAATGATTAACCCCATGGTCTACTCTAAAGGGCATCAAAATAAAGTACCAAATTTAATCATTAAATAGCTAGATTTCTTTTTACAACTTAAAATGTTTTCTAACAAAGGCTTCTGTGTTACCATACTACTGTAACGTGATGTTCAGTTAAGGGACCCAGTATGCAGAGATTGCAGCGCTAGGCACAGGTAACGTACACAGTCCAAATAGAATGTTGTCAGACAAGCCAGGTCAGGAATGGAGAAAGCAGCGTGGTCAGGAACATGCAAAAATAAGCAACAATGTGTTTGCAGAGTAACTATTACTAGTAGAAGCTCAGCCAAAACAACAACTGAGCACTGACTGAAAGTTGGTGCTGTTTTTAAATTTCCGCGTTCTAAAGCCCCACCCCCAGCCAATGATGTAGCACTACGCGTGCGTGTACTGCCCACCCCTTGGAGAGAAGACGTAGGGGAGGACACACCACGAGTACCCGCTAGACGCAGGTACTCTGAAGCACAGCCCCGGGAAGGACCATGACCAGGCAGTGGAAGAGGTAGGTATCAAGTACCCGTTAGCTGCAGGTACTCGGGGGATCGGCTGCGTTGCGGTCTGGGACCCCGAGGTGACAACCACTTATAAGAGGGAATTATCCCATTGATGAACTTAAATCTCAATCTACAAAAATAAGGGTCATATGAAACAAAATGTACCAAAAAACTGTATTTTTAAAGTTGAAACCAAATTAAAGATAAAAAATAAAATGGTTAATGAGTCTCTGATTAATATATATATTATAATATTATAATATACATCCAGCTATTTGGAATGCAGGAGATGTGTGCTTCCAGCAGCCAATCAGTGCTGCAAAACATTGGACAATGAAGAAGATATTACGCTGTAGCCATGAAGCTGCATATTCTCCAAAAGGTAAGTTAATAATGACTTGTGCAAATGGACCAGAAACAATTCGAACTAATTTTTCATTTCTTTTTTGGCCCATTGAATTTTATTTCATTCTCTTTTTTTCAAATGAAATTTGGAGGGATTTTTCCATTTCTAACCATGCCTCCAGGAGCACTTCTGCAAAAAGGCAGAGCCTCTGCACAAACCTTCTCCCCCTTTTGGTGGAATGTGGGGAAAGGCTGTCCCCGTGGGGTGTGCCAAGGCTCAAGCATTTTGCAGAAATAATTTAAGAAGCCAGAAACATGCAGACTGATTCGCAGAGAAAGAGAGGTGCAGAAACACTTCTCTTTCTTCACCAATCCGTCAGTAAAATTCTGGGCTCTTGGAGTAGTTTCACAAAAAGGCGCTCTTTTGAGGAAGCTTTCTGGGAGGCTTGGTTAGCGGAGACAGAAGAACAAGAATAGACAAGAGAAGCGGCACTGCAAAAAAGGAGACAGAGACACGAAAGCGGTAGACAGAGAAGGTAGGGAGACACTGAGAGCCAATATGAAGAGAGTAAGAGTGAGAAAGAGTGTGTGAGAGAGTGTGAGTAATAGCTGAATGCTGGCTTGTTGGATCATTCAGCCAGTGGAAAGACATTTAGATTGTATATTTGGTCACATTTGTTTTGCATGGGCCGCCATTGCACACTATGTGACTGTAACTAAAGCTTTTTTACTTTTAATACTTTGAAATGTGCAAGTTAATATTATATTTTGTGAGGAATAAAGCTGCAGTCTGCAGTGCTCTAATATTAATGATACTGAATCAACTACAGGTAGCCACTTGTCTACTTGAAAATGAAACAATAAAGCTAAAAAGTTCAAAACATATCATTTTTACAATATGAGTGATTATATAACTATTACTGGAAAAGGGATACATTGTATAAATGTGTTAATTGTGGAATCCTAGCAATATTGTTACAGGCATTTCGCCCCAATGACAAATATACCTGCCACTCTCAAAGTAAATAGTAAAGTTGGCCCTTTTGTCATAACCTGTACGTTTCAAAGAAGAAATGTTCCCAAATTTCAATACGAATTTTCAATATTTTGCATTAGTAATTCTGCTTTTAAGCTAATTATTGGCATAGCCTAATACCCTAAATTTTTATTATCCTTGTCACGTCCTCGCCTCTGATTGGAGTATTGGGGTGAGGAGGTCACTGAAAGCATTACCATTTTGGCATGTCTGAGAGATGCAGACAAAGATAGAAGATAGCAGATTAAAGAGAGAAGAGAGAGGGTAGAAGATCTGGAAGTGGTTGGCAGGAGGGGAAGTGGTTGACAGAGAAGGTAGGGAAACATTTAGAGAGCGTGAGAGAGAGAAAGTGAACGAGAATGAAAGTGTGAGAATGTGAGAAAAGTCAGAGCTTTTTGCTTTGGTTTTGTCTGGAGGATCTGGCCTCGTTTTCGGGGCTTCATCAGAATCGCTGAATTTACCAAACTTTGGTACATTTACAATTTGTACAAATCCTAATGCACAAGTCTAGTAACTACTCCACCAAGACACTTTATTTTAGAAGGGCCAACTTTGACAAGCTTTGATGGCATCTATTGAACACATAAACTGGGATGGATTGTTTTCTGGACAGAAGACAAATGAAACACCTTTAAGCATGCATTACAAATCTACACATATCAATGCATACCTTTGGGAAACAAATGCGAAAGATGCAAATTAAAACAAATGTGGCTTACCAATGATGTAAGACAGGAAATAAAAAAATACAAACAAAAAAATTCAATCATTCTAAAAGCAAGAGATCAACAACATCCTTTTTATACAAAGATGTCAACAAAGCCTGCAAAAAAGGCGATTAAAATAACTAAATTGGAAAATGAGCAACTGAATTTTAAGTATGTAAATGGTAAAAAGCTAAAAACAGAAAATCTAAATCTATATAAAGCATATATTTTAAATAATTTTTTTCTTATGTTTACACCAAAGAATAACCGATGACTGAACCTTTGCCACAAACATGGAATTGGCTGACAAAAAGTACTTAAGCAATTAAACACTGTTAAGGTTGACAAAGCTCCAGAGCCAAATGGTATACACCAAGGCTACCTAAGGAGCTAAACTTAATTCTTGCCAGACCACTATTTTTGTTCTTTAGGGATTCTTTCAGTTCAGGTATAGTGCCAATTGATTGGCATAAGGTAGATGTGGTGCCTATATTTAAAAGGGGATCAAAATCTCAGCCGGGCAACTACAGGCCATTGAGCTTGAAATCTAGAGTGGGGAACTCATATGGTAAAGGTAAACATTCAAGAATACATCTTGAATCAGAATATAATTAGTAGAAGTCAACATTGTTTTGAAGGTCTTGAAGTTTGAAGGTCAGGTCTTGTCAAACCAAACCAAAAGCATTCTACGAAGAAGTCAGTAAAAATATAGATCTGGAAGTGGCTGTAGATGTGATCTATTTGAACTTTGGTAAGGCACCTGATATGGTTCCACAGAAAAGGTTACTGTACACACTGTCAGAAATAGGCTCAGGGGCTAATGTATGTACTTGGAAATTGCTTAAAAGAAAGAATGCAAAAAGTGGTTGTAAATGAAAAATTCTCAAAACTGCACCAAGGTATTAAGTGGAGGGGTCTGTCCTGGGTCCTCTTCTTTTTAATATGTTTATTAATGATCTTCCATTTTGCATTTAGAGACATGTCAGTGTTTGCTGATGAAATAAAATTAGGTCTAACCTTGATGTTGCTTCTCTTCAGAGTAGGGGAGTGGACAGGCAAGTGGCAAAGAAGTTCAATATAAACAAATATAAAATAATGCATTATGGGGAAAAACATAAAACTGCAATAAACGATATCTCCCTGAGAGAAGCATTCAGGAATAATTATAGACTTAATAATAAGTATAATTATAGCAATAGTGCACAATGCCAGTCAGTAGATGCAAAGGGCAATAAAATATTCACTTTTCTAAAACGGGGTATGGATTTATAGGAGGAGGATATCATCTTGTCAATGGTTAGACCTCACCTTGAATATGTGGTGCAGTTCTGGGCACTGGTTCTTAAAAAGCACATTATGGAACTAGAAAATGTTCAAAAGAAGGCTACACAATTAATACAGGGTTTAGAAGATCTTAGTTATGAAGAGAGACTTAAAAAGTTGCATCTATATATGCTAGAAAAAATCCGTATTACAGGGGATATTATAGCATTGTATAAATACGGTATGTGCAGGACAAATATAAGGAGCTCTCGGCCAGCTGTTCATTAACAACAAAGAAAGGGATTCTTTATAGTTAGGTCAATAGAGGTATGAAATTCACTGGCAAGAGAGAGGTGGTGCTATCAAATACAAAAAGGGCGTTGTTATTTCTGTAGAAAAAGGAGAACATACAAGGCAACATATGATTGAATAAACATTAATATTTTAGAGGTTCTTGGTCCAAAGAGAAATCTGATTGCAGTTTGAAGTGGCGAAACCCAAAGAATGGCATAATTGGTTTTTCTTTTGCCTTCTTTTGGATCAAAAGCAGGATAGGTAGGTGAACTTGATGGACTAAAGTCTTTTATCTAACTAAATTACTATGATACTACATTTCTATGTGTGTATAAATAGCTTGATAAAGGAGATATCTTTGGTACATCTTGGTATGTGTGAGGTTACTGGCAGAGACTGCACCTGTTTCCTTTTTCCAGATGCTATGTTGGTGACATAAGTGACATCTACCTTTGGTGTCTTTTTGCATCCAGGGTGATCCTGAAATATGTCATATGAGATGCACAGGCTTGTCTCATATTAGTTATATGCTTATATATGCACCAGTAATTACAAATACATCCACATGCATCAAAATGTGTCCTTGTTGACACCAAAGTCTCTAAATCCAACACCTTTTCAGTCAGTGCTTGGGTATTCTGGCTATGTGCGTTTACATGTCATTCTAATCTCTGTTTGATTCCTGTTTTAGATATTGGCTTGACTTTCTGGACCAACTGTACGGCTATTCTTCTGCCTTTAGTGATTCAGTCCCGCACTTGGATCATTTTGGTATTGGACTTAACTTCCTGAACTCTGCATCCTAGGTTCCACCACTGGTTATTCTGACAGTATGATCCTTTTCTCACACATGGATACACATATTTATCTGTATTATTATCTATATAGATAAATGTACACACACAAATTGGCAATTAAGTTCCTTGAAGTTCAGAAACTTCCGGATTTTGTTTAAAGCATGGACATTTGCATCATACTCTTTATAGTGTTTGTTCCTGATAGGAACCAAGGTGATAAATCAAAACACAAACTGGGGGTTTTCTCAGGCCAACTATTACATATATTGCAGGTATATGGCAGCAACAAACCATTCGGTCTGCTTTTCTCTTCAAATTTATTTTTTTTCTGTATCCTTGTGCAGTAGCAATTGAAACAGACATTTTGTAGAATCAAATAACATCATGCTGCTCTGTAAGAATTATGTATCTGTATGGCTGTGTCAGCGCCAAAAGACAAATGCTCTGTTTGAGACATGAAACTACAAATCTGCATCCCAGTACACGGATATATATCCAGTCTGCATGTCATAATAACGGCATGTATCTAAATAAAAGTTGTGCGTCGATTGCTTATGTCACTTTTTAAGGCAAGGTAGCATAGCTTGCTTGTGATTGTGCTTAGATATGTTTAATGCAGTCTGCTCTATACATTTGATGAGTCCATGTATTAACTGAGTGATGTTATAGGGTCTTGTTATTAGATCTTGCTCTACTGATATACTGTATCCCCAAGATATCTTTTGTGGGTAGACTGAACCTAGGTGTTCGCATAACAAATATGCAATGCAGGACCCACACTCCATTAGAGGCCAGGTGAGGGAGATAATAAGACTCATGACGGGGCTCATGGGGATGTGACAGGGGCTGATGGACACATGGCAGAGGGTTGGGGGTTCATGATGGGCTGTTGGGGACAATACAGTAGCTGATGGGGACAATACAGAGGTGTTGGTTATATGGTAGGAGGGGACAAGATATGGAAGTTGTAATATGTGACTTGGTGAATGGAAAGAAAATATGGAGGTTGGTGTAGATCAGGTGTACGCATCTATGGAGCAGCAGATCTGGTTAGTGAATGGTTTTCCTGTTGTGCCAGATGTCCAGTCCGGGGCTATATACCATATTGGTTCGATTATAGGCCGCACCCGATTATACACCACGCCCATAAAGTTTGGTGCTATTTTAAAGAAAAATTTATTTTTAAAGAAAAAATACACATTAGTGGAATAGTAAAACAGTATTTTACCTAATGAACAGGAATACATGTATTTAAACATTTTTGCATATTTATCATGCAACATAGTCAGCATATGTTATATACAAACAGAAAATTGGAAAACCAATAGCCATTTTAATTTTACTTATAGATATGCCACTCTGATCCCAGATATGCCACTCTGCCCCCATGAAATGCCACTCTGCTCCCCTGATATGTTACTCTGCTCCCCTGATATGTTACTCTGCTCCCCTGATAAGTTACTCTGCTCCCCTGATATGCCACTCTGCCCCCAGATATGTCACTCTGCCCCCAGATATGCCACTTTGCCCCTGATATGCTTTATGCCCCCTGATATGCCATGCTGCTCCCCTGATATGCCACTCTGCCCCCCAGACTCCTTGGTGTCTAGCAGGGGCAGCTGTTGGATGTCGGTGCAATCCGCGTAGAAAACCTCTGCTGCTGCTCGCCACTTTTTCCAGACAGTAACACTGGTGACTGGTACTAATGTGTGAATTGTTCTGTTTAAGACCTACACCCAGGCACCCCTTTAACAAAGGTGCACAGCTGGGTAGCGTAACCCTACATTATTTGTGCAGTAGCTTGCACACACATTGTGTAAGTAGAGAGTGTGAGTGAGTGTGTGGGATGATTTAGCATCTGTTATTAGAGTGAGTGTGTTAGAGCATGTTGTTAGAGAGTGTTCACATAAGATGTTAGTGTGAGCAGGTGTGTGCAAGCATATGGTGTAAGTATATGATGTTAGAGTGAGTTTGTGTGTTAATGTATGGTGTTAGAGTGAGTTTGTATGTTAGTATGTTTTATTCTGTGTGTAAGTGTGTGTGCTACTTGCAGGGAGATAAACACAGAAATATACTGACCAGCCCCATTAAGGTACCATAATACCATGTTTTGGGTCAGGAGTTCTCTTAGCCCAGCAAAGCCAACGATACATCCAGTATTCAATAAAGCAACAATTAGAAGCATATAATAGGATTCATCTGCCTAATTATTTCTTAAAGACATGTCAGAAACAGGAAGTATGGGAAAAATAACAGCTTTCCTTTAAAAATTAGAAACCTGTACACAAGGTTTAATTGCACCTCCCCCAACACATTAATAAGGTTTTGGTAGCAGTATAAACTGCTTTGTGTGCCCACTATGTAGGAGGTGAGAGTAGGTTCTCACCCTATTGAGAGTGCGCCTTGACGTGGCGGGTGAGCTTAATTATGCTTTGGCCAATTCATATAACCAAAACCTCTCATTTATATTATGTTTATATATTTGTTGCCAACTTTATTAGGGTAAGAAGCGCAGACAATTTTTGTTTTTTGTACACAAGGTTTTTTCTTTGCTGAAGAACATTTTAGCATTAACATTGTACAAGATTTAGAAATCTTGAATTTACAGTTTCATGTTGACAAGTGTCTTTGTAACATAATGTAACTTGACAAATGAACAGCTATAGATAAAATGCGAGAAGCAATATTTTCTTTGCACTTCTTCAATTTTAGTGTAGCATCTCTTGAATTATGTTTATATCCTTATCATTGAATTCTTTGTTTGAAAATTGAGAGGTCTGCTTATCACATTACTGCAATAAACCTTTAGGTAAGCAAGAAAATCATTGCAGTAAACTGGTTTGTGACCAGGGACCAGAAAGATTACCGAAGCAATTTGTATTCTGCTGCTGTAATATCATGGTTTTTTCCCCTCTATCCAGAAAGCACATGAAAGAAGTGTCATCTAAGAAACCTTCAGCACTACAGACAACTGGCATAGCACTACACAGCAGGATAGGTCTAGCAAAGTGGCATCAAAGCATGTATGAAATATCATAATACAGCCATAACCTTAAAAACGAGCTTTAAATCTATAGTTGATTGTATGCTTAGAATTTACAACTTTACTCTTGAAAAATAGCAATAACTTTTTAGGATACCATCTGCAGGTGATAAATAAAAGGGCATATGAACAACACAATTTAGATTTTCATACCTGCAACAGCAGACCAAAAAGAAAAGAGGATTTTCAGCTCTGGCTTTATGTTTGCATTTTAATCTTCTTTTTGGTAGCTTTCCATAATTAAGATCATTGTGGAGTCATTCGCTTGGAACAGTTTGAATGCTTTGTGAGAAGTATTATTGAGAAAAGTTAAAACTTAGAAGGAAATTTGTATTACATATTCTTTCAATACGTGATGCAAACAATATGGTTAGATGACTACATTTTTGTTGCTTAGGCATTATCTCTAATGTCAAGAGAGGCAGTTGCCCAGGCACCACAAGGTGAGGAAAGTGCTTGGGCTAGAAGAGGGCAGTTGTGCCCCCTTCTGATTCCCAAAGCAGATTTGATGTCAGCGTGGTTTGGCACGCCAACCCTACTCATGCACCCAAAATCTTAGATACAACTCGGCATACATTGACACATATGCACAAAAAGAAGTATTGGTGCAAACTTTATAATAAAAGCAGCACAGATGGCAGCTAAGCCTTTTGCCAGCCTGAAGAAAAGTATTCTTGACATAGTCATAGGTGTCAGAATGAATTGAACTGGTCAAAGTCAGGAAAAGGTAAGCTAAGTCAGTAGGAAGTTGATCCACACATGATTTCACAAGGAAATGTTAGTATTTTAGCTACTCATGTGTAAGGAAAGGACAAAGCTAATTAAGTCATGACCACATGTAATTAGCTTCTAGCTCCATATTGAGTTATTGGAATATATTATATCCAAATCATGTAATATATTAAGGAATTAATGCTTTTAAAATATTATATTAGCAAGTGATATAAGATAATATAAGGTAATATAAGATAAAAAATGAATTTATGATGAAATTAAAAATGGTAGACTAAAACCAAATAAGTAGGTAAAAAATTTTGAATAAATCTGGAACTCATTAATAAACCAATAGTAGGAATATATGATTTCACAGACAGAATGTTTTTTCACAAGTAAGGTTTATTTTCTACAACCCTAAGCTTCATTATATATTCCTGGATTCCTATGGGTCAATGTTTAACCATATGTTGCCTGGGTCCATTTGGAAAAAAACTGGGTCAATGTAGAATATAACCAAAACCTCTCATTTATATTATGTTTATATATTTGTTGCCAACTTTATTAGGGTAAGAAGCGCAGACAGTTTTTGTTTTTTGTATACATTGTACAGCCAATACACTGTTTCTTGCTGCATGCTTACACCTGTTTGGTAGGCCTCGTATTACACATTTATATTATTTGAGCCTGTGACTAGCTTAGCGCACCGACATTTTTTCTTTTCAATGTAGAATGGCTCAGATAGGACTAAATTGAACCATCTAGAAAGCCCAAAGTACAAGTCATGAAATGGATGAGAGGAAAATGTAATACAGGGCCTTTTTGCAGAACTTCCAGTAAAATACAGGCCACACAGAACAACATGCTCCTGAACTTGTTTGCCTAAATACAGTAATTAAAGGTACAATATTCTATACTATACTATGCAAAACATACATTTTAAATTATAGTGGCCAGGTTGTACCTGTGGTTTGGTGCACGAGGTATACTAAGCGCTAGATAATGATATAGCATTGATTATGGTGATGAACACAAACAAACCAATAGTTTATACTCTGAGAAAAGTTGCCTTCCTGTTAGCTTTTTACCAGGATAATGGTTAGAATTTACCTAGTGATCTTTTAGTGTGTATGTAAGTAAGATCTTCCATGAGCAATAGAAATGTACAGTTGAATCTGAGTGTTTGGGCATTTAATGTCCATAAACAGATTCCATCATAAAATACGGTTGATACGGTAAACTAGTATCAGCAATCTAACTTATTATAAAGAGTCACTCCCAACCTAATTGCGTGGAATGGGGCCATTTGTTCCTAAAAATCTATTGAAAAAGGTCTGTAGGACAACACTTGACTGCCCAGCATTATGTACAATTCATACACTCATTCGATTATATCACTGAATATTATATTTTCTACATACTGCTGGCAAATACTGACTACAAATGGCCAGTTGTAAATTATTTGATAGGTCTAGATATATTAAAGACTCTTTGCTACACAATACGGTTTGGTGACTATAACAACTTCCTCCATATTCTACAGTGATATCCGCAACAGCTTAAACAGCGATTAATTTAGATACCGTATTTTGTGTCATAGAAGTCATGGCATAAGTAAAATGTAATATTTAATGCTATGAAATTAAGAAGGTATTATTAACACCTACTTATCGTGACTACTAATTGTGGTAAGGAACACATAATCACGGATCTTTATATTGTACGTATGTTTGGATAGCAATAGGCAGTTATATGCACGTAAGTATTTAGATTTTTGGACTGGAATACAGAAAAACAAGTAGTGGAAAGTATTATTGCTTCTCAGAATCTGACATTTACATACCATAACACCTTCAAGACAACTTGACTATTAAGTTTGACTCCTTTTATTTTGTACCCTGCACCTTGGCTTCATCTCTAATCACATCCACTAAGACAAAAGTTTCCCTCTTTGGCTTTTAAAATGTTGGATATATTTAGGTGTAGTATGGCGTGAAAGGTCTAATAAAGAAATTTGTGTAAATTCTATGTTAGTAATTAGAGGCTGTTTTGTATGTTGGCATCTACTTGCAGAAAACATTAGGTATGGCTAAATTCTTATATAGTGTGCTGTCTTTAGAAATATAAGGCTGAAAATAATTCTGGGACAACATACTTTATTTGGAGAACAGACCACAGAAATCAGCAAAAAAGTAGAACTTGAACACAAAGTTGTTTCCTTTTTTTATAAATATGACTGAACATATAAAGAGGATAACATATCCTAGAGTGATAAGTAGGCAAAAATTGGAAAACGGCTTTCAGTAGCAGTTCACAAGGAGGGGAGAGCGATTCATAGTCCACGCAGAACATATTTCAAATAGAAAAGAAAATCGACAACAGAATACATAAAACAGATCTAAACCTCAGAAAGAACATCAACCATTATATAAGGTAAATGCTTTGCTACTTGTAACACATTGTTAATTATTCTAATTTGTGTAAACATTCCTTTCAAACTAGTCTGCTTCAGTTTAAGCACTCATTTGCAAGAGATTATGAGAGTATTGTATCTTGTAAATGAACAATATAATTATCAAGGGTTCATGCTAATTTGCTTTGTGCTACTGTTTATGATGTTTATGAGTTTATAGTAATTAATTATCAATGTGTAAAACATTAGTATATTGGATTTTTTTTTTCGGAGCATGCCACAAAACCACATTTAAGTACCTTAAATAATTCTACGTTTCCAGCTCTATGTTCATTACTCAGATCACGGACAATAATGGACATGCTTGCTATAAAACGTCATCCATTTTTAAAACAGATTTACAAATATTACAAAAACCTTAATGTGCAAATTAGGATGTATAAGCAGTCTGTGTTAGAAAGCTTAATGAAGAAAAGTAACTACAAGTCAGCTAAATCTACAAGTCAGCTAAATCTCTGCATTTATTACTAAAGGTCATTGGTCGGTGATATTACGGAAGCAGGGCCAGCCGAAGACTTAACGCCGCCTGGGGCGAAGTTTAAAACGCCGCCCCCCCCCGCCGGGGGGGGCATTTTAAACTTCGCCAACGCCATAATCTACGATCCCCCCGGTACTTACCTTTAAACAGTCCTGCGGCGAGTCTCCCTGCTCTGCCACGGCTTGTAATGCTGAGCGCCGGAAATTGACGTCACTTCCGGCGCTCTGCATTACAAGCCGGCACCGGGACCGAACAGGGAGACTCGCCGCAGAGGAGAGAGAAAGAGGGGCGCCGAGCGGGTAAGCGAAAACCACTCGGTGCCCCTCTCTCTCTCCTCCGCTTCAAAAAAAACCCAAAAAAAAGCGCTTGGGGCGGCAAAGTGCCGCCCCTTCTAAAGTGCCGCCTGGGGCAATTTCCCCAGTCTGCCCCATTATAGGGCCGGCCCTGTACGGAAGTATATACCAGCAAACTTACAATTGTACAGGATTCATGAGTTATATGACGTGTGTGTGTGTGGTTTGCATTCTGCAAATGCTTACTTGATATCTTTTCTTTTTTTACTGGTTTTTCATAGCTTTTACTGAAATCCTTTGTTTATAGTAACATATATTTCAGAGCCGGAGGGTGTAAGCACTTGATGGGTTCAGCAAAGAAACAACCAGGAGAATAACAAAATATCACAAAATGACAGAAAGAAAATGCTACACAACACAATCAGATGGCATAACAAGGCATTTGCACTCCTTAAAAGGGAATCATTTACAGAAAACAGCTAAAATCCTTTTTGCGAATATTTTTGCTGGCCTTGTCTCAAAAATGATTTATAGATTAAACCATATAACCTACAACATGTTCCATGCCATTTTCCTTTATTGAATTTATTGGTGCACAAAATATCTTTAAAATGAACTATATGCATTTTTTTAATTGTAAGCATTGGTCTAATTTATAAAATTGTACTTATATAAATAAAACTTTACATGGATTACAAAGTATCATGTTGAAAAGCTAAATACATAGTATAGGTCATAACACGTCGCACCATTTGATGTCTCCAATGGCGTATTTCGGGGGTGGGGGAGAGAACCGATCTGGATGCCTCACGTTAAGGGGGGGCAAAAGGGCCGGCATTAAGGATGCAAAGGATGCAACAACCCAAATGGCCTTTGGGGTGTGAGACCTATGATCTATGCCTGCAATTTAAGATAATCCTGAGTTTACATGTCATTTTCAGTTGATCTATACCTGCAAGACTGGATTTGTGTGTAATTCAGTTGCTCTATACCTGCAATGCTATGTCTCCATGTGTTTTTTTTATTTACTTTATAGAGGATCTGCTTCATGTGCCAAATACTCTAGGTACATACGTGTGTGTTTGAAGTTTCCATGACATCAGCATATTCCAAGAAGTTAAATGATTTTGAAAAATTATACTGTAAAACCTAAAATACATGAAAATGATCATTAAAATGTCTTATCTATAACAAGTCTTTTTAAACATTCATTAAAAGTCATCATGTTAATTTAACTGGGAACATTTATTAGACGCCTATAATGGATCCCTTAATTTAGTATTTAAGACTTTTAACTGATGGCTGAACATCATATTTAAAAAAACAACTAATGAAAGTTTCATATAATTTAATGTGTGCACAGAAAAAAAATAGTTTTAATTAGACTTGGGCGCCGGCCAACTCTTTGTGTTCGTCTTCGTGTTCATCTTCGTGTTTATTTTCGTTGGGAAAAAAAATATTCGCCCGTTCCTGTGTTCGGTTTGGGCGAATATTCGTGTACATTCTTCGTGTTTTGTAGAAGGGGTTAATACAGGGTTAACACGGTACGCACCAGCTTTGGCGCCAGGATTTTATAGGTCCATAAGAGCAACTCTATTGGTCACCAGCAGGGGCCTCCTCTGCCATCAACCAATGAAGTGCAAGTGCCTGCTGGCGACCAATAGAGTCGCTCGTACAGACTTTTAAAATCCTGATGCCGCAACTTGGCCGGAGGGAGACCACTGGAGACCATGGTCTCCCCAGGCCATGTTCCGGCGTCAGGAGTTAATGGGCCGTGCGGGCGACTTATTGGTGCGGGCGACTCAATTGGTTGATGCCAGAGGAGGCCCCTGCAGGCAACCAATAGAGTCGCTTGCATGGCCCTTTAACTCCTGATGGGGAACTTGGCCCGTCTCCCCGCCCCAAGAGTTAAAGGTCTTTAACTCCTGACAGCTAACCTATGGATTTCTGCTCCCTTTATCTACACAGCATCGCAGGGGTTAATGGGAGGTTGGTTGATGCCGGAAGAGGCCGCTGCAGGCGACCAATAGAGTCCCCCGCATGGCCCTGGAACTCCTGACAGAGAACTTTTGGATTTCCCCTCCCGTTGACCCCCGTGATGCTGCGTAGATAAAGTAGGCTAGATGGGGAAGGGACCAGGGAGATTATTAAACGAAGACGAACGTGAAGGTTCTTCGTGTTGTGTGTCTCCATCTTCATATACGTTTTGCTGCCGCCATGTTTGAATGTTCGGTATTCGGGCTGAACAACGAAAACCCACTGTTCGTGTTCGTTTTCATGTTCACCTGAATACGAATGCACAAATCTAGTTTTAATATAAAAGGTTGAGTTTATTTCTTATAGATGAGTTTGCACCATTAGATATTTTTGCAAGAAAAAATTATGCTTGACTTTGCTTTGATATATTTTGCTGCACAGCAGCAAGGATTTGAATAACATATTTAAACTCATTTTTATTCACTTCTTATTCACATAATTTTCCATGTACCTCACATACACGAAACATACATTTTTGTATCATGCCAAGGAAAATTCACTTAGTCAATTTAATCAACTTTTAATATTAAAAAAAAATGCCTGGTTTTCATCCTGCAATTGTTTTTTTGCCAGTAGACAGGAAATCCTGACTTTTTAGTTTTTTATACAATATAGTAACAATGCTACTTAATAGCACCCTGGTGTTCATTGTAAAAACAGGGTTGCAATTGGAAGCGGATTAGAAACGCATGTAATATTAAAATTGTTTTATTTTTTGCTGTTTAAAGCTCCACTAAACATTACCTCTTTTTGAAGAATTCAATCATTTTACAGATGAATCAAAAATTTTGCCCGTCTAACAGTGATCTGGTAGACAAAAGTATTTAGCTGCTCCTACATTTCAGCTTTCATCCATATCAGAATTTTATATGATAATGAGTGTCTCTCATCAGTGTGTGTCCCACCTGTGACAGAAAATGTGGTATCTCACAGCAAATATAGTGCATCACCCAACTTTAATAGTATATTTCATATAACTATATGTGTATATATACACATATATAAGTCCAATACTACCTATTGGCTTTATTCTAGAATAAATTAGGCCTTTCAGCCTTTCTAATTTGACTGATTTGGTTAATTTTACTATGTTTCTTGGTTATTCTGCAATCTGGCAGCTGCCTGTGACTGTTAAAAAAAACAGTTATGAAGGAACTTTGGTAAATTGCCCATGGTTGAGAAAATAGACCTGTAAAAGAAATGGCAAAGTAGTATCATTAATTTTAGATGGGTGACAAGCTGTCATAAGAGGAACATTTCATTCATCTTTGTTTTGCAGGCACATTTTTGACTCACTCTCTCCTAGTTATGAGCAAGTTTTGACAGCATAATCTTGAAAAATATACTTGATACAGAATTGAGTGGACTCCTGTCCCAAGGTAACATCAAGTGATTTAAAAAAAAAAATGTATGTATTTTCATAATCCAAAAATAAGTATGTAAATTGAAAGCTCTGTTTCCGTTGTTATAATATTATAGAAGTAATAATAATAATAATAATGGAAAATAAAAAACATAACAAGTTGCTCATAAATATTCTAATGTTTACACTGGTAGGAAAATATTGTAAAGTATATGCACATAAAAAGGTATATATTTCTTATGGTCTAATAAGTCTTTAACAGTGTTCTGTATCTTAGACCATTATGTTTTGCTCCTTTATGATCTGCTGCCATCCAGAATTTAAATTCTGCCCATCCACACTGCTATCTCTATACTGTGACAATAAGCATATGGGTAGAAATAATGAAACACTAGCCCCAATGTGTTGGGTCAAATATGTTCAAATCCAGTTGATAAATTCCCCACTACCACCACAATCATGTTGATATTGCATTCATCATATTCCACAACATCTTAATTTGATGCTTAGATTGACCACACTTTGCCACACTGATAACCTACTGATGACCACTTAATCACACATATCACTCTCAACCAGAGAAGAGGTTTCTGCAAACGACTTTACAGAACTAACTGCACATACTGTATCGGGAAGCAAACTGCACATAATCTATAGGCTACCAGGAAATCTTTAATATTCCAGACCAGAATATTTGAAGATTTTGACCAAACCAAAGCTGCCACACAGTTGTCTCATTAACAGTATCCAGCAAAGGCTTTAAATTGCTTGAGAGTCAATATTGGGTTAAATGCAAAGCAATCCCACTGATTCAGCTCCTTGGTAATATTATATTCACGGATCATGAAGGATGCAGGTATGTTGGTATGCAGTACGCAATACACATGACTCGGACAACTGTATGAAATATCCATTAATCAAAGGTGTTTAGTATGATGTACACATGGATCCTTCCACATAAAATGTGTGTACATGGCTGTACACACATTTTGAAATGTGAGTGGATCAGGCTGTATAAATGGTGAATATGTATTGATCCATCCGTATTGATGCCAAATATCACGACCAACTTGGCTGAAGCCAACACCAGCTCATCCCGCTATTGCATTTTCTTCAGCCAAAAAGGTTACGAGCCTGCTAAAGGAATTACTTTAATCCTACTGATGGTTTCCATAGACAATGAAAACTTAGCTGACTATATTTTCTATGTCTATTAATATATTTCAATCAGAGCTCGAAAATGCATACATTTTACATGAGATGTCAAGATTAATCTGGCTACTATTGTACAGCGTTAATATAAAATGATTAAATAATTTAATTAAGCTACTAAAAATATTGTTATTGAAGAGAAATTTCACAAACTTGGTCTATCCTAAAGGAAAGAAATGATGGTTGTTTTTTATAGTATTTTTTTTCTTCATCCTTAAACCTTTTTTCCTCATCCAATGAATGTATTTATATAATGTTGATGGTGTCATTTATTTTGATGCCCTGTATATATTATTGTATAAAAATATAACCAATTAGAATTATTATGAACAGCATAATGGAATAATTTTGCCAAACGTGCATATTTTATTATACTCCCTAGACTACTTGCAGTTTGTTTTATTTTTAGTCTTTTGTAAATTGTCTTAAAAAGTCTTACTTGTCAGTTTTAGTGGGTTGCCAGTTGAAGTTTACTTTTTTCTATTTAAATACATATTTACATAGCATGTTTTGTTAATGCTTAGAAATTAAAAGGCCCATCTAGTTTACCAGTTTTTCCTGCTTTATAAAGGTCTCATCAGTCTCATCGCTGGTAAATTGGATTCGAAGCCTGTTTGGGTTCTTGGAGTAAGAAAGGTCTCCAAGGTAGCACCAACCTAAGTCAAATAAAAAAGGAGAAAACCCTGCACTCACTTTGCTTCAGATAATAAAGTAGAATTGTGCTTACAGGAACAAGGAGGATACTGGTTGATAAAAAAGCTTAACCTGTTTCGCGCCTGTCCTGACGCTTACTCATAAGCTGAAGATCAAGTGCAAAATGAGCTACTTAAATCACGTTCTCAATGAATCACATTATACAATCAAAAAAAGCTACACACCAACATTTGAATATGTAGACATAGTGACCATTGAAAAAACATTTAAAGAAATGAAAAAATATAATTTATCGGTATCTTGATGTGTTTAATAATAAATATCCTATTGAACAAAATAAAAATCATTTGTGAAATATATAGTGTAAATACAATTTAAATATGGCCTGACATCTTACTTTTACATAAATTTACATTTCAAAAATCTAATAAGTCAAAAAGATAAATTTGTAGTACTATGAAGAGTCGAAACAGAGACAAAATGTAAATCAGCCAACTCTGGAGACCTTAGATTGTGGAAAGCATTATTTATGAATATATTTACTTAATAACACCTAGTGTATATGTTACAAGTCCTAAAAGTTTAGCATGGAATGAAATGTTATTTGTTAATCAGGGAATTTTTTTAATTTCTTTTTTAAGTTAAGGTCAAATTCTGTATGGTAAAAATCCAATATTCTTCTCTGCAGCATAGATTGTGACCCCCCCTCCCCCCATTGCCTAGATCAATGAAATCTATTATTGAAAAAGAAAAATGTTACACCGCCAAAATGTTTATTTACTGTACTTGCATCTTTTTCGATATCATTGATGTGTTCTCGTACTGGTCCGATCCCTATTTAATAATTTCTTACATTTCTAACAATGAATAATATAAATATATCACATTTTTTGTGTGGTACAGTTGGCATGTTTTTTAAGGAAAAAGTTTGTTGTAAATATGTGGAACTTTTTGGTAGATAGAAGAATATGTCTATCTTTAGAATTTGTTTTCTATAACCCTTAGCTGCCAATTTATCCATTACATTTCTAGCTTGTGTCTCAAAAGAGTCAGTGTCTGTACAATTTCTCTTAAGGCATTAAAATTACCCAGAAGGAATATTATTAATTACTTGGGTGGCAGCTTGAGGCATGAAGTGTGGAGTGGGCTGCAAATTGTTTTCCATAGTTTTTGGTGAAAATTGTGCTAGACGTCATATCTACAGATAAGTGCAAATCAAGAAAGACGATACTGGTTTCATGAGTCTGAATTGTAAAGTATAGGTTCAAATAATTTTTGTTATTATGTTTGACAAACTGTTGATCATGGGTGTCCTGCCAAATCAAAATGAGGTCATCTATGTATCGACCATAATAGATTATCTGATTACAATACGGATTAAGATCACCAAAAATATTCCACACCGCCCACACCGTCATAAAAATTAGCATATGATGGGGCAAATTCCCCCCCCATGGGGTATAATGGGGGAAAAATAATGCATTTCTGGAGGCAGAGTGGCATATAGGGGGTTAAAGGCATTTCTGGAGGCAGAGTGGCATATAGGGGGTTAAAAGGCATTTCTGGAGGCAGAGTGACATAAAGCACCGCGCCGCCCAATTGCCGTGCCTCAGCACTTAGTCCCATCTTAAAAGGGGTGGGACGAAGAGCTGAGGCACGGCCATTGGGCGGCGCAGTGCGTGCATGCCAGCCTCTTTAATTTCATTAGGCGTCTGCGGCCGGAAAAGGCTTTCAATCCCGCTCGCAGCCAACGACTGTTTTGAATGTTGGTCCCACGGTCCGGCCGACCAACATTCAAAACAGCCGCTGAGCGGCCCTGGCCTCACCCTTCCTCTGCCCCTGCAAAGCGGGACAGAGGAAGGTATAGGCGGGATGGCGAGACAGAGACCCAAAATCGGGACTATCCCGCCTAAATCGAGACAGTTGGAGGGCATGTGTTTATGTGCCAAATATTGGGATGAAAGTAAAATTATATGATTGATAAAAAGCCATCCATTTCAAAGTGACTGTGAATCTGATATGGTAATATCTCTGTGTTAAATTTGTTAGAAATGTCTTGTGAATTGTTGACCATAAGTCTATTTAATAAAAAGTTGAGTGGTCGGTCACGTAAAGGATTAACTTGACCACAGTCGCATGCCCTCGTGCGAGTTGTTTTGGAATGGCATCCGAGGGCATGCAAGTTCAATGTAAACATAAAAAACATTATTGACAAAAAAGCAGTTCAGTGACGGGTCCCCCTGTTCACCAACACCCATGTGTGGTGCAGTGCGGGAGAAATTAAAAATGGGATGGGGTGTATGCTCCTTTATACCCCCTCTTCCCATCACCTGAGTTAATGTTAAAATGATGTTAAAAGAAACCAGTGGAATAGGGGGATTAAACAAAACGCCCATTGGAAGGTATCTGCCTCCTGCCAATTAGGATGCCACAGGCAACTTGCAGATTAGTACATTTGCTAGTTAGTATAGGGGATGCAAGTTCAATGCCTCTTTGCGTGTAAATCACAAAATAACCATACATACGTTAACATGAAAACAATCAATAAATAATTTTAAAAAATATATGTTTTTTTTAAAATACAAAAAAAACACCTATTAACCAATGGGGTTTGTGATTGCCCCCCACGTGGATAGTAATGAATAACTCTATTAAAGGGATGTATATGGTCAAAGGGCTATCCCTCTTGACCATCTCCTTAATGGTTAAATAACCTTAAAACAAATTCTAAAGAAGGCACAGATCATAAACTGTGCCTCACCTTCCATCTTGTTCCCAGTGGGATTTACGAGGGATTAGGGAATCCAGCGATTATTAGCGAAGCCCTGGCTCCTCAAATTTTGCACACCAAAAAAATTGAATTAAGAGTTTAGTCAGTGGCTTGAATAACAAACCAAGGATTACATGTGGCATCAAACCCATTATATCTACAACCCTTTTAATATACATCTGAACCTATTAATGTTTAAATATGATATTAATTCTAAGAAATGTGATTGTAATTGCCACAGCAGGGAAATGACTAAAATGATTTGCTTTTAAATACTTTTTGCAATTAATTATTGAATTAATTTGCTTGTAATGCTTAATTTCTGGTCTAGACAGTGTATTATTCTATTAATATTCGTAATACATACGACAAAGGTTTGAGAATTCCACTGCGCTTTTTATCCTCTCATTTACATATATTTATTGGAAAGTATTGAAAAGAAGGCATCTACCAGCATATCCAGTGTACACGAGGCTTTGTGTGACACCTGAAATATGGATATCTATTCAAATTTAGGGAAGGGAAACTTTGGGTAAAGTCTTGCTGTTATAATTTCATTTGTTTCTTCTCGTCTACTTATGCAGTGCTTCAAAACCTACATGGTTTGAAATTCTCTGACTCTCGACCAAGCCTCGATCAAGCAGGTATTTTATGTGATGCTCCTGGTTCCTTTTCGTAACGTTGTTAGCGATGAGTAAAGTAAGTGAATAGGGGAAACAATCATATTAGATGTCAGAAGCTTTGGTCAGTTGGGAGAATTGCTTTCAATATAACCACAGCAAAATGAATTTGGAAACCCAATTTCTAACCTTCTCATCGAATGGTCCACAAATCTATATATCTAAAGGTAATTTTGGAGATATTCCCGCTCTGTAATTTTTCTTAGTACTTTGCACATGACAGGCACAGCTGAAAAAAGAAAACTACCGTATTTGCTCGATTATAAGACGACCCTGATTATAAGACGACCCCCCAAAATCTGAATATTAACTTAGGAAAAAAAGAAAAAGCCTGAATATAAGACGACCCCAAAGGAAAAAAGTTTTACCAGTAAATGTTAATTCATGTAAACTATTTTTTTTAATAAAAGCTATGATTGAGAAAAAGATTTTTTTTTGTTTTTATTTCTTGTATTTTCCAACCTGTCCCCCAGTTACGCACATCTGCCCCCAGGCTTGCCACTCCAATATGGCACTGTGGCCCATGATATGCCTTTTAACCCTCTATATGCCACTGTGCCCCATGGTATGCCTTTTGACCCCCTATGTGCCACTCTGCCTCTAGAAATGCCTTATACCCCTATATCCCATTCTGGCATTTAGGGGGTTAAAATGCATATTATGGGGCAGAGTGGCATATAGGGAGGTATAAGGCATTTCAGGAGGCAGAGTGGCATTAAGGGAGTTAAAAGGCATTGTATAGAGCACTCTGCCTCCAGAAATGCCTTATACCCCTATATGCCACTCTGCCATTTAGGGGGTTAAAAGGCATATTATGGGGCAGAGTGGCATATAGGGAGGTATAAGGCATTTCAGGAGGCAGAGTGCTCTATTAAATCCCCCCTTAACGCCACTCCAGAAATGCCCTATGCCCCCATTTAACACACACACACACCCTATACCCCCATTTAACTAACACACACACACACACACACACTCTCTCTCTCCCCCCCCCCTCACCCCCCTTCCCCCGCTCTCCCCCCTCTCTTACCAATGCTTCCAGCCGGGGCAGCGGGTTGACGTCGCCTTCTGCTGCAGCCGGAAGGAGGTGTGGCTAGCAGCGGGGGTTTGTATGCGTCCGTCGCGTATACTTTCCCCGGCTGTCAGAGATCAAAGTTCCCCGCACCGGTGCGGGGAACTCTGATCTCTGACAGTCGGGGAAGGTCTATGCGACGGACGCAGACAACCCCCGCTGCTAGCCACACCTCCTTCCGGCTGCAGCGGACGTTGTCTACGCGGATCGCGTAGACGTCAACCCGCTGCCCCGGCAACACAGCAGGAAGCAAGGAAGCACCGGTAAGTGTGTGTATGATGGGGGGGGTGAGACAGGAGGATCCAGGTCCCCTGCAGCGGTGCGGGGGATCTGGATCTTAGTCTCCTAATCAGACCTCTATTTGAGGTCTGATTAGAAGACGACCCCGATTAGAAGACGAGGGGTATTTTTCAGAGCATTTGCTCTGAAAAAAACCTCGTCTTATAATCAAGCAAATACGGTATTTTATCTTTAACACAGTAATACCACACATGCATAGGATTTTAGGGTTTAAAAAGTCCCTTACGTACCAAACTATTTTTATTAATATACCTTTGGGCTGGATGGATGAAAGGGTTTTTTTTATTTTTTAGAATGGTACAAAGTGTTAGGAATGTTTTAACACCTTTTTTTGTTTAGCTTTTTGTAACCTTTTCAGCCTTTTTTTATTTTGCACTGTTCTTTTATAATGAAGCAGTATGCAGATGATTGACAACAAAGGATCATGTATACAAGGGGCATATTGCTGGAGGATGATGGGAATTGTGAAGTAGACAAGGAGACTGATAACGAAGATATGATTTAACACGCTTGTACATTTTTAGGACATTAGAGTGGACTTTTTGCATACATCTTGTATGTTGTACTTTACTTCTGCTATGTGTTTTCTTTTAGCTAACAAAACTATACTTTTGACGGCATCAAATGTAATCACTCTGTATTGCCTAAAAAATAGAAAAAACAGAGGAAAGTAATTCTCATAGGTAAACAAACATGTTTGCTTTCCACTATAGTGTGGCATAATGCAATGATGAATACGACAATGGTAGGGCTAGGCCATGGTAAGTTGCAGGTGCTACTTCCCTGAGTCAGTCCTAGGGTAATCCCAACTATAATACACCATTGTTCCACCATCTCCCAAAAATCTTGCCACCTAAAATTTAGTGATATGGCAACAGCAGATTCCATAGCACTATTACTATAGGGGCACAGTAAAAATTACCAATAGCATTAGGATATTCACCATATATAAACTGTCAATAAGACTTACACATATTAAGACATTCTGGTACAGAAGGGGAACAGGGTCCTGCTCTTGTGATCCCCTCAACCTGTATCACTTCTCCTCACTCATGTCTCCAGGTTTTTGCCCATTATTTTCTGGAATTCCTTACTTATTACTCTATGAAAACCCATCTGTTCAGCATATGATCCATCCTCCTAATATCCACAACCTGGATTTTGAATGTAACCATCTGTTCTCCTAAGCTGTAAGATCTCCAAGCCACAGACTTTTGCTTGAGACCCTTACTACAATCAAATCTTCCTCACCCAAGCAGTCCCTCACCTTCTGTCTCATTCCCACCTATCCTCTTAATGGTCTGTATGGTTGTGCAGAGAATGACCTTCTTGCCCTTCTGTACCAGTATGTCTTAATGTGTGTTCATATTATTGTTATATTTATATAGTTAATTTGAATATTACTGTCTTACTGTTGTATTGCGGTGTTTTATGTTGTTTTCTCCCTTATTGGAATCTGCTTGCACTCTATAAACAAATAATAATAACAATAATAATAAAAGGCTCAACAGGGCTGTTTAGCTGCAACCCACTAATAAACCAGTGCCCTAGGCCAAGTGAAAACCTAATCTTTCTCTCTAAAATGCAAGTAAGCATTTTGTGCTATCGCTGTTATTCCATCATTTAGTCTTTAGTTAGGAGTGCATTCAAACTTATTTAGTTACCTGGCAACAAATTACACAGCCATTTGTGTTTTTTTGCAGTTACTTGTCTCTAGTCTGTGTTCAGATGTTATAGATTTACAAAGCTCTGTTTTAACACATGCGGTGCCTTAGAGTGAACAAATTGTTTTCAGGATGCAACCTTAAATAGCACAGCTGTGTTTAGTACCTTTGTGTTGTGTACAGACGTATACATCACAATCTCTTTGTTATTCTTTCACACTGTCTATTCTATGGTGGAATTGGGGGTTTTGCAACTCTTGTTTAGGACTGAGCTGATTCAGTTTAACCATAAGAAACAGAGCCTTGTTTAAGCATATTAACCTCTTATTATATATTGCATTTTATCTCAGACTTAATATGAAGAGAATACTAAAGTAACCAACTTCCCTTTACTGGGATGCTTGCTGCATTATTGAAATATTTTGTACCTTTCATGATGTTTTCTTTAATTAAATGGTTACTGTAAACTAATTCTAAATGGGCAAAATCTCTCATATCATTAGAACACAAAAAGGTCATATCCAAGAGGGAAATGGAGAAAAACCCCTCCATAGGTTTATGAGTTATTACCCTGTTCAGATCCAAAACTCCAAAATGTCATACATTTTGCATGATGGCCTTAATTTTTTATTTGCTACACTGTCCGTTTTTTTACTGGCAGTGTAGATCATGGGCCAGTGGGGGATATCATCTGATATCATCTGGCGCTATTAATTATTTTAGGACAAAATCCACAATATTAATAAAAAAAATATATATATTTAACTCTAATAGGACAGGGTCTGATATATTGCCCTCATGTAAATATTTTTGGTATAACAACGTTTCAAACTGATTTTATGTGTATAGTGGTTATTATTATTATGATCCTTTAACAACAATCTAAAAAGATAAGAACTCAAATGTATCTGCACTTCGGCAACTTCTACAGATCATAATGGAGATATTTAATAGAAGAAGATAATGTCAACCTCAATAAGAATATACTACAGATTATAGGTAAAACACCTTATGCCATAATGCCATGTTTTCAGGTTGTAAACTGTGGTCTCATAAACTGTCATATGTTATAATGAAATATACTATTTTGCCCAAAAATTAGAGAAAATTATTCTAGATTTTGAAGAAGATAACATTCACCTCCATTTTGAATGATAAAAATAACATTAGATTTACCACCTCTTGTCACTGATGTCCAACTGGTTCCTGTTGATAAGGAATTATAAATCCAGGTTTAGTGGAAAAATATTTTTTTTAAAATTAGGCAACTGCCATAAAACTCCAATTAGCCAAGAGAAAATAGTAAATACAAAGAGTACTAAGTGATCAAAATAATTATGATAAAAAATTATTGCAATATATAAAAAATAATTATGTGGAAAAGTAGTAAAAAATCGTAAAAAAAGACAATCCCTCCTTTTGGCTTTCATAAAATTATAAAGAAACTGCATAATTCACTCCCATTAATTAAAGTCCTCCAATCAGACTCAAGAGTGTTGCTTATTATAGCTAGGGACTTATTATACACCAATCAGAGGCACTCTTGTCTCAGGAACAATTTTAAAGACATTAACATATTTGACCATTTCATAGAGTTACTATCCTTGAAGAAATAGGGATACCTAGAATTTCTTCTATTCCCTAAATATGTTTATAACTGGGTACAAACATACCTGACAAACATATATAAGATACAAGTTTAGCCCATGTTACATACAAGTCAAAGATCACAGTATATATTAATTATACGGTGCAACAAACTATTCTTATGTATATAAGTTATCTAAAATAAAATGTCTAGGTATACTATACCATATTAGTGTTACTAATCGTGATTATAATGTGCTTTCAAAATACAATATCTGCTCAACTATTAACTACTTTCAGATGTTTGGTGTGTAGTAAGTATGTAACATTTCACATTTGCAGAGATAAGCAATTTGTCCTTCTCAAATTCCTCCATGACTAGAGAAGTTAAGCCATAAATGTAATTAGGAGATACTAGATAAGGCATTGAGTTACACAAGACTTATTTGTTTGTGTGAGATACAGAAAACAAGATGGCTCTGACTCCATTTTGTTTTTGTTTGAGTCTAAAATGCAAACATTTAATATACATATTTTCTGGCCTACAATATCTGACAGGTAAGACAGATAGGTGGCCACATCTCTGACCAGCACTCATACCTGTGAACCAGGTCAACAACCAAATCCTTCGGGTCGCATGAGCAGGGCCCCATTCCCCACCCATTTTCATTTTAAATCGAGGTGTTTCCTGAGATGTCAGTGGGAACCCCCACCAACGTCAGAAGGAATGCCCACCAAAGCCAGCGAGACCGCCAGCGAAGACAGTGAGACTGCCTAATGACATCAGTGGGCGATCCTTGCCATGTCCCGCAAGGGTAGGCTCCGGGCAGCTGAAGCCCAGAAGTTCCCAGGTATGCCTGCACCCAATCCCCCACCTCCAACACAGGTGTTCCAATAAAATGTTGAGGGAGGGGGAATCAATGACTTAGCAGTATGTGGAGAAAATCCACATAATTAGATCCAGATATGGTTTGCAAGGATACAGCAGTCTAAACTGTCTAAACTAATATAAAGGCAAAACCTCAATTGAACTATGCTGTGAATTATTTTTTTATTATAAAAAATGTAGTTTACTGAACAAGGAACAATATATTATGGAATGCTATTTGCAGCATTACAGGTTTTCACAGTAGCATTCTTTGTGTTGCAGTGACGGTATTTCTGATCTTTACACAAAGAAAACTTTACTTTCATTCAGTATGTTTTTTCATTTGAAAATGGCATTTTTCCGGATCAGAAGAGTCATATTTCCCCTCATTACTTAAATAGCTTCATCAGATGACCGTACATGAAAAATCTCTGTAAGAAAGAAAAATAATAATGATTTCTTTTCAAATTACTATATATAATAGCATTCATTTTCTAAGTCTTGGCATTTGTATACTTTGATGACATTAAGAGGAGCACATGTTTTAGAATGAAATATTTTTTAAAAAAAACATTAATAAATGTGTGTTTATAAAAATGCTACATATCATTTTGATATAAATAACATTTTAAATATAAGTGTTAAAAATCTTTTGAATAAAAGGTATACGAAAGGTATAAAATGTATAAAGCAATAAAAAGGGAGTACTATTTTTTTTAGAAAGGCACAACATACAGGGCTATAATTAGAATAACATTAATATTTTAGAGCTTCTTGATCCAAGGAGAAATCTGATTGCCTTTTTGAGTCAAGAAGATATTTTCCCCCTGAATTCGAAGTAGCTTAATTAGGGTTTTTTTGCCTTCTTTTGTATCAAGAGTAGGAAGGTTAGGTAGAAGGGTTGAACTTGATGGTCTTTTTTCAACCTTTTTTACTATGTAGCTATGTAAATAAACAATGGTTTGAGAAGGTAAGTGAGCAGGTTGGGGGACAGATACAAGGCAGCAGGAAAGTTCAGGGGCCACAGACAGGACCGAGCGACAGAGTTATTGTTTTTGACAACAAATTTAGTTTCCGAATAAAAAAGCTCTCTGTTTCCGAATGAGCCAAAAATCTTTTTTTCTGAAATGATTTTGGGCCTTGTATATATCATATACGCCTTGGTGTATAATATCATTAGTTCCATACTGTGTCCTTAAATGGCAGAAATAAAATATAGTCATTCTAGTCCTCCATTCCACCTGGAGGGTAGAAGACTAAGGGATAATGTAATACAATTCTACTCTAGAGAAAGGGTAGTAGATACCAGGAATAAACTTCAACACATTAAAATAATTCAAGAAAGCTTGGGATGTCATAGGCTACATAGTCCCCTACTGCTATCATATCTAAAGTTTTTGTATTTTAAGCTACAACACAGGTACGTTAAGTGCATTGATCTCTAAAGTGCAACATTCGGTGGCAAACCTTTTTTGAACTATTTCCTTATTTAAGACCAATAGAATTAAAAAAATAATTACTGTATATTTTTAGAAAAACAGAAAAATAACCAATTATTTATGGGGGAAAACATGTGTCCCTTACAAAAAATTACTGCAGTTTTTCTGAAGTAATACTGCAGTTTTTTGGACACGAAAAAACTGCAATACTGCACTTTTACTGCAGTATTACTGCACATTTACTGCACTTTTACTGCATTTGTACTTCACTGTACTGCAGTTTTACTGCACATTTACTGCACTTTTTTTTATATTGCAAACCTACAGTTGTAATTCAATGTACTGCAGCTTTATTGCATTTGTACTTCCGTACAAAAATAACTGCAGTAAAACTGCAGTACAGTGAAGTACAAATGCAGTAAAAGTGCAGTAAATGTGCAGTAATACTGCAGTAAAAGTGCAGTATTGCAGTTTTTTCATGTCCAAAAAACTGCAGTATTACTTCAGAAAAACTGCGGTAATTTTTTCGTAAGGGGTAGTTTGTAATGCATTATGTTTATGAAATTCAAGGATTAAATCCTACAACAAGTAAAAAGCAAATTAATCAGTTAATTGGAAGAGCTGTCACCTAAACCCCTATTTCAAGATCATTAAATACATGTTTTAGATAAACAATAAAACATTTATTTTATGCCTAGATATGCCATATGAACTGATAGAGATTGGCCCCTGTTATGACATCACATGTCTGTATCTGTATATTGTTATATCTTTCTAATGACATCAGGAGCTCAGGGAATAAAAGGTCAGCATTGACTGGATGCTGTGATTTATCTTATCATGCATAGAACAGGTTATACCGAATTTCTGAATAAAAAAAATACAGCTGATTTCCGATTTACATAATGAATCACATGTATCGTAACTCTTACCTGGATTCAAAGTAATACTCCATAGGGACATCCAAAAACCACGCACACACTCTGTATTGACAGTTTCCTATGTTACTTTTAACATACCTTTCTTTTGCCTATCACAATCCTTAACCATACAAAACTTTAGTTATCTTTCTAGCTCTCCTGTTTGACCGTTAAGGTGATGTATTGATATCTTGCTTAAACTGCATATGATTTTGTTAATGATTTTGGTTTGCTTAAAATGTATTGTAGAAGCACTTTTTATAATTCATATTTAAATGTTATTTAATTTGTTAACTGCATTTCTTTCTACAGGCCCTAATGATGAGCACATACCTGTTAACAGAAAGGTGAGTTGTCATTCCCCATTACATTTCAGATGCAGAAGGAGAGTGAGAGCACCAGTTAATGAGGAAGCACCAGCATGGCACACTTGGGAAAGGCAGCAAAGCCGGAGAAAGCCAGAGAAGCCAGAATACAGCATCATATGCCTTGAAGGCTATGAAGATGGACAGAGTATGATATTTTTGCCATGCCACCACATGTTTTATTACCAATGTATTCTGACATGGCTGCAGAAAAACATCACCTGCCAGCTCTGCTGACACCCGGTACTTCAAGCTAACAGGTCGAGGATTGTGTTCCAGAGAACATTATTTAGGGCCAGAAGGACAGACAGGGGTTTTAAAAGTCTGTACGAGCGACCAACAGAGTCACTCGTACAGACTTTTAAAACCCCAATGCTGCAACTTACCCTGCAGATGCCACTGGTCTCCCTGTTCTATCAGTTAAATGTCCATACGAGCGACTTTATTGGTCGTTCGTACGGACATTTAACTGATAGAACAGGGAGACCAGTGGGATCTGCAGGGTAAGTTGCAGCATTGAGGTTTTAAAAGTCTGTACGAGCGACCAACAGAGTCGCTCGTACAGACTTTTAGGCTCCTGGTGCACTTGTTGCACCTTAAGGGGTTAAGGGGCCGTGCGAGTGAGCCTATTGGTCACTTGCACGGCCCTTTAACCTACGGAGCGAAAATCCATAGGTTCGCTGTCAGGGGTTACAAAGGCCGTGCGAGTGAGCCTATTGGTCACCTGCAGGGTCTTCCTCTGGCATCAACCAATTGGTTGATGCCAGAGGAGGTCCCTGTAGGCGACCAATAGGCTCATTCGCACTGCCCTGTAACCCGTGACGGCGAACCTGCGGATTTCCACTTCCGTGAACTGCTGCGATGCCAAGGTAAGTTAGAAGGGGGTGAGAATGGTAGACAAAGATCTTTGTGGTGTGTGTCTTCGTCTTCGCCTACGTTTTATCGCCGCTGTTTTCTCTTCGGCGTGTCTTCGGAACGAACACGAAAACGCACTCTTTGTGTTCGTTTTCATGTTCGCCCGAAGACAAATGCACAAGTCTAGTAAATAATATGATACAATCAAAATAATAACATCTAAAGAAAGCCCTTCTTGTCCTGAAAAAAACCAATATATAACTTGTGTGGGTTCAGTAAATGGGAAAGAAGAAAATTACAGCTAAACACGAGCACCGCAGAAACGTTAAAACAGCCATTGTCATGAAGGGTACAAAAAAAAATCAGCCATTGCCACAAAGGGGTTAAACTCAGGAACAGTATTTCAAGAACTAAAACACACTGTGCGCAAGCACAGTAAAATGCCTGATTTTGTCACCAATATTTATAAATGTATAATTGTTTTGTCTTGTCAACAAACTAG